>NC_079153.1:88131294-88756294 GCF_947563725.1 Argiope bruennichi
AACTAATCCATTGTTCTAACCAATGGAATTTAGAATTTCCTTATTTTAAACCAACTAACGTCTGTCTCAAGTAAATATTGCCTTCAATTCACGAATCTTCTTCTAGGTAACCATTGAAATAAATTAAAATAATCTAAAATACCGATACCGAAATGCGTATAAATCTGATAGTTTTCATTGCAAAATAAAAGAACATTTCTTTTTATTTAAAATGTTAATATCTAAAATTATTTTAACAAATGACTAAAAGGACTGTAAGACAGCATAATAGTTTAAACTGTATATATATATATATATATTTGGCTTTACATTCATTCATTCAAATACCATAATGTATAATTACTTACCATTAAAAGTATTTTTTTCGATTTGAAATAGCATGAATATCTTTAAATGTTTAGAAATAATCTGCTTTCTAAATTGTATTAAAATTACATCCTGTGTATTATTAAACAAATTAAATAAAAATTATGTCTTGAATCTTATAAACCAGTTTATTTTATTTCACTCGAAATGCAACAATTTTTTTTGCTTCAAAAAATGTTTTAATAATTAAACAACAGACTAGTCTGTCTGGAAAATTTAATCGAAATATAAAATAATTAAACATATCTTATTTAAAGAGGGCAAGTTTGAATTATTAAGTTAAGTTTTATGACTTTATGTTAGCTCAATAGAATTCTCTACCAACCTATATAAATGGATTTCGTAAACATGTCTAATGAAATTACTTACAAAAGATATATAAAAGGAAAACTCATATTAATGTTTTATAAATTAAATATGATTTTAAAAGATTATTCAGATGAAATTTTACTGAACATAATACTTTATAATTATTATTTCCCTTTATGAAGTTTGAAAATGGTTTTATGAACGGAATATTAGAATGTATTATTTTAAATTGATAATGTTTATATTTTGACATACTATTTGTAAATTGTAATGTATAATGCGATATGCACAATGCAAAAAAATCATTAAAAACATTTCACAGAATTGATCGCTGGATTTAGAACAACCAAATTTGGCACGTATTTATTCCTTGGCTACGAAACGTGATTATAATAAAAGTTGCTTAACTTCGGAGAAATTTAGTTGTACCTGTAAGCTATGCAGAGAAACATATTACGCGATTCATCTGTTATGGGTAGATTTTCACGAACAGTCAATTTGATTTGTCACTGACTATAATATATGACATGACAAAGTTAGATGTAAATACCACTAATATTTATTTTGAGCAGTGAAAAATATTTAATTTTCTGGATGTTTATATGCAGCTTTAAGATGCTTAAAAAATAATGTTTATCATAAAAGTTATCTAATTTTAGGAATATCTATCTATCTGTAGCCTTAAGATAGGAAGAAACATGCATCACGTCATTTAGGTTAATGCTGTCATTGGTACTTTTTCACTAACAGTCAATCTGATTTTCCACTGACTATAATATATAAAATGAAGAAATTGGCTGTAAATACCATTAAAATTCATTTAGAACAGAGAAGATTATTTAATTTCGTGGATATTTATGAGAAAATTACATCTCTCAGGAAACGTGTTTATAATTAAATTTGTCTAATTTCAAGAACATCTATCTATAGCTTGAAGACGCGCATAATCGCTTAAGGCGTGTATCATATTACTCACTTTAAAGTTATCGCTGGTAGACTTATCTGAATAGTCAGTTTCATCTGATATTTACGACAATATATAACATGAAAATTTAGAAATATGAGATTACATTTGCATTAAATTTCTTTTTCTTTACGTTTAATTTGCTTATTTGAAAGTATTAGTTGCCTGTAATGATGATTATTTTTACACTTACTGAGAACATTTGATCAAACTCTGAGAAAGACTATTTTTTAATGAAATATGAATTAGTCAGATTTGATTGTGAAATTTGATTTGCATACGGCGACTTTTTATAAATATATCAGACTTACTTTTGCTTACTTTTTTTAAATCAGCGGAAGTTTACTAATGCGAACTGAAAAATATGTAAGAATACTAGCAAAACGTTTTGTTTTGTTTTAATGATAAGAAAAGAACATTATCTTTAAAACTTTTCTCCATTTATTAGTGCTGTTTTAAATGAAGTCGTTTATCTGTAGCATTTTCAAGGGTTTCAATTGCAATTTATTAGGCTTATTTGTTTTGGAATTGGGATAGATATTTATTCTTACATATTCGATTTTGATAATTAATGATCAAAACTTCCGTTTTTTGTATTAGTCATTTTAGATTCAAAACATATATGAGATTTTCAAAAAACAATATTTATTAATTTTTATTATATTTCTTATTTTAACACTTTTCATACATTTCATTTATAAGAATATCGAAAAATATCAAAAATACTGTGAAATTCGATAAAAAAATATGGAATTTGTTATATTATGCATTCTTTTCCAACAACAACAACAACCTATCAACATTTTTTTATTAACTTGAAGTTAATTAAAATACATTTCTGCTTGAATTAAATTAATTAAATCTAGCTCTTTGAATATGCTGAAATTCTTAATTTTTTATTTTTTTTATCAAAAGTATAGGAATTGATTCTGAAAGCAAGTTTGCTTTTTTAATTGTAAAATATTAACATACAATACAATAAATACTTATTTCAACGTCAAAACGATTGGCTCTTTTTTTACTTTTCCGAAATTTTTCCTGAACAATGAGCTGTGAAAAATTAATGAATAAATTAATAGAATTATTAAAATATCTTAAACACTTTGTTTCGTAGGTTAAGAGAATTGCTATAACCTGCAAATTTCATTTTTTCTTTAATTGAAAGAAAAATACATATAAGATTTTAATTTCGGTTTAATTAATAAATTTTTTAATAAGGTCAAAAACATCGCCGCCTTGATGATATTATTTTTAAACTTTCAATACAAATCAAATAAGTCGTCAAATAAAAAGCATCCTCTTAATGCTTGGAGTTAAATTGTTGTGATTATTGGTTTTTTCAAAATTCTAGAATTAAAAAAAATTATTACTTTGTCATTGCTATTTAAGTTAAATTTAAGATGATGTTTCGACTTCATTTTATTTCTTAATCATGAGTTTTAATATTCATAAAAACTTCTTCACATTTTACTTCTTTTTTTTCTATAAAGGCATATTTAAATCATTTTCAAATTTATTTTTGAAACTAAAGGGACTTTCGAAAATTGCATTTTTAATATTATCTCAATACATTAAATTATGGTTTTAAAAGATTAAATTCATAAATTTAAAAGATTAAAAAGTGCATATTTAAATACTAATAAAAAATTAATCATGTGTTCTAGAGTATTCCTACACTTGATTTTACAATAAACTATAGTGATAACAATAATTATAAGATACGGAAATTTTGAAAAAGATATGTTAGATGCTAGTAATAATACATAGAACATTTTTTTCAATTAATAAGATTGTTTGAATTTTTAGTTCAATCTAGTTACCTATTATATATTCTTGATTTTATATTATTATGAAAAAAATAAAATCTCTAAACAAAATATTCATTAGAAAGTCTTTATTTTTTGTGGGATAACAATTTTTCTATTCGAGAAGTAGTTTTAATAAGACATCAATCATATCATTAGCTTGTTCGAAGTGCAAGAAATAATAATTTTGTTTCAGCTTGCAAAATATATCTAAAAATATTTTAATGGTAAGAATATTTCCAGATCGTTTGCTTTAAATAAAACATATTTTGGAGCTTGTTTCTTTGAATGTTGAATTCGTCAGCTTTTTAATACTGTTTGAAAATCACCCACGTACAGCGTTTTCAGCATCGAAGATGATAAACAGTGGTGAACTACGTTTCTTTTCTTTATTGTAAATGTTACCGATTTCAGTCATGTCTATACTACTCGTTACGTTTATCTTACAAAATGTAAATTTTAAAAATGGATATAAAATGTTTCACAACAAAAATGCCATGCATAAATTTACAAATGTCATAAAATTTTGCATAGAGCTGGGATGGGTTTCTATTTTATACTATTGTTTCTGATGAATGTTTTTAATTCATTTTATGAAACTGATACAAAATTTAAAAATAATGTTTTAAAAAGTTTAAAAATAAAAAAACAAAAACATTTTTTTTGTAGGGATTCACAATATATTTTAGATTTATAAAATGCCATGGAATATTTCATATATCAGAATAGTTATTTTACTTTATATTAATTCGCATATTTATTAATTCTTATACTAAAGCTCATATTTATTTTGAAAATAATTTAACACCGAAGTTCCAGAACTATTTATCTATTTGTTATAAAGGACTGATATTATATTTATTCTTATTAAAAATTTTATTGATTTTTGAGGCTTTTGAAATGAGAATATGGCACTTATGAACATATTTCTAAAAATACTGATAATGTTTTTTGCAAATCAGAATTTTCCAAATAATTCAAACAGCGTATTGTAATTTTTAGCAAAAAATTGTTATTCCTATTATTATAACATAAAAGATATCACAAAATATCACTTTTAACAGTGAGAAAATGTAACATTAATAATTCTTTAAATTTTAAATTAATAAGTCTAGAGGTATTAATATGTATATTTCAATTAAAGGTTTGAACCATAATGTTTAGCATAATCTTAGTTGATTAAAATAACTGAATAAGTGATGTGCTAATCAAATTCAGGCTGTGTAAAGACATGTATTATGAAATTCTCGGAATAAATTATTAGGATTTTCAGACGACAAATAATCCAATTAATGTATAAGTCTTCTAAATTAAGAAAGAATCCAATACAATATTCTAAGAAAAAAAATTTAGTTATTATTTAAAGTAATAAAATTTTCGAAATGGATTCATATACTTTGTGATTAAAAAAGAATCCAGTACAATATTCTAAGAAAATATTTTTAGTTATTATTTAAAGTAATAAAATTTTCGGAATGGATTCATATACTTTGTGATTAAAATATAAAATATGGAAATAATAATAATTTAATATGCTGATAAATATTTTTTTTTAGTTTGACTAAACTTTGAGAAACTATTGCAGAAGTATTGAAAAATATTTCCAATCGTTCAGCAATTTTTTATTAAAAATATTTTTAATTCAAACCAAACTAACCAAATGTTTTGACTGACATCAATTTGATATTAAAATTTTTTAATTGCTTATCCTTAGAAAATTCACTAGCATTAATAAAATAATTTTATTTCATTTATTTATGTACAAGATAAAAGTTATTTTTCTTTAAACTATTTTCATGAATAGGTTTTGACAATTAAAATGCTTCATTGAATGGTTTTATTCAAGGATATTTAAATGAAGATAGGACTCAATTTTTCTTATTCTGCTGAAGAATTTAATCTTAAAAATTATTTTCTAATGTACTCCTAGATATTTTGTAAAAATAGCAATTATGTTATTTTCAATTTTTGTTTGTTTGGTGGATTTGTGCCTTTTTTCTTGACACATAAGTCCGAAAAAATAATTTCGAAATATAGAACATTCGACAAAATTATTTAACCATGATAATGATTTTGAGCGGCTGTTTGCAAATGGATTAAAACAAAGAGTTATATTCCTAAAAAAGAACTTAGGGGATAATCTTCATAAAACTTTCTTCATACTCTCTAGAACGGCCATCCACTCATATAAAATCATTGATTCTTAGGTAAAGCAGCGAATACATCTATACAAATATTTTATGATGTAAATATGGGATTAAAATTATATTAGTTTTTTCATTAAAATGTGAGAATATCGCTTTCAAAAAATAAATCAAATGCTCAAAATTGACATTTTGGAATTAGCCAGATTCTTGAATTTAACGGCCCGAAATCTTTGCAGCTTTTCATGTTTGGTCACAACATGTTATTTGTGAAATCCAGTAACTATTTCCAACTATACTACTAACAGAAACTAATATTCAAAATGCATTATTTTATAACTTTCGTTTGCAGCGTGCAGATAATTGAGTTGACGTCTGTCGCAATATGCTTTTAAAGTTATGTTTGTGAAGCAAAACGCCAGTAATATTCATTTTTCAAGCTATCGAGTTCTTTTAAACATGAAAATATTTTTGAGATGGCATAGATTCCACAAATTCATGATTCGTGACAAGGTGTCATTATTATAGATGCTAAAATAGTAATCCTAAAAAAGCAATACTTTACTAGACTTCTCGAACTAAAGTAATCAATTTTTTCGCCAACAGTTACAACTTGATGAGAAGATGTTCATAAAGATTTCAAAATTAAATTCAATTTTCAAAAAATACATAAAAATAAAAAAAAATTATTCGAAGTCTGAATTTTCTTTCGCAAAATCTACAGAGCATATTATAGCACACAAACTTTTTTTGCACTATTTTTGAAATAAAAAAGATTCATGCATGTGCATTTTTTTTCTCTAATTAATAATTATTTTCAAAATTAATTTGCAATAATATTTGAAACCTTTCGACATAATTCTATAAACGTTGAAATAAGTTTGAAGCTCTGTCATTGTTCCATCAAATCTTTCAATCGCCTGCCTTTACCATTTTTTAAGTACTTATTAAAACAAATGATATTTTTAGACATTCATTCCAAGGCAGAATTCCGATCTTTGTTTTCGTATAGCTAATCATGTTTAAACTGATATTATTTCTGCAAATGTTATAGTGTAAAAAATTGCTAAATGCAGATCGTAGAGGACGATTCAATTAATACAGACGAATCAAGCTACGATGGTTCGAGCTGGAGATTCGAATTCAATGAGCTTTTCTTCCCCATACACGAAACATATTTGCAAATAAATAAATAAATAAAAATGCAAATACTGGCAAAAGAAGGGAACTTGAGTTTTTTTTTTTTCAAATATCGTTTAAATTTCGTTAAATATCATAAAGAGTTCGTTTAAATATCAAGAAGAATCGTAGTTACAATACTGATAAATATTGTTGTAAGACTGTTGTTGTAATACTGATAAATATTGTAGTTATACTGTTGTTATAATACTGATAAATATTGTTGTAATACTGTTGTTATAATACTGATAAATATTGTTGTATTGTATTTTTTTAAATACAATACAACGTTTGTATTATTTTTCAAAACAATATAAAGATATACTAATCAAGTCTAACACAGTATTTATCTAAATAATTTTTAAAAAACTGATATTCAAATGATTTTTTTAAACATTTTTTTTTTCTGAAGAGAGTTTTTGCATAACATTTTATGAATGAGAACTTGATTGCTCAAAAATACAAGAATGTAGAATGCAATTTAAAATGCAGTATTTATATCAAGATAGTGGACCCTTGCTCACTCCTTAATGTGCTAGATCTTCAAGGTTGTATGCATTTGTGTACTTTCGATTTTACTTAAACTATATTAAAAATTTTGGAGCTTAATTATCAATCAATCATTAATTTAATTATATATTTAAATCAGTAACAGAGATGCGATTTGGCTATTGATTTGAAAAAAGATAAATTTTAAAATTCCATAATATGTATCATAATAAATAATAAATTTACGAATAAAAAAATTTACTAATTTTATGTAAAAAAATCTGTGGACAAACAAATTATATTTTAAAAAAGTTGCATAATTTTTTACATAAAATTCCGGCCAAACCATTCTTTGTTAATATACTAATTGACCATTCCCTATATTTGTGATGTCCTCTCACGTCCATTTCGGATCCAAAACACAGCTCCACTCCGGAATCTAGTTGTTCGGGATGTTGCCACTGGCAACAGCAACATTTCCGCCCCTCTGATTGGCGATTATTTTCCACGTAGCTGCAGACGCCCGCGTTTTCTTTCGCGTTAGTCTGTTTTTCTTCTCTACGCCAGTAATGAGGAGGCTAGGGGAGGAAATGGATGGCGGTGCATATTTCCTTTAGGAGTAAAAGGCGCGGGGCAATACGTGATATCGCAGATACACGAAAAGGGAGGTGTCTGTTATTACGACTGCACATTTTGGGGTTAGAAATCGTTTATGTAAACTGCAGGCGATTGGTAAACAGATGTAACACGAATCCCTGATTTTTTTTGTTTACTTTATCTCATATGAAGCATGCAAAGACAAAGTATTACAGCAATCAAAGAATTCAACATCGTGATTTTGTAGTATTTCTTTGTTTTAGATATTCATGGATTAATCTTCTTTTGGCGACCAGGTGGTTCGCCAGGATTAATGCTCTCTAAAAAATAGCTATTTTTTCAAAACGGTCAATGGAGGGATCTAAAATCTCGCGTTTTTATAGAAATAGAATAGAGGCATTCAAATTAACATAACTCAATCAGTTTTAATGCAAGAAAGTGGAACTTTTGTTATTTAAAATATTAGTGTCTCTAGAATATTTTATTAAACATGATTCACAGGACAGAAGATATATGTCAAAAATTAAATTCATCAGAGCATTTATTGACCCAATTTTCATAAAATCTAATCAATTACTTCATTTAGACCATTTTAGCAGATGTTTGTCTATTACTAAAGGTTTACAAATTAGTCGTGAGCTATGTTTAAAGTGCATATAGTGTATATATTATACTATGTACGCCTTAAATAAAATTAAAATATTGAATTAATAATATAGCTATTTTAAGACGTCAGAGAAAATTTTTTCTCGCATTCATTTTTTAAAGAAAATATAGCATTTCATATTTATTCCATTTCATAACTTATTTTATATTTGAGTTTTTGTCAATGTGATGGCAACACACAGACTATTGATAAAAACTAATTCTTTCCCATTGAACGCCTAATGTGCTTGTACAGGTTAAATTTTATTTTAATTTTACGCGAAATAAATTGTTTGAAATAAGGTGAAATTTTTTTTTAAAAAAAATTTAATACATATGGAAACTTAATATATAGGTTAAAGCATATATATCATTAAAAAGATAATTTTTGATCTTTAATTTGATGTAAAAATCATTTTTGTGCTATAATATTTTCGGAAGTTATCGGGAAGAAATGTCCAAAATTTCGCTTAATTTTTAATTAATTAAAATTATAATCAAAAATTTAAAAAAATTACTTCGAAGTGCACATTTCCGACCTCTAAGATATATATGTGCTAAATTTGGTAGCTACAGGTCAAGCGGTCTAACTTGTAGAGCTCCAACACAGACACATACAATCATCTTTATTATTAATATAAATGCAGATATCTCCCTATCAGTGATCAGAAACTCAAAAGTTCGTTGAAGTTGAGGAATTTAGTTCGATATGTGATCTTTGCAGCAAAGGTGTATATATCTGTTGAATTTTCGAGGAAATTTGACAAAGATAATTTTGTCCTTTTATATATCAATTAGCATGCGTGCATCTGCATAATAGTTAAAAAAATCCAAAGAGCTGGATAGCTGAAACGTGTTGCATAGTTTTATTATCAGAGTTATATATTTCATATACAAGATCTTAACTGCATCCAATCTGAAATCAGATGCGAAAAGATGAGCCACCACGAAGCAATTCATACGTTAGGAAAGCACCAAAGAAAACCGATTAGTTTATTCTTTGGTTCTTCAGAATGCTAAACATTACTGTCAAACAACAGATTAAAAAAATAAAAATGAAAAATAAGAAAATTCTAAAATTAGTAAAAAAGGGGAAAAATTAGAAAACAGGAAAAAAAAAGTGGAAATAGTATAGAGCAGTAAAAAATATGAAGAAAAAGTAAAAATCTAAACATAAAATTGTACAAAAATTGAGAGGAACATAATGATGTTTGTAGTTTTAATAATTAATCATCTTCCAGTTCTTATAAATGCGTACTAAACTTTGGAACAATTTCTAAGGAATATTTATCAATCATCTGCATATTAGCTTTATATGAAGATAACTTCAAAACCATAGATTGAGAATGGCAAATATAATAGTGTTTTTTCATCAGAATCTTAAATATGTATTAAATGTGTAAATCTATAGAAAAACTGATAATATGTCTCTTTGCATATTCCACATTACATAAAGATGATACCTCAAAACGCAACGAGACAAAAAAAATTATGTATGCAGCCAAGTGACTAGAATCCCTAAGTAGTATTAAAAATTGGATTGCATTAGTTTTAAGAAGCTATCCTGAATTTATACGCTTTGTTCTTCATAACATATCGAATCACAAATCTAGGAATATTATGACACGACACGCAGAATCCAGTAGTGTGTAGTCTCACTTATGTAATTTTTAGAGCCATTGATATTTTGCACCATCTTTTCCCTTTCTTTGAAATACGCTTAAAAGGGGGGGGGGGGAGTGAGTTGAGGGTGAATACTCGCACTATTTTATTTAATTAATTTGGAAACCCATAATTATAAAATACAAACCTGTCACTGATTCTGAAATTTTCCTGAAAATAAAGCTTAAAACTTAAAATTGATGAAGCTAATAGTGAATGAAGTTCTCTCTTTGAATGGATCAAGGCATTTCTTTCAAGGCTTTACTAGGAATGATTTCATGATACTGTAAGGGCTTTTTGCAACAATTATTTCATATGTTTTTAGAGTTTGAAAAAATATAACTCCAGGTTTAGACGGCTATGATACTAAATCACCGATATATACGCTAGTTACTCGATAATTTGCTTATTGTTCCTATGAGGTAAAGTCAATTTGCTTACATTTTTATTATATTAAAATGGTTTGTTTATTAAATTCTGTTTATTAAATTATGTGGATGGACATCAGTTTTTCAGGAGCCGATTGCTTTTTATTCCATACTATGTTTCTGGTAGTACTAATGACTTGTGGCTAAATTCTGTGATATATCTTGTATGTTCCAATATTACCAGAACATTGTATTTGATTTTTATCTCCCATGTTGCCAAATTTCGAATTTGCATTAGAGAAATCGGCAAGAATCGGGTTTCCGTTGTGATATAAAATTTAGACGTTAAATAGAAGATTGATTAGTGAAGGACTGAAAGGGGAACTTGATTGAATCAAAAATTAACAAATACCTATTCGATTAGTACTCGTTAAATCTGAAGTAATGGGTTAAATTGCGAAGTAGGGTAGCAAATGTTTGACTTTTTCATATGATTATATTTGAAGATTTCCAACTTATCTGCACTTGACTAACAAAGCTTGATATATTCTTTTATCTTGCTGTTTTCTCAGAAACTGAAACGGTTTTAAAAGGGGGAAAACTCAGAATAAACCATTAATATATTTCAGTTGATAAAGACTGTAGCTGAACTATAATTTTTTGTGTTTTGTCAATACCAGAAAGTTTTGAATGTAAACTTTATAATTCATTCAAGGAGAACAAATATTCGAGCCCCGACTTTTCCAAATAGCTATTTAGCTAGCAAATATTTTCGACTCCTATTTCTAAAGACGAGATTCCATAGGTAAGCATTCGTTATGAAGAATGAATGTTAAAGGAAAATTCTGTCAGACATAGCTTGAATTCCTTTGCATTTTTAGAAGAACTATTTAAAAAAACTGGAAATTGTCCTTATTAGTTAGAAATATCTCAGAATGTCCAAATGTATAGCCTATAGATTTTTCCTTTTGAAATTCAAAAGTAAAACTCATATTCAAACAGCCAATCACATCCAGATTTATTTAAAAAGTCAATAGGAAATATTTGAAAACTGAAATATCGTTTGATGTGATATCGTAATGCTATTAATATCAAATAGAAGATGCATAAATTTATTTCGACTTGTTTATTAAATATCTAAAATTTTTGTATGCGATTATCTTTAAATTTTTGTATGTGATTATTACATCTATATATTAACATATTATAGTCGAAATATTGAATAGATACTATTTTCTAACATTTTCTGTTTCAGCTAGACAGCAGTAAAAAGCGTCATAAAAAAACTGGAATAAATTTTTCAATACATACAATGTTCAGTTTTCTGTTGCAGTAACCTAGAAATTGAATAAAAAAAGCACGGGACGTTACTTTCTATCTTCGTTTCCTGTGAAAAAACATCCCGGAAATAGAGTTGAATATTCACATGCCTTTTCTAGTATGACAATTTCGCAGCTATGCTGGAAGAGTTTGTTGGCTTGTATTTGCGTAGGAAGATGATAAAAGTTTGAGGAAAAAATGCTTCTTTTTATATTTTGCTCTTAGAGAAAAATGCAAAAGAATGTTTAACATATTTTGAAACATTTTTATTCTAAAATATGCTATATAAAAGATATAAATGGATATTAATCCTATATTTTATTATCAGAAATTTCATTTGTATGACATTCCATTTATTGAATCTGAATTTTTAGATAATTTATTTAATTTGAATCTTTTTAATTAATTAGAATTTTAAAATGAGTTTTTCAAAAAAATTCAAGACAAATGTTTGAATTAGACAGGAAAAAAACCTCTTTTTTTATGAGGATAATTGTGATGCTTTTTGGAGAAAAAACGGTTAATGTATTCAAAAATGCGTGATAAAAAATAAAACCTACTACAAGATGACCTATGAGACAGAAAAAAACTATAAAGATATATAGATATAAATGCTTCAAAAACAAATAAAGACTAATATATATATATATATATATATATATATATATATATATATATATATATATATATATATATATATATATATATATATATATATATATATATATATATATATATATATATATATATATATATAAAGAAAGATGGAAATGAAGTCTATTTTATCTTCGATATCAGAATCTATTTGAAAACCACTTCGCTGTCATATCAGCTAGATAATTCTACATTTGATGGAATATTATAAAGAAAGAGTTTTCAAACTTTTAAAATTTTATACCGCAAAAATAAAAATGAAATATACACTGTACTCATTTTGTAAATATGAGCAATAAATAAAACTAAGTAACTATTTCAAGACCTAAATTTATGATTTATGGACATGCATTTAACTATCGGAGAATGAAGTGAAAAGTCGTTTGGAGTGAAGTTACAATTTGCCCAGCTAAATCTTTGTAAAAAATATTTTGATTGTTTCAAGCAAGTCAAAATATCAAAACATTAGATTTTGATTTAAAAAAAAAATACTTGAAAATTGTTGTAACTAAAGATAAACTAGAATGTAAAATTTTAGTCATGCATATCTATTGTAAAAAAGTTTTTCAAATCAATCGTTGGGCTAAAAACAAATGCCATTTTTTGGAAGAAATACTTTAGAAGCAAAAATAAATGAATACATAAAATAGATAAACAAATAAATAAAATAAAATAAAATTAATTAATTAAAAATTTAAAAAATATATAATAAAATAAATAAAAGTATTCAAAAAATAAATTTTTCATTCAAATTTTGATTCGATAACACAGAAAATAAATGACAAAATTTATAGATTCTATGCCAGAATTGAGCAAGTCAAGATTACACTAAGACAGAATTCTAATTTCACTTACAGATATTTTAAACTTTATTCAAATTAGTAAATATATTTCAATCTCTCATGTTTCTATATTCAGTATATATAAAATCTTATTATCTACTTCCAAGAACATATATTTGCAGTTGCTTAAATTAATTTTGGATTATAGATATTAAAATTACATAATTTTGGAATGAAAAATACATTTTATTCCCATGAATGCAGAGGCACTTTTCTTCGCTCTTCTACGATATTCTAAAGATTTAAAAACAGAAACTAGCTGTAACCGGACAACTTTTATATATAAGAGCATTCCTCCGATACAATTCAGTACAAATTTCCCTTTTCCTTTCCTAGTATCTCAAACTCTGTAACAGATTTTTTCACGAAGACACTGCATCAGATACTTCATTATTCTTGGATTAAGGAAGCCCATGAAGAATAAAAATAAAAGCAGTAAGCTAGACTAGACGAGATAAAGTCTTCAACCACAATTCACTGGAGAGGAATAGAAACTCAGATTTGGGGAATTTGTTTAAATAAATAAAGAACCGTCCATGATGGCCGACGCGTTTCAGAGTATGAATTTCATGTGATGTCAAAACAATAATAATAATAATAATAAAAAATGTAATGACTTTTATAGGCATATTAAACGAAAAGATTTATTTGTACAATTATAGTAAAATCAAAAGATTAAGAAAGGAAGCTCCCAGGCCATTTATTCATTAGCGCTGTAATATATTTTTGATTTTCAGAAATAAGAAGAAAATTTTAAAAAAAGCTCAAATTTCACTCTCTATATGAATTTAATTTAGAGTGTATAGATTAAAAACTTGAAATATGAAGGAATATATCAGAAGGGAAGTGTAATAGTTATTGGTAGTCAAAAACAATTAGTATTATAAATCAAGCATTACCACACTTTTTAACTTTGCGATCCGCTTCACCTTCGGGGCCTTCAATGATTTTCAGAGGCAGCAACTTATTGTAGGAATTTGTAAAATTGTCTTGTAATATCAGTAAATTTCTTGGTAAAGAAGAAGTTTTACAGATAGCTCTGATAGATGCTGAAGGAGCACTGAGTTAATGATCCCCAGTTTTGGCGATCATTTAGCAATTGTGTCTAGAAATTTGAAGATTGAAGAAACTGTAAGAGTTTCGGTGATTTTTCTATTAGGAATGAATTTCGGCGATCTTTCTAAAAGTATCTTTGCTCTGACTCGAAAACTATAAAAATTCCGGAAAATCAATGGGAACAGACGAATTAAGAGGAGTGAATAGTTGTTAGAAGTCTCTCTTCTATAAGCTCTCGGCAGTTGTGCTTTGTTTCTATACTTAAATTTCGATTATTGCCAAAAATGCAACTTTGTGAAGATTTTTTTAAAGAAACTGAGGTTTAATAATATATTATCAAATAGGCCAATGGATGAAAACAATAATATATTTTCAAGATTTCATCGCGCCCCACAATTTAGACACCCTTTATATAAATGTATTTATACTTAAATATTTTCTGATCTCTTTCATCAAATAAATACCACAATAATATCTTAGTGATATAAATATACATCGTATTAAAAGGCAAATAAAAAAGACTACAAGATAATAAAAGAATAATTTTTCTTCTTCTATAATAATGAAAGACAGAAAAGGGAGACCTGCTACAATTCATCCCCATCTTTTCTCTAAGATTGATTGCCAAGAGTTGTAATCTCCCGTAAAAGCACATCGATGTTCCATCTTCATACTATGTTACAGACCGGAGATTTCTATTTTTCCGCGGCATTCATCTTCGCTTTATTGCCTTAAAGATGCCTTTTCTGACCTCGAGGCTCTTCTCGTCAAACAGGGGTGGGTGGATAGAAAGCAAGGAGGCCCCGTAAGTATTGCATAATAATAGTCTGATCCAGCAGATAGTGGACTATCAGCTCGGAAATGATATTTCAGCATTAGATATTTCTCAATGGTGGAAATATTTAAGTCCCAAAAATGAACTTGTAATTCTCCAGGCTTACTGGACGTGTTTAATTTCATTCAAACCTTTTTTGAGTATTGAAACTGCAAACAGAATCCAATATAAGTGTTCTTTTTATGTTTATTAAACTTAATTTTGTTAATTAAAGTTAATTTTTTTGCTCTGTTTATATTTAATTTATTGTCTTCTGAATTTTTGGTTATCCGAATCAACTCGATATTTTTTATATGAGTAATAGAAGCGCCATTTTATCCTCTAAAATATTTTTTAATTAAACTTTCTATTCATTCTCATTCAAAATAAATTCAGTTTTCAATTTTTTAAAATTCAGTTTATTTTGTAAATTGCATTAAAAAGATTTAAATATAATTTGGAACTATAATCCTTAAAACAATACTACTGCTAAAATTTAAATTTTTTTTATTGAAGTCTGATAAGTACAATTCAGTACCTGCAAAATATGCTTTAGAAAATCAGAAATAATTCTTCATAATTCGAGAAAAATTATACAGAGAACAGTTACTTTCGGTAAATCATAATTATAGTTGTAAAATATTTAAAAATAATTGATGTATTATTATTTTAAAATTATTTTATTTTGAAAAACAATATATATTCTATAGAATTAATCACAACATTCAAAATAAATGATTTCAGTTTTTATAGTTTTAATACTGCCATTAAAGACATATTTTTAATATTCCAATCAGCATGATGTTATTATTTTTATCAGCATGATGATATTACATATTTAGTTGCGATTGATGATATTAATTTGATCTGTGTTTGTATTACATAAAATTAGAATTAATAACTATTATTGAATCTTAAATTTCAAATTGAATGCAAATATCTACAGAACTCTACTTGATAAAGTAAAGATTGCAATATTCCTGAATGAAATAATAGCATTTATCTTTTTTGTTTTATAAATTATCCTCTAAAAATGCATCTTTTATCATTTTTTTCATTTTTAATATCACGACTTATTTAATATCCTTTTCTTTGATTCCAAATTCTTTAAATAGAATTTGTTTATCTGGGCTGGAGACCGGAAACCGAACTTAACTGGAAAGATAAATTGTACTTAATTTAAACAAACCACTTGGCTTTGAATCCAATCATCTCCCCGGGCTTACGGTATTATCACAGAAGCTATACAACTTTTAAATTTGCTAGAGAATGTTGTTTCTATTTCGGCTTCGGTTCTAAAATAAATATATCGCCTGCAGTTAAAATTCCGACTACCATTTTCCACAAAATCAGTATTCTAAATGTCTTCTCAGAATGTTATGATAAGAATGGATGAGTAAATATTTATATAGTTTCTGAATTAAACTATTTGGGTTAACTCTGTGGTTATCATATGCGTGGGTTATCAAAATCTTCAGCAAATGCGGTTTGTATTTCTTTGAAATTTTACATGAAATAATATGTTAAAAAATATGGTGTTAAAAAGTATTTAATTTTTTAAAAATTTTATTCCTAACATAAACAAGCAAAAAAAAAAAAAACCATAGAAAATTAATGAATTTGTTGGAGAAGTTTTAATATTACTTCATAATTCAATCGACTATTCACAAAATAATCTTTTATAATTAATACAATTTAATTTTTGAAATAATACCTCTGCTTCTTTTTATGGAAGGGAAGGAGCATACAATCTTCTCATTGATAATTTTGTGCCACATTTTTTTTTCAAAATAGAATGATTGATGCTCTCACTTTATTTTGACGATTTACCATTCTATAACATACAATATTACGTGTGTAAAATTAATAAATTATATAATAACTAAAAATGATAAATACTCAAAACGTCATTGTAAAATACTTAAATAAAGTAAACGAAAATGACACAGATGAATAAAAAAGTAATAAAACATTTTTTTAATGTACAAAAAGGCAGATTTTTTTTTTTTAAAAATGTTTTTTATCTTTTAGTTTCCATTTATTCTAATATTATAAATACTAAGAAACTTTGAAATAAATTTTTTAGGAAATTTCCCACTAGATGGAGTTACATACATGGAATCAAAATTTAATTCAATTTATTAATTAAATGATAATTTAGATCTCTATATATTAAAATAGTGTATGTAACATACAATGCTATGCATGCAAAATAAATAAATAGTATTAAAATAAGTACATGTAAAATTCAGTTGATAAAGCATATAATTAAATTTACTCAAAATTAAAAAAAGTAGCATATCAGAAAATGGTGGAAAACTGCTTGCAAATAATCGATTCAGCATTTGTTATTACATAATTTAGATATTTTGAAGACAATAATTTCCTAATTTGAAAGAATTATATTTGGTTAAAATTGAATTTTAAATTCGGTGAAATGATATATTTTTATTTCGGACTGAAATAGTTAAATTATCTACCAAAGCTTTTTACTACCCTTATGCTTTACTAATGATGGCGAATTGACTTTAAGAATTTTTTAAATTCAAAATTAATTAAAATTTTAACTTTATTTCATCATTGAAATAGGAGAAAATGATTAATCTTTTCTTTTATAAGAATACAAATAGCAGTTTGACATTATTAATTAAAAAAAACTTTTTCATTATATTAATTTTTTCTTACGCAATTCTTAAAACAATTTTAATACATTTCCAAAATTTACCCAGTTTTAATATTCATAAATATTAATTTTAAACTTAATGAAACAGTTAAAATTTTTTTTTAGTGTTATACAAAAAGGCTGTTTTCATTTAAATTAATTCCAATGTATATAATTAAAAATTTCTAATTCATCATTCGAGGAAAATTTATAGCACGTTGAGATAAAAAATACTCTAAATTCTCTAAAAATGTTCAGATTTATCATAAGGCGTATACTTATCATTGTTTTGAAGAAAGACGAAAAAATACTACTAATTAAATTCTTTGAGCTAAAATTAAAGCGCGAAATTAATGTAATCTAATGATGATAAGTTTATGATGATAAATTTACTAAACATTATCATTTCTTTGAAAAAAATTAGTCTTCATATTCGAATATATTTCAAAAATTTTGAGATGTATCATTTTTAATTGCCTTCTTTTTTACAAACTGAATTTAAATCACAAAATATAAAATGGAATCTTTACTTCAAGTTCTGCATAACTTAGAGTAACAATTCTCGATTCGAGATCCGATTCCGTTAAAGAACTATTGTATTTTCAGAGCTAATAACCTGACATTAGACTTTATGAATTCCTTTAAATTAATTTCTTCAAAGAGAAACAAAATATGACCAAAAGGGGAAAAATTACGCATACATAAAAAAAAATATGATTTTTGGATATTTAACAGGGAAAATCTAACAATAAAATATCTTTTAAATAAATAAACCTTTACACATCACAGATCTTTAGGCTGAACATTTTCCTTTAATAAAAAATGTGATAATCTTTTATATAAAATTGTCCATCTTTCAATGAACACTGTCTTCCTTTCATTTTAGCTGTTGTTATCAGAATTTCAAGGTCGATCGAAATATGTAGATAATGGAAATATGTAGATATGTGTAGTCTGATTATGTAGATTAGATATTGTTTAATTGCTTAACACCACGAACGATGGTAACTGTTTGCATAATTTTAACACTATGCATATTAAGTTACCTTTGGCCAAGACTAGATATATAAATATTTAATGGAAAATTATCGCATGGTTTGCTTTAGATAATTAAGAAATCTCTATGAATATGAGATTACATGCTGTTATGAAATTATAAAGCGAATAGTTTCTCGTAATAATTTCACAACATTTACAAAATCTGCCAGCTACGGGTGTAGTTATTTAACTGCATGGCTTCGTATAAAGAATAAATATTTTACAAAAAAAGATAAATAAGCTTGGGTACAATTAAGAGCGCAACTATATATACTATCAATTATTCCGCGAAAAAATTCTGCGCTTTTGCACATTCCCCAAGAGACGTTTATTTCCTCAAAATAGAGATTAGATGAAAGAAAAAGTTTACAATTTAACTATAAAATGAAATCAGATCATTTGTGGAATTAGGAAGCTTGAAATGAATATTAGATAATGCTCAAAATCAAGGCTTAACAAAAATTACAAAAAATTCCACTCATGACATTTTGTATAGTAAAACCGTCTAAAACTGGTAATTTTGGGATCCTGAAAGGGATAGTACTTTCTTATAAAGGCAAATATCTATTAGCAAAATATTATATATATATATATATATATATATATATATATATATATATATATATATATATATATATATATATATATATATATATATATATATATATATATATATATATATATATTAGCAAAATATTATATCAGCTTATAAGGAAGGTTACTTTGAATAGTGATAATCAAAGGATTGGATTTTGATCAAAATCATATACAGTTAAGTATACAAGAAGGGATGGTAGTTCCCTCCTTCAAAACTTTTGCATATTCATTAATAAATGTGTTGCCTATTTTGCCTACTTAAAATTGTGGAACTAGGGTTGCATGTCCTGCATGCAGTTGGTGAAATGAAAAATAAATCTTTGAGAATGAAGACTTATGAAATATGAATCTTTGGCTAAAATCTATTCTTTATACTAAATTTATGGAGCGATTTTTGCAGTTAACCGATGGCATGCGGTTAACACAAAAGTACCCAAAAATTGAATATGTTTTTTGAAGTATTTTTACCAATGCATTGAACCAAAATCAGAACTGTAATTTTCATCAAAAGATCACATACCAAAAATAATTTATTCAAGTCATTGGGGATTACAATATTTAAGAAAGAACAATTGCCATTTAAGAAAAAAAAATAGTCCGACAGACGATTGACATTTTGACAGAATTGGTTCAAAAATCTATTATTTAGACTTCAAAATTGTGTGCCGATTTTTTTCTATTTAGGTATTTAGGCTCTGTAGTTATTTAATTAACATGTATTCCGACAGCCGGAGAGATAGACAGACATTCTTTGAATGTATTTTGCTCAAATTCGATAGAAATTTACAATTTCGGTATAATGTCTATGTACCAAATTTCATTCATTTAGTTCAAACTTATTGTTGAGCTATTGTGTCGATGACACACAGATATAATTGAAAAATAGTGTTTTTCCTAATAAGGATTAAACGTGGAAATTCGTGAAAATTTCGAGCTTGATTTGTTTAACGACAACAATATGTTCTCGTTGTTATACTTCGTATAGGAGAAGGTTAAATAAGATCAAACTGATCAAAGTCACATGCTTGATCATATGCTATCGACTGATTATTACAGCGGTGAAAAAAAAAACGATCTCTGGTCATTATACCCGATTCTTTGTTGTTATCTCCACATTAAAGCTTTATCTTTCAGAAAATTTTTAAATGATCTGTGTTTCTCTCCGAGCGAATTATGTCATTATTATTCTGTGCATAAACTGCAAAACACGTTAAGAGTTTTTTTTTTATACAAAAATAAGTGAAAATTCATTTTGTTTTCTTTTTTGCATTCGAATATATATATTTTTAATATTAAACAAATTTGTAAATTTATGCATTCGTTAAAATAAATTTCCTTCACCGTTTAATTATTTAAAATCGTATTGAATAGTAAAAATTAATATGTTGATCGTTTTTAATAAAAAAAATTATAAAATGTTTTCAGTTTCTTATTTTGTTAATTAAACTTTTATTTGGGGCTAAGGTAACCTGGTGCGAACGTCTCCGTATCGCAGACGGAGGGTTCCAGGTCGTAGAGCCGATTTCACCGAAGAACTGTCTTGTAAGAGGGCCTGGCGCATGTTAGCCCAGGTGTCGTCCTTATTATCTGACCACTGCTCAAAATTAGGTAGTCCATTTCAAAATAGCCCTAACGTTGCTTTAAAAACTGACCGTTAATATAACTAAACTTGATAAACTTTTATAAGTGGAATTTATTTTCCAGGAAACTTCAAAAGCAACATGTGAAGGTTCGAGGGGGATTCAGTCGAAGACGTATCTTTGGTACGACATAATTTAATATTTTCTTACACTCTTTCATTTTATCATTTTCTATTTTAATTCAAATAACGAAGAGAACAAATTAAAAGGATTCTGTTTTACCGGTTCGTTAATTAGAAGAACAGAAAATCTTTTTATCTGCTTCTTGCCACGATTTGGAACAATTTATTATGCTCGAAGCGTTCTACTTACTGTCTTTAAGGCAACAGACAATGCGAAATAGTGTCGATAAAAATAACATTTATTAAATATGTTAAGCAGCCACCTTCCGGGGACTTTATTAACTCTCTGTACAAAGAGAATTTATGCTTAAAGTATAAAAGAGAACAATGGCTTATTGAATAACACCTACATTAAATGTGCCGAAGCATTTTCACGAAAGTTACGAAACAGAATCATGCCCTGATATGTGCTAACAATGGTTCGGATCAATATCGTTAAATGTGTCAGCATTAAGGTTTAATTAAACTACAGGAATAAACTGGCGCTAAAAAAGAAGTCTTTTAATTAGAACCTTTGTGGTGAAGTGCAAGATTTCGTTTAAGTAAATGTGTTTTGCCGGTTTATTAAAACTTAAATCCTTGAAGACATGGAATTGTTTGTTTTTATATAGTTAACAGTTTTTAAAAAAAAATATTTTTCAATCGAAGGATAATAATGTTTTGCACATGCTAGATAGATTATAATATATGTAGGAAATAATTATTTTTATTAATTGTTATCCTTATCATTTGTGTTACTTAAAAAAAATAGAAACATTTAAAAAAAACTTATTACGGTACTGAAAAATAGGAAATAAATTTCCACAAAAGTCAGGAAATAAAATAAAATCATAAAATCTTGGCCACTGAATTTTAATCAAATTTAATAAAAATTATAATTTTTAAGGAATATTTAAAAATTCTTTTCTATGAAAATCTTAATTTATTTATGTATTTCTCAGAGTCTCATGTTTTTATGCTTTTGCCTCTAGATTCATGTGTTTGATATAATACTGTTTCTTAATTTTCTATACACTAATAAAATCTTTTTTAATATTTTATTTTCCTCATTATTTTTAATTATGTTTCATAATTAATTCATACAGATATTGTAATATTTAAAGACCTGTCTCTACAATCTATCTTTTGAGAAACTCGCATTTTAGGATAATTTTTGGTAAAATATGAAATATGATAATTGTTTGAATGTTATATATTTTCTCTAGGCATTGCATGTAAGATTTAGACATAGTACAGAAAGACAAATGTTATATAGGAAATATGCAAAAGGGATGGTTAGGATAAGGTTTTTATTTAATTATCTTTCATTCGGCAAAAAAAAAAAAGACTCTTCGCTTTTATAGAAAATAATAAAAGAAAAGTCATGAAAAGTCACTTATTGGAGGCACTTAAAAAAATAAAAGTTATGTATGACAAAGTTTATGTTTTTTTTTTTTTTTTACTTTTCACAAACATTGCTTTATAGCAACTCAACAAACAGTAGTATTGTGGGTATTTTTCCGTAGTCTTGTTTTTTGCACATAACTAATCAGTACATCACTGAACATAGCAATTTAAAACCTGACATTAGTAAATTGATAAAACTCCATTAGTCTCTTTTTATTTCATTAATTATTTTTTAAAAAAATCTGATTAATTTTGAGTTAGTTTTAAAATTTTAACAAACAATGTTTAGTATATTTGTAGGCTTCTTTTAATTTATTTTTCTTTACTGCTGAATTAGTACATAAACAGTTATCTCAAATCCAACTAGTAAATATTGGCTATATTTTATAAATACTGGATATTGGTTACCAATTAATCTTTCTAAACGTTAATTGCTTCCTAAAAAAATCTAACAAATGGTAAATATTTGACGTTTTAATATTTGATGAAGCATTGAAAACGGTTTGAATTTTTAGGAGGAACAATGTAATCCATTCTTGGAAATCAGGCAAAAAAGTTTTTGAAAGGTTGTCAACATTCGGAAACAACTTGTGAGATTATTAAAATGGTCTAGGTAAAAAGAATTATTTTTGTACAATGTAATATTGCGAAATTCATTTTTGCGCTATAATATTGTAAGAAAAACAGTAAAATACAAAATAATTTTTAATTAATTTAAATTCTAACTAAAATTTAAAAATAAACTTTCACATTTTCAACCATTTAAGGAATATATGCGCCAAATTTGGTAGCCAAAAGAACAAACGGTATGTTCTGTTGAAAGTCAATGCACATACACGCATATATATTGCTCTTAGATAGAAATAAAGATGAATGTGTGTGTGTGTGTGTGTGTGTGTGTGTGTGTGTGTGTGTGTGTGTGTGTGTGTGTGTGTGTGTGTGTGTGTGTGTGTGTGTGTGTGTTTGTGTCTGTGAAAGAATGAAGAGAGAGAAGATTGTATTGTTAAATCGACAATAATTATATTCTGAAGATTAGTTTTTACAGTTGTAGATATTTTAGGACAATGTCTCTAAAAATCATTTTGTCTAAACTATTATAGCTCTGATTAAAATTCCATATCTCTCAATTTTTGATTACATTATTGATATGTGATGTTTTAAATGATCTTTCTTTAACATATCGCCACAAAATTATCTGCCTTTTTTGCCTTTTAGAATTTGATAAGCTTGCCTAATCCAAGAATTATGTATGTGATCTTAATTTACTTTTTTGCATTCTTTGAAACTTGACGTCTTATTTGGAAAAATAAACATTTAAAAAAATATTTTCTTAATTGTACTTTACTACAGCTTAATTAAATTGGAAAAAAGTTCTGAATCCAATTTAAAGCTCATCCGTATAATAGAGCAAATTATAATTTAAGAACTTCCATTTAACACAAAAGTTCAAAACTTTTATTCATTAATTCAATTATGGAACTTGAAGAGACAATTAAATTCATTACAGGTAATTAATTAATGCAGCTATATTTGTTTGATTCAAGGAATACCATCGCAATTTCAACTTAGAAACAAGATTAATTTCCGAATTCTTCGAACAAAGAACATTTATTTCTTCCAAAGTTAGTGACAATAAAAAGCATTTTCCCGTCATATCATCTGCTTTTAAACAAAATGGGTGGAAAAAGAATTCTTTCTCTTTTGAATAAAGAGCTAAGTTTCACGAAAGTAAGTTTGAACTCAGTTTTAATTAGTCTTCGGTTGTTCAATTTTCATCTTTCATTCTTTCCCCCTAGATCTCAGTGGGGTATTGGAAGGTAATAGAAAAAAGAAAGAATGAAAGAATCGAACAATAATGGCATTATAGAACGGGTAGAGAAGTAATTATCTTTTTTAGAATGTATTCCCAATCAGCTCGTGAAACTAAATATAAATTTCGAAAATGTCAAAGAGTTTCATTTGATAATGATTCTTCTTTTTAGAATCTCACTTTCTATTTTTCTATTTCTAAATGGAATTGATTAATTCGAAGAAACACAGAGAATTACTTTTTTGATAGCTAATCTTTTGCAGCAAAGAAACTTTATCTTCATTACAAAACATTGCACTGAAAATACAAAAAAAATAATAATATTAAGGAAAATAAAATAATAACTGCTAAAAGTTAGTTATATCTCGTTGCTATTAAATATTAATTATTACTAATACTTTATAGTAAATAATAAAAAAGGTATTTAAAACTTAAAATAAGAATTGAATTTGTAATAAAAAATTAATTACGCTCAAAAGGAAAAATAAATGAAAAATCACCGAGAGTATAAATAATAATAATAGATGTTCTAGGACTTTGTTGCAGTAAATTCTAAAATTCAATGAATTTTTCCTTCTCAACGAATTTCGATCATAATAATATTTGTTGTGTTATATTACTAATGAAATAAGGTTTAAATATTTCATAATAATAATATTAACATTATTTCTCAAAATATTCTGTTCGGAATCTTTGAAGGTCTTGATGCGCAGTTCCTGTATAAATATTTATAATTAACAGCACTTAAATTACTTAAAATTAAGTAGTAATCTAGATTTCAATGTTAATATTGTGTGCCTAAATTAATGAAAAATGAAACAATTACGGAAAAGGAGAAAATTTATCTTAAAGTTTACTGAAAGTGATGAAGATGGATAAAGAATGATGGATTAAAAATACCGAAGTAAAATTAACAGTGACGAAAAAATATAAACAGTATATTTTATATATTAACTAGTCATTTTTAAATGTAGAAAAACAATTTTAATTTTAATATTTGTAAAAGAAAGCTTCAAGTTTAACTTTTTATATTTGGGTACAATAACAACAAAAAGAAATATTTTATTTAAAATATACTAAATTTGATTGAATTCATAATCTTTGCTATGGGAATTATTAGCTCAGAAGTTTAAAATAAAAATAATTACCGTTAAATATAACCACAAAGCGATACCCCCTCCCTGGATTAGCGTCTGGGTCATTTAAATTTCCTAAATTATCAAGAAAGACGAAACGGTCACTCTAGTGAACGCATTGTAACCTCTATAAAGGCGCGGTTTATGTGTTAACTTCTCTCACACAAGTGTAACCCACCATCGAATATATAGCAAGCAATACTCCAATATTATAATCACCTAGAAAGAGAAAAGCAATCTTCAGACCGGAACCTTCAAATCCGGGTATCTGAGATGCTCCCCTTAGGAGAAATTTCTAATAAACATAAAATGAGCTATTTAAAATCATTTAATGCTAATGCAGGAAACGTTTGAAATTTGGAACCAAAGATTCTATATATATAATACTACTTTCAATGCAATGAATCGATTATTATAAAGGCATTTTACAAGAAATAACTATATGCTGCTGATACTAAGCGTTTTTTTTATATATATTTTGGCTGTAGCAATTGTCAATATTGGAAACTTCTCATTGCCACAACTGAGATGTCTTCACCTCCCCCCCCCCACCATGGGGTGAGTGACGGAAAATATGAAATATTTAATTTAAATATAAGAAACGTTAGAAATTTGGAACTAAGGATTAATTTATATATAATGCTACTGACAATATAATTAATAAATCACTATAATTTATTGCTATAGATAACAGCTAACTATTATTCATGCGAATATTTTTTAAAATACACTTTCTGAAGTCAAAAATCAAGGCAGTATAAAGTAATTTGGGATCCTTGTAATGACATATGAACTGAAAGTTATAAAAGAGAATTCATTTTAATTTTGCTAAAAATTGAATACTTTAACTAATGTTTTAAAATTCAAATGTATTGCACATGTTTTTAGACAACAACAACAAATTAACTTGCTGATAAATAGAGTTTGAGCTATTCGAGACATTTAACCAAAATATAAGATAAACCTGGTCCTAACAGATTACCAGTCCTAACAGATAAGCGAAATTAAAGGATGTTTCAATTTATTTGAGACTCTTGGTCATTTCAGAATGCCTGAAAACTAGCAGCCTAAACAACATACAAAAGAAAATTCTTCTTACTAACAAAGACCTGAACTCATAAACAATTAACAGTAAAGTTGCTCTCTATTTATGAGCAATCTGAATCAGAGCTCAACACAGTGAATAATAAACATGAAAAATCAAAATACAAATGGAATAAAGAATAAAATAATGAATATCAAAATATAAAGCCGCTGCAAAGAAATGCTTAACGACGGTAATCAACACATTTCGAATGATGCCAACAAATTGCTATCATGTTTAATAATTCGTTATTTAATGACAGCGAAATGGCTTTTCGTCCTTTCCGAAAATAAATAAAAACATAATTATATCCTCTAGAGTGCGCAATCTTTTACGTGCCTGATGGTCTCATTACGTTTGGTTCAAATGATTTGGTAATGGCACAAGATAGCAATACATCTGAAAATGAAAGAAATTGTTGGCGTGAGACTTCTTCAAACATTCATGATGGCAGGCAATGGATAAAATGTTGTTGGAGCAGCTGGAATTGGTTTATTAAAACATTAATGACTTTGCCGGATAACAAATTATTCTGTTTGCGGAGAAAGAAGCAAATTGGGATACATTTTATGATTGTTTTGGTGGACATAATGCAAGCAGATGGAATTAACTTTCATAATGAAGCAAAAAATGTGTAAACTAAAAATTATTCCGCTCGTTGAGAAGGAATTAAAAAAGAAATGGCAGAGTTTCTTCTGTCATCATGGTTCAACATAAAATTATACTTGTTGGAAAAATGCTCTAAATTAGGTAAATAATTATATTTTATTCTTTGAGTGAATAAATGTCATGCCAAAAAAGAAATTAAAATTTGAATTTTTAAGCAATTTCACTGTCCGTTTTGTCATAATTAGTAAAATATTTATGTATAATATTGACATTTTAAACTTAAAAAATGTTCCTGTTATTAATAATGAAAAAATTCCGAATAATATTATTTTGAGTGATTTTAAAATTTTCTCAACGGTGTAGCATCCCCCGTTTCCCAGTACTGATAAGACATTGTGTTGTACTGATTCATTGTGTCATCGCTGTTACTTACTAAACTCCTCGGAATAGCCAGATGGTGGATCCTTTCACCTGGGTGGTCTCTCATTTGTTTATTATCTACTACAATGACAGACCACATATGGAATTCCTCGCCCCAGAGGTATTGATAGCACCTTCAAAGAGAAAAGGGTGTCCAAACATTTGGATGCTAGACGTTTCTCTTTGTGAAAGAACCATCCCACGACCCACTGGCGCCGCTGAGAGAGCATAAGGCTGAACCCCGATTGGACAAAGAAGAGCTCAAATGACCAATGTAAATTAAGAGGCGGAGATTGTTGCCGAAATAAAGCGCGGAGATTTTTTTTAGAGAGAGAGAGAGAAGAAATGAATGGCAGAGGACAGTTGGACTACGCCCACGAGTTCGGAGTCTGAGAAATTACCCCTGAAATTGTCGTGTTGCCATGATGGAGAACTGAGTTCCAAGATAAAACCTTCGAATTTGGCTGTTGTATCTCCTACTACAGGTGTAAATATCTATTTATTTAACCAAGATTAGAACAAGTTGTTCTTTGTATATATAGGGCTGTAAAATAAAGAATTGTCTGGAAATTCTGCTTCGTTATTTGATCAGTCTAGATCAGGATATTACAACAGCAACTTTCAGCTCGATTCGTTAATCACTAGAGGACATTTTCACTAGGGTTTTGCTGTTCTCTCAAAACTATAGTATTATTTTTTTGTAAAAACGTAAAGACGCATTCAAAGTAAATTAGAAAAAGTAGAAAGTAACTTGTATATCAAACGGCACTATTGCAAAACACAGGATAAGTATGATCACACTGAAGGTTACAACGTGCTGGAAACTGTTGTATCTCTCTCTCATTCTTAAGATCATTTGAATTCCACTATATCAATCCAATTGGGGGGCACCTCAGATTTGAAGATGATAAGTTCCCGTCATGATGTTTTTGTCTCGCCACTCGGGTGGATATAGAAATGATGTGGGTTTGACTACCCCCTACCAATGACGGAAATGAATGCGCATCTTATAAGAAGGATTATAGCGTAACCAGTCATAGCCCTTAAGACTCAATCTTACTTCTCTTTAATGCTGAGGCGGCTATCCGGTTATTCAAATTTTAACTGTATGTCTCAGGGCGGGTCGTAGTAGTCACGATTCCACTAGATCAGATTTCTGTAAGGCCTGGATTTCTTTTTTTAATGGCAAGAAGAAAAAAAATCATTCACTCTCAGAAACTGTAATGGCAGCTCGTGTTCTTACTTGATTGATTTGAAAAAGAGCACCCCACCTCAACTGATGGTTAGTAAACAAAAATATACTCAATCATTCCCTGTCCTTGAATCGATCTGGTACAGCATCTCTAAAGAACAAAGCACATGCCTCGGATATTTAATGAATTCCACTGAATGAAACAGGAATTTCAACGAATATCTCTCGAATATCATATTTAATAAAAGAGGGAGAAACGTTTTCGCGATATTCAGGCGTCTCGAACGCCCATTATACTTTCAACGAGCAGGTGTTTGTGGTTTTTCAATACTGATAAATATATATTTCATAACTAAAATCCTATTACTTATATTGTGCCAAAATGGTAGAGATCCTTTTCTATTGACGTATTTGTTCTTTATAGCTCATAATTTGCCCTTATAAAATGAGCCGGGCTTAAAAATTCGATTTATTGAAAGTCTTTCAAAATGTGCAGTGAGTCGATGAATGCAATAATATGGTAATGCTATTGTATTGTTATAATAATATTGTTACAATTATTAACAATTATAATAATATTGTTATATTATTAATACAATAATATTAATTGGCACAATTATATTATTAATACAGTAATATAAACAACCAATTGGTTTGGTTTGCAAAAAAAAATAAAAAAAATGTCTTAGTATACAATTATTTAAAATCAAAATACATAGTGAAAAATATCTAGACTAACATCTTTTCGAAAGATAATCAGAATCTCACATATGTCATGGGAAAAAAATCTTTCTTATATAATTGCTTATTTTAACTTCAAATGAAATTCTAAAACACCTTTATGATTTTATTAAGTAAACGCTTTTACTTGAAAAATTTCTTTACTTAGACCAAACGTTAGATAGTTCTGATAAAATTTACAGCTTATATTTGATAGTTTTTTTAGTGGGATTTCAGAGTGCGTGATTCGATTTGGAAGAAAAACGAAAAATTTCTTACTGGACTTATTTTTAGCTCCTTTGACCCGCCCACCATTGGTTTGGTAAGACATGTTTCCAAAAAAGATGCATTTCAGATAGAACTTTTGAACTCTATTTTAGGGTTTAGATCTTTATACAGGTTTAGAATTTATACAGGAGGTATAAAAAGAAAATAGAGAGGAAAATAGGAAATAGATACGGAGTTATCTATTTTATAATTAGGAAAGCAACATACCTACGAAATTTTTATTTTTATTTTTCAACAATAAAAAAATGAAAGAAATTCGATTCAGTTTAAAGTAAAAAAATAAAGATAAAAGACAGAGAACAGTTAATAAATGTAAGCGCTCTGGAAAGAATTTGAATCTTTGCATTCGTTATATAAAATAGGAATAAAAATGTAAATAAACTGTTTCGTTGAATACATTCTGAGCTGAAAGATGGTATGGATGGAATAAAGGAATTGTTGAGAACTAGATTGTTTGCATTTCTTTATGGCGGAAAGAAATTCGGATCTAACATTTTTCTTATTTAGAGCTGAACTATTTTGCAAATATTTCTGTGAAATGCGGGTGCGTTATTCTTGCTTGGAAGCATTTTGGCAGTCGCTTTTTATACAACTACTGATAAAAATGCTTTGTTCCAAAGGTGCAAAAAAGGAAATACCATTCAACTCTAAAAAGTTAAAAAAAATCGGTTTATATTACAGGGGAGTAACTAAAGCTTTAATTGTTTTTAAAATGTTATTATTCAACTTTTTTTAAAATTTGGTACTGATGTATTTGGCGTTAAATTCTATGAAAAATGCGGATGTGATTCTAACCAGAAATCATTTCGATAAATTCAGTCTATAATAGAACAATTTTTCAATAGATGAGTAAATTAACATTACTTATTAAAATTTAAAACATTTAAAAATGTATCAAATGAAAAATAGCAAAGAAAGTTTAAATTGTTAGCTAATGCTACATTATTCAAAGGTTTTTAAATTGAGAATTGTAGCTCAGTCAACCTGCATGTTAAAAAACAACCATTTGCATGTGACATTTATATGATTCTGGTCTTGTAATAATCAAATAAAGAAATTGTTGAAGAATGTTTAAAATTACAGAGCATGATATTTTTCTGGCAGAAGTTTCCATTGCATAAATAAGATTCTTAATATAATCACAATTACAAACTGAATACTCCGACCCGCTAGAATGCACACGGAAAAACTTGAATGACCAGACAGACGCAACAACAACACTAGCAGGAACTGTGGTTGAGTCCTAAAGACCATCATGGGCCACGGCACAATCCTTCCCTAAGAAAGTACGTCCGCTCATCAGTAGGAAGAATCGGATTCCCACCTTTTCGTGTATCCACAGGGGTAGTGAGAATCAACCACCGTGTCGGAAGCTTCTCTTCCTCAATTATGAGGTGCCCCCTTGTGGGACTTAGATTCTTAAAATAAGTAGAATATTGCTTCAGAAGTATTAAAAATACAATTATCGCAAATTTTAAGTTTTGCAAATACGAACATTTTTATTTAAGCATCGCACAAAGCAAAACCCTTAGTTCAGCCTTTAAATTCGAAATTTTCATTCATTAAGCATGTAATAACCATTTTTCTGCCATGTAATTTTTGACTATCATTAGCAGTATTTGAAACAGTGTTCGACTATAAGAAAAAAATCATGTTTCAAAAAAGAAAAATGGGGGAAAACAAACCGCTTTTTTTTTCGAATGTCATAGCAAATTTTCCTTCAGATTTTTTATTTCACGAAGCTTTATAATTAGCTTTATAACAGATGAATAATATTACAACTTGATTGTTCATAGATTTTAACATTATTTATTATAACTTCTGGTCTGGAATCGGTATTCTAGCGCTTGTACTATGATCCGCATAATACTCAGAATATTTATAATTATTTACAAAACCTTACTATTCCAAACACAGTTTCATTATGTACTCATATTACTTAAACCGTAGAAAATAAATTTATAAAAAAAATTAATGATTAATATTTTTTATACTAAGGGACATAATTTTATATGGAAATAAAACAGCCATATATACCCAAAACTCCAACCATAGTATGATTTTCATTTCATTTGAAATTGTATGAGGTTTAAATACGTCATCAATGGTATGCTTCCATTTTTGATATATATCGAAAAATAAAACCTTGACACAATTCTCAGCATCAACAATTAGACCGCTTGGGTCAATTAATTTCGCTATTTCGTTTGCATAGTTATCCAATAAACATTTTCTATGTTTATTGTTCAAGTTTAATTTACTTGTATAAATTCAATTTAGTACAACAAACATGTTCAGTAATTATTTTACTTGTAAAATAGACATGCAAAATGCAAAATAACACTTTCATATGGTTTAATAAGATTTAGTTCATCCAAGTAGACAGATATTACTAAATAAATACTGTTTAGATGTTGGATGAATACCTTCGAACATATGGAAAACAAGGTTTTTATTTGCGATAATTTTATTTAAGTACATAAAAAAATTCACAAAAACAGCATATTTTTTCTGATATCGTGATTTTTACATATAGCAAAGACTGTCACTTTCTTTTTTTTTCTCGCAAGACTTGCAGTTTTTTTTTTCTTAATAATCTACACTGATTAAAAGTTAGCTGGATTTTTTTCTGAATTTTAACGGCTAAAAGTAGTTTGTATTAAACAAAATAAATTGCGAAAAACATAGCTAATGAGATTGGATTAATTAAGTTATTAATTATCAGAATATAAAAAATCTTGAACGTGAAATTTGATACTTGTTATCCACGATAACGATTAATACTTGATCCGACTAAAATTGTAAAAAAGAATGTTAATAACTTCCTGAAGCCATGGATCGTTTTTCTAAAACATTTTCAAATGACAAAAAATCTGGTTAGTAACTTTAGATTCTCATTAATGATAACCAAAAAAGAAATATTAATATAAATTTTCGAATGATAAAAAAATAATATAATCCTATAATTAAAAAAAATATTTTAATTTTTTTTTTATTCTATGTAAAATTGTATTAAATGTAGCAAAAATGTATTATGTTGCAATTTTTTAGCTTTAGTTAACTTTCTTAATATCAAGTATATTATTACTAGTTAGCCTATTGAAATATCAAATTTCATATGTCGGATTTCTAAATGCATCTCTTCTAATTAAAAAAATATTTTTGATAAAATTCTTTAAAATCTCGATTATTTACTTTTTATATTTTATTTTGAATTACGAGGAAACCAGCATTATACTAGGATAATGTTAAACAGTACTAAATTTTGAATAAAGCAATCTTAATTAAAAAAATCATACATGGTGACATATTTAAAACTTGAAAACTAAAGGCAATGTCTGACATACATTTATTTGCAGAACAACATGAAAGAAATATAAAATGAAATGACAAAGTATTAAATTTATTATAAATCAGAAAACAAGGAGTGTATATGCAACTATATACAATAGAAAATTTCTAAAATATTATTTCGTGGTGCATCACATGACAAAAATAACTGCTCGTATATTCTAAACATGTTCAAAATTGCGTCACTGTCGGAAACAGTGCGCATGGGCCAATGTCATCTTCCGTTTCTGTCTGCCATAATTCAAAACAGAAAAACAATTTTAAAATTCATGCCATCTTTTTTTTTTAATTAAAAGCGTAGGGTATGAAAAAATCTATGAATGCATTTTAAGCTTTCATAAAACCTTATTTAATACATCAGTGGCTTTCCACCCATTGTATATATATTTACTATCATTTTACCGATCATCGTTACCATAACTTTATCATTATTATCTTTTATCTTATTTGTTAATTATCTTATTATTTATTATGTTTATTTATTAATCAACATTTTTGGCATCGCATCTATCATTTTAATTATACGTGACAGACATTTAACATTGATTTTAAAACTTTTCCATTAAGTTCTAAATAAAGCAACAGAATAAAATATCGTTTTTAATTTGCAATGTTATATGTTAGAGATATAAGATATATTTAAATTACATCAAATGTATTATAAAATTAGGATGTATTGTTATCTAAATTCCCTAGTGTAACTTACCCCTTAAAATATGAACTGACAGAACTGACAATGAAGTGATTTAATTAACGGGATTCATTTTAAAATGTATTACATTGTGTCATCGCTTCAGTGCAAGTAATTGTCTATTCGATCAAAGGTCAATCAGCTGTAATTAGAATTCAGCGGAAAGGCTGTCTGAAGCGTAACAGACACTTTGATATCAGGGGTATAGACAATACATAGTGATTTAGTGCCACAGTCTATAATTAATCAACTAATAAACCCTTTGTTCAGAACTTTGTAACAATATACATTAAGGTTTAGTGACTTTATTTAACTAAAGCGTTTGTTTTAATGATTGAATTTGTCATCTGAAATGCGACCAAAGCGAATAATTTAATTAATTAAACGTTATAGAATATTTTCGTATACATTAAAAAAAAGACAAAGAAAAACAAACGATATTAGATCAATGGTTATTAATTTTTCCAGATTGTGACCATGTCACAAAAACATTAAAATATTGAAAAACAGTTTGTTGAAACGATTAACAATTAATTTAAATAAAAGAATTTATAATAAGTACTGGAAGTTATTTCTGATACAAAATTTCTTTGCAGGGTAAGGATATGGACTGATGATAAGCATTTTGTAATGAATCATAAAGCTTCTAATACTATTCGTTTTGGTTTAATCATTAAGATATGCCATATGATTTGGTTTAGAGTGGAGTTATTATTAATTACATTTATTTTTAGGGATTATACTCAACTACGAGGACTAATTGCTATCAAAGAGAAAACTACATCCTTTCGATTATATAATTTTTTAAAAAATTGTGTGATATTCATGATAGTTTAATTGGGATCAATTTTTTAAGTTTCCCCTTCACTGGTGAATGGATTTCTTACTGGTTGGATTATCAAGGGAGAAATGTATTGAGTGTTCCTGAATTCTAAAAACAACAATAAAGACAGAATAAATTACTGATCCTACCATTAAGAGGAAATTGTTACTCATTGATGGTGATTTTTTTTATCAGACTGAGAGATAAGAGATAAAGAAATCTGAAATATCAGATGTAGTGTCCCTAGTTTCTTTCACCCAACTGAAATACTGGAACATGTGAACATTTTCCCTTCCCTCAATGGAAATGAATATAATTTTGTATCTTTCAAGAGATGTCTGCTAAGGTATTGATATTTCATTGTCATAATCAGGAAAAAGCAAAAGACTTAGGTATTTTTTCCAAAGAAAGTCGGTTGATTTTATTATGTCTGCGGAGAGCGGAGACAAATCTGTATTTCAATAATCTTAATCTTCCACTCAGGTAGATCATATTATAAAGTGGCTAACTGCTATATATAAGAACGTATTAGGCAAGATTAATCCATATGGCAAGTTGAATAGTGCCCGAAAGAATTTGCAAGTCTACCAAAAATATATAGTTTACAGCGTCCGTTGTGGCTAAAGAACGAAATAAAGACTTCCAACCCTATCACCAAGAAACATAAATTATTTTTATCCCTTTCTTTTCCCTTATTAAAGAACAATGAGACAAAACAGCTTTAAATTCTTTTCTTCAACATGAGTGAATGACACCCAAGGAATCAAGGAATTAAGCTAAATATTTCTGAGATAGCCATTTTAATTAAATGTTTTGTTGAATGTTTTGTTGTTACGGAATTCGTAAAGAGTAAATGGGTAAATGAACTGGCAGAATAAAGTTTCAGTAAGACTCTTTTATTTCAAACGTAATAATTGCTGCATTATTTCTAACCTACCACTATATTTCTAAAATTTACTGAGTTTTAGAAATAGAAGTTGAAATTCAATTAGCAGATTATCTTGCTTCAGTTTCAAATCCATGTGAAAACGCGTTAAGTACGATTGTAGTACTTTCAACGAGAATCGATGAAATTCTGTTTTGTTGCAATTGAATCTTTTGATACATGACATTTATATCGCTTCATATTTATTAGGTTATTTCATATTGACTGCATTTATATAATTAAAACAATTAATTTTGTTTGGATTTCTATATAAACAGTTTTTTATCTTATGAATCTGCCTTCAGATATGATAATGGTCATTTTTCACTAAAATACGAACAATGATTAAAAATAACATTCTGAATCTAAATATAAAACAACAGTCATTAAGACACTCTTCATTATAATATTTATTTTCTCCCTGAAATAACATTATTTAGAACTGTTAAAATTATTTAAATTTCAGAAACAATTATCCGCTTACATTTATTTACCTCCAAGACTTGATTTAAATCTCCACAGATTCAGTTGATTTATTTACATCTAAAAATGAATATCTAAGGAAATATTATTCCCTACGTATAATTCATTTCATATCAACGGAGTGCTTATCTAAATGTTATAGAAATTGAGCAGATGAACACAAATCTACTAGAACAATCGCTTGACAAACAATCTCAAACCGATACGAATTTCATAACATAGATCAGAATGGGTTCTGCATCCAGCTATCATATTCTTAAGAGGGCATATTCGGCTTCTTCAGAAACATTGAATATTTACAGATAAGATTTTGGGAATCAGTTGTTATCTTATATCGTTACATAGATTTAATGAGTTTCGTTAATTACAATATATAATTTAAACATATTAGAATTCAAAGACTTTATTCAAAAGGGTTTTTACATATCTTTATTGATTGAAAAGACGAATGTGCATCTGGGTGTTTATATTTTGGCCGTTTATAGGCCAGAACGTTTAAATTAGATATAACAAACTCGACATGTATATGTTGTTGTTATTATTTATGGCACTTGTCATAGACAAGCCCGCTGACAACGTCAGCGATTTAGGCCGAGTTTGTGTAGTAGCGTCTGAGGATCAAGGCCTCTGAGCACCCGATGATAGAAGTCTGACTTCTAGCTCATATGAAGATGACACTCACATCTCGCTTGCACAATCCCTTTTTACAGTGGAGCTCTTTTCACACACTTCACAGATAGAACACAGGGTACAGAACAACCACGCCCGAACCAGGACTCGAACCCGGGACGCTCAGATCACCAGTAAGGCGCGCTATCCCTAGTCCAGGATGCCGGCAGACATGTGTATGTTACTTTAAAGCTCGAAAACCGTTAATATGCAGATTACCTAACTAATCTGCTGATTTCAACTGATCAACTGATTCGCTGCATTAAAGTGCAGAATCAAGAGTTTTCCGTATTTTAACTAGATAATGTGCAAATTAGCGGCTTGTGTATAGTGAAAGTTCAAAAATGTGTTTCTCTCGTTTCCTTTCCCTGGTCTTTCCCCCTCTCCCCCCACTTTTAGTTTGGTTGCGTCAGCTTTTGGTCGTCGCCAGTTGCTATTATTCCTCATAATTTGCAACGGCCACCAGTGCATAGCATAGCTAATTCTGTTTCCAAATTCATTTCTACCTGTAAGAGCGTGGGGGTCTCAAAAATGTGACTGCAAATCTAAATGTACCACAAATAGGTGTGCCTGTCTCAAAAAGCAATTGCCATGCAATTCAAAGGGTCACCAATCTTTATATAGCACTAATAAGTACGCATAATTTTATCATATGCTTCACAAATTCATTTCCTTAATTGCAATAATATTTCAAAACTTGACTCTTAGCATTGAGGTGTTTCAATTGATTGATGATTGATTTACTCAACCAATGTATTGATTGTTTGATTACACTAAAATGATTCTTTAAATATCAGAAATAAATTTAAAAAAAACATTTAATTTAAGCATTCAGAAACGTTGCTATTGTTCCAGCACACATCTTATTTTCATTTTAACAAGTGTCTAGTAGGTAACGTGCAAATTTTCTAGGTAATTCGCAGATTACCTAAGTAATTTCTGAAATGTAATCATTTTCCGCATTTTAACAGATTACCTTATTTAATGTACAGATTAGATAGTTAATCTGAAGAGTAACTGATTTTTGCACTTTAGCTGTAACGTATGTATTTTGGAAGGTAGGAATGTGCAATTTAGATCGAGCTTTAGACGATTTCAATTAGCATTTTAATTAAATAAAAATTAAATGAGATTTTGGCAAATTTTTGCATAATTTCTGGAAATAATAAAGCACAAAAATAACATCACATCATTACAAAACATTACATCATTTTAAAATTAAATACTTCTTTTCAACTATACGAATTTCTTAGCATATAATTTTTAGTAATTTTCAAAATAAATTCTAAGTATTTTTTTAAAAAATATGACTTATTGCTAAAATAAAATTCAAATCGTTTTTATAGTTCTGATTAATATTTTATCTTCGTTTTTTTTAATTGTTGACGATAAAGATATGAAGATTTGGATTACTTTTTATGATGAATAAGTTTCAGAAAAAGGCATGCTTTTATAAAATGTTTGAACTTTTGTTTTACTTGCAATTATATTCTTCAGAATCAAACAATGGTAAACAATTGTAAAATTTTAAAGAATGTGTCCATTTTGAAGCGAGACACTCTTTTCTGTGATATAAATGGTTGTATGAAGGTATAGATAGTGTTACGAAATTTCCGGGGTTCGTTTGGATAGTGGAAGTTATATGGTGTGAAGAACGCTCAATCACCAGGCGGCAGTAGAAAATAAAACAACGCCGTTTATTTACACGAAAACACTCAGGACAGCACAAAGACGATAACTATATACAGCACAGAAGGCGATTATCTTCAGCCGAGACGTGCAGCATATACAGCAGCATACAACAGATTCTACTGCAGACTGTAGCACTCAGCTTAGTTCAGCACTAGCTTCACTACGTCGCTGCTCCTCTTTACTTTGGAAGGCCAGTTCTTTACCGTCGGTTCCGACTACGGCGACTCCACTGGTCCACCACTACTCTTCTCTGTCGCTTCCGACTACACTATTCACCACTGATTCACACTCAATTCACCGTCGATCCCGACTACTCTTCGACTCCACTGGTCCACGACTGCCCGGCAGCTGCGGCTGCTTCCTTTTATAGGTTTCAGGAGGTGGGGCTAGAAGCCTCTCAACCTATCAGTAACGTTCGAGGCATAACTCGGTTCCTACTGGACGGATCGGGAAAATTCTCGATGTTTCAGGTATAATCTATTTTGGCGCCAAAGTCGCCAAATTCGTCGCCAATTCGCCAAATGGTCGCTAAGTTTGTCGCCCAGCTCTGGGACCTCCCATGGAACCAACTATGCTGGGAAGCAGCATCACAGGTTCGTAACAATAGAAAATGATTGAAGCCCAAATTAAAAAAAACAAATTTTGAAAAGTCTCTAAAATAGCGCAGGTTATATATCTATGCAATTTTAAAGTTAAAAATTACTTTGTTTAAGTCGCCATTACGACCATGCGAAGAGAAATGTTTTAGGGAAACTTTTACAATTATTGACCCCAGTGAATCAAATGGGCATCAATGTCTGCTGGCATAACATGCATATGAAAAAAATGCATTTACTTACATATAGGGAGATAATTTCTAAATAATCTTAAATATTTTACATTGCTGAAAAGTATTTTGAAAATATTGGATGTTTCATTTTTTTAAAAATTAATTGTTTCATTATAAATACTCTGTTCTTGAACGGGTTCGTAAAATATTGATGAATTCTGGATTGCATAACTATGTACTTTATGCTGACTTTTTTTTGAATAAATTACAAATTAAAATGTCACTTATTGCATAAATCATTTTTGTTATTTAACATTAATGTGTAGATTTATCTTGAACCGAAATTTTTATGCTCTAAGTTTAAAACATGAAATAAGAGTCATAATTTCAAACTTTAATTATTTTACTGAACATTTATCTCAATTTATATAAATCCAAAATGGATTGCCTTAAGCTCCTTCATAGCATATAATTAAATTTACTTTATAAAATAATAAAAATTTGGTGTTTCATTAAAAATATAGTCATTTAAGAGCAATTAAAAACCAAGGATAAGATTCAATGAATAAAAACAACCATTACTGAAAAACACTTCAACTTCAACAAATCTAATTAACTCCATCATTTGATATTTTTATGCTTGCATTATTTAATTAATAACAACTTATAATAATTCATTGTTTATGTTACTTACTTAATAAACTTATATTGCTTATTTGTATTTTGTTCTTCTTCCCTTACTTTAAAACAAAAATTTCATTATAAAAATTAAGAAAAAAAATTGATATGTAATTATTTCTTTGGCTTAAGAAATATAAATATTAAATGCAAAATACACAGAATTCGTAAAATTTCATTAACTTTTATTACATAATAAAGTTTCTCGATTGCCATTAAAATAAAACCGCTGTTGCTCCTTAGGGATATTCTCTTTTGTAGATTCGTTTTCAAAAAATGGAAAACTGTCAATTTCAGCTATAGTTTAGTGCTATAGTTTAAACTAAAAACAAAATAGGAAATAACGATTCGTCAGAAAATTTCAGACGAATCGTTAATACTTATGGCAGTCGAAGGCGCCTTGGGGATATATTATTTAACTTTTAAGAGACAATGAGAAACTTAGATATAACTTCAAAAGACTGGAGTGTCATATTTCTCAAACTTTGAGAAAAAAATAGCTGTCGGAGTGTAGCATTCGATCCTGGTTGTCGACAGAAAGACAGGGAGGAAATTGAAAAGTTTCTACGTGCTGTTATCTATTAGTGATTGACAATGAATGACATGATAGCAAATATCAATGTCAATATAAAATATATTTTATCATAACTTCGATACATGTTTCATTAAGGACTAGTTTCTTATTTTAGAAATTAAAAGCATAAAAACATAAGAAGATATTATAAATGTTTGTTTGATCTTATTAATTTATGTATGATTTCTTTTTCACTCTTAATATATATTTTTTAATTTATGCAGTTATCAATCATTTATCTAACAGTTAGGGGGAAAATTAAGCTCGAATATGAACATTTCTGAAAAACAATTTTATAACTGGGAGATGAAAGAAATATTTAGATTTCGAATGTATCTTTAATGTATCTGAATATAAATGAACCATGCGCAATTTCAGCCCTATAGATGTTCAAACTAGTCATTTGATTTTTAATACATTTGGTTCACACGTATTACGAATTATTATAACGCAATTAGTTAAACATCCGTGATAATAAATCAAATAGCTCATTCATTGACTTTTAGAAACGAATTAAGTCGTTTAAAACTATAACAAAAAAAGTTCGAGGAGAAATATGGATGTTGGTTTACTGTTAAAATTATTCCGGCGGAAGTTTCTTTTTTTTTTTAAGAAAAAACTAAATAGGGCTATTTTATTAATTCTGAAGGTCTTAACTCTAAAAACAATATTCAATGAATTTCGTTTGAATTACAAAATGTAAATAATGTGTTTAGTAACTTTATTTCTAATATTACATAGAATGTGTTTAAAGGAATTTAAGCGCGAAGTATTATATAAATTAAAACTCGCACATAATAAACAAATAATAGGATTGAGAAATTTTATATTAGTTAGTGGGTGGCGTTTTTAAAACAAATAAATCGCATTTTTGTAGAATTTTCTAGCAAATTAATAATTTGTTAATTAACAATTCCGCCAGAGAGTATTGTTACGAATTCCACTACTACTAGTAAGTCCGTAAATTCACCGGGTTCGTTTGTAGTGGGTGTATGGGGTGAAAACAATCAGCAAATCACAATAATGAACGACGACGACGTTTATTTTACACGAAGACACTAATACGGATACATAGCCTCGACTGACACAAGACAGCACACTACAGCAAACAGTAGCCCACAAGTAGTAATCGACCACAGCACACAAAGCGGCCAAGCAAAATTCAGCAGGAGAGGAAATCTTCGGAGCTTCGCTCTACGGTCTCTCCAAACGACTGAAATTCTCCACTGTCTCCTCGCTTTAGCTGTATCCAACTGCCGACTTACTACCACACGACAGGCTACACCACACACAACTTGATGCTGCTTTCACAATAGATAACATGACTTGGCACACTTCTCAGCTCAGCAATAGCTTCGTCTCCACACAACGCTGGCACTCCGCCGTTGCTCCGCTATTTAGACTCGTTACTTGTCTTGGTCTCCGTTTCACTGAAGCTCGAGACTGCCGTTCTTTTATAGTTCCCGGGAGGCAGGCCTTCTGGGACAATCACGCATATCTCAGTTCCTATTGGATGGATCGTTAAAATTCTCGAAGTTTCCAGCATTATCTATTTTGTTGCCAAATTCGTCGCCAAGTTTCCAAATGGCCGCCAAGTTTGTCGCCAAGCTCTGGGGTTAGTAGCTCAGCACTCGAGCAACATCAAATTCAGATGATTGTAAATCGGTTTTTCCGGCCATAGAACTAATCGTGCTGGGAAGTAGAATTACAGATTTGTAACAGTATTACTTTGAATAAATCTCGTCCTTTAACGGATTATTTAGCGTATATAATGTGCCATTAATTCAGGGCTTCGCAACCAGTACCTTCATTTTCAACAAATTTATTTATCGAGATGTTAGCTTTTTAGCAGCATTAACCAAAATGGCAAACTAAAGCCACATCGGAATCCTCTCAATAACCCGACATCGCAAGATCAAGGTCATATCTGATTCCTCTCAATAACATAAAAAGATATAATAAATTAATTCAATGCTTTGGAATTTCTAAGAACAGCATTTTGATTGTTTGGATTATGATGTCCCGATGTCAGAAAACCTTCAATAATGGATGATAGTAGTTTGAACCTTGATTTTAGAAGCAACACGATATGCTTGCATTTTGCAGTTGTATCAATCAATGAGGAGTAGCGATATTGAAATTCGGGAAGTTGAACATAGATGCAAAATTTTCATCCAATATCCAAGCCCCGAAAGAAATTACGAACACAATTCCCAATCAATCATTTATAATAGTGCATTAGTCTAATACAGGGATACCTAAACTTTTTAGAAACAGAATCGGAAACACAAATCATTTCGTCTTCCAATACATTGAAGAATTTCAGTGACGAACATCCCGAAGTTTTTAAATGTCAAAATGGAAATTTTGCGAAGGACATTAATTATGAAATATTTTAAATATATTCACAAATGATAGTCAAACGATTTAAAAGTAATGTGGTCTCAAACTGAATTGAAAATTCATAGCAAAAAGAATTTCTGGTTAAGTGTGCGGGGTCTAAGACACTGTACAGAATAAAATATTAAAGGGAACTGCAGATCAAGCAATATGAGATGCGATCCATATATCGTGAGTTAAGAGACTGTTCTTTATATATGTCATACGCATTCTAAAAATACACATATTTTGTTTTTCATTTATTGTCAAACGGCACAAGTTGCTTGTTGCTATACGGCACAAGTTGCTTTTTTGCATAATAAGGTATTTTTTCTCCTTTTTGCTGCCATGTGGCTTGATGAAGATTTTAATCCTACTTCATATTTTTTCAAATCCTGGAAAGATGCATATACAGTACATTCCCGAGTATCCAACCTAATCTGACCGGATAACAAAAAAGCCGGATGGGCCGAAAATCCTTTCTTTGTCCACCAATACCAGAAGACAAAGTTTATAGACCAAAACTCACTGTTATAATACATATTTTCTCTTCTTTTATTGAAAAATAAAGCCATTTACTTTAAGCCAAGTAGAATGTGAATGCAGCCCGGTAAATTGTAGAAGCAGTTGCCGGTTTTTGTTGCTACACCAGAGTCTAGTAGCTGTATAGCGCGTAATTTCTCCTCCATAGTCATTACATTTTTTTTTTTTTTTTATTTATCACCAATTTTGAGATCTTCACTGTGGTACACTTAAAAAACATTAAGCATAACCCAAGAATAATTTAGGAATACTGTACGTACTGTTCAGTCATAATCAGAAAAGCAGCAACAATTGAGGCCCATTACACACTGACGAGCAAAGCATTGCTGCTTTCTTGTCACAACTTGTATTTTGCACACGATACGTAGGAGGATCATAGCAGACGGCCGATTCTAATGCCTTGGCAATGTTACCAATGCATTGCCTTGCCTTCCTCATTTGATTACGATAAAAAATAACTAGGCCGGATAGTGAAGGAAGCCGGATAATTGAGAAACCGGATATTCGTATAAGAAATTCTGTCGCAACTCACCATAAATTGACTAATGACCCATAAGCGGATTGCCATGCAAAGTTTGGCAACTCCTGATTTAATATATTTGAAATATAATGGTATTTTATCATTATTATAATTGTGTAATTAAATTTGATCGTTCCGTCCTCCTTAGACTTATCAACTGATTAACCTTTCAAGCCAGATGAAAACATATATTTCATCTGAGTATGGTCTGTTTATGCGCCAGATTCAAATTTCTACTACTACTTTAATGGCAGAAAATGTTAAAGTTTTAAATGAAAATAATTGTTATATTTTTAAATGCTTTATGCTTTACAATTAATGATATTTTTGCTGTTCTAGATAAAGTTCAAAGATGTCCTAAGGCTAGAAAATTTCCTACAAATTGCATTCGTTCTAGGAATCTTTCTCGGAGATATTATAAGTTACTGCAGAGTGGAAAACTACAGTTTTTTAATGAATGCTAGAAGACAAATGTAATAATGGTTTGGCTCACTGGTATTTATATTTTTATAAAATAAAATCAAGAATTTGTCAGTCAAGATACTGTATTCCATTTATAGAAACTTTGAAAAGACGTGTTTTATGAAATACAAGAAGGAAATCGAAAGATAAAATTGAATTGATCGAAATATGCTTTTCGTTTCAAATACAGCACAAATTAAATTTTAAAATTTAGTTAATTAATATAGCACATGATTCGCTGTATATAGTATCAAAATATTTTAATTGACAATATATTTTAATAAATAGCAACAGAACAGTTTCAAAAAGGAAATTATTTTAATATAAAATTGAATTGAAATTTGTATACATATTTTAAGATACATATCATAAAATACATACATATCATAAAATAAAAATTATTTCAAGTAAATATTGTTTGAATCTGATTAATTCTATCAATCAAATTTTACCTGGTAAAGTGGCCAATAAAAAGATTGCAAAATAAACAAATCGAATATTTATAGAAATGATGTTTTTTTTTTTTTTTTTTTTTTTTTTGAAAAAATGTTGTAAATAGAAAATATTTATGAAATTTAAAATATAAGAAGTTTTAAAACATTTTAATAATACCGATTAATAAAAAAGTTTTATTGCCTATGTTATTATGGGTATAACATAACTCCAGTTGTGTTGAAAGGATATGAACTGACTAAGAATATGCTGACGAGAGTATGAAAATCTAGGTGAATTCTTAGGGGGACCATCTAGTTCAAAGAAAATTGGTGGGCATTTTTAATTTCGTATGAAAGTTAAAGATATAAAGGTGAAACAAAAGCCAAGTTTGTTATGAAATATTATTTTTTAACTGCAAATATTTTCTGTATGTTATGTTGACTCAAAAGTTTACAAACGAGGATAAACTATGCATGAGAATCTTATATTATTCATAGATGTTTTATGTTTATCAAAATTTGAGTTGTTATATATATATATATATATATATATATATATATATATATATATATATATACAGGGTGGTCCAAAAAAAAACTTCCCCTATATATGAACCCTAGCGGCCTATCCGCTCAACCAATCGAAACAAAATTTCAGACATGGTTGTTTGAAGGTATGCGCTGGAGATTGTGATGATTCTAAACAACGCAGAACTCACGGTTACGGTTACAGTGAGAGAATTTTGAAATTTTCGAATGGCAACACCCACTTTTTCCTTGCGCAAATTGATCAGCGTATTGAAAAACCACAAATGGCGTTGGAACGATTAGCGTGTGACGAAAATTGCCGCCGTAAAGCATAACCAAAGAAGAAAATTATAAGGGAATAAGGACAACACAGAGAGGAAAGAGAAAAACAAGTTTTTGTTGGAATGGAAAGTTATAATTACAGGTTTCCAACGTGTTCATCTTCGCAGGCGACAACGCATTGCATTCGGGAGATTGTGGACAAAAATGCCGAACGTAACATGAAAGGAAGAATCTGCGTAACTTTACGTGTTATCTCATCTTCCAATTCTGACACATTTGCAGAATTCCGTTATTCCTGAACTGTAGCAACGAAATGTCATTAGGGGCATTGTATGGATGCAAGATGGGGCTCTTCCACACGTCGCCCAATGTGTTCTACCAGTGCTGCAACAACACTTTGGTGATAGTGTCATCTCTAGTAACTTTGCAATTTCGTGGCCACCGCGATCCCCCCGACTCACTCCTATGGATTTCTGGTTCTGGGGTTATCTGAAATCTAAGGTGTATACGCCTGGTCCACGAGATGTGTCAGAATTGCAAGATGTCATAACACGTGGAGATATGCAGATTTCTCCTTTCATGTTACGTTCGGCATTGTTGTCCACAATCTCCTGAATGCAATGCGTTGTCGCCTGCGAAGATGAACACATTGAAAACCTGTAATTATAACTTTCCATTCCAACAAAAACTTTTTTTCTCTTTCCTCTCTGTGTTGTCATTGGTTCTTTATAATGCTCTTCTTTACATATGCTTTAAGGCGGCAATTTTCGTCACACGCTAATCTTTCCAACGCCATTTGTGGTTTTTCAATACGCGGATCAATTTGCGCAAGGAAAAAGTGGGTGTTGCCATTTGAAAATTTCAAAATTCTCTCACTGTAACCGTGACCGTGAGTTCTGCGTAGTTTAGAATCATCACAATCTCCAGCGCATACCTTCAAACAACCATGTCTGAAATTTTGGTTCGATTGGTTGAGCGGATAGGCCGCTAGGGTTTCATATATAGGGGAAGTTTTATTTGGACCACCCTGTATATATATATATATATATATATATATATATATATATATATATATATATATATATATATATATATATATATATATATATATATATATATATATATATATATATATATATATATATATATATATATATATATATATATATATATTATAAAATCAATTGTGATATTCATTTTTAAATTAATGGTTTATCTATATTTTTTAAAAAATAACTGCGATATTATATTTATTTTTAAATTAACGGTGAATCTAATTTTTAACAAAAATTATCTGCGATATCATATTTATTTTAAATTACTGGTGTATCTAATTAAAAAAAATTAAAAGCTATATCATAATATTTTTAAATTAATGATGTATGTGATGGTCTACAGAATCTATTAACGCAGTTCTACAATAGATATTTTAAATTTATAATATTATTGATTGTAAATGAAAAATTTAAATATTATTTAAATAAATAAAAATACAGATTTGTTTGCATTTTCTTTAAATAATTTTTTTTATATATTTTTAACACAGAGACCTAATTTTCAGTGCATGGCTTTTTTTCAACTTTGCAACTTCATCTTCAAAATCTTTCCTTTTGAAGGTAATATTAACTTTAACAACGCACAGCAATATATCTCTGAAACGGTGTGGAACTTTTATTTTATTCAAACAAATAACCCTATGGAAATATATATGACAGAATGAGAAATTTCTTTGGTCGTAAAGAATTATTTGCAATTCATTTTTCGTGGAAGAAACTCTGAGCTCATTTAAGAAAAGGAAAATCAAAATATATGAGAAATCTTTGTCCAATATGCATAAAGCCAAGGTGCATTATTATGCCAAAACACATTATGTATATATGGCTAGAATGCATATGCGTTGGATATAGTGTGGGAATGACTTACGATTTTAGGAAATTTTATTTGTTTTGTTATCTAAAGAAATATTTGCGACAATGCGAAGATTTATATTAAATAAACTTTAGCATTACTGACTGAGTTTTGAATGGTGAATGGTTGGTTATGGTAAATATGATGTGAGAAATAGAGAAAGAGATAGAAGGTTATCGCGGTTAAATAAATTACTACACTTTCTCATTTTTTTTCTTCCCAGGTTATAAAAAATATTGGAAGATGATGTTTCAGTGAAAAACAGAATTTTTAAAAGATATTTGTACAGATTTTTTACTAATGAAGTAATTTGTCTTTGAATAAAGTTATTACCATTCAACTGAAAGAAATAAAATATGAATAAATAAAAAGAAATAAATATCAGTTTTATCTAAGTTAAATTAATAATTAATTAATTATTACCTTTTTAAACAAATTATTCTGAATAATATTTGACTTCTCTAACTACAATTTATGTTCTTTGGTACATGATTTTATAATCGATCAAGGAAATTATTTAAGGAAACTTTTAATCAAAAGATATTAAGATTTTGGTTAAGAATTATCATAGTACAGTTAATGTGTTAAAATAATTTATAATTGCTAAAAATTATTACTTTTTCTTAGTAATTTAAAAAGAAACACATAATGTTTCCACTGTCGTAAAAACAGACGTTAAATTTTAAATATTTTCTATTTTTTAATATTTAATATTCTGCAATTTTATAAGCAATTTTTTTCTGAAGATTTTTGTCAGGTGGCAAAGAACAATAGACCTTAATTAAATTAATTGAATAATGATAATCGAATCAATGATTTATAAATTTAATGAATTGAATATATGATAATACGCACCGTAAATATATTAAAATAGTACATTGGGATTAAAAATACCCAAATGTATACTAATATTTGAAAACTGTCACATTAAGAAATGACAAAAATTTCCATACATGTTTAAAAGAATTTAATGAAAATTTAAAAATTTAGTTAATTTAAGTAAAATTTAAATTCCATTTTTGAACACGAAAATTATTTGTGAGCTGATCTCTTTAATTTAAACTGCGAATAGCACGGCACCAGAACCGATAGACTCCTCTTTTGGTTCTACCCTAGATAAACGGAAAATATTCGAACTAGATGAATTTATTCCACGAACTTACTCCACGTCTACTTAGTTGGCAGTTATTTGGTGTAAAAGGGTTTCGTAGCCAAAAACTTACCACCAGCGGCCGGTGAATACTATGAAGTTTTTCCTGCTCCTTTTTTGGTTTTAGTTTGAATAAGAAATAATTTTTAGTTGCGATTCCGAAACTATTTCGTTTTGGTTTCAAAATATTTCATACTTTAGATTGGTTACTGGTCGGGGTTGGCTACTCCCTATCGATGAAGGGACGAACTTCCCTCTGGAAGGGTTGTACCGTGGCCAGTGATGGCCAGTGAAACATAGTTCCCACTGGTGTTGCTGCCGCGGCAGTTCAGTCATTCAAAGTTTTCAGTGAGTCTCCAAGCGGGGTGAATAGCAGGTTATGCTTGCCCTGGCACACACCATTTCCGACAGCATGGGTAAAACGTCTCTCCGTGGCTTAGCACAGAGACTTGGGTAGCGGCTCACATATCAGATGTTATTCCCGTTATCTAATTTGAGGTTCAATCTCATCTTACTTTCAAATGGTAAATATTTATTTCAACGGTAAACGTTTTTTACTTCTTTCAGAAGAATAAATGCAAAGTATTCATAAACGTATGGCTAGCATCTTTTTTGAATATTAAAATTCTTTTATTACACGTTTTACCTAAAAAAAAAGGACAATTTCAACTCAAAAATTCTTAACTAAAAAATTGATGTTTTAACTTCATTTTCCTTAATAAATATAATGTTCACTAATAATGTTTTTCTAACCTTTTCTTAATTCCTTGCAATCATTATTATGAATTTACACAACGTTTTAAAATATTAAAAGTTAAATCCATTGCATGGCTAATTCTAAAAACTGACATTAACAGTATCTACAAAATAAATTGAATTATATTTAATCGATTACAGTTGTAGAGAGATTTATTTGAAAAATAAAAAAAATCGTAATTAATTCGACAATTAAATGAATTTTTTGATAGTTAATCTCTTAATTCGGTTCCGGAAGCAATTTTAATTATTAGATATTGCTGTTGATAAAAATCCTTGCGAGAAAGCATTCTTTCAGTAAACAAGCAATTCATCTAAGTGGTTTCGTTAACAAAAGAATCTTTTTTCATGTAATCTGCTCTTAGTCAATTAGGAATATTGTTTTACTTATGCAATTTGAGTATGTGATTCTTATTCATTAGGGAATGCTCTTTTGTTAATGTTTCCATTTAAATAAAGCTTATGAGTTTTGAGTTCATAACTTTGAATTTAAGCCAATAATCCTTAAGGTGATTTGTTTCGCAAAATTGACAAGAGACGATGAGGAAACTAATTTGTTGAATTTAGAGATATAAAAATATTTCTATAATTAAGACTAATTTGTATTTTTCTTGATTTATCGTCTGAAGTTAAGAAATTTCAAATTTTTATATTAGCTTTTTCATCTTCTACTGTATGGTGTCCTAATCATTTTCAAAATATGCATTTTGAAAAATATAGAATAATGCATAGTCAATATTTTTGTTAAAAATTAAAAGAATAAAAAAAATCGAATAATTTTTTTTGTTAATGAATTCAAAGAATAAAAAATTCAAAAAATATTTTGTTAATAAATTCAAATAATTTAATGTTCAAGTGTTATTATTTTATTCATAAATCATATTAAAATGTAATTCCTAAATTTATGATATAATTTAAGTTAGTTTAATTTTTAATATCTACAACTCATCATTATTATCAGTGAATAATATTTAACTGATGGTAGTTAAATTTATACATTACCACATTCTTACAATTTGATAATTATTATTAAAAATATGTTGCACTTTTCATAAAAAAATCGTAATAATGATACACTAAAAAATTTTTTTAAAACAGTTTATATTAAATACTTTTGAGTGGGTTTTTTTATATCTACAACTCATAGTTATTATCAGCGAATAATATCCAAATGACTGCAGTTAAATTTATGCACTTCCATATTCATATAACTTGATAATTAATATCAAAAATATATTGCAGTTTGCATGAAAAAAAAGGATAAAATTGAGGTACTGAAACTATTTTTTAATATATTTTGTATCTTTTAAATGAAGAATCCTTGAATATATATTCTTATTTTAATTTAGTACAACTATAAAATACTAGCACTAGCAAAATTCTATCATTTTTTTCCCAAATCTATTGGAGCATCTGCTTATATTTAATAATCCATTCAATGAATAGAAAGAGATAAAATTAATAACCACTCATTCATAGTGTCTTGATTCCTGAATGTTTAGCGTATCAATGACTTCCTACTGACAAAAATTAAAAAAAAAACAATAGCAGAGTTCGTTTCGAGTATCAACGACTCGATTTTGATGATATTTTGAGCCTTAATTTCAAAAAGAAGTAAAATTAAGAATTTTTTTTTAAAATTGGATCCATTACGAAAAGAAACATTATAAACCTCGACATTAGTATTTTATATAAACCAATGTAAAAAAAAAACTGCAAAAGATTTCGATTTATAATTTTAATTTACAATTTGCATTGAATACTAATCTGGAGATAACGAAAATAAATTCAAATAAGATTTTCTTATTATCTATCCTCATTTCTTTTTTTATCGTCAGCTTTTCTTTCTTCACAAAAATTATATTCATAATAATATATTCAAAATTAATAAATAGTAAGGATATATGAGTTATTCATGGATAGATAGAATGAGGGAATAAATTTGAATTCGTAGTGGTCTTTTTTTCCTGTCAGAATGTCTTTTTTTTATGTGATAAAAATCTCATTATCAAATGCAGAAAGACGTAGACTTATAAAGAATTCCATTTTATTACAGAAAATTGCAGTTGGAAATAAAATTCATGAAAAACTATTATCATCCGCATAATAAATCAAGTAAAATGCAAAGTAAAAGACAACCCTACATTTTTTGCAATTTAAATGTCGTAATCTTTTCTTGCTTATATTATAGGAAGACATATTTAAAGTTTTTTTTTTCAAGGATGTGCATAGTTAAAATGAAATATATAATGGCTTGACAGAAAGAAATAAATGCAAAAAACGGCTAAAAAATTATAATAAATTATACTTACCCCATGTTGATTTAGAATTTTTTGAAGTTAAAGGTATATATTCAGCAAGAAAACCACCTTCAATCAAAAATAGCTTTTATAAAAGATGTTCTCCATTCAAATTTCTGAAAAAAGAAATTTTTGCACATGAATACACATTCTTAAATTCACTTTAAATATCTGTTAAGTATCAAATAAAAAATAAATACTTGACTATTTAGTAGAAATATAATTTTGATACCTTCAAATAGTTTATGTATTAAAAAATAAGGTTGAATTTGTGAAACATCATAACACATATTGTAAATTGTTTTAGATGAAGTAATTAGCATCTCCACGTAAAACATTAAACCCATTTTGATTGCATTATTTTTAATTTAATATTATTATACATTTAAAAATTAAAATAAATGCATAATAATTCATATGTTTTAAGCTGTTAAGGAAAAGCTCCACTGCTTACTGTATAAATGTATAATCAGATTTCAATTCAGTTTGGAATTTTCCTTAGACGTACTTTATCCCCCAGATGTTTCATGTATTAAAAATAAAATTATCCACATGAACCAACGACATAAAGACCTAAAAACATTTTTTCACTAAAACGTTTATTATAATGTGGCATGTGCATTCTCCTGATAATTTTAGAAAAATCTCAACAATATGAAACCCAAGAATTCTATAATTGAAATTTATTTCTGATGCTTGTCATCTATGAAGTGATACAATATTCATAAAAAATAACACTTCTTCCCTATCAAGGTTTTCAAAAAGGTTAAAAAACTTTCATATTTGTTTAAAATTTCAGAAATCCTTTATGGCCGCGATTTTCAAAAGTAATTGTTTTCATGTTCTTTTTTTTTTTTTTTTTTGTAATCTTACTTTTTTCAACTATTTTATTACAAGAAAATATTTTGCATTAAAATATAAAATACATGAAGCTAGAAATAAAAGATAATTTCCAATTTCCTACTAACTGCTCATTGGATAGAAATAGTTAGCTGTTTATATAGTATTGTTATTGATGTTACTTGTCTCTGATCTCTTCAAGACACTATCGTCTTAAACAACATTAAATAAATGTATACATTTTTTTTTGTTATTTGGAAATCTAAAATAAAATATTAGATCACTGCAAAAGTTTTCCATCAATTAATTAATATACCGATTTATGGCCCACTTTGCAGGTTTCATTATGGAATTATCTCTTAGTAATAAGTTTTAACCACTCTATTCTATCGATTCGATTTATAACTTAAGATTTTATCTTTTATTTGCAATGTTCTTCCTTGTGGTGCACTTTCCATTATCATACCTAGCTAAATCTGTATATTAAATTTTTGATTCTTAATTTTATATTTTATCTTATTCTTTGTGCACATGGTTAGTGGTTCACTTCTTTCGACTACCATATCTCGATTGGTTTAACATATTTAATCAAATTCATGTTTCGAGGATTCATAATAAATGGGAAATGGGACGTTTTATGTTAATCATGGTGAATCTAGACATCTTCTTAGATGTCTAGATTAGCTCCAATGCATACGATTGAAGAGCCTTCAAAGCGGACTCGGTTACATGGCATTTTATAAAACTAGGAAAACTTTTAGCAGCTAGACAGAGAGAAGCTTGTTTCGAAAGTTTAACTGATAGCTTTTGTTGAGTTAATTGAAAAGTGGAAAGAAAATAATGGCTAAAGCTTACATTGATCCACGCGAATACAGACTATGAGTATAGCTGGAAGAAGAACCCATTAACTTTTAAATCCAAATTATGAACCTCAGGAATGCCATATTTTAATAACTATGTTACTGTTGCGCAAGCAAGGTGAGAAAATGACTTTTTGTGACCTTTTGCCATTGACTTTCAATGATGGTGGGCCCTTTTTAACTTGCCATTGACTTTCAATGATGGTGGGCCCTTTTTAACCCAAACCACATTCCTCAGGCATTCCACACTTTAACTCTCTGAACAACAGTTGAACAAGCAAGGTGAGAGAATGCATTTACAGACTTTTAATGATGTTGTGGCCTTTGTAATCCTCAGGCTTGCCATGCATTAACACCCTAAACCAGAATTTAACAAACTAAGGGCTATAATATATTAATATACTTTTAAAGACACTATGTTATAATATATTTTGCGTCTCTGCTTATAGGTAGATACACAAGATGTAGTACAATCCAATTCTCCTCTCGGCATTTATGTGATTAATCTATAGTCAGTCCTTTGAAAATTTCACTCCCTTTTGTTTTAAAATTGTTTTCTAAGTTGTGTGATAGAATAGAGTTTTGCTAATGATGAAAGAAACGACATCCTGTTCGGATACAACTTGTCTCCAGTCTTCCTTTTCAAATTCTTTTTCCAGATTCTATCTCTCTTTTTCCGTCATAATTAAATACCCACTGGGTAACTGTAACTGTTTATACCTATCATCTGTCTATATATCTTGAGTAGTTTGTTTAGTTTTTTCCCAGTAAGTTTTTGCTAAAATAAAATTATTTTATATCATGACGCTTCTATATAATTATTCAAAAATCACCTAATATATTATTAGAAAATTTTAAAATATATCAATAGTATATAAGTTTCCACAAAGACAAGAACCAGATAGATGGCCTCAAGAGACCACAAATTATATCATCTTATGACTTTAAAAGATGAGAAATACATTTTTAATTTCTAATAAAAAACTTCATCTAAAATATATTATATTGGATTTCACTTACCTATTTCTAAAGATTGAATATGGAATAAGATTCAGTTTTTACATTTATTTCATCACGTTCCAAATGATTCATTCTCTTTGATAAAGAAAATGGCAATAAAATCCGAGAGAAACATTAACTTAGGAAGAAAAAGAACTTTAAGTGGAATTTCTTCTTCTCGAAACTAAAGTCGAATTTCAATCGAAATGGAGAGAAAAACGTGCTATAAAGCTTCCTCATCCATCGACTCTTCCAATCGATTCCCAATATAACTAATCCAACCTCTTAACGAGATGGGAAAACGGCATTCTCTAATCGAGTTCCAACGTTTGCTCTTATCTCTCGTCACTGATCAAGTGCTGCACTGATTTTGCGAAAGATAGCAGGCATTCGTTATGATGCCCGGCACTCTATCGATTGTTGCCAGAATGAAGAGGAAATTGAACTAATCCTCGATAATTGTATTAGTTGAGTAACGATTGATTGCAATTAATGGATGGGCATTTGTTATGTTTAACGAGTGTGATAATGTAGAAAAGAGATAATTAATTGCCTCTCTTGATATAAAAAAGTCACTTCTTTGCAACTATGAGGTATTTTTAGCAATGAATTGCTTCTATTTTAATATGATTAAAGTAAAGTATGCGCGAACTATTACGAATATTTTCGTGATGGATTTACTTTTAATGGGAATCATGCTTACTTGGCTATATTAATTCTTAAATCAAGTGCTATCTTCAAGAGAACGCTGCAAGCAATTCACATTCATTGTGGCTTACTTAATTAAATAAATGCTGAAATCAAGAATTACCTTGAAAAAAGTTCTATGAGCAGCTCATATTGTTGGTAGTTCTATTATCATTTTGTTTACTATTTCTTTCAACATCTATTAGTCGCAAAATCCTGATAGAAGTTAATGAGGATTGTGGCATCATTTTAAGGGGCAAAGCCATCTTAGAAATGGAAATATCATCAAAAGGACAAAGTTGACTTAACGCCACTGATTTATATATATTTACAGTTTATAGAATGTCTAGAATAACTATAATGTCGCTACAAGAAATACATTACCAAAATGCACGATAGTCATTTAATGCCTTAATAATTAGGTTAAGAACAACAATTGAATATAAAATTCATAACCCCAATTTCAGCATGTTTCTTGTTTTAACCTACTAGAGTATAAAGAAATTTACGTTAACAGTTTGACAGTCAGTTAATTCTTATGACATGAATACAAATAGTAACACGTCAGGATCGGCAAGCTCCTCTAGAACAAGGACATAAAAAAAAACCGTAGGGCTTTTAAATCGATAATTTGCAGAGACTTTCGAAAAATTCACTTAGACTCACCAATGGAACACCAAATAAAATAGCATTATTTCTTCTTCAGTTTTCTGGACTCTTAGTGAGCAAATAATCCCAAATTATGCATGTACTTTGAAAATAACAAAAATTCATATAAACTGAACAAAAATAATATAAAATAATATGAGATAGTCATAGGTAATAACGAATAATTTGTATAATTCCGTTTATCTTGTAGATAAAATATTTGATTCAAATTAAAGAGTGCTTTAATTAATGTAAAAGACTTCATGAAAAAGAAATATAAAGGTTTTTGTTTTAAAAGTTGATGTGGTCTTGACGCAAAATCTGAACGTAATTTTATTTATGAATGGTAAATATTCCATTTGTACGATTTCAATCTTTTTGCTGTTTCTTATAGCACTTGCCACAGACAAGCTGTTCAAAGACAGCCGATTTAAGCCTAAGGGAGTGAGCCTCTTGTTTTTATCGTAGAGCCAACTTGGGCCAAGAGTACGACTTGACTACTCACGCGTCACTCATTCGCTTGCACAACCCCTTTTTACAGAAGGGCACATTCACACATAGAACAGGAAGAACAACGGCCAAACCGGGACTCGAACCCGGGGTGCCCAGATCATGGCGAAGACGCGCTACCTTTACGCCAGGATGTCGGCGCGATTTCAATCTTTTATGAGTTATATATGTATATCGTTATTTCTATAAAATCAAATTCTATCGTATCAAAGTATGAGTTATCGTTATTTCTATGGCGACTCAATTGCTTGATTGCTTCATAAATTCACTTTGAAAAGTTGGAAAGACGAATTTAATTGTTTTATTATTATAAATGAGGCCTTCATGAGGCTTTTCATATGAAGAAAATACACACAAATCGTTCTATGGATCCTTTGAAATAAACTTTAACAGGGTCATTTTTATCTGGCCTTTCTTTCCGCAATTCTTTTTGTAAACATATATATCCACTTATAAAAAAATTCAAATGAGATAAACCAGAACAATTATTGAGCTATATGAAATGAAAAATAAAATTTTCAAAATTCAAAAATGTTATTCAAAGTTTAAAATTAACTAGATTTTTAAATTTGGTATATGACATACCGGATGTGATTGCCATCAATGGCTATGACGTGCTACAGATATAAAGCAAATTTATGCAAAAATTATTAAACTGTTAAAACATCGACATTCGACCTCCTGAAAAGTAGTTTGGAATTCAATGATGATTTTGGCGGTTATGCGATTCCCATTCCAATAGCATTTGGGTATCCTGAAGCTCTCCAAACTGTTCCTAAAGGACTTTATACTACCTATCTAACCGATGGGGTCGTGCTTTGTCTCGCTTGAGCGAAATCTGGGCCACTTCGGATAATATAGATGACATATCTTTTTAAAATTTGTTACATGCGTTGAGAAATCATCGTGCTTTCAATAAACACTGCATCGATTATTCCGGTATTTGACATTGCAAACTGAACAGCTATCTATTTGGGTGGAAAGATTTCTCATTCTCAAAATGAGAATTTTCAGTCCCTAAAGGGTGACATTTTTATTTATTGATGTATCTATATAATTGAAAGTGAGCATCTTCGTTAAACCAAACCCTACTCACATCAAATCCTTTTTTTCACAATCATTGTGAGGGCGCTGCGGATGATTAGAACCAGAAAACGAACTGAAGGGAAGAGGGTGGAGAAGGAGGACGGCGGGAGAGACAGTGCCGAGAGAGGAGAGAGATGAATGTTCGAAGTTCTATGATGTTCTCATGCTAAATTTTGTAATAGTGTTCATATATGTTATGTTTTGTCCTACGTCAATTAAATGTTGTCAAAAAATTTAAATATGGTGTAATGCCAATTATTTTCGTTTACATTTATTTACTAAAAGGGCAGTCTTTACCTTATTAATTTTTCTGATGAGAAATAAGAATTAAAAAAGCTCGGCAGCGCCGACAATCATATTGACAGATCGCAAACGCCGTTCTATAGCAAACTACTGATGAGTTTGAATTTTGCTGGGAAAGTGCTTCAGGCCTTGAACAACAATTTGTCGCAGTACCCCCTAGTTGATTCCAACGTTACGTAGCTCATCTGGTCGATCCCCTTGGGCCATTTTCGAACACAATTCATTCTTTTAAGCGCTTTCACACTTGTTCGACGACCGGCATTGCCAGCATTACTAGTTCCCTAAAATTTTCAATAACATTTCTGATATAACATTATAGCATTTGGATCGGTGTCTTGTTTCAGCTTTTACTCGGTCATCAGTTTTCTTTGGTCCACAATCGGGTTATTATATGCGAATAGAAGGTCTTGACGATCTATATACGTTCAGAAATGCTGCATTTTGACATTTTCAACAACAACAACAACAATAAAATTTGAACAGAAGTAGCAAAAGTGCGCATGCTCAAAAAAATCTCAATATATTCTGGTTTCAAATGCCAAATTTCAGCAGATTCTCGCCAATGGTTCAAAAGCTATCTATGCGTTTTCATATAGCCCAATAGTTGTCACCTTGTCGTTTGGAAGTAAAAAAAAATCCATTTAAAAAAATTACGGAATTTAATTTTTTTATAAGTATCCTGTTCCTTTTAGTAAGAGCTTAAATATTTAGTAAAGGCTTAAACGTATAATAACGAAAAAATAATATATAAAGGTATTAGAAAGTTTAATTAGTTTAGGACAAAAATTGACGGAGATATTTCATCTAAAAATATGAACTGAGCCAATTTATGTGCAGCTGTGGTACTATTTAAATTTGCATATTTCCAGTTTACATATGCGTTACAGCCTGATTGATCATTCGTATTCTGTTGCCATTAATACAATTCTTCCAGAGCATTTATCATTTTCCAGGAGTCAATTGACTATTCAAGTTAACGTATTCAGTATACAAAAGGCAATTTAATACCAAAATTTTCATAAACTGAATTAGTTTAAATTTTCAAATGATATTAAGTTTTGTCTTACAGGAATCGAATTTTTTGTATTATATTCTTTACGATACATATAAAATATTACTAAATATAAAAAAAGAGAACAGAGGGGTCGTATAAAAAGTTAGATTTAATAATTTTTATAAAATTGATTTTCGATTTTCAAAAATATCATAGTATGATTATTTAACTTATTTAAAAGTTTTCATAGTCAGCAGTATATATTTACGACCGTCGTTTGGGGATAGTAAAGGTATTGTTTTGCATTCTTTATCTATCTATATATATATATATTTAGTCAATCCCAGTAAGCTAATCAAACAACTGCATCTTGGAATAAATAAACGGAATGAAAAATTACATCGAGAGGCTTACTAGGATTGCTTCAAAGCTAACCGATTGAATCATAAATTTTAAAACACATCGATTCCTTTTTTCCTCCTCTCTTGTCTAAGAAAATAAATCGTCCTTTTTTGCTCTTACTGCTAGTCAGGTGGAAAAATATATTTAAAGTCAGCTTGTTTCATGAAATAAATGCATGTCCCTGAAATGGGAAGAAAAATCTTTTTGGATTCTTCTCGGTATGATTATGTTTCGTATATTTAATTTCTGTTCCCATTTGTAAATTTTGGAACAAAAATTTTGAAATGATGAAGTAAGAAATTGAATGGCATTGCGATTTAAATGTTTTTATGTTAAGACACTCGTCGACTTAAATTTTCTTTTTTTATGTCTAAAACTATTTATATTTTCAAAAAAATTACTTATTTGCAAAAAATTATTATCTATCTTAATATTAGAAATAGTATTAAAAAATCAAAATATAAGAAAAATTTACAATAAATAAATAAAATTTGTGCTATATCTCCGAAATAAAAATATATTGGTAATGATGGTGGGGATAAGATGGAAAGTACGATATCTATTAGAATAGAAACGAAATCAAGTGTATCGAGGGAGAATTGTTTTCGTTTCAGAATAAATATTAAAATATATAGGGTATCATCCTATGCATGGGCCAATAACTAATTTCTCAATCATTTGTAATAGATATGTAGTAAAATTTGGGAAAATACTTAAAATAGCGTTGTTAATTAATTTTATATTGTCTTAATCACCAAACTGAAATGTTGAAAAAAATTTACGATGTTTAATCTTTCAAACAGCTTAAATAAATGAATATGATTATGTTTCCGTTTGTTATAATTAAAATTAATAAATTATTCTTGGTGTACCAGCCAACATTTTAAACAAAACCGACCCACTTTTTTATGGTTAAAACCACTCGGATTGAATATCATTATTTTAGAGATCATAGACTGTTTCAAAAAGATTCTCTTCGGAGTTTGAACCAATCAATGCCTGTCACTTTCTCAAGCCAGCTGTTGCTTTTCTGAACTTTTATATAATTTTATATCATCTCTTCTGCCAATCAGAAAAGGGATGTTTCATATTATGTATGCATACATTTTGATCCGTTAATATGTGGATAAAATAGTTCAAAGTATTGAAAATATAATTAGAAGAAATTCCGCCCCTTTTTGAATAAAATTGCACATTGGTATCAAATTTTGAACTATATATAGAGACTTCTTTGCTTTCCTACTAATTTAAAGAAAATAATAAATATACAGTATTATTCAAAATGAAGGAGAAGATTTCAGATACTTATTGTTAATTAACAACTACATACATAGAAATACATACAATACATGAGTGGATAAAGAAAAGTTGAAATTTCTATTCTTTGCATTCAAGATTAGTTCCATTTATTGTGCGACAGACACTGAAACGAAAGTCCATTTGGACCCTATTTATTTCTCTGCTTTAATAATTCCATCCTACAGCTCTTGAAGAGTAACAGACGTAGATTTTAAGTACACGCCATATCGTCAGATGCGAAGTTCGGAATTCTCTGCTTTTGGAATTCTTATAGTTACGCTCGAAAGCAATTTAGATATGCTCAGCATTTTCATCTAACGTGGAAGACTGACCAATTTATTTCTCTGCATATTAAATCATGTTCGATGAATTTCTTACACCAGCTATCGATCTCTTTATGACGATGAAGTCTTTTGTAGAACAGACAACAAAATGCACGTTGGAATACAACAATGGATTGCCTTTTTGCATGCTGCAAAAACACACAAGAACTTTTCCTGAGGCATCGACATTTACTTGTAAAGAAGCAACAACAACATTTTTGAATAGAGATTCTTAGAATTTAAGAAACTGAATTTTCTTTTAACCAATTAATTATATACCGTGTTTCGATCTTTTATCATCTTTTAGAAAAAAAAATATTTAAAACCGATTCTCTTTATTTAAATAACCCTTAATTACACGCAGTTTTAATTACTGTATTTACTTTCTAGCCCTGATTATGGAGATCATTGCAAAAATTGAAATCAAACAATGATTAATTGTTTAAATTTTAAAATGGTCACCAAATCTTCTTGAGATAATAATTTCTAAAATATCATCTGCAAATTGTTGATTAGCAAGTAATACAAACATCTAAATTTTTAAAATTTAACAAGAGGAAGGAACAACTTAATTTTTCACAACCAGTAAAGAATATTTTAAATTATTTTATTAGAATTTGAAGCGAATACGAAAAAAATGCATTTTATGAGAAAATTTCAAATTTCTCTTCTTTTGAGATTGAAGGTGTTGAATATTTAAGCGAAAAAATAGCAACAAGATGGAATTCAGAAATAAAGCCTTCTTCCATTATAAAGAAACTGTCAAGTGCTAAAAGACTTTTATTGGCAGTTTCTTTGAACACGTTAATTTTATTCTATCTATTAAAGACATACATAAATTCAACTTTTTATTTGACTCAATATAGCCAACATATAATTCTTGCGCCAAAAAACCAAGTTCGGAAAAGTAACTTAAGCTGGTTTTATTAGTATCTGTTGTTTATCATAAATTTTTTGGTTGAATAACAAACACGTATCACAGTTTTTCCTGCATACGCTATATAACATCGTAGAGACAGAAAATGTGCTACAAATTTAAGTGATTCATAAATTTTATACAAAATGGCTGCAATAAATTTTTTCTCCTACCATTTTATTCCTTAGTAAAAATAACGTGCCATTTTATGGGGGGAAAAGAAAAGAAACGTTGAAAAAACAAGAGTTTGGATGTTTTTTTCTGAGTATGTGTTGTTGTCCATAAATAAAGTTTGTTAGCGAAACTTACACAAGTATCACAATCTATATAATAAGTATCATCGTAGTGAAAGGAAATATGCAAGACGATTGACCCAAAAATTTTATAGTGTTTGTAATATTTCCTCCTATCAATGTATTTCTTCTTAAAAACGATATCTCATGTAATGAGTAAAAAAAAAAAAAGAAAAAAAAAAGAAAGAACATATTGCTGAAGTACCTCAAGAGTGAAACAAAATGAGGTTTGCATCTATAGAACGTGAGAAGAAACCCCCGGCCCTTTTTATATGGAAATAAGTAAAGTGTTAGACACATGGGGGAGACATCTGGTTGCTTCTTACTTTTCCCAAGATGCATTTCGAATGCATTAAGTTGAGATGAAGATTTTGAATTATTGATCGACGCGTGTCTCTCAGATAAGAGAAGTGAATTTTGAGTCACTCACCCCGAACATTGCAAAATAACGAATATGCTAATGTTTATAGGCTGACACACTATCTGTATACAGTGGCATGAGTGATGTGATAAGGATGTTGAAAAAATTGTTCAAAACGATGAATATATAGATCATTGGACTTAAAGCTACGAAACCGGATAGGTAATCACTTCTTGGATAGAATAATAAAGGATATGTTCAAAAGTTTTTAATAGATTTTAATCAAAAATTTATTGAAATTTAAATTTTTTTTAATTTCAATAAATTTCAATTCAGCCAACAACTTCGAATTATATAATTATGAAAAATCATTGTGATTCCACGTCCAATTTTTTTTAAAAAATTGGATTTTCGGAGAAATTAATTTTAGTTCCATAAAATGCTTCCTTTAATTTTAATAAATGATTGAAAAATTTAATTTACAACATAGTTTTCTTATTATATTTTATTTATTTTCTTATTTACTGTATTTGTACCACTCTTAACGCTAAAACATTAGGTATGTATACATTTTTAAGAAAAAATTTTTAAATTAAACTTTCTAATAAAATTACGGATACTGGAATGAATTCTAAAACATAATCAAGTTAGGTGTTTCGGAGAAGAGGTTCCAATCTCCTGTTGTGTCTTTTAAAAAAAATCAAGCTCTTTGGATGACCATAATTTCATCATAATATATTGTTTCAATAATTTTCGTGGTGATATGATTTTTATAAAATCTTTTCCTTAAAAGAATGAAGGCTTCAGCTTGCTGCATTTAAGGGAATCTTCTTAAAATTTTCTTCTGCGGAATCAACACAAATAAATCTTAATTACTCTGAAATTGTCGAATAAGCAATTTTACCACTATTCCATCATATCAAAAATTTTTTTAAATTTTATTAAGAAAACAAACAATAATATAGTTACATTAAAATTTAGGAAATTTTGTAAAAAAAAACCACCCACCCATGTTTTATTATAGATATCACTAATTTCTTTTGGATTATTTTTTGTAATATGTGGATATTTTTGGAACACCTTTATTTGAGAAATGGCGGTTTTACTACAGTGTGAATTTTAAACATGTGTGAAAATTAGTCTAAAAATTCGCTTTACATATATTTGGTACATTTGTGAATTACGATGTGAACATGGTAATTCAGAGCTACACTGAACCTGATGCATAAAATTCGGCAAATAATATCTATATCCAAATCACATGACTGTATAAAATCTTTAATAAAATTTATCAACGAAAATGACTGCTGCTACCATGAGCTTATTTCATCCTGTTCAATATGAAACAAAGCTGAGCATATCGATTGACATCTCTATGTGAAAGTGCACTTAGCATCAGAGTCACGTGACAGACTTTATAGCACATTTCGTATTAGCTTTAACTACTTAATATCTTATGCTGTGTTGTGATGAGAGCTTCTTGCATCTCTTGAAAAATGCACAACGAAACTTGAAAAATTATCATGGTTGAAGTTGGAGGATCTGATAATTTGTCCATCTCTATGATGTATCTGAGTATAAGACTGGTTTCAATCTATGTGGTCAAATACCTACTCTAAAATTTGAAATCTAGGGCTGTTAAGAATATAATAATGATAATCAATTTCTTTTAAATGTGGAGCTAATCTTCATGGAGTATTTCGTATATATGGAAATGAGAATACAGATGAGTAAAAAAATGCCCATTTACCCATGACGGAGTAGTAAAAATCGATATTTTTATAGCTACTTTCCAATGGTAAATCATAACTTCTACACTGACCAGTGATAGGCATTTTGTAACTAATCTTAGCACACCAAAAAGTGCCGGGACAGAATAATTTCTCTTGAATTATATGAGATATATTTATAACAAATTTTGCCAACGCTTAACGTCAAAGTAAAGTACTTTAGTATCCTGAAATTTTGCATTACTTTTTCAGTTGGAAAAGAAAAAAAAATAGTCTTATTATGAATTTTTAAAAATATATAGGCCAATACGTACAGACCCCAAACCACAGAAGTTTTGAAAAACAACATCATTTTCCTTCACTAGCATTGAGAATTTTCAAGCAGCTGCCATAAACATATTCTTCTAAAATTTCACGTTATTCGAAACTGCAGTTCTCTACCTTCCAGGACAGTTTAAAGTAAAATATGCATGGTGAAACCATGGTAGAGCGTGGCATAAAGAAAATAATTCTGTATGAAATTGCTTTCATGTTCTCGAAAAAAATAATATTCAATCTCAAAAATTGATTTATAGAAGGCAATATTCATACATGAATCTTATATTCAGATTTTTATTCTGACTGATTCTGCCTTCAAGCGTGCTGTATGAAATAATCAATATTTCAGGTTGGTATGTATTTCCATTTCACATTATTTATTAATATCTTTCTGTATGATGCTTCATTTTAAGTAATTATTTCTAAAAATAATTACATTGGAACTATTAAATATAATTTACTGTTTTAAGAATATTTCAGCAAATGAAGTGAAATTACATATTAAAGGAATCTTTAGTTAGATCAATTTTTACATCTTAAAATTTTATTAGTTAGAATGTAATACTGACTTCAATATTTTAGAGTTTTTTTATTTTTGAAATTCATAATAATTATTTAAAAATATCGATATGATTTGTTTTTTTCCTTCTTAATGAATAGAAAACTTTACCTCTTTATTTATTGTTTATTTTGTTGAAAAAAAAAGAGTTTTTAGCAAAAACTTTTAAAAAAATGACATTTTGATGAATAAATTTCGGAATATATTAAACTTTCTTAATAAGTGACGTAGATTTAAGATAATATTTCATTATTCACTTCAACAATTTTTTATTTTCAAATTTATAGAACTAAGAATATTTTGTTTTTAAAACTTTTAAAATGTTCTGAAAATGGAAGCATTTTCTTATTCAGTACATAAATATATATCAAAAATTCGGTTGCTATTAGTAATATCTTCGAATTACAAAATAAACATCATCAAGGTCAAAGAAATAGTTATAATGTTTCTATAAATTCATAAAAAGGATAGCGAGAATCATACAATTTCTTTTGCTTGTACTTTTCCTTGAAGGAAATAATGGAAAATGCTGAATAATGGAACACACAATTTTTCCTTTTATAGATAATTTGAAATAATAATATGCCGTTTCTGGATTTAATAATTTTATTTCAGTTCTAAGATATTTCCTACAAATAATCTTTTTTGAAGAATTTAAATCTGAAAGCGAGTTTAGAAAAGTTTATCAGTTTCAGGGAATTCAGAAAACAATTTGCAATTAATGTTCCAGATTTTGTTTTAGTTAATTGTCTGAAATCTTTTCAGTGATTTGAATTTCAGTGATTTTGAATTTTTCGAAGAAGTAATTGTTATTGTCATAAATTTTCAGAAGTTCTGATTTCCATATTTATTTCCTGAAACAACAAAACCCAAAATTTTATCATTTATGTTTAAAACAAATTTCGAAATTCTGTGTTAATCAACAAACCGAATTATGAGCATTTTTTTCCTATATATATATATACTAGCCGCCTTTCGCGACCAGCCAGTTCGCCAAGATTAATGTTTGTAAAAATTTTAATATTTTATACAATTCCTGCTTTAATAGCTTCTTCATCAAAATATTTTAAAATTATTAATTTTGATAGTCATATAATTCACTCATAATATTATAAAGGCCTTCAGTCATTACGTAATATGTATCTCTCTAATTTTCTTTTAGCTCCCGTAGAATTTAAACTTTAAATTAAAGTGAAAAGGATTAATCTGCAATTAATATAATAATATTTTTTACTGAAACAAAGTATTTTTTTTTTTTTTTTTTTTTTTTTTTTTTTTTGTAATATGATTACTGAAAACAGTCACTGAGCGTTTAAACTTCATGGGCACTAAAGAATATCTTTTTAATTTATGTACTATTTTAAGAATTTGTAAACAAAATTTTCTCAAATTCATCATGAGCAGATCGATTCATTAACAATGTTTAAATGCATCAAACACTAAAAAAGTAAAACGAATCGGTTAAAATATTCGGTTGAAAACAGGTTAAAAAAACTACTTAAAAAATAATGTACTTAAAACTATAAGCATATACAAAAAATATATAACTAACATAAATACAATTTAATTACACAAACATGCAACTAACCTAAAAATAATTTAAGTCAAGAATCATTCGTTGATAATATTGTCAACAATCAGAACACAATGCGCATGCGTGAATTTTCAACTCCAGCTACGGTAACGCAAATGCGTCCATTTTTCTATGCCAGTTGGGGTAACGCTATGCAGATTAGAAATTTTTAATTTTCTTTATTCTGTTTTAATTCAAATTCCTTTATTCAATTTAATTCAAAAGCATTTCAAAATGAATATGAAAGATCTATTAATTAACAATGTTTAATTTTAAATGCATCAAAATTTAAGAAAATAAACAGAATCGCTTGAAACAATCGGCCGAAAAATCGTAAGCCTAACTTCATTAGCGTTGGAAAAAAAAAAAAAAAAAACTAAAGCCTTACTCATTTGGCGGTGGGGAAAAAGAAAAGATTTTATTGGCTGGAAAGTTAGTTTTTAATTGATAATTAAAATACTAATTAAAAATTCAAAAAAAGGGACCCCAGGTGCACATTCCTGACCTTCGAAGTATACATGTACCAAATTTGTTAGCTGTAGGTCAAACGGTCTGGCCTATAGAGCGCAACACACACACACACGCACACATGCACACACATTGAGCTTTATATATATATATATATATATATATATATATATATATATATATATATATATATATATATATATATATATATATTTATATATATATATATATATATATATATGTGTGTGTGTGTGTGTGTGTGTGTGTGTGTGTGTGTGTGTGTGTGTGTGTGTGTGTGTGTGTGTGTGTGTGTGTGTGTGTGTGTGTGTGTGTGTTCAAGTATATTTAGAAAAACTTATATACAAACATTATTAGCATTATTAGTTTGTACATCAAATATTTGCATTCGAGGAAAAAATAAATTTTAAAAATTTGCTCATCCCAATAGTGTTAAGAATAATTTTAATTTTTCATTGTATATGAAACTACTTGATAAAAGTTGAGATTAAATTTCGTTGGAATGTATAGCTTTGTGTCCGTTAAGGGTTTCTTTCAGCTTCAAATAATATTTTATAAATATTTTTTTTTTCTTTTTCTTTTATATTGCATCATTTAATTAAGTCTACAGCATTTACAAACCAGTTGATCTTCTAAAAATTTAAATAATATAAAAGAGTGCGTTAAACTTTCAATAATTATTTTGTTGAAAAATGCTTGTTTGCTTCATATTTTTCATCCATGGATAGAAAGAGTTTTAGTAATTCTGTAATACGCTACCAACTTTAATGAATCCACAACTCAAATTCGTAGCATTTTTACGGTAAAGTAAACACGATGCTAACGAAGCTATTTTACCCTACATCTTTATGAAATAACATTTATTTTAGAAAAAGGCTTGGAAGTTGCCGTACATGGGAGGGAAATTAATCGTGTAGGCGGCAGAAAAGTTTACACGAGTTGAGATATTAAACCGTGGAGAAACCGTAAATTCGAGGAAAAGTTATTAACAATAATTACGAGACGATAATGCCTACGCTAGAGCAAAGTAGACAGAAGCGAAAAAAGTTGCAGAATTTATATTATCTTTCCAAACTCCTTAAATGCTAGATAAATAAAAGGGTAAATTAAATAAATTTCAACTTTTATCGATATTATTTCTTTCCTTAATTTCTTATCTCGGCTGAGAATACTAAAATGACCTTATTTTATTAGTTAATGTTATAAAAGCTTGCATTTCGCTTTTGTTTATTTATTGCTAATTTGGCAAATAATGTTAATTAATAAAATAAATATGTACAGGTTCGCTTAAAGTAGATTTTTATACAAAATGTTTGTATGAATTTTTAATGAAATATTTTTCATAATATAGAAAGCGAATTTGTAGTTTGTTAAAGAACAAACTAATATATCAATGTTTTTATTAGATTATTCTTGAGGTAGAGAGATTTTTTTATAGACATCCCTGAAATTCAAAGTATTTTCTGCTCAAAATTTCGGTTTTGAGTTGACATTTCCTTTAAGAACAACTACTTTAAATTATGGAATAAAAGTATACTTCTTTCTTTTGCATAAATAATAACTATATTACGAAATTCTAATTGATAGCGCTTATATTCCTTATTTATTATACAGGGAGATACAAAATAGTATCTACAAACTTATATAGCTTATCATGTGATAGGAAATAAATAAAGACCTATTAACTAATTTGTAGCGACATGCTTGTGAAGTTTTCTTATAGAAGCTAAAAAGACTCTTTTCTTTTGGTCTTAGGTACCTTCAGATTCAGCATACAGAATTTTACATGGTACTTATATACACGATATAATAAGGACAGATCCAAGATCTGCCCAGAATTTGATTAGAAATTTTGAGATTTGATTATGGATGTTATACGCTTGTCATTCCTTTTGGCATTAATTCTTTTTACATATAATTGCTTTTCATGCGTAATTTCCTCAATAATAAAATAAAAAAGATTTGTATATCGTATTTGTATTGCTTTAATGCTTTCTTTGTCAGAATCATTCTTATCTTAATTTTGTCAGTACATAAATGTCTAAAACGTCCGATCAATGAAATTACGGTGGATGCCCGAGATCCTGGATATTACTACAAAATCCCTCTTCCTTTCCTAAAGTGTGATTGATCGAATAGTCGGGATGCGTGGTTTTTCATTAAAGCATCTCGCCGAAATGTAGTTGAAGATAGGAAGAGTTTCTGAGAACTTTGAAACGATATCCGCAAATACATTTGTTTAATAGCTATAAGCTAAACAGGGATCTCTTTTATGGATTAACCCATTAAGAACACGGACTTTCATTGCAATTTTAGAGGGAAGTGGTAGGAAATATTTTGTTTTTGAGGAAGAAACTCGGAAATTCCAGCATTCTGAGAAACCTGATCTCGATTATCCTTAGGAATGAGACGATTGAAGGTGTCAAGGTATATCGTGGATATAAAATCAACTTATGATATATTTATCTGATTTTGATACATTTTCATTTTTTATTATAACAATAAGTTCTATTGAAAATGTGAAAACACATTACTTATTTTTCACTGAAAGGTTTTCGTGATGTAATTCATTTTCAATAAAGTTTTCTGTAACAAAAATTTAAACATGGCTAGCACCGCTAAAAGTTACAAACTGCTTGTGTGTGTATTTTAAATTAGCAGTAGCAGAGAGTTACAAATCTTTTATGACTTCCGAAGGATATTCCGGCTATGCATTTTTATGTTTATAAGAATTATTTCTTATTGCGTACCTTATTTGCTTTAAAAAAATTATTGGCGTTATTTTGAATCGTCTTCAAAGTTTATAAAATTACAAATTAGATGTTTTAAGGGATTGTTCCAAGTTTAATCTAATGTTTTAGTCATAGAATTTAAAACGTTAAATAAAGAGAGGTTTGACATAATCATAAAAATTATAAGTTATAAAATTAAAAAAAAAAAGCATATTTCGCATGTCTAAAAGCTTCTTAGAAATCTATGAAGAATATGTATTTGCATTAATCTATGGATTATCTTCATATAATTGAGCTAATTTTCATATTTTATATATTTTAAATATAAACCGATTGAGATTTATGTTACCTAGTATAGAACAGCTAAAACTCTTCTGGTGCTATTTATCTCTGACATATGTTTTCGCTCCCAATATGTGACTAAGTTCAGCTGAAAAAAAATCGCGGAAAATTGTGTTAGTTTAACTTTCGGTGTTATTTCAGATCAAATATATGTATTCAGTTAAAGGATATAAGCTCTCCTGTAAGTCAAAAAGTTAAGTTATATAAGCAAATTTTATAGCTCAGAAAAATTATATAGCTTTAAAAAAACGAATTTTATGATTAACATATTCCTAAATTATGAAACTATATTTTAACACTACTTAAAATATGTTTCACGCCTTACTTTAATTAAAATAAAATCTAATAAAAAGAACAAAATTCTATCAAATTAAACTAACATTTATGGAATATAAATTTTCTATTGTAAATAACTTTTAGCTATTCCAAGGCAACATTATCAGTATTTAAAGACATCAACATTATCAGTATGAAAAGCAACATCTGGCGAACGAATCCGATTTAAATTTAGCACGCTAATGGATGTCAGATTTTATTAGAGCACAGTCCCCTGGTCTCATTTAGAGAGGCATAATTCACTTTCTCAATGGAGCGGCAGTAGGTAATAGGTAAAAGCTTTTTGCATGACTTAATGAAGGTGTCTGCCGAGCTCTTACTGGCAAATCTCTGGTTAGAATTAAATTGTGTGCTTTTTCTAAATTTCATTAGCTTATTAGCAGCTTCGGTACGAACAATTTATTAGATTTAAAATATCTAATATTGGATTTCACAAGATTAAGCACGAGCATTTTCAATACTTCAAAGAAAGTGAAATAAACAAATCAATGCTTATTTCATTCAAGTGGTGTCGTAAACTCATGACAAAGATAATTATACATGTCATGGAATTATAATATGTCGCTCTGTGCTGTGATGACGTCTTACTTTCTACTTGAAAGATGCCTGAATTTGATATTTAAATTTGAAAACCTTAAATTTTTTTTTATGTATTTCATATCTGATGTGAAATTTTACATGACTATGAACTAAAAACATAACAATAAGAAATAATTAGAAGCAAAATAGATGAACCTTTAATAGGATTCATATACTAGTTTAAATATTTCGTCATCTAATAACTTATCAATAAAATTTAGCCGATTTTGTTTTTAAATCGAAACTTAAATCGCATTCATTATTGACTATATAAATGAAGCAGTTCTAGAAAAATACGAAATTGCTAATTAGACAAATTGTCATATTTCAGACCTGAGCCCAAAAAATACTTTTAAGAAATTATATTTCTTTGTCTGTCTGTAAAAAGATTAAATTAAAAAAACATTTAGATGGAAATCATTTGGTATGTGGTCTCTAAATCCAATTTGTAGATTTCTTTCAAATTTTGGACGAAGGGCATTCAGAGGCAGTTTGTCTGTCCGACTGTCAGTGTACAAATAAATAAGATAACTATAAAATGAGATGAGCAAGACTAATAAAAATTGGTATAGAGATCTCTCATCTTAAGGGTAAATATTAATAAAATTTCAATTATAATATAAATCTGTCACGTGAATGAAAGTCGGTCGATCTGTTATCTCACATGCATGTATACGTAATAAATAAAATTGAACGTGCTATTTATGAATGCATTTCCGATTCTGTATCAAATTTTGATTTTGATTATTGAAACCAAATAACCTATTCCACTTTCTTCGTTATGTTATGTTATTTTATGTAGCGCCATCTAGGGTCAAGAGAACGACTTAGCTACACACACGTCACAGCCCTTTTTATGAGGGCTTCATTCCCTCAACCACAGATCGTAATTTAGACCCGAATCAGAGAACGATACCCCTGATCCAGTACCCACAGTTTTATTACTCTCGACATGGGGGACTTTGTGACCACGACGGATTTATACGTGCGTCAGCCACCAAACACGCGGGGTGTCCTTAGCCAGCGTGGTTCGAGCTCGCAATTCAAGGCACACGAATCCGACGCCCTACCAACCGGGCTATCCCGGCCCTCTTTGTTTATAAAATGAGGAAACATTTCACTGGAGCACTATCGTTTCATTTTAATCTTGTCTGGCATTTCAGCAGTTCCAAAGGTTATAGATTAATCTCAATTATAATATAAAAATATTCCGTACTTTGTGCCTGTTGTACTGTAATTGTCTATTCAAGCAAGTTCTATCTGCACCTGCTATCTGCAGAATCTATTGTTTAAACAGGCGCAAAAGGTTAATAAACCGAATAATGTGAAACAGAACCATGTCCCAGCTACTAGCTGTTACATCCGAATGACAACAATTTCGCTTCTTGTTCTAATGACTGTGTGGAACTGAACTGAAAACAGAATTACTTCTCTCATAATTAGCTTCCTTCATTATATACTGCGTTAAGCCTTCAAAAAATAACGAATCCTTCTTGTTTGAAGAGCTGACAGGGAACTGATCGCTTCGCGCTGTATCACTTAATTAGCATGGCTATTTTCCAATTTCCATAAATTATCTTTCATATAACTCCGGGCTTTCTTTAACAGTTTCTAGGCAAATAGAATTATGTAATAATTGGGATAAACCCACACATTCCTTCACAAATGAAAATGCCACTTTTCAGATCTGAGTGAATCCTTTATGTAATCTAAAAAAAATATTTATTAAATAATATTACAAGAACAGATGAAACAATAGCGGCAAAAAAAGAAAAAAAATTAGGAATGGTAAAATGATAGTCAGTATATTATCATTTGATAACTTGAATTTTGGTGCATATATGCAACATGTACAGAGGTCCATAAGAAAGTTAAAAAACACCATTGAGGGCCGAAATTATAATTAATGAAATTAAAAATCTCAATTGTCCTCTTGAATTATATATTATATGAATATTTATATAAATATTATATTTTATATGAATTATATTTTAATGAATATATTCTTCCAATGAATATTTTTAAATTTTTTTTCGTGATTTAATCACCACAAAGTAGGACTTTGTTCTTTTTCAAATTTAATTCTCTTCTTATCAAATCTAACTGAAAATAGAATACTACAATACCATTTGAAATCGCTATAATTTTATTTCCTATAACTCTTAATGTTTTCTTTCATGTCCTATACTTTTTAATGTTTTTCACTATTTAATCACTACAAAGTAGGACTTTTGTTCTTTTTAAAATTTAATATTTTTCTTAACAAACCTAATTGAAAATCGAGTCTTAAGATGCAATTTGAAATAGCAAAATATCGTATTTTTAAAATAGAATTTTTCTGTTCCTGAATTCTGATCTATAAAAAAGTACTTTTAGGAATATTTCTATAACATTATTTTTTTCGACAAAGATGAATTTTCTCAAAATATAATGCAGATATTGATCTAAAATGGTTACGAAATATTACCTTGCTATATAAAACCTATTTATCAGGAATTCGAAAAATTTTACTTAGTTTTTTTAAATGAGAAATAATTTTTAAACTTGAATTATTTTGCTACCGATCTAATTTATCTCAATGTGTGATAATTTATTTTATAGGTCTTTTTTTAATGCAGAAAACGTTTTAATTTTAACTTTCATTTTAGATTTATAGCTTTTTAATTAAATAATAAAAACCAGTTTCTCAACTGAAACTGAGAAACTTCTCAACGCTTTATAAGGAAGCATATCCAAATTCAAACTTAGAGACCGATGTCGGATAGTTAACTTAATAATTTATATCAATAAATTTTTTCTAATTATTTTTTCAGAGCCATAGCATTATTCGACTGAATTCCTATTCAATCAACTTTAACCACAAGGCTTGGTGAATTGAGAAATGAAATTTTATTCCTTTAGAAAAGTTCTTGCTAGTATTACTAAGTTTCACTGTCTTATATATTGCATTACAAGCAACCAATTATAATAATTATATATACCTAATTATTATTGCCTGCATGTTTCTTGGAAAATTTCGCAAGACATGTCCCTTAGATTAATTATTCCATCGTAACTTAACTAATTATTACGTGAATCTCAGAAAATTCAGTCAAACGCTTTGAGGCTAATAAGAAATGATAAATATATATAATATTGTGATGATCTTGTATTAAATCCTTATATTTAAGATTCTTCTATTCTTATTAATATCTTAAGCAATTTTTCAAATGAAAATTAAGCCAAATAATTGTTAATTAAGTCAAACGATAAGCATCTATCATATTTTTATGCAAAATAAAAGTTTCTTTTACAGGAAGAGGAAGTATCGCAGTCGTGAAGAAATTAAACCTCGAGATTTGATGAATGCTCTTTCCTTGATTAGACCTTTCCTCTTGTCAATAATAGAAATTTTTAGAATTTTTCTTTTATCTTTCTCTCTATCTGTGATTACTATCATTCAAAGATAGATAGATGCAATTTGGTAAATATTTTTAATCGAATTTGAGGATTTTAAGAAAACGTCAAACGTATTCCATCCAGAGGAATTTTTGCTGTCCAAGCGCATATGGGACCGATAGATAAATAACCAGAAAAGCCAAATTTGGATCATCATTTTGTCACCAAATTTGTAGGTCTGTATCAAATTTTGGATCAAATCATTGAAAGGGTTGATCTTCTGTGTTACCGCATATTTGTTTGTATATGAATGCAATAACTGAAAAATATAATTGCTTAAAAAAAAGAAATTTTTCATTTGTTCTTGTAGTTAAAATTGTTGAATTTTATCAAATTTTAGCTTGAATGCTTGAAAATAAAGTTTACCAAATGCAGGATTTGTTTCCTTTATTATATAACGAAACCAACAATCCCCACGAAACTTTCTCGCATAATCTTAAGTTTTTGGGCTTCATTAATCTCAGGCCATTAACGAACAATAGTTTAAGAAAGGTTATGAAAGTGCAATCTTAGGCGATTTTCACTGAAACGAGGTTAATACACAAGAAGCTATACACTGAATTTATTTTTGGACACCTTGTTTTAGCACTGCAACTGTAATCATGAAGTCACATAAAAAATTTCAATAACTCATTACAGTTTTGAATGAACGCGTTACTTGAATGTAAGTACAGTCTTTTGTTTGGCCAGAGGGTACCGATGTGCTCGGAGTGCAAAGTTATTTTTACACTTTTACATATTTTAATTGAATGTCCCAAATTTAATTTTTATGGTATGCATTTCTTTAATTCATCATCATTGGATTTGAGTGAACTCGTTGGAGAACAACCTCACAGTAATATTCTCGAATTTTTAAGAGCTATTAACTTTATCCATTTTATATAAATATAATTTTTTTAAGAAAAACATTTCATTTTAACCATAGACTTTTATCTTATTTAAAACTTCTTACCTTTTTATAAATGCTTCTTTGAATGAAATGTGCTTCATCAATTTTTTTAGATGTAGGAAACATAATATTTAATCGTGTGGTAAGCATACCGTGTGTCTTGGCTCAGTATAGCCGATTCTGGCTCTTGCGTCATAAAAATCCAGATTAATCAACCAACTAACCATGAATAGAAGTACAGATTTACAGACGATCAATTCTTTGGCAATTGTGGTTCACAATTTAATATGTATAAAATTCAAAATGTTAATTATGTGTACCAAATTTTCATTTCACTCTCTCCTTTTTGAAGTTATACTGCTGACTTAGATTCGAAAAGACAGGTATAATTCCATTGAATTATTTCATTCGATATCGTGATTGCGATTTTATTCGAAATTGATAGAAATTTACAAAACCCCATATACCAAGTTTCATCCATTTAGCTCCAAGCGGCTTTGAATTATCATGTTTATAGAGTGACATTCCAAAATATAATTCCAAAAATGGATTTTTCGGAATCTGGGAAGTCTGAAACGTAGAGATTCGTTCAAATTTCGAGTTCATTGTTCGTCAAAAAGTTTGTGGATTTTGTGGCTTCCTTCATTACTTTGCCGCCTCTCTCCCTAGTTTTAGCAATTTATTCGGAGTAGGCAGACATATAAGAAAAATAGAAAAGAAGATGTTTCAGTATACAAAAATGTAAAATAAAAATATATCTCGCAAGCTATAAAAACATTAGAACTGTGCCCCAAGGCATTTTTCTTGCTTATTGGCAAAATTATGGCTGAGATGATACTTTCAATTTAAAAAGAAAGTGTTTATATTTGTCTTTATAAAACCTTTATTTAACTTGACCGTTTTATGCTTGCATTGAAGTAGTTTTGTAATCATTCATTTCTAATTGCTCTTGTGGTTTTAAACTTTTTATGCATCTGCATTACATTTAAAAAGACCCTATTATTTATAAATGTTATATAATATAACAATGTCAAAAGACGATCTACTTAAAAGGTCTACGGAATTTCAACTGTTTCTCAATAAATAAGACTTTTTTTATTAAATATTTTCACAGAATTTACAAAATGACGACTATCAATCATGTAAAGCAATATAAAATTCAAACACCCGATAATAAAACCTTTAAAAATGTCAAATTTGAAATATACAGTTTGAAATAGCTAAATCGAATTAGGAAATGACAAGCATAAAGGGAAATGAAATATTTTCCATATATGTTGTCGTATAGGAACAGAGGCTATTTATTATGAAAACTGAATGTTTTTGATGCCTCTTGCGAAATTTATGTAGCTGTTATATCTTCCCATATGGATACTATATCCACAGATATAAAGATCCCATATAAATACTGTATCTTAGAAAAAAATTGTATATGAAAAGTTTTATCCTCTTGAAACCATTTATCGCGAAACTGTGAAGAAGAATAAGAGGAAAATTAGAAAATTTTAATAAAATATCATACATAATTCTTTGCGTTCAAAGCAAATTATTTGAATTTAAATGTTGAAATTTTTTGAAAAAAATTGTTTAATGAAAATTACAATTAAAGAAATAAGTAATAATGGTTGATTTAACCAAATTACTTAGTTGATTTAAATATGAGTTAAATATAAGCCATGCGATTGCATTCAGAATGAATCTTTTGGAAAATATTTCAAAATTCGTATATTTTTAAACTTATGCATAAAACTTATTACAGCTAAGGAACAAATATTTAAAAATTAAAAGCGAAAAGCGCTTTAAAAATCCAGAGAATTTTATTTGGCTAAAAAAAGAAATAAATTAAAACAAAAATTCTAATAGAAGTTTATCAGATTAACTCGCTAAGTTAATTAAAGAACAGATATTAGAATTTCTAGTTTTAGAAGAAAAAAAAAGAAAGTATATTTCTATTCAAACTTTCATGAGTCCGACTGATAAATAACATGAAATGTTCAGTTTCTTTTTGCATTATAAATCAGAAAACAACCGTAATTTTCTTAATGAATGGATAATTTATGGTGTAGTTGAAAACTGCAGATTTTTTTGAGAAATTTTCATATAAAATTGAACAAAAACATATATAAGATTTTAATTCATAATTTTTTCGTAAAATGGCTTTCTCAAAAATTTCAGATAATAGTATTTGAAATTTCAAATTGTATTCAAATCTAAAATATGCAAAAATGAAAAACGCTGCATATTTCCAAAACCTGAGCGTAGAAACAAAATTCAGATGGTTTCTTGAAGAAAACTGTTGAGAAATTACGAATATTAAATAAAAAAAACCATTCAATTTATCTCTTACAAATCTTAGAACCTCAATGTCAAGGTCGATATGTCTTAATTTTCGTATCAGTCAATCATAGATGCATGGCCAGTTTTCCAGCATCTCTAATACGGAACCGTATGAGAGCAGTTCTATTAATTGATCTCACTTATGTTACATTCCTCAAAGACAAAAGAAACCTCCTGCAGGTGAGGTTTAATGTATCTAAGAGGCAGAATCATTGAAGAGTTCATCATCTACAATCACCATTTCTTCTCTCAGAAGATAAATCCCATGATGGGAAAGTAGGTAATTCATCCTGAATCAAAGTCCCATGATAGGAAAGCAGGTAATTCATCCTGAATCAAAGTCCCATGATAGGAAAGTAGGTAATTCATCCTGAATCAAATTACACTTTGGAAGACGCGAGAACAATTTATCAGAACAATTTTCATGTGTGTAACAGTATCACATTCTTAAGCTGAATCATGAATGTCATGAAAAGGAGATGAATATCAATCAATCAAACTATTTCTGTTAATCTTTATTTATTTTCATAATTCCAACGAATTAAAATTCATTCGTTTCACTTATAATAGTACTAATATAAATAGAATGGATAATTTCCTATGTGGATGGATATCTGGCATGATATTTATTTCTTATGAATTTTGAATCCATATTCCATTAAGCAAGTATATCTAATTATGCATTTACACTCTACCCAATATATAGCCTGCGGGGATCAAAACAAAATTGTAAGCTCTCTATTGAATGGAATGTACAAAATATCCGCCCACCCCTTATTTTCTGATCGACATGAAAATGTTATACTTTAAGATGTATATAAATAAAATAGCACTCATAAGTCTTTCAGGTTTTAAATTATAGTACCTTTTTTACAAGAAAATAAAAAATTACTATTTTTTAAAATCAGTATGTTGCAAATTTTGAATGGTTAAAGATAAACAGAAAAAAATTTTCATTGCAAGATAAAATGCAGTTTTATTTCAATATTTTTCAGTACACCATTAAAAATAATCTGATCGTTACAGCTATTTAAAACACATTTTTCATAATTAAATACTTCACATCATTATTTCATTGCACTTAAACAATAAAAGAACAGCTCACAATCATCGCATCCATCGTTGTTATCAATTGAAAGCCTTTAATAGTGTGGTAAAAATAAAGAATTATGTTGCATTGTCTAGATCCTTTTATTCCATTTAACTGATGAGTAGTTCATTTTCTTTGTCGACAATAGCTACATCATCGCAATGAACAGTAAAAATAAATTAAGGGGAAATTTTAAAAGTACATAGAAATGTTTGAATCAAGCAAATTTACAATTCCTTAACACGGTTGCTTTGTTTTGAAATAAAAGAACATTTTATAATTAAAGTAATTATTTATATTAAGACAATACCATACTAATGACAGTGTGATTCATTTGACATTCCCTAATTCTTATATGCTTTAGAAATTGGTCATTTCAAAATTTATTAAGAAATTTGATGTAAATAAATATTTTTAGGGACAAAACGATGTGAGAAATTACTTCTAACGGGTCCACGTTGTTTTTATATAATATGATTCACATGCTAGTGGAAGGGCAGACAAATATACTTTTTTGTGCTCAAAATTCAAAGAAATCTACAAATTTGTTCTAAATTCCGAATTTTGGAATACATAAATAAACACCGATTTTCTAGTTCATAACGTTTTGGCTCCACCCTGCTCATAGACAGACAGACAAACAGACAAGACATAGTTAAAAAAAACGATATTTTTGGACTATAAAAAAGTGAAACGTGAATATTGGCGAAAATTATACTTTACATACAAGTTGTAGAAATAAAAAAGTGAAATAAATGAAAACTAGTCTTGTAAAAAGATAACATTATAAATTATAGTAGGTAATTTTTTGAGTATGTATTTGCTTGTGCATATAAATCCATATGATAATTAAAAATGTACCATAATAAACTGATTAACACAAAATTGAAATTCTTTACTGATTGTTATTTTTCTATAATAAAAAAAACAATTAAGAATATTCATTAATTAAAACATTTATCTAAAGAACGCAAAATTGTTGTTGAAACCTTTCCTGCAATCCAACATAAAATAAAGACGTACATTCTACAAAAAGTAATATTTTACACCAATTAAGTATGGGAATATGCCGTTCATTTTATTTCATTGAACATCATATTTTTATTGCATAAATTCGTGATATCTGTTAATAAAAGTCAAACGATGTTATTGGTTATGAAATGAACATTACAGTTTATCGAATGAAGAAAACAAAGAAGAAAGAGAGCTTCTGAAACTTGGTTGTCTTTATGGAGATAAGAACTATAATTTCTAAAAGTTCCTTTGTAATTTCATTTCATTGCATAGTGAATAAACACAGGAAAAAAAACCCTACATCATCAATTGCCGATTTTTTCCCCCGTGTGTGTAAAAGAAAGAAATGGTAATTATCAAAAAATCAGGCTTTGATGAATTCTAATTCTTCAGGTTTCTTTGAATTGCAAAAAGATGTTTTATTAATTCACATTTGTGAAGTTGTCAAGTCGAATATATTTAAAAAATAATACCTTAAATTAAGAGTTCAAAGATATAAATGTATAGTTAATTTGCTATCATTTTTTCGTCAAAACTACAGTTACTATTTTTCTTCCTAATAAGCAAATGATATTAACAGTATTTTTAGTGTAAATTTCTTAATTAATTGAGAAAGAGATACACATAAACTAATAAAATACATTACTGTTGGAAAAAAAATTATCCAAATGTACTCTTGCCAATGAAACTCCAGTTATCAATTAGCGTCGGTGTTTTATTTTGTGAAGAAATGCAATTTTTTTCAGTACGTGCTTAATGACATATAATTTTTATTTACATATTAAACATAAATACCTTTTACTAACAGCAACAAAAGATAAACAAAAAAATTGGAATATTTTGTGAAATTTTTTCGGTATAATGAATAAAGTTTTTTATGTGTTTCTGCAAACACTATTCAAATGAAGATTCATTTACATTTTTTGAAAATAATGAGCTACAGATCACTAGATTAAATTTATTTTTTAAAACATTTATAAAACATTCCAACAAATGGTTGATTCTCATTTTTTGAAAATACCAAAGCTGATTATTAGCTGTAAAATATTTTTTTTTCAAATATTTACTTATTTTCAATAAATGTGTCAATCTTGTTAAACGAAAATAACACAGTTCTGAATGTTAAAATCAAATGTTATTTGAAGCAATTATTTCCAAGGAATTTTTTTTTGATGGTAAAAAAACATATAAATAAAATTTTCAACAGACGTTTCATTCTGCAAATAACTGGAACAAAAAAAAATAATACTATTCTTATGAATTTGAATTTCTTCTTTTATTGAAAGCGAAGCTACATCTAAGATAAATAATAATTCAAAACAATGATTTGATCTAATTCTAGATTAATTTTCTCATTGAACACTTAGTAAATGAATAAAATATTACATTTTTTCTATTAAATACAAACGATAATCAAAGTTATCACTTTTATTTAAAAAACATACAATAATTTTACAATTATAATAATTATTTTTTTCTTTGTAATAAATCCTTTCATGAAATTCGCTTCTTATGACAACCAAACGGCAATCAGTTCCTTTGCCAGAAATAAAATGAGATTTACGAGGCTGTTCCGATGGAAACAACGCTCAGTTAAAGACTAATGGCATAGGAAAAATGACAATCGTAATTTGTCAATGATGCAGATAGAATAAGAATGGGGATATATGTTGAATAGAAACTAGTCGAAGAATATAAAATATTAGTTGCTAACTTTGTAAAATTATTAATTTTTTTAAATGGCATTCAATTCTTTGTTGATTAATTCTAGTAAGACCAGAAAATTCAGTATTTTAAGGAAGAAAAAATTTAAAAAATTATTTTATGATCTTTTAATATCTTTTAAAGTATAATAGAATACTTTATGGTTTCGTGATATATTTTAATCAATAAGTTTTAAACAATATCGATGACATTTCGATCGAAATATTATGCTTTTGAATTTCTGCAAAACAATTTTGAGGTACAGTAACATCTCAGAAATTTTTCTTTATTATGAAACAACTGATTAAATATATTACTGAAAAGAAAATTTTAAAAGAAAAAATAAGGACTAATCCAATAATACAAATGCTTTAAATATCATGGATGTTTCAGAAAAAATTCAAAAAGCAGCTTGTAAAATGTAGATAATTTTTTTTTAATAAACCAGATTGCAAGTGGTTCGTTTATTCATTTTGCTTATTTACGCGACATCACATGAGAAACGTCAATATGTATGTTATCTGACATCTAAATGTACATTTTCTTTTACTGTTTTTCTGTGTTATATCTTTTCTCTCTTTTTATAGCATTTGATAATTTTTTTTCAGAGCATCTAAATCTGGTAACTTAGGTGGAAGAAGATAGAAAATTTAAAACTGCTCTGAACGGGATTCTGAAAATAAAAAATTGATAGTGCTCACGGCCTTGCCCAAGATGAACAATTTTGTATGGAAGATGACATTCTTATTCGAGTGTTTGTGAGAAATTTTCAAGAATATTATCACTGCTAATTTAATAAGTAACCTTTAACTTTTAGTGAATGTATTGCTCAAAAACCGCAATAATTTTTTAAAAAATAGCAATATTTTAAATTATTTTTTTTTATCAAACGCATTATATATTTTATGCGCATATAAAATACTGGGCATAGAAACTTTTTCATTGAATATTAAAACTGAAATATATTTTCATTTCTTATAATTTCTATATTTTCAATAAAAAATAACTTAAATATTTCAAATAAAGGTTATTAAACATATCTGAATTCTTACAAATAATTCCAGAAAAGTTGCAATAACTAACAACGTTAATTCGAATGTAAAATTTTAGAGAATCATAATCGAGTTCTAAGTAAATAACCTTACCAAAATTAATTCATTCTAATTTATAGCAATGAATAAATGTACCTTTTGTTTAATTTTTCTTAAAGTATTCAGGAAAATTGCAAGGCTACTTTTCAATTTTGGAGAAACTCGTATTTCATTGAATACGAGAAACGAATGGATTTTATTCATTGCAAAGCTTCTTGGCAATCATTCATTGCATAGCATCTTGGCAATTCATTTGCATTTGACGTATAGTTAACAATGCGTCAAATGCAAATGGAAGTTTTAAATTCCCTGAAGTTTACATTTGGGATTTTAGTGAATGATAAATTTGATCTGATTCTAGACTTGTTAGATGAAAAAGGAAGAACAGGATAAAACATGCACAAACAGTTTGTATGAAGTTGAATTCTTAAATTAAATGTTCACAAAAGTGTGTTAAAAATTACAGATTTATTTCAAAAGTGTGATTCAATGCGACATTTAGAATTACTTAATTAAGATATATTTAAATCCATTGTAGCTTATAAATTATTGAAATAATATTACTGATTAGGAATTCTTTAAATTTGTAAGTAATATGAAAAAATAAAAGTGGCTTTGATTAAAATTAATTGACAATTAGCAGGAATTTAATATTATTAATCATTACCATGAAGGAACTAAACTTGCAGCAATAGCGACCTGCTAGTTTGATTAAGATATATTTCGATACATTAATAACTCATATTCTGCATTCCAAGCATCTGGCCCATATACAAAGCTATTATTTGATGAAATTGGGTTTCAAGCATGGGATATTCGTATTCCAAAGCTATTTTCTTAATGTCTCATATAAAGGCAAAGTAATAACAAAATTAAAGATGCAGATGTGAAAAAATATGATGAAACTGATAAACTGCATGAAATGCTGAACCTCTACATGATTAATAAGGAAGCTCGTTGATTAAGGTCCCGGTGATAATAAAATTACAATAATATTACTGAAGAGAAATTTTGTAAATTTGTCTCACAAATATTATGAAAGTATAAAGGTGGATTTAATAAGAGTAAATTGGTATAATTAATTAGTTGCTTTTTTTAATATTATTAAACATCAGCATCATAGGACTGAAATTGCAGTGATAGTGACTTACTGGCTTTCCTTAAGTAGTGTACTGATATCGAGAGTGATCATAAGGAGTTGTTTTCAGTAAGTGATTTGGAAAAAAACATCAAATAAGTCAAACGTTCTCTTGTGATCTATCCAAAAATTTCTAATCTACATCACCGGGACCTTAATCAACAAGCTTCCTTATTAATCATGTAGAGGTTCAGCATTTCATGCAGTTTATCAGTTTCATCATATTTTTTCACATCTGCATCTTTAATTTTGCCTTTATATGGGCCATTAAGAAAATAGCTTTGGAATACGAATATCCCATGCTTGAAACCCAATTTCATCAAATAATAGATTTGTATATGGGCCAGATGATTGAGATGCAGAATATGAACCCCCCTCAGGCTAATGTCAGGAGTAAGTTTGGTGAAAGAATTATCATTTCAGCTGATTTTAAAGTGATTCTGATTTTTTTAACTGGCGTCTCTTGAAATTAAAGATGTTTATTCCCAAAAAGAATTGGTGTTGTTTCAAAGCGGTATGTTAATATATGTAAACTAAGCCAACATGCATATTTAATTCGTTACGGCCGAAAAGCCTCTTTGGCTCATATGCCATTGAGAACGAAAAGCCCGCAAGAATTTCTAACATAAAAATTGAAAAGCCCCACTACGAGGGTATAGAATTTATACCATATAGAATGAAAGGCCTTAATAAGTGAACACGAAAAGAATTTAGTTTTCATTTCGTCTATTTATTTTGGGCGTAGTTTTTTTAAATCAAATATTGCAACTTATTACGTCATGCAGAGAAATGTTATCAGAGAGTTGAAAGCTAAAAATTAGTAATTGTTGGTATGCTGTTTTGAAATAGTACAACATAATTAAGAAAAATGAGTTTCAACACTGAGTTTAGGGCGCTTTTATGCTACCCACTCACTCCCTTTTTTCATGTAAAGGAATATTTTTGCCTTGGTTTCTCGAAAACTGATATATTTTTCACTTAATTCTAATTAGGTACATTTATTGCATACAAAATAGTACGCTTAAGAAGGTTCAGTTTTAAGGTCTATCCATTAATCCATAAGAACATTGGTGTGAATGGTGTTCAAATTCAGAATATCTATTACCCATTTAGGATTTTTAATTCTTTCTATGGCAGTGGATAAATAAAACCGGATATATACATAGAATGTTTGCATGCATGATGCTTACATGATACATTTATTAACTAGTAAATATTTATCCATCATGTTTTCGTGTACACGGAAATACACAGATTGGATATTCAAGAATGTGTTTTGTTTTTAACTTGTAACAATGATAATGATATTAAAAAGCTAAAGACAATAAAATTTGGATTTGTTTGAAAAAAGATACAGCGTTACTATTTGAAAAAAATTATTAAACAAGAAATAGCATCATGAAAACGCTTATCACTCTTTTAATAAGAGATTCTATATAAAAAGAAAAGCACAAACTTTCGCCATAAAATTTGAAAAAAACCGGAAAGTGACAAAAAAAAAAAAAAAAGAATAAAACATATCCCGAATAGTTTCAGAACAACTTTCTTCTTGAAGATGAGGAATATTTTATTATATACAAAAAAATTTCTGGAAGCAAGAGAGCCATAAACGACTGACATTCTGGAAGAATTTCGGAATATGCCTATTTATTTGAAAGCACTTAACATGGCATTGTGTCACTTACAATTTTTCTTGAACGGTAGAGATTATAAATTTCTAAAACATAAATTAAGAAAAATAGAATTGATAAAATTCACCATACAAAATTACTATATAAAACTTTTCTGCTGTTTTTTTATTTCATATTTTTACAACAGTTTAAAAGTTTCTCACAACAGAATTAATTAAATTTGTGGCTTATTTTTTAAAAAATCTAAAGTTTTAAGATAGTGTTTACTTCCTGCCAAAACAATTTAATCTGAAATTATTCTTAAACTATTTCCCCAAACTAACAGAAATAATTTTCGAGAATAATAATTTTAGTAAACAATTTATGTTAATTTTTCTAACTATATTTGACTAACTTTAACTGAATTTTATATTTCACCTTCTTTGAAGCATTTTTTTAAAAAATTTCATAACACATTTTCTTAATCTAAAAATTTTAGTAATATTTTCCATGTTTGTATTTTTGAATAAAAGTAATAAAAAACATTCTATGATATTATTCTCATACTATACTTCTTGTTGATGTCTTCAAAAATTAATTAGTTGTCAAAAATTTTTTTCGCATTTGTGTAGATTTTTTCTTTGCTTATTTTTATTATTTATTTTGACAACCACTATATTTTATTATAATTTTTTTAAATTAAAATATATTCCTTTGTTATATGGGCTCTCCCCGTTGGGCATTCTAAATGAGGATGAGAATCTTCCGGCATGGTGGTTGGTTCTCGCAACTCTGTAGGGTACACGAAAATGTAGGGCTCTGACTCCTTCCATCGATGATAGGACGTACTTCCTTAGGGAAGGGTTTTCCCGTGCCCGGTAATGGCCCTTAGGACTCAACCACAGTACCCAGTAGTGTAGTTGTAGCGGCTGTCCGGTCATTCGGTTTCTTATTCGTGTGCCTTCGAGGCGGGTCTGAGAATCAGTGACATGAATTCCATATTTGTGTTTTGTAGAAACATAATCCACACATTTTAGGGTTAATTGAAATCTTAAAAGTTTTGAAAAACCTAAAACAATATATAATTTAAAAATCTAGTTACATCAATGCTTTATTAAATATCAAGAATAAATCAAAGTTATTTTAAATCTGTTTTTACAAAAGTTTATTTAAGCATTCTTTAATTATTTTAAAAATATAATTTTAAGATGCAAGTAACTTTTTAAAGATAAACCTGCAGCATTAGTCGTCAGGTAAAACTGAGTTACTGCCCATCATAAATACTAATATGAGTAGCAAGGTCAATGATAAAATAGCCTTCACCTTCCCACGCACCAATCACCCTCCATCCACCCCTCGTAAGAGGTATGATTCTTTATCAGCGAATTTATTATTTAAATCATCATTTCTGTATCTTCCGGGAAGCCACCCACTTGCCATTTTGTCGTTATAAACAAGTTTATGTTTTCGAATAGTTATGGTATTTCTGTTATTTTCGAAAAATAAGTAAGTTTAACACTTATCCAAGATAGTTATAACAATAAATATCCTTTCAATTTCCGCATGACGGAAACATTTGCATCTTTGAATAGTGATGGATATCACGATTACTTCAGAAAAATGCATTAGAATAATTAGGTTCATATATATATATATATATATATATATATATATATATATATATATATATATATATATATATATATATATATATATATATATATATATATATATATATATATATATATATATATATATATATATATATATATATATATATATATATATATATATATATATATATATATAACAGTTGAATGAATATATATTGACATAGCAATGAATATTAAAGAGCATTTTGATTACTCTCTAAAAGTGCAGACTCAGCCATTGTTTTCAATAAACAATGGCTGATAGAACTTTTATAAATAACGAACTGAATCAAAATCCTAGACAATTTCTCTATGCTTTCTACTTCCATTAAAATGCATTTTAATTAATCAGAAGTGATTTTTTTTATTTTGATAGGATTTCAAACACCAAAGAATAGTGGCTTAGACAAAAGATAAAACAATTGTTGTTTCAATTCTAAAGTTTCCAAAAAATCATTTTTTTTAAACTGTGAAAGAATATTCTGTCATGTTCTGCTGAAAATCTTTTAAGCTTTGATATTACAATTTATCTTCGTTACGTAAAAGAATAACAATACCAAAAAAAGGTTGATAAGGTTTATCATTACCAACTTGCTGAAGTATATAAATTATGTTTCAAGCTAAAGATACAAACATGGCTTAAACAATAAAGTTCCCACAAAAAACAAAACAAAAAAAAAAACAATTATTTTTATTGCCACCGACAATCCGTCGCATATTTCGGAAAATCGCTTCTCTTCATAGATATACGATAACTAAAGACTACGACGGCAAAGAAAAAGGAGACCCATTTTATTTTGACAAGCTTGTTGACGCAAATAAATAGCCATTTAGACAAAAGAGTCCATTAGGTAAAAATGAAGACAAATAGGGCAGCATCGATGTAATTTTCTAAGCAATCAAGCTCTTCGTATTTTTTGTTCTTTTCTTCTTGCTGAATGTCGGAATTAAATAATCAGGCAGCCCAAATTCTTTTGGGACTCGGGAAACAGAGGAATTACGGCTTCCTTCGCAGGAAATACTTTTCCTTATAATATTAACATTAATGTGGCTTCGCTATTTGGTCACGAAGAAAACAATCATTAGCTTTTGACCGGCTCCGATTTGAGTCAACGAATAATTGCTCAATGAAATAAGCTCAAGCAAAGAAAATAAGTATATCCATGAGTTTGGAAACAAAAGAATCCGATCAATTGGTTTTCCAAATTTAATAAAGGTTCTATGTAGTTTATTTAACATTTTGGCTACAGATGGATTAAAACAAATATCTTTTCAAACTGGGATTCTGGTGGAACAATAAGAAAATCCTCAGTTTCCCTGTCATACATTACTTAAAGACGACATTTAATCTGTTTTTATTAAGGATTTCTAAAAGCAACAAATGCATTTCAGATCAGTAAATATAAGGTAGCATGCAACAAAATTTTTGATACATATTTTAGTATGTGATCTTTAAGATTATACATGGACCATTTTAGTTTTAGCCCCCAATGGGAATGAGTTATAGCTGTTGTGTATGTTTGCAAATATATCTTCTGCTATCGTCGACGTCTATCCGCGTGTTTAAATTGCGATGCCAACATACAAAACATGGCTGGTATAATATATACACCCGCCAAATGAGAGTTGAGCAGTATTTTTCAATTTTTTTTTTTAAATCTATAAAAAAATAGCAGAACTAGGCAGAAGAATCGTATATATATTAAGCATACATGAAATATTATATGAAGCAATTAGTTAAAAGGAAACTGTATATCACTAAAAGAGAAGAAAGTAATGCAAAAAAAAACAAAATCTTTCTTCACATGATGAACAAATTGATATTCACCGCATGTTTGCAATGTATTACAAGTTTTTTGCCTGTTGAAGGTGTTGTCAAGGTAAAACCTTTTAATGCATACTCTAAAACTAAAGAAATATATATAAAACTTTAGTAACTATAGAAATTTAAGAGAAAATTATAATTTGAAGTAAAAAGATATAATTTGTAACGAAAAATATATAAAGAAAACTCAAAATTAGAGAAAAATTATGTTAAAGTCAGCTGGAAAAGATCATGTAGGAAAAGTATTAAAAAGTATTATTATTTGTTAAACTTAAAATAGGGTTAAATGATTAATTTTAAAGCTCGTAGAAGATTTGTCTTGTGAGTTATTCTGCAATTTTTAACTGCACCCACATCATTCGGAAATATTATTGATGGTAAGATAAATTGCTCATAATGTCTTCGATTTTTGGTTGATGGTCGAGTTTATTTATATTTTATTATAATTTATATTTTACTAATTTTTATAAATTGATTTACAATAGTGTTTATATATATATATATATATATATATATATATATATATATATATATATATATATATATATATATATATATATATATATATATATATATATATATATATATATATATATATATATATGTATGTGTGTGTGTGTGTGTGTGTGTGTGTCAATTTTTATATTGTTCCCTCCCTCAATATTTTAATCTCTGCGAGTATATAGCAGCGCTGTTATAGTTACTAGTTTTAATTAGCTTTAGTTCGTCTGAGTAAATGACTTTTCTAAGAGAATTGAGATATTTGAATCAAAAAATAATAAACTCTTCAATGTATCTGATTTTGTTTCTAATTATCTCAATATATTTCGAACAAAAGTTCTTTCAATGATAGAAAGAAATGATTAAATATGGAGAGAAGAATTGCTGATTCCATGTGGGATGCCTTTCATTTGTTGGAAAATATTTTCTAAAATGAAAAATAAAGTTATTTAAATAAGAGATCATTAACTACGAATCAGAAAATCTTGAACTTGAAACATCTTTCGGAAATTTGAAAGTTTATTTACATAGCGACCCACTTTGTTTAAGCGATTTTCATAATAAATGACTCAACTAAAAAGGAATTACTGTTTTCTAAAGCAAATTATTATTTTGGCAAAGATTCATAAAAATAACAGTTAAGCAGCTTAATACATGCATAATAAAAGCATGAAAATGACAAATACATATAGAGTGAAGAATTTCGGTTTATAAGCTTCTGTTTCGGGTAAGTTAATACATAATTACATATTTGTTTGAAAAGACAAGCTTCTACAATTTATGGATATTACAATTTAAAGAAAACTATGGAATTTAAAGACTTTACTCCCTTTCTTAAAACAAAAGTGTTGCTTCTTAGAAATAGAATGCTTTTTAATAAAATGAGATAGTAGAAAATAAAAGGAATGGATTAGCTTAAAAACTGGTAAAACATTTATTGCTTTTGAACCATATTTCATTGGATCCCAATCTGTCCACTAAATCCTTGAAGATCAAAATTGCCTTGAAGTTTTTTTGTTTATTATTATGAAGTCATTTCATGCAACTTGAAAGGTATGAAATCATTTGATCTGATACAGAGTCTTCAATTTTAACATGAAAAAAAATTATGTCAAATATTTTCTGATGGGTTTTTTCGCTACCATATCTCAGGCACACTGATGGGTAGATAATCAGACTGTTGAATATTGTCCTGAACTTTATGAAAATCTACAACTTTCGAACTAAGATTACATATGAAATTAAAATACCCAACTGGTTGGATATTTGAGTTATCGTGGTGGCAACCAGATATACTTCCAAAAAGACAGTGCAGATTAAAAAAAAAAATCGCGATTCACCTTTTTGATAATTTTTTTCCATTTTCTTGTACATGTAGTATAGAGAATGTACAGTAACCGTCAAAAAGTTTTGAACTCGAGATTTTGGCGAATCACCACGTTTTAGACCCGAGTTCGAAAAACATTTTTGAAAAAATGTCAGTTGCGAAAAAGATAATTCAAAAATGCTTTGATTTAGAAGCCTGAAATTTGGTATAAATCTTTATATATCAAATTTGTAGATTTACATCAAATTTTGAGTAAAATCCACTCAGAAGTAATCTGTCTTTCCGGCTGTTCAAATATAATCGAAGACGATAACTGCAAACCGAACAGAGCTACATAGATAAAATTCGATTACACAAAATTAAATCTATATGCTAGAAACCTGTTGTGATAGTGTTGCCAAGAAATGAACTCACAACGTTAGGGTTCGTAGCCGCGTAACATAACCACTAGACAAAAGGGATCACGAACCCTAATGTTGCACTTTGGCAGCTCAACCACGACATTGGTGACCCGTGAGCCAGACTACGCAACCTTCGTGCAGCTGTTGTGGCACCCTCCACTCGCACCAAAAAATAAATCAAGCAATAAATAATAATAATAATAATAAAGTCAGGCGCACTAGACGCAGCAGCCAACATCGCCACTTAACAGCAACAAATATCGTTCGTCTCACTTCCGACTCATTGGTGGGAGAGTATTGTGGTGGTAGCTTCATAAGCCAGTTAACAACCTCGGGACACACATACCAACTATTGAGTTTAATCCAACAAGGGATTGACCGTTTGACGGTCTGTATTTTTAGAAAATGTAAAAGCGATGACTCAAAGAAACAATGACTATGTCAATCTGTTGTGAAATGATGTGTCTGTAACTAACATTCTGCATCAAAGTTTTTTTTCAATCGATTGAGAAAATGTATCTAAATTACAAATTCGATTTTAGGGTACTATTAACCGCATGCCAGGGCTTAATCGGTAAATAATTCGCCAAGGTTGGCACAATAGATACACTAAAAATGCTAAATTCACGCCAAAGGTTAATATTTCGTAATTATTGCACAATAATTCTATCCAAGGAGTTCTCTGGGACACATGCGTTTATTAGAGAATATGAGAGAAAGTTTTGTAGAGACCACTCCTACTGGTTTGCGAAATAAATTTCTCTTTTTGAACAAGAAGAAAAATGTTTCAATCTGAACATTCAATAAAAAGAAAAAAATTAGTTTAGAATTAAAACAACCATAGACGATCGAATCAATTTTATCTTCTATTTGATACTTTTAAGTAAATATATAAAAAACATCTAAAAAACTGTTTCTTCACAAATAAAATGGTGAGGATAAAAGTTCTTTTTTTAAAGAAAGATATGCAGTGAAGCCCTAAAATACAACCGACAAAAATATTTATCAAGCGGATGATAAAAACGGTCTCCCGTGTCGCGAAGCTCGAATTTATGATATTTTTATGGCTGGAATCAAATGCTACTTGAATCAGCCGACAGAGCGTAACTGAAATTTATGAATTTCCGTAAAGTTTTACTTTTCAGGGGATTCACTAAAGCGGTTTCAGATCTCGTAAATTGGATTTTGGGCTGTGGTTATCATAACGGATGGATTCTCTAAAAATCCCTGAAAACGTTTTGATTTGAGATGTTGAAAGAAACTAACTTAAACATAAATTTCAAATGATGGAAGGTTTGTGATAGATGAATTTGTGTTTTATATCCGAGTTCTGTTTGTAAATAAAAATCTATACCAACTTATTTATGAAAGTCTGGAAAAGACTTTTTCTATGTATTTAATAATAAATTAACGTATTGGTTTTAAATTAAATACAATAATGTAGAATTTAGGCTCAAATTATCAATAAAAAATTTAATATAGTGTCATTTCCCCACACTATTAGTCTTATAGTAAAGAAGAGATATTTGCAGTTATTTTTGCAAAATTCTGAATGGTTATTAAATCAATAATTATCGATTTTGGCGACAATTTATGACATGATAATTCTGATGACAAAACTGAAGATACTAGAGAATGGAGGAATTTGCTATATATCTATGAAACGGTGTTATTACTATTAGAAGCTAAAATTTATAGACCCTGTTCGGAGACTATATAAATGTAGTCGCTCACATAAGAGTCAGTTCTCTCTTTGGAATTTGGATCGAAGACGGAGTCACCTAGCTATTTAAATTCAGTTTTTCCCTTATTAGCGATCTGTTGATTGCATGTTATTAAGTATCTATTGTACAAATGCTGTTCTGTACGCCTTTATTATTAATTTGCTGTTGTACTTCGTATTTTTTGTGTAATTAAACAACGTTGTACATTATGAGACAAGAGAAGGTTTTTTTTTTATTTCCACTCACCAGGCAGCTTCCATATCAATAAGAATAATATTAAGACTTATTAATGAAATTTAAACTTCCTTTTGAAAAGTTTTCACGTATATGTATCATTATTCACTAATAAAGAACATTAAAAGAAGCATGGGATAATTTATATGGGTTCTGAGAAGTTTCATTACTTGCACATGCTCTTTTTTGTTTTTACAGATCCGTGTGTGCTTGGCCAAAATTGATAAGCTAAAAGGCCTTAATGGATTTCAAATTTCGGCAATAACATCAAATTCTATAATATATAAGATGCCAAAAGTTCGTCAAGATTATTGTATTCTCCTTTTAAATGACAATTTTATGAAAATAATGGCTTGCTGATTTCCTTATATCATTAAAATCGCCAAGCACCAACATGCTTAAGATGCCAAGATTTCATCAAGGTGGTTACATTTCTAAATTTATTTGGCGATTTTCAGATCATGCCAAGCTGACCAACCCGAATTAGCAATAGCCAAGGTGGTGACGGTTTTGGTTGGTTTTTAGCAACTAATCGCGTAGGCTGTAAAAAAAGCATTTGTTCCTTAATAATCGTCCTCTATTATTTCAGAAATTACGACAATTATCGTAATTTCTGAATTGTCGTTCTTCGTTGAAACGAAATGTTCTTCATTGCTTCGTTATCTTCTCGATGACTCGATACTTGTCTACGGCTCTGACTGACTTCGGCTTGAGACTACCGGCCTTTTATATTTTCCGGGAGGCGGGTCCAGAAGGTTCAGAACTAATCAGGCGTATCTTGGTTCCTATTGACTGAATGCTTGAAATTCCCTAGATTTCTAGTAATATCTATTTTGTCACCCTCGCCAATTCGTCAAATGGTCGAGAAGCTCTGAAATCATTGACGCGGCATCCGATCAGCACCCAACAGGGCTGATTGTAAAGCTTTCTTTCTAATAATTAAACTAACCTTGCTAGGAAGCAACATTACAGGTTTGTTACAATATTTTTAAACTTGAAATTTTGATAGAAACACATCTAATGCCAGTTCAGTAGCCTTACAATTTTCTGTTCATTATCCACCATATTTTCCAAAATTCTTTCTGTATTTTTTTTTTCAAAATATCATATCACAAGACAAAAAGCAGTATTTAAAAATATTTTCACTTTAAAAAATTTCGCCACTGTTTGATTTTGAAGTTGAATCTTAATTGGTAGTAAAACAAAATCTCAAAAAAGTAAAGTATTACGACCATGTTTTATATTGAAAACTATTCAACATGAATGATAAACCTAAACTTCATGTCATGATCATAAAAGTAATGAAAATTAAATATTTGTTGGAATAATGAAAACGATATGAGTTTCACTTCAACATTAAATTATAATGTAGAAAAATATGATTTAAAAACTTTCCACAATAAAAATAAGATTAAAGTATTTTCACAATATGATTAAAATATTTTTTTACGAAAATAAAAAAGATGAAAAATAAAAAAATGTGCTAAAACATTTTATAATTAATTTAAACTTTAATTATTAATTTAAATATATTTAGAAACTACTATTAGCATATTTTAAATTTAATTTGCAATAAAGCAATGTTAATTTCTCTAATGTTTAAAACAATTCTTTCTTAAAGTTCTGTCTCCAAACATATTTAAAAAAAATTCCATTTAAACAGAAAATTAAATAGTCAGTGAAATTGCATTCTTTTAACTGCACATTTCATTAAAATGTATGGACTTTCATTAACCGCCATTAACTATTTTTACATCCCTATGCTATGTAAAAAAGAACCATGAAATTTTTTAATTTAATTCAGAGACATGCATTAGTTAATTAAAAACAGAAAACAAAATTAAGTGGAATGGAAATTATTTCATTTAGAATGTGAATTCAAAACTTTATCTTTATTATAGTTAACACTGCAACGTTAAACTATTATTAATTAAGAAAGAATTTCTTTCTTCACAGTTAAATAGTTTCGCACCGTTTCCTTGTTTGTATTTTGCAATCATTAAATTGTGCTTTAGCTTGAAAAACAAATGCATGTATGAGTTTATTCAAAAGCTTTCGTTAAATTACTAAATATACATTGGGTCCCATTTAAATTCTAGCAACAACTAATTTCTGAGATGTTAATTTCGCTTAGTTATATTAAAGCCCCATTTTATAGCAATACTAGTGTTGTTTTGGGAAGAGCCTTGCTTTTTCGAATCAGCGTCAAATGAATAGAGTGGCACCTGAGATAGCTGTCCCTTTTCCTTGCTTTTCACTACACTTGTAAGAGGAAATATGCCCCCAGCAGATTTTACACACAGCAACCCTGCTTTCACGATAATCCCTCAAAGAATTCGGAGGCCTTCAATTCCAAAGGCGAAACCTTTTTATTAGATACCATCAGACCTCATATAAATCATATAATGGTTTATAGATAGTTCCGACTGGAAAGCTTTAGGTACTTTTCTGTCAGCCGGGCTCAAGGGAAAGGTCGCCATATAATTTAGACCTGAGCCAGGAAACATCGCCAAGACTTGCGCCAGCTTGCATACAAACCTAACACAAAACTTTTTTTTGGCGATATTTATTTTACGGGAACAGGTCTAAATTATTTGACGATTTTCCGCTTGGACTCGGTTAATCAAAAAGTATCAAGCTTTGAATAATGTAAATAATTATTACTTGTATTGTTCGAGTCCATAAAAAGAATACTGAAAATAATTATGATGTCTAAAATTTTATAAAGTCTGTACCCCTCCCCCGGCTCTAATTATTCATATGCAGTAAAATATTTTTGACATGCTAAACTATTAAAAAATGTTTATCTCCTTTGAGACCAAAACTGTCTGAGTTATGAAACTGAATATGACTCTTTCAGACGACTTTACCACTTCAACGGCTGCTTTAAGGAACCTGTCCTATAAAAAGATTCCCTTTCTTCCAAATGCTCATTGTTGACTCTAAAATAATGAAATTCAAAAATTCATATTCCGATTGGCTTTGATTCCGAAAATAAAGAACTTTTTTTTTTTTCATTTAATAGTTTGATGTACCAGAAAATTGTTATTAAATATAAGTAAAAAATGGGGAAACTATATTAAATTTTATGCTTTCTAAACATTTCAATAAATCATTTACAAATTGAACCAACATGAAATATAATTTTTAAGCCATTTAAAACGTTTTTTCATTTGGAACTAGAGAAATATTTCTAACAGCTTTGAAATCATCTTTTGAGCCATAATTTGAGAGGATATCCTTAATATGAATTTTGTTTATAACTTTTTAATTATCAGAAGTTATTCACTATTATTTAAATCATCTATATCTCTTAAGATTAATGCTTGTTTATATGTCCTTTCTTATACATTTAATTCAAATTAATTTCAATGTTACTTCAAATCATTTACTCGCGTTATTTTGGCAATTCTGAAATGAAGATGAAACGTTGCTTTCTTTATACATCGACTAAGAAGTTAAATTTCCACTGCATATTATATTTCGTAGAATGTTAACGTTTTAATTTGGACTAACGAGTGTCATTATTTTCTATAACCCTGTATAGAAAAGTGTTGATAATCGCATGATTTTCTTCATGTTGTTTGTTTGTTTCTTATGGCACTTGCCACTGACAAGCCCGCTGTTACGAAGACAGCGATTTAAGCCTGAGGGGGAACGTCTCTTATTTTTTATAGCAGCGCCAACTAGGGCCAAGAGTACGACTTTGCCACTCACGCATCATTCATTCGCTTGCACAACCCCTTTTTACAGGAGGGCACATTCACACATCTCACAGATAGAACAACAGAAGAACAACCATGCCCAAACCGGGACTCGAACCCGGGACGCCCAGATCACGGGGAAGATGCGCTACCCCTATGCCAGGACGCCGGCGGACTTGCATTAATTTACAATGTATAGCTTCCTTTAATTTCTTATTTTACTTTCTTATGAAAAGTCCAGGTGAAATTTGAAATAATGCATTTAATATTAATTATTTAACAGACATGAGAGTTAATAAGCCTGAAAAACATGGTGATTACCAAATCATGCTAGTTCAAAATAAATTTAAAACTTGATTACTGAAACTTCATTCTAGCATTATTGTTTTTTTTCCCTAAAGCATAAAAATAAATTTGATATTATTAATTACCGTAGCGGTGAAGAAATGTATGAAGAAAAAAGAAACTTATTTCGTATTATTTCTACGAGATATTAAAAAGTAAATATGGTAGTTTAAAGTTTTCTGTCATTTTGATTTCATAAAAGTAGTCTTTGAACAATAAGAAAATGTATAATTTTCTAAGAATAAGGCCCCGTAATTCTTTTTCAGAAGAAGAGAAACGTTAATCCTTCTAATTGTTTTATTTTGTGTGATTAAATCGTATTGCCAAAAAGGATTATTATGTCACAAGGAAATAACGTAGACTAATCAATTTTTCATTGTTTTTAATTCCAAGAAAAACGAAATATAATCCCAAGAAGTTCTTAAACAAATTAATTCTGACAAATATTGATTTCCCTATTTTGAGATGAACAATATTAATATTTTTTAAAAGCTACAGAACAACTTTTTAGGAGGAATCTCGTAATTTTTGAAAGCAATTAAATGATAATGATAAGGGGCCAGAAATTAGTGGCATTTATCTACTTAGGCGATAAAAATGATAATAAAGAAAATGTAAGAATTATGATCCAATCTTTATCAGAAACCGAGATCAGGAGTTTCTTCCAATGCACTCCATTGCATGTCACACTCTGCGGAGAGAGTATAAAATGCGAAGGAGGTATATATGGAATCACTCTCTCTTTGGGATGCTCACCACAAAGCGAGCTCTTCATTTGTTTTTCTGAACACTATTAATATTAACTTATTTGATATTTACTCTTGTATGCAAATCATGCGTGCATTTGGGTTCTTGTTCTTTTTTATATATATACAGGGTGGTTATAATTAAAGTGCAAGTGTTCGAAGGACTGTAAAAGAAAAACTACTTGGATTATGTTGAAGAAATTTGGTATATGTTATATTTACAACATGGGGAAATGAATTACACAATTAAAAAAAAATTAGTTCAACTTTTTGTCATAGGTGGCGTTTTTTCATGACAATATTTTATACATTGTAATTATAATATTTTTCTTTGTTAAAATATGAACTGCGTAATGTATTACAATATTATGTTCAATACGGGATCCTTCAAGTCCTATCAAATGCTGTAGACGCAAGACAAGACAGCGTGATCCACAGTAGCACCTAATGTTTCGTGCTGAATTTCTAGGACATGTCTAATAATGCTGCTTTTTAAAGCAACAACAGAGTTAGGTTTGTCCTTGTAGACGCGATCTTTTAAATATCTTCACAGCGAGAAAGCGCAAGGATTCAAATCAGGTGAACGACGTAGCCACGCATTTTGGAAACATTTGCTAATTATACGATCCTCACTAAAAGTTCGATGAAGTAATTGTGTAAGACAATGAGTAATGTGAGGTGGGGCTCCAACTTGCATGAATATTGTTGAATCGAGGCAGTTTCTGTCTTGCAAAGCAGGGATCATATTACTTTCTAAAATTTGAGAAACTTTGAGCCTTTTACAAATTTTGCGAACTAGCCCTGATAGAGCGAGAGTTTCGAAAAAAAAAAAAATGGACTAGTAATAAAGTCAGTAGTCATACCACACCAAGCGGTTACAAACATCAAATGCAAGGATTTCCCAAAAACAGTATGCTGGTTGGATGAGCTCCATATCCTACAGTTATGGGTGTTGACTTTTCCGGATAAAGTAAAATGCGCTTCATCAGTCCACAAAATCTTTCGAATCCATGATTCTTCTTCATCCATTTTGGCAAAAATGAAGTTGGTAAAATCAATTTTTTTGTTAAGGATCGCCTGGTTGTAAGTTTTGCAAGATTTTAATTTTATACGGATAGCTTCTTAAAATAGACTTTGCGTACGTTTGCACATGATTTTGATAAAGTCCTTGCTATATTTCTAGTGCTTACAAGTCGCTGATCCATTAACCCTGAATCAATTGCTTCCTTAATCTCTTCCACAACTTCCTCATTCACAGATCGTCCTTCTTACAGGGAACAACTCCGAGTTCTCCTGTAGCTTCAAATTTATTAATCATTTTCTTTAAGCCATTCACAGACATCGGTCCTTTTCTAAAATCTTTAAGACGGCGATATTCTTTCAAAACAGCACTATAATTGCTATTCTTTTGGTAATAACATTTTACTAACAGAGCACGTTCTACCTTTGACAAAGTCATAGCTATAGATCAAAGATACATGACATTTATCATCATAATAATTTTAAAATTGAAGTGGTATTCATTTTGACATAATACAGAGCAGAAGCAACGTTTTAAGCATCTACAGCGCCATCTATTGCAAAAAAATGAACTAAATTTTTTCATTGAGTAATTCATTTCCCCGTGTTGTAAATATAACATGTACCAAATTTCTTCAATATACTCCATGCAGTTTTTCTTTTACTGTCCTTTAAACACTTGCACTTTAATTATAATCACCCTGTATATTCAACAGATAATGTGTCTATGGCGAATTCATAGATGAGACAACCAACTCCTGGAATATGAAATTATGAGAATTGTTTATTCAAAACTTTATTTATTTGTAATTTTTTAACTTTTGCCTGTTTTGAAAATTGAAAAAAATATTAACCACGGGAATAATTTTGTCATCATCATGAAATGAGGACTTTTTGCAAAAACATTTTTTTTATATTTATCTCCTACGTCATCGTTAGTGACTCTACTCATAGTTGAAAATATTGTAATTTACATTTGAGTTTGTTTTCGTTTAATCGCCGAAGATGAAATGGCCTCAACATAAAGACTATGTTTTGAAATTGGTGATTTACAAGTCCATGAAAATGTTTTCAGACTGTATTAGTTAAATTGTAAGATCTTCAGGCTAAATCAAATATAAAACATCAACATTTCATATTGGAGATTCGCAATTCCCAATTTTTCAATAAAGTTAACGAACAATAAATATATTCATTGATTCTTTTCAGACAGCAGCTATTGCAATTTTCATAAAAGATACATTTTTATCAAACAATAGCATTAACAAATTAATCAAACGGTAATGCATTCCGTCCTATTTACATTATTCTGTTATATTTAGAAAGCCAAAGAGCAAAATGAATTGAATAAAAAAACTGGAACGAGCTCATTAAAGTTACGATGAAAAGATACGATACTTCTACAATTGTCCTAGGGAAAAGATGTAAGATTTATTATTTGTAAATAATTTTTTACCCGATGAAACTGCATCAGATCTAAAGGAAATATTTTTTTTTATTTTAATAATTGGTGAAAGAGAATAATTGAGGTATTATGTCGTCTCTTCTATAGTTGCTTTTGTCATCATTTTGAAAATAATAGATAAGAACTCACATTTCAAATGTCTAAAAATGAGTTCATTTCTATAATAAAGAACAATGTTAATATTAATTACGAATATAATATTTTTTCTAACCAATTATTTTGAAAGAGAAGAGATAAAAATATTTTTTTCTGAGATATTCAAGGGATAATTAGAAAAAAGTATCGATAAAATATGACATTATATCAAATCATATTGAATAAGAGCTCTCTATTCTTACAATAAAGTAAATCTGTGCACTTATAACCAAATAAATGATTCCAATGTTTATTATTTTCAAACAATTTAATATATTTTTCAGAAAGATATCATTAAATATTAATAAACGTTTAATGTAAAATCAGGAAGTATAGTCTCTTCAAGCACTATTTTCAGACCAGCTGCCTTCGGTGACCAGTTGATACAGCTAGGGATATTGATTTCATCTAATTTCAATAATGTTCTTTAGAGATATCTTGATGCAGATAACAAAGCAGATAAGAAAACATATAACAAATTGCTAATTTAGTAACAGCGCACCACAACAGCGCTTGAAGTCAACAATTCGCAATGCAATCAAATTTCTAAAACAGGAACTAACGAACTCGCGTTTATTTAAATACGACATAATATGAGTTTTCCCAGAAAAAGTTCCAGATCTCTTTCCTAATAAAGATATTATCAAAATCTTACAACTTCCGTTATTCTCATTATTGTCTCAAAAATCATTAAATTCTTCGCCAAATCATCTAATAGTCACCATGTTTGTCGCCAAAGTCGGAGTCATTCATTAACTTGGCACCCATTCAACACTTATTATGCCTGTAAATAGAGCTATTTTATTATGAGATTAAAAAGGAAGTAAAATTATGTTGCAGATTCATAGCAATAAAGAAATTTAAAAACATGGATGTTTCGAATAATAATATTGTATATATGTCTCGATTCAATCCATGCTTCATCATCATCTCCATTTCAATATCCAAAATCACTTTCAACTTTGAAAGATAACTTTTATATTCTGGAAAACAAACCGACAAATCTGGCAAGTTCATAAAATTCTGTCTCCATTCTACCATCGAGTGATACTAGCTATCGAGAATATTTGAGATACTGGTGATTTCTTTCTTCTTGTCTGCAATTGTTAGGAATTGCTGTGGGAAGAGATTTCCCAAGCGCCCCTAGTCTATTTTTCTCAATTCTCTTAGGTATTTCTCAGTTTTTTATAAGATCTACTTTATGGATATCTTCTCTTATTGATCCTGATATAAATGCTGACAAGGGACACTGTGGATAAGCCGATCAATCAGTCTAGAATCAACTTTGGAGGAGAGCGTCTACCATGGAAGCCATGAAAGCGATTGATTAAACTGAGGCGTCTTTTGACAACAATGAAAAGAATGGATTGAAGGAAGCATTGATTGAATGGAAAAGTTGTTTCTTTATAAATATAAACCATTATTTTATTCTTATGTTGGAGAATTCTGATTAATGTATTTTTATTGTTATGTAAGAAAATGTTTTTCTTCATAGGAGTTTGGACATGAATGCTTAATTAACAAAAATGATTTTTTGTTGAGAGATGACATTATTAATACATAGTTTGATTTGGATTTTATTGTTTTTGAATGAGCAATTCCTTGAATATAGAAATATTTTAAATATTAAAAATAACTAAAATATATATAAGAAAATAAAATGTAAGAGAAAATATTGCAATCTGCAAAAATTTGAATCTCGAAAATTGTTTGTCTCTTTTGTTGCATATTTTTGGAATTATATGTATCTCTTTGAGCAACAACAAAAAAAGCATTGTAAATGTGTTAAGCAAAATTGCTAACACTTTGCATTTTCTCTTATAATCAATTTCATCCATTGAAAGAAAGTTCGCTCATCAACACATGAAAATAATGCGTAAACGCATAAAACAATATAGATGAAATTTAACATATATTTATCAAAATTATAATTATATATCCAATTCTAGACCAAATTTATGAAATGAGTGGCCATGTGTTGGTTTGTATATTCGCGTGTATAGGTTGCCAATAACTAAACAATGCAGTGCTTTAGATAAATAAAATTAAATTGCGAAACTATGCACAAAATTGATAATATATATGTCAAAAATTAATCTGTGTTCATTATGCACACAGTTTTCTTCATTATGTTAAGAAGCACGAAACGCACATTATTTTGTCATTAAATATGGATATTAGGGAGGGCTTATTTCCTTCCTCCCAGTGCTATTACACCTTTTCTTCACGTTCAGGAAATTGAGAGAAAGAAATAGAAAAGAAGATTCTAAATATTTAAGTGTATGAAAGACCAGAAAGAGGGAGTCTTCTGCTGGCGTAAAAGAAAAAAAAGATAAAAATATAATCGAAATATTATCGATTTTCGATTAAAACTCGATAGATAAAGAAGTAAAATTCTATCCTTAGAAGTCTGAAATAGAAATCTGAAAGGCTATATGCGAAAATATAGTGAGAAATTATGAAGTTATACTACTTAGTTGTTATAATTAGATCCAGAGTGTCTACTGCTACTTAGCAGAACCACATATTGTACAGATTATATGGCAATCGATTACAGAGAAGAACTAGAAACTTTTCAAATATAGTAAGTTCTGAATAGAGATTATGGGTTCCATATGTATTAGAGTTAGGACAGTATCAATTTTTTTCCTGAAAAGGGAATCACGTTTTTATTTTCCTAAGTTTTACAGATTATTTTTATTTAATACTAGCCTCATTACTGTTGGGAGAAAAAAAAACTGAAGCCTTACTCATTTGGCGGTGGGGGAAATGGAAGAATTTTTTGGCAGAAAAGTTGGCGGTGGGGAAAATGGAGGATTTTTTTGGCGGGAAAGTTAGTTTTTAATTACTAATTAAAATTCTAATTAAAATTTCAAAAAAGGGACCCCAGGTGCACATTCCCGACCTCTAAGGTATACATGTACCAAATTTGGTAGCTGTATGTCAAATGACCTGGCCTGTAGAGCGCCAACACACACACACACACATTGAGCTTTATTATAAGTATAGATTTTTATGTCATTTGCTTCGTTTATAAAAATGTTGTCTTTAATTGATTTTCACTCAGTTCCTGACGGGCTAGAGTTTCAAAATTAGTATACTATTGTATTCTTGGTAAATTAAATGTTTTTAATAACTTCAAAATTTAATTAACATATATGCGGTTTATATATTTAAAATCTTAATTATAAACATATTCAAAATTTATATATCCATTTAGTCTCCCATACTGCAGCAAATAGCAATTCGTTTAGTTGCCATAGTATGTTAAATCTATGTTTCATCAATACTAACGCAAAATTGTCAATTCTACCTAAAACGCATGCAGTAAAATAAAATCATTAATTAGAATAAAAATACCAAGAAATTTGTTTTTATTGCTATATAAAGCCATTTTAAATTTCAAACAATAAAATATAGAATATTGTAGTAATTATTTCATTAGAATTTATGTAGATGTTATGATATTATGTAAATCTAAGGACGTTTCTAACAATATATAGTTGATTTTCACTAACTTAAATCACCGAAAATGGCTAATGCTTTCATGTACTCTGAAACAAATGTATATACGTATTATTTATTTCAATTCGTAGGCGAACTTGTAACGTAAGACCATAAAAAAGTGCAATGTGAACTGAAATGCAGTTAATACACAAGTATCTAAAAATTGGATATGAATTTTGGGCGCACATTCCATACCGATTAACACCACAATTTGACATAGAACTGCAATTATAGCCACAAGATGAATCAAATATCATATATTTAAGTAATTTCGTTTTTGAGCTATTTTGTCTATATGCATCCGAAAGTATAGACCGATGGTTAAGTTCAAATTTTGATAAGAATCTATATCTTAGATGATAAATCTGAAATTTTATTTATTTAGATATTTAAATTTGTAAGCTATGGAGTTTACTTACACTCTAAAAGAAGGGCGAAGATAACTTTTTTAATGGATTTCGATCAATATTTGATAGAAATCTACATATTTAGTGTTAAATCCATATACAAAATTTCATCCGTCTAGTAGTATTGAGTTATGTGTGCAGAGATAGAGAGATATAAATCCAAAATGTTTTTGTTTTTTTCGATTCAAGGAATATTGAAATGTGGTGATTTATCAAAATCTCTTCGAATTTCTGGATGGTTACAAAATTTTCTCTTTGTACCCGAGGAAGTAAAAATTATGCTACAAAAGTATTTATTAATCTTAGGTCCAAAATATTTTTCAGAAGGTTCGATGCATTTTATATTATTCAAAAGCAAAATAATAAGAAGAATTAAAAAAAATATTTTTAAGTCTAACAAGAAAATATCTCATTATTGCAGACGATATAATTTAAATTCTTCCGTAACCATAGAGATATCGAAATATTTTCACATCAAAAAGTTTTTATCATGTATTATATCCAGGAAATTACGTCACACGTTGAAATAATACATTGTAGCATGAAAAGATCTCCCTTGTTTCATAAAAAAACCATAACATACTATCGAAACAATGTAAACCTCCGTAAAGTATTCTTACCGACGAAAAAAGACATTTTCCAGCCATTTTAATTTGTAGACGGAAGATACTGAGAAATTTCCTCAACAACTCAATCTAATATTGATTTTGAAGTTCCCATCTTAAATATTAAAAGTTTTAAAGTTTGTTTCGTAACTTTCTTTTCAAGATGCATAACTTTTATGTTTATAGATATTTTACGATCTTTGGTAACGACATGGAAAGAATGATTGTCTATAAAATAAAACATAAAAATTTAAGATATTGCTTTTCTTAAGAAACTTTCTTCCATATATTCCTATTATATACAAGTGATGTTTTTAATAGTTATGAATTTTACTTATATTTTACGACATATTTGAATTGAAACTTTAAAATATTAATATTATATAAATATTTATATTGTAATAGCCGTCTTCGTCGATTATTTGTTCAAACGAAATCTTTATATTTAAAATAATTAGCAAGCCAAAGATCCAGTGTTCAAGCAACAGCAATTGTGCCAATTTCTTTAATTTTTAATGCTTATGAAATTGGATGACACTAAAATAATTCATCACTGATCCATTTTTAAAAATTAATCAGAACAATATTATTTCACTTACATCTTTTTTGAGACGAGGGGGTAGGAACCTCACAAATTTCCAAATCACAAACAATAAATGTAATATGTATGAATAAATATAAATATGTAATCATTCTTTCCTTCAAAATCATTCCTCCTCCACTTTCAACAAAATAAAGGAATTAATCAAGTCGATAGTTTGAATTTCATTACGACAATGAAAATTATTGGAAATTATTAGAAAGTGTAAAAATTCCCCGTTTCCCAGACTGATAAGATACTGATAAGACATTTACAGCCAGCTGTGTCGACGCTGTTACTTACAAAACGCCTCGAGAAAGCCAGATGTTGGATCTTTTCACCTGAGTGGTCTCGCATCTGTTCATTAGCGACTACAATGAAAGACCACATGTGGAATTCCTCGTTCAAGAGGTATTTATAGTACCTTAAAAGAGAAAGGGGTGTCCAAACATCTGTATGCTAGATGTTTCTCTATGTGAAAGGACCTTCCCACTACCCACTGGCGCCGCTGAGAGAGCATATTGGTGAACCCCGATTGGCCGAAAGAGAGCTCAAATAACCAATGTAAATTAAGAGGCGGAGATTGTCACCTAAATAAAGTGCGGAGATTTTTTTTAGGAGAGAAGAAACGAATTGCAGGAGAATATTGGACTACGCCCACGAATTCGGAGTCTGAGAAACTACCCCTGGAGTGGTCGTGTTGACGTGATGGAGAACAGAGTTTCAAGAAAAATCTTCGACTTTGGCTGTTGTATCTCCTACAGGTGTAAATAACTATTTATTTAACAAAGATTAGAGCAAGTTGTTCTTTGTATATATAGGGCTGTAAAATAAAGAATTGTCTGGAAATTCTGCTTTGTTATTTGATCAGTCTAGATCAGGACATTACAGAAAGCATTTTAAAAATCACATATACTTTTGAGTATAAATATTTTTATCAAAATTCGAAAAAAAAAAAAAAAAAAGATGCGAAAAATTAAGTTGGTACAATGAAAAAAAAAACAAAAACAATTTTAAAATGGCGCTATCAGTTTTGCTCTGTAATATTTTCTGAATTTAATAAAGTTAAAAAAAATGGGAAACTTTAGATCAAGCATGTATTCCTATAATAATAAGATAAGAATGCATTCCTGTAAAGAAAATATGCTTTTAAATCATGAAGGTCGAAATCTTGGAAATGCATTAAGGTCTGGTTTGAAATTTTTGACTACTGAAATATTTTTTGTTAAAAATCGACAAATCCCTCCTTGAGTTGTGTGGTGAAAAATCCAACAGACTCCATAAAAGGTAATGACCATTTATTATAAACGGAGAACACGAAACGGAGGTAACAAAACACAAACGAAGCGTACATAAAAAGCGTTTGCAAAAATCAGTTTTTCACACCATAGCAAATAATTATTAAACAATTGCAATATCATAATTTTTCAAAGAGAACAGATTTACTCTCTCTCTCTAAGCGCGATTATTAACTTAACTAACGAAATGTTGTCTATGCTTCTCCGTTCCTATGCGTTGCTAGACAGGGGATAAAATGTTCGAGAATAAACCTTGGAACCCGAGTCCCAGTGAAACTAACGCCAAGATTCTCGAATGTTTTGGGTTCTTCATTTCTGCAGCCGAAATCGCCAAACCTGATGACAAGTATTCGAATGGTCACCAAAACTGGAAGACCACAGATTCGCCATCCATTTAGCAGTCGTCATTATATCTGAAACTCTACAAGTCCCCTCCCCTCCCCTATGATTTATCGCGCAAGGATGAAACATTAGAAATTTATAACTTTTTTTTCTATTAATATATTTCGTATAAAAAAAAGAATGTTCATGTTTATTAGGGGAAAGCGTGGTGACAAACTGGTATGTTCTAGGAGTAGATTTCTAGTAAGGATACTAGAGTGCATCGAAATGTGCAACATATGAAAGCATTAGCTACTACCCGCGACTTCGTACACGTGGAAATTTTGATGTGTATGTATGAGAACTGACGGTCTGATCAGCAGTTAGCCAGCGAGCAAAACGACAACGCCGCCCATAACCGCCTGGTTGCCGCGGATGTCCTGCAGGCTGCGGTAAAAAGCCTCTAATGCATGCTTGTGAACCATTGTGCACTCGTCCCATACAATTAACTTGCTCTGCTACCTCGGCCGCTGTTTTTGTTGACGTAGAATGTAGGGATATATTCGCTTGCAAGATTAAGCAGCAATTTCAAAACGGAATGTGCAGTCCGGCCACCGTTAAGCAAAATTGCAGCAATGCCCGGGGAAGCTACAGCCAGAGCTACATTGCGGTCCTTGCGGAGTTTGGCTAGCAGGAGATTCAACCAAAACGTCTTACCCGTACCCCCTGGAGCGTCAAAAAAGAATAATCCCTCCTCTCCACTATTTACTCGGTTCAGAGTCGTTTCGTAGACTTGACGCTGCTTTGGAAGTAATCATAGTGTCATTTCCTTAACTTTCACGTCTAAAACCACGGTGTTGTAGTTTACATCCTTCACAACTTCGTCTGATAATTCCCCTCTTCGCTGCGGTGGGGGTAGACCGAAATCAGCAAGACATTTTCCAGATATGAAAATCATTTTATCCTCAATCAATACCAAAGCTTCGTTAATGATTAGGTCATTGGAATGCCATCCAGCCTATGCACGATATCTTCTGATGAAGCGTCCTTGTATTTATCCCACAACTGAAAGTGGTTTGATATGAAGCGTCCTTATATTTATCCCACAACTGGAAGTGGTTTGATAGTTCGCAAGTGCTCCATAAAATTGCAAACAGATCTTCTGGCTACTTTCACAGCCCGAGCTTTATTACCCCTCTTCTAAAGATTAGATGTCTGGGCATTTCAAAAAATTATTAAATAATAACAAATAAAAAAACTAACCTAAAAAAAAGATGCACTTAAAACTGTAAGCATATACGAAAAATATATAACAAACATAAATACAGTTTAATTATAAAAGCACTTAACTAACCGAAAAACAATTTATTTACATAGTATACCAGAAATAAAACAGAACAACAAATCAAGTCTGTGTTTCTTTAAAATCACGTCAATTCTATTTTATTTATCGATCGACATTGATATAGCTATAATAGTATAATACACATAATTTTTAAACTTTTAATTAAAATGAAAATACTGTTGTCGACAATCAGAACACATTGCGCATGCGTGAATTTTCAACGCCAGTTGGGGTAACGCAAATGCGTGAATTTTTTACGCCAGTTGGAGTAACGCAATGCAGATTAGAAATTTTCAATTTCCTTTATTGAATGTTTTATTTTAATTTAAAAGTACTTCAGAAATAAATCCGAAAGATCGATTAATTAACAATGTTTAATTTTAAACTCAAAAAACTGAAGCCAAGGATTTGGCCTCAAATAAAGTTGTTTTTAATCAATAAAAAACTTAACCACTAATTGCACGACTTGTTCAATATTTTCTGAATTTAAAAAAAAATTTAAATTTAAGAAATTAAGAAATTAAAAAAAAATCCAATATTTTTTGCCAAAAACCGAATTTTTATGTGCAGAAATCAGTATAAAGTGTAACTGAATGATTAACACCGGCATTCACTACAATAGTTGTTTTATCGGCTTGGAAAGTATAGAAACACAAATTGCACATTTTCTCATGTTTAAATTGTGTACAAGCAACAAAATTTAACGTTCAGTTTATTATTTTTTTTATTACTTCATAAACGAAATCCGTGCCGCGTACTGGCCTTGGGGTAGCGCGTCTTCCCCGGGATGTCAGCGTCCCGGGTTCGAGTCCTGGTTTGGACATGATTGTTCTTTATCCTATGTTCTATCTATGAGGTATGTGAGAGAGTACCCTGTAAAAAGGGGTGTGCAAGCGTGTCAACTTCATTTTAACTAGAAGTCAGACTTTTCCCCCCGGGTGCTCAGTGGCAGAACCCTCAGAAGTTACTTCATAAAATTTGGCTTAAATCGCTGACTTCGTCAGTGGGCTTGTCTCTGGCAAATGCCATAAATAACAACAACGAAGTTGATTAAAATTGTTAAATGTCGGAGAGTGTTTATTAAATTTGATAAAATGATCCATGAAACTACTGCATTTTAAACACAAATATTAAAGAATTTAATATAAAACATAAAAAAATAAATGAAAGTTTGAGTACTTTATGGCACAAGAAAAATTAAAAATCTGCCTCAACCACGAAAAAGATAAATTAAAAAAATATATGCCTTTATTGTAAATGCAATTTTTTCAACAGCAATACTTGCAACACTCAAAGAGTTCTTCCTAATTTTATAGAAAAATAGAGGAAAAAATTCTGTTTTACTTTGCGAAGAAAAGTTATTAAAGTTAGCATAGAAGAACGAAGAAACAAATATTTTACTTTTACTTCAAATAGAAAGAAAAAAGTACTTCAAGTACTTGAAAAAAACTTTCCTATTCAAAAAAGATATCAATAGAAAAAAAACCCTTTCTTTTTATCTCTTTTTCATTACATTTTCTACTGAAGTGGCGCGTATGGACTGCCGGATGTGATTCAGAATTGTAAAGATCTCGGCGATTCTGTCTTGCAGAAAATCACTTTTTCTTAATCCTTAGTGTTAATGAGACTCAATAAAAGTTCTTTCTTGAAAAGTTCGGTCTTGCGGTAATCCAGGTAATTTTGGGATTAAGGATTATATAGAAGCTTTCCGAACTCGACAAATCTTTTGGTTAGGAATCCTCTAAAATATGTTGTAAAATATAAAAAATTCAATTTATTTTAATCCATGTAAAGAATTGATATTAGGTTAGATTGAATAGAAGATTATGATGCATTCAAAATTACCATAAAGGAATAACAGGATTTTAAAAATTTACATTTTCAAAACTATTCACATTAATAGAGATAAATGAAAAATATTCCAAATTTAGTTTTTAACATCGCTTTACAGTTAACAGTTATTTGGACATGTTGGAAATATGATTATTTCCTCAACTACGTGAGTATAATAAGAATTTTATCTTCATGAAGTTAGGGTCCCATCTCATTAGGGTTTGAATGTTTAAAGCCTGCTTAAAGGAGCAGTTTGTACAGATGCAGTACTTACCCTTCGTCACATAATCACCAAGATCCTGAATTTTTGTTTAGTTGCTTAGTTATATAAACGTTTCGTTTTAAAGTAACACTAGGGCTATTTTGGGCTAGGGTCTCGTAATTTTTAAAAGCAGTTAGAAGACGAGAATGATACCTGAGCTGGCACCCCCTCTCCAAACTTCCACACCACAGGAGCGGAAGACATCTGGCCCCGACGGATTTAACGCAGACGAGACCCGCTTATACGATGGTTGTTTGATGGAATCGGATCTCGAACCTGGAACTTTCGTGTCCCGAAGACACAAACCTTACCGCCTGGGATCTTAGCTAATGTGGTTTCTTTTTATGGGATTACACTAAAGATTTAGTTTATAAGCCTCCCCTGTCGAAAAAAGTCGACTTAATGAAAGCTTCGATGTATTGAGCACTACCAACGGTGTAAAATTTCAAAATGCGCAAAATGAGTCTGACTTCTGATTTGATAGTTTTCATATTATATAAAGCTTACACATCGAATATTTGTAGCTGAAAAAAAATGCAATGCTTCTCTTATTTTCCTTTATCAAATATTATATTGATAGCTTTGAAAATATAGATATTTTTTATACGGTCATTCGTTTATACAAAACCTATATGTATACTTTGCAAGAGCAAAGAAAATATAGGGATTTTATAGATTAATAATATAAAATAAAGGTTTTAAAAATACATTTTTTCATTAATTTGTTATAATGCAGAGGATAAATTTTTTTTCTTCAAATATCTGGAATTCTAAATATCTTGGAATGCCTCAGGCGCTGATATAAATGTTATAAATAAATTAATTTTAATCACATTTACAATATACTCAAAATTTAATGAATCTTAGGATATTAACATTTATTGTAGCTAAATTTCTTTATCATAATGTTGGCAGCGTTTTACGATTTTTCTTAAAATAAAATTATTTTATACGCTTTAATTAACTAATAAAAGCATGATTTCAACGGCATTTATATCTTTTTTTTATTATTTTAAGTTTTTAGACTTAAATAATATATAAATTGAATTATATCATATAAATATTAAATTACTAGAAGATGTGACTGTCTCGATAGGCTGTTATTTTATAAACATTATCACGGATGTGATTGCCACAACTAACGAAAATCGTAATAAAAAAATGTCACCACTTTAAGTAAGTACTTAAAAATAAAAAAATAAGAATAAAAATCATCAATATAAAAGCATTAAATAAAATATTAATATTTGAAATACATTTTAGATATAAATATAGAGTTATATTAAAAGTTTTACTTCCGTGCGGAGAGATCTTATCCAACCAAAATGCTCACGAACACACAGATCAATATTAATCACTGTAATCGGTTTGAAAAAAACGTGATACACTAAAAGGAGAAAAAAATATCAAATTCAAAATAAAAATAATGTTGATTTATAATATTAGCAATTTCATCCAAATAAAATAAAAGTATTAAGAATTAACAGATTTCAACTTATTAATCTTTGCTACAATCCAGCATAAAAAAAAGCCTGAATAAAATACGAAGTAAGTGATACCATAGCTCATTTTTATTCTCTTTCCTTTGTTTTGTTATTCATTGTGAAATTTCATAGTTGCTAGCCTTTGTTTTCACGCAGTTTGAATTTCTCTATGCATAATGTTTAAGAACACTTAAGGTATCCGACTACGTTAAAAACACTGGTTTTCGACCACATTGGCAAATTCTTCTTTTATTATTATTTCTTGTAATTCAGGCTTTCCTCTTTCCAAAATAGTATTTTCTAGGAAAAGGAAGGTCTGATCTATCATCCAGGATAATTTTAAACAATTTTTTTAGCTAAAATATTTCTTTAACTTCAATTTTCTTAAACTTTAATTTTTATAAAAAATATCCACCGTTAACATGATAGCTCAAAAACTAATAGAGGTATTTACATAAAAATGTCAGCGTGTGTTTTAAATACTGTGGGGAATGAAATGAACCAAAAGTTTTATTGTTGGTGAAATACTTTTTCATTTATAGGTGTTTTTAGAAAAATTAAGTTGTAAATTTATGGAAAAAATGTATATATACGTACATTTTTACCCATAATTTCTTTGCATCTCAAAATGTTTCTTAGATTTTGGTTCATTTCATTCATCATTATATTCTATAACTTGAGTATAAAGAAAAATAAGATTGCTGCATTACAATTTTGTGTAGAGTGTTAACCGTTTAGGTTAAATTTCATTAAAATTTACTACAAATTTTCCCATTTCTCAAAATATATTATATTTCCAAATAATTTTTTTGTATATATAGTGTTTATAATTGACAATACATCTAAAAACCATAAATAGTTTTAAAAAATCCAATTTTTCAAAAGTATTGCTTCGAACGTAGTCGGCTACCTTAAATTAAAATTAATCATTAAAATCAGATTGAAGCAAATAATAAGCTACTAATAAAAAAAATGAACGAGCATTAAAGCAAAATTATAAAAAAGTCCTGATAGAAAGTAATAAAAATGACTTTCAACTGCCAAATGAAGTGAAAATAGAATGAAGTGCAATCTAATTACATTTTTGGAAATTTACCTTTCAATCCTTTATAAAGCCCTCAATCGTGCTTAATAGAACTGTTTTGTTTTATTTTTCTGCATAATAATGTTGTTTCCAACTTCCCTGAACCACCCACGTACGCATTCATAAATACTTCCTGGATTAGCTCGAGATTGGCTAATATAAACATGCTCCCGTGGCACCTAAAATGCAAACTTGCATAAGAAAAATTGCAGATCTATACTTATTCCTTTTTTTACAATACGACATAAAAATAATGCAAATAAGAATTGCAATACATGATTGCATAGCTATTTATAATTCATGTTCTGTTTTATTCCCCCGCAATTAAAAACAAACTTTCCTGTGTCGCTAGACGACAAAACAGCTTCACAAATTTCGTTGGATAATTCTTAATACTCATATACTCGAATATCCAGATGTTTAGGAGATATGGAACATAATCACAAGGATATTTTTACTTATGTTAAGATTTTTATTTCTTTATTCATATTTTCTGCACGTGTATATTCAACATGTAATTTTATTGATGGTATCGGCTTTTATTTATTGGTATTTATCTTTCTATTTTCAACCATAATGGAGCTTTAAAGAACACAACCCAAGTATTTCGTTGACTTTTGTTCTGGATGGCACACGAAACAATATCCAAATTCCTGAATCAAAATTGCGTTAGATTTCGTGTTAAAAAGCAAAAATATTAGAAAATACAACAAAGCGTTTCACACAAAAATAAGTAATAATTTAGCATAAATTAGATTTAAGGTTTTATTAAACAAAGTCATAAAGCAAAATATAAACTTGACGTCTTACGCATTCAGTACAAACAACAACGATCGGTGAAGAACAAATTCTTAAAGACTTTAATCAATGATTTTTTAATAAAAAAAATTCCTAAATTTCAGGTCATAACGAGGATTACAATAGGTATTATTCCTGTGAAGGATCTACTTAATCTTCTTCTAAAGAACCCATCTAAGATGACTAGATATTAAACGATTAAATTTATATAGTTCTTTTTATAATTTATGATGCAAAATAATTATGTCCAAAGTTTTCAACCATGTCTTACTTTAGGGATTTAGCGCCACACATGCTGATATACGTCCCCTGAGTAGATCATCATCGCTTCAATGCTGCAGTATATTAGCGATCCCAGATAATTTCATGCAACAATAGCTACCGGCGAGCGTAATCAGTGGTCCAAGAAATCGGTCAACCGTCCATAACAAGTGGTTTAACCACAGAGAATACCGGCAATTGCAATATCTCTGCAGTACCTTTCAGGAAATATAAAGCCTTATCTGGCAACAGATTCAGAGACACTATATATTTCGATATAGGAAAATTCCGATTGAAACTTAGTTTCAATTTTATACTGCCAAAGTTTGAGACAGCAATGATTTCAAATGATCTTTGGTCTTCAGTAAATTGACGTATGTTAATACGCTGGCATGCTTGAATTAATTTCCATCTTCTAACTTAAATTAACTTGAGCACGAATTCAACAATTCAAAACGATTCAAGTCAAAATGAATCGAGTCTAATCCATCTGCGTTATTTATTCAAACGATAAAAGACTTAGGAATACTCATAGAAAATCTATGATAAAATAAGGAATGCTAATTTCTTGGCAAAAGTGTGCATTTCAAGATTTTTTAATGCATGTTTTTTTACAACACATTTGCATTGAACTGAACATGTTCTATGTTTAAAAAATAGAATTTCGTAAACAGTTAATTATTTATTTCATTACGAACTAGAATTCTAGAATCAAAGAAAGATTTTGAATTTTTAAGCCAATTCATTTTTTTTTATTTTTTTAGAAATTAAGAATTAACTAATCGATTAAAGGTAGTTAAATTTAATTATATCAGTATGGCACTGCTCTGTAGAAAGATTAGAGAACAATTGATTTTTAAGATTCTATAGAGCCTAACAGTTAATTCTGAATATATAATTAACTAAAAATCCACTATTTATTCTTATATATATATATATATATATATATATATATATATATATATATATATATATATATATATATATATATATATATATATCCTTACCATGTAAGGATAATAAGTTTTACATATTGAAAATCGATGACCTATTTTCTTTGAATGATTCCTTATATTAGCAATAAATTTTATCTCTGATGAATCAGGGAGATGATTAAAATCGTGCAACATTAAGTTGTTATAATTAATAGAAAATGCTTAGGGAATTTTATTATTCTAGTTTTAAACCATTCAAGACTTCGAGTTTTATTTTTTTTAAAAACAAGGTTCGATATTAAAATTTGTTTTCAGTGTACATTGTACATCGCAGTGTCACAGTCCTTTTATATCAATATCTTAAGCTGCGTCGTATCTTTAAGTACTTTTCCTTTAGAAACATGTCCAATTTATTCTAAAATTTAATTACCACTGCGCATATCTAATGCCTCATATAAACTTGTATTCATTAATTTTATTGAATGTTCATCATCGCTTTTATAAAAGTCTTCTAATCAGAAATCTTTTAACTTCATTGAATTTTAAAAATTACAAATATTACTAAGTCATTTATATTCAGTTTTGATACGAAAATAATCCATTGAATATGAAGAGAAATATGTCTGTTACTTTAAATAAAGGGAGTGATGCTTTATTCCGTCAAAAAACACATATCTCAGGTAGAAAAACATAGCTGAGCAAAGAACAAAGGACATAATTTATAAGCATCTCTAATTCAAAAAATGTTGTAGAATTTAGAGAGTACTGCTGGAGCTCTTTCCGGGGGCACAGGTCTAAAGAGAGAATAGACAGACTTCAGTCCTCGCATTTATAAAACTTTCTTGATAAGACATAGAATATAGAACTCCTTGATAGGAATAGAACCACAGATTTCGGATCTTAATTGAACTGTACTAAGTTAATTTCCGGAATTCATTGCAACCTTTGCTGAAAGAAAATGGCGAACAGAAACTAAATGTTAGATGAGATGAACAGTTACTTCTGTCATCTGACCAATATGCCATACGAATTGACTACATTATTAGAATTTGGAAAAAAGATTGAATTCGTTACCAGAAGAAAATCCGTCATTTTGTTATAGTTGAATTGTTGTTAGAGCCTTTGCTACCATTGGAATAAAACACTTCACCTTCCGAAAAAAATTAAAAACTAAGAGAAACCCTTCTGTAAATTTTCCATTAAACAATGAAATTTTTTGATAGCTTAATTGCTTTGCAAATATGTCTCTATTGTGTAAACAAAAGTTAAGTAATGGAGAAGAATTTCGTTAAAAATCTTGTTTCTTAATTAAACATTCTATTGTCTATTTAATCTTTTCTTCTAAGCTGCTAATTGTGCGAATAAATTCATTATAAAAGATGGCTATTATTTTTTTCTAAATTTAATACAACAGTAAACGATTAGTTTTTTATCGTTTGATGATTTTCAATGATGATTATTTTTTCCTTTTTTTTTAATTTCTTATAAGCTTAAGCTTAAATATTTTTTTGAGAAAAACATTTGCTGAAATCAATATAATTAATTATTTTCACTGAAATGAAATTTATTACTCTTTAAATTCGTTTTTTGTTCAATACAATCCGATTAACGAGTTTAATCTATTTATTTAAGTTAAATATTTGTCATTATGGGTCATTTCCGATGCAAATATGTAAGAATCTAATCACATTTAACTTATTAATAATATATTGTATTATTTTTATGAAATATCAAATGTAGTGTTCAAATGTTTAATCTAAATTACTGATACTTGCTCTAGGTATAATAGAATGATTATAAATAATTCTATTTTATGTAGAATAGAATATTCGCTACAGCGAAGAATTATTGTAAGTATCAATAAATGCGAATTATTATAATAAAAGACAAAAATAAAAAGTTATATACGATTAATATTTTTAATATTTAAAATTCCGTGTATAATTTAGTGTATTAATCTAATAACAAACCAAATTCACTGAATATGATGAAGACATCACGTACTCTTAACCCCTCCCCTCTAAAAAAAACTAAAATACAGACTCTATAAGATTATTAAAATACTGAAATATTCAATTTGAAGGCTTATATCATCATAATAACAAAGAATGTTTAAGTTCATGTCTCGAACTAAACCATCGTTAAAACAAGTGTGAATATATTACAGAAATAAAAATTCATTCGAAGTATTCCCTTGTTCGATGGATATTTAAAGCATAGATGAAAGAATTTGAAGTATATGTTAGTCCGCAAAATGATTAATGCATTTTTAAGCACATGAACTTATCTGTTTTAACAAAAGTAAATTACAATGAAATAAAAAGCACAAAAAATGTAATTATATCCACAAAATCGTGACAAAATTAAATAAACTTCCCATTTAAAAGTTTTTAAATGTATTTGGACATAAATAAATAGCATAAAAGAAATGTCAAAAGTGTCACGATTTTATATTTTCTTAAACTACTATATGCCAAATTGTTATTTTCTATCTATATTTCACTTCACAGTCAAAATATTTACGAAATCGCATTCTATTAATACTGTTTCCTTATAGAATAACCTAAAAGAAGATATATAACAATGATATTTGAAAGTATTATGACGCAAAAATTACAAAAATTCTAACACTTTCTTGTTTCAATTTTAATGTACAATTATATATTTTTTTATCTCTTCGTTTAAATTTTTAATTATTTTTATTGAAGAGCACAGATATTTTTCATTGAATTTGCAATAGCTTTAAAATATTAAGGAAATAATAAAATATACTCGTTCACAACTATTTACAACTATTAACTTTTGTAAGATTTGCTTACCAATTCTACTCTTTAACAAACACGGTTCTGAATTATTTGAATTTTTGTAATTTATGCTTTTACATTAAAATTTCAATTTCAAGAAAGAGAACGTTCCCATAGAGTTCACCAGATAAATTTTAATAATGACGAGCCAGTTTCATTTTGAAATCAATTAAAAATAATGCTAGATGAAAAGTCATGAAAAATTGCTACACAACATTTAATAATGTATTCTAAGAAGTGTAACAAAGAACTAATGAAGAACAGATGTCGTATACAATCACATTTTTAATGCTATTGAACCATGCGGTTTACAGATTATTGAACACAAAATTTGTCAAAGTTTATTAAAAAAACTAAAAGTGAAAAGTCTATCAAAATTGATTTTTAAAAATAGTTAACATAAAAATGAAAGTATATTTAATTGAAATTAATTGCAGTCAATATCTCCAATGAAAAAGTCAGACAGTTTAAAATTTAATTATGTTACTTTCATCTCATTAAACGATAGAAGGATCCTAAATATCAGTAGTAATTCATTACAATAATATGTGTGAAGGCAGAGAAATTGCCTCTATAACGACCTTTTCATTGTCAACAAATCATAAAGTAAGGCTTTTGAATCGCCATTTTGAATCTCAGTTCATATGTAATGAGCAAATTCTTATGTTTCTAATTTTTTATTTGTCTTTCTTTAAAAAGGGACACTACGGATTTTATAACCTACGCGACATAAGGCTATCAGAATTATTAGCCTATAAGGATATAGGCCTATCGATAAGCCTATATTTGGATAGCACTAATTATAATATTATAATTTTCTATTTAACTGCTATGATTGTATGCTGTCTTGGTAAATTAATTATTTGAGAAGTTGGAGCATATTATCAATTTAAAAATTAATTGTATATAAAAATAAAGTTTTACTGTTATTTTCTCTGTGTTATAGGATTTAAAAAGTCAAAAGTTCATAAAAAATTCCATTTTTATTTGATGTAGGATTTATTTTTAGAATATAATCCCACTTTTTATTTCTCTCACGTAAACATGAATATGCAGTATTGTAATTAGAATGAGTTCGTGAGAAAGTGCATGTCAGTTGTTGCGTTATTTTGAATAATTACTTAACACGCAAAGTGCTAATATTACGTGTTCCAGATCAAATCTAAAACAGTAAATAACTTATGCATAAATTGATCTTTATACGCTAAAAGATAAATCTAATAAAAACTTAAGCAAAAGATACGCAATACCGAAAAAATTCAAACTTTGTTTTTTTTTTTTTTAAATATTTGCACACATGCAAAAAAACTATGCACATTCATTTGTCGATTTTCATTAATTAAAGCGGCAGAAACATTCGAAAAAATTTATAAAACAGTAAAGAGCTCAGCTAAGAAAAAGCAGGCAGTAACGAAATATGATAAATCGATGCTGTGTCTATTTATGTTTTTATTATTTTTTTCATATATCGACTGAGTAATACATATTGAACCTTGTCGCCCAATAGAAGGTATAAGACATTCATTACGTTCTGAACATAAAGGAAAGAATGTGTTTATATAATTTATTAGAATAAAAGTCATTTAATTGCAATTTACATTAGAAAATTGAAAAAACCAAAACAAGGAAAGCGTCAGAAATAAAATAAATTTATTATAGAAATCATGTATGTTATATGTGTTGAGTAAATAAGAATGAATACTAAAATTGAAATTATTATAATCTCTTTAGCAAATAATTTTACCATTCGATACCTTTTTTCATAAGTAAATTCTTTCCCTCAGTGTTTTTATAAGAAAAGTCCTCCTCTTTAACGCATTTTTATAAACAAATCCTTTCTATTCAATGTTTATAATATACAAATATTTCCCCGTTAATGTTTTTATAAGCAAAGCATTTTTCTTCAATGATTTTTTATGAATATATGAAGAATGTTGAAGATATAGAAAATTTAAAAATATTGCACTTTATTTTCTCTGATTCTCCGAAAAAATGGAAAGAACATATCAAGTTTCAAAAAAATATAAATTTGAAATTTGTAAACCAACGTTTAATATTCTTGTCACTTGCATTATTCTCCAGTATATTTCGTTTCTGTCAAAAATTCTATTAAACTGACTGTTATATTTTACTTTGAACTGTTTTTGAACACTATTGAGAATGGCAAACAGCAAGATAAATAAAAATCCATTTTTTCTGCGAAGCTGTTTAATTTGAATAGAAATTGTGATATTTGTTTAAGAAAACTACTTTTAAACATTCAAAGTTTGAATTTAACTTTCGTATTAATACGATTGAATATATACTAGTATGCCGATGTTTTGTATAGATAATCAGCGATTTCTTTGAAATTATGTGAAGAACCAAATAAGAATTTTTACATCTTTATATTTCTAGAGATTGTATACCTATAAATAAAATATAAATTAGATTTCCTGATTTATCAATATGTGTTGTATTGTCTTTATTTTAATTATCTACCATATTTACATTTTAATTCACAATGATAATTTATTAATAAGCGAACAAAAAAGTATGTTTTTAAACTTGTAATCTCAAGTTGTTGACACCGGTTTATAGGTAGATGAATTCATTAGTTGCAGTTTGATCACAATATGCAGGGTTTTTTTTAAATTTATTAATTGTATATGTAGAGTGCAATCATTAATTTCATAACAGAATGACAGGGGCAATAAAATTTTGCAATCAATAATATAAAATTAGTTACCACTGATTCTATATTATTTTATATTCATTTTTCACAGAACTTATTATAATGATCGAATATAAAATAATTCATTTTATAAAATAACACAATTTACTTGTCACTAAAATTAAAGGCGAAGCTTTGTTATTCACAGCTACATCTTAAAAAAAAAAAAAATTGATTCAAGCTTTGAAATTTTTAATATTTATTAAAACATTTTGCATCTTGCAATTAATGCTTTTTTTATATCGTTATTTGCTTTATTTTACGCAGTACCATTTCTAATAATATAATCATTTACGTTTCAGAAAATAAAATTAAAGAATAACTAATATGTTTTTGGTCTATTGCAAAAATTCCCTTATAAGTATTCCATTACTATGTATTCCACATTTGAAAAGCAAAAGTCTTCATGTGTTAATACAAAATTAAAATTTTTATATTTAAAATATAATTTTACATATGAAATATCATAAAAATATTTGTTCCACCATTTAGAATTTATTTGTAATAAAGCTGACTTACATTTTTCTCTTTTGCACCTTTGAGTTTTAAAAAATATTAATGAAATTGTCTCAAGCATGAATTCGTCATTTGTAACTTCATTATAACGTCATAAAATTCTTAACTCGAATAAATTTGAAGTTCATCAAGAGCTTTATAAGATAATTAATCAGTAGGGAATGACAAAATTATCTAAACATTCAAAGATTATTCAAAGCCCAAATTGTTCAATATATTATAAGCAAATATATAATCTGAATACATACAAAAATAAAACCAAGATTACGGCAACGAAACTAAATGTCAGAAAGAAATGACTTTTTGCTTTAATTTCGATTGTTTTTATATTATTCATTGGCATTGGTAAAAAAAATCCTGAAATAAAATTCGTCAGGAAGAAATGAACATAAAAATAAAATAAAGTTTTGAAATTTAAAAAAAAAAAGATTCAACAGGCAAATTAATTACAGTTTATTTTAATTAAATTTAATTCAAATATTTTAAAAATTCAATTTCAAATTCATTTATAAAAAACATGTATATACATTTTAAAGATTTTATCATTTTCCAGATTATGTGGCAAATACCAGCTGTAAATATTTAATAGCAATAGTCATATTTTCTAAAACATAAAAATTGTAAATATACAATACAAAATTTTAAATCATTGAATTTTGAAATAAATAAAATTTATGGAAACCGAAAATATAAATTCTGTGTTTTTTTTTATTTCAAGAAATAATTAAATAAAATAAATATGACTTATTCCTTTTAAATGGTTTGTTATCTGAAGTTCGAAAAAATAAGAACAATAATTTTTCAATTATACATTCTTCTGTCAAATGTATTTTGTTTACTCAAAAAATATTTTAAAAAGTCTAATGATCATACTTAACTCGAAATTTTTAAAATTTGGATAAATTGGGGCATATTTTATTAGCATAAAATTAATGTTGCAATCACTTTCCATAAATAACAATTCAAAAAATATATAAATGTAAATAACATTTAATTAAAATGAAAATAATAAATTTTAAAATTATTTTCTAAAATTCACGTTTTAGTGTTCTTTTCCTGTGAAATTTAACTATAGAAGGAAATCATAAAAGTATATTATAGGATAAAATTTATAAAAAAACGTAAAACTTTCAGTAATTAAACTAAAATCCACATATTTATATAAACTGAAACAACAAATTAAAGTACAAAAATTTTCAGTATAAACTTTCAACTGAATTTAAAGAGTAATGTCAAAAATAGCAGAATCTTACCTTTCCTTTTTGTAAGAATGTAAAAAATTAAGTTTTTATTTCGGTCCAAACAATGCAAATAACGACTGCTTATTTGTCAGTTTCAATGTTTTTCAAATACTTGAATTCTTTTGTCCAAAGCAGAAAGCTGCTCCTACTGTTTTCACAATCAATTTCTTAATTTTTAAGTTTTATAGCTATTCTTGGCAGACGATATTTTAATTTTTATGGCTTGACGGGAAAACAGTTAATTTTTCAGATTGTTCTTGCAGTTTTCACTTAATAACTATCTATTAAAGTCAAATTGTTAATCAGAATTTTCTGAATCTTTACATCTTTAGACAAGCGATATTTATCAATGCTTCTGTGGCAAAGATTATAGCAAAAACCGTATCTTCTTAGCAAAATTCTTAAATTTTCTCCATCAAAAAGTTCCATAAATATAAACTTTTCCAACTTCTGCAAATCGTCCGGAACAGAGCAGCCACCAAACGAATACCAGTATCAAAACAAAGGCAAAAGAAAATGCAGCTGCGGGTTGCGAACTGGCGACGGCTGACTTTTTTCCAGCTGTTCCTTCGAGGTAGGGCGAGCCCAAGTGAGAGATTTTTGTTGCTCCGAGGAGAAGAGTCTTTCGGCCACCGGCGTCGCCGACAGATAAGATGAGACTGACAGTGGAGTTAGCTCCCCCGTGTACCTGTGTTCTGCGCATGCACAGTGGGAGGGCGGAACTAGAAGGGATCGGGGGAGATTTTAGGACCATTGTTTTCGATAAAGAGAAGTTGATGTCTTACAACGAGTGGGATGGATAGGCAATTCATGGCTCATATATCCAACGATTTTTGTCTTTAAGTTAGATCAGTAATTAACTCTTTGAGGTCCAAGCCCGAGCGTCTTTCGGTGAAGCGAACTAACCAAGAGAGTCTCTCCGGACCAACTTTTAAGTTTCAGTTGTACAATTTTCTATTATATATGTTTGAAGTTCTTGTAAAAAATATGAACAAAAACTTCGTAACATAAAAAAATAGATAACCTTTATATTTAAAAAAGCTTTTGAATGCAAAACAGATGTAAATTCATCAAATAATTATAGAACAAAGTTTAAATAAGAAATGATTTGTTATTTCTATAGTATTTTTGCGTTTGCCCCTGTCTCTGCCATGTTTTCCGAAATGGCTTTTAGATTTTTCATATTCCAGATAATTTGGTGTCATTAAGCATGCTATTATTCTTGTTTAGTGTTTTCTTTTCTTTTATTTGATTAATAAAACATTGTTTGTTACGTTAAAAAATGCTCTTTTTCTTTTGTGTTCTCTACGAAATGACATGCGTTTTATAGCAATTTATAATTAAATAACTTTTAGTGCACTTAAATATTTTTTCCATCATGGTTGAAAATATTTGCAGTTTTAGAGAAAAGAAAATGATGAGAAATAAACTTATAACATATTTTTAGAAATGTCATGGAGATTAACAAAGAATCTCAGTTCACACGGACATATATGACAAAATAGGTCAGGTCAGAAAGCCTTAACATAATTTGTAGACGGACACTTTTTTTATATGAAAGAATCAAAATGAATTACGAAAGCAGGGCACTAGAAAATAAATTTTAATGTATTTTTAAGTTTTATATTCGAATATATAAGATCAACATTTTCACAATTTTCATATTTAGAAATTATCTGGGTTTAAAAAAAGTAATAGATATGTCTTTCTATAGGCAATATATTATAATAAAGTGAAACTTCAAGGCATTATAAGGTTGGAATTTTACATAAAACAGTTATATCTCATTTATCGATTTTTTTCAGTTCTTGGAAAGAAACTAACAAAAATGGAGAGGTTCATTTTTCATGAACGTTCATTCGAGTTCCTGCAGAGCTCTGTAAAATTAAAGAAAGGAGTGTTAGATTATTGAAAAATAAAGATTTTATATGTGAATCAAATTGTTTAAAATTAATTAATACAACTGAAATGTTGTCTGTTTCATTTTAAAAAGTTATTTTAAACAATATTTTATATTAAATATATATTTATGATACCTATATATGTAACATTATTTGTTGTGAAGCACGATGCAGTTTGAAGACAATGAAGAGACTTGCTATTTCGTGACGTCTTTTTATTTCATTTTTAAGAAGGAGGCATATGTACAAGCGACGAGCACACAGAACGACACAGAAAGGAGTGAGGGAAGAGCTCCTGGACATTTTATCCCTGGTCTTATATAACCTATGATTTTGATAGGGAAAATACTTCTTTACAGTGCTAATGTATTATGAGATTTCGATAGGGATTTTCGTTATACGGGTGGACAAGGTAGGGGAAACACTGGGAGATTTTAAAAAAGAATTTGCCTCATCAGCGGTATTTTGCTTCTTCACACGCATTATGGGAAAGTTAGATTTTTCGCTGATTCAGCAATTTAACAAAGCTTCTCTTGAATTAATTAAGTAGAGACAGTGGAATTGGACCACGAAATAAGAGAATATATTTAGAATGAAGTTACTATGGGCTAAATTAAGATAAAATCTTGGAAATCAATTAAATTGAAATTAGAGTTAAAATATCCTTACATATATATCTATATGTAATTATCTTTACAATATAATTCACTTTCGAAGAGAATATTGCATGTTTATTCTTACAAGCACTTGCGTCACATAAACATATGTCAACAAATATAGTTTAAACTATCTTACAAAATTTTAGGAACATTATAAAATTCTTATCACCACATATCCTTCATTAAAAATGCCAGAAGAATTAGTTTTCAGATTTACACTAAGCGAAAAGCACTTTTTTTATATTGCGTGCTGTAATTATTTGTATTGTTAAGTTTTCAAACGCGATTTTTAACTCTTTCATTCCTGAGATCATTCGAGTACAGGTACTTCAGAACTGAAATACCCGAGGTCATATTTTAAGGATTAGAAAAATTTATAGCCCCTTTAAAAACCACTATGAAGGACTGATTATAAAAAATTGATATATAAAAGAGGAACTCGTTTTTCCGATGGTTACAAAGCAAGTGTATACTCCAATGTCTTTTGGGAGTTCTAAGAAATTCATACTGTCCACTAAAACCATCTGGACATGCCACTCTAACGAATAAAACAAGGGTCTTGGGTATGCAATCAATTTCTCATAACAAAATGGTTTTGAACCATTTTAAATGTTTATTTATTTTAATTGCTTTATTTTTGATATGATAATTGTTCTAGGGTAGCACACGATCTGGAAATTACTTGATATACACTGAAGTGCCAGAAAAACTGGTACACCAATCAAGTATTCCCACGAACACACAGAAGGGACTCACCACGGCGTGGCATGGTTTCAACTAATTTGTGAAGATATTCTGTAGACAGTTCACACCATGATTCTTGCAGGCAGTCCACAAAGCCATGGAAGTTCGTAGTGGTTGAGATCTCCTATGGTCAGCATGTTACAAAACATCTCAGATATACTCGATAATATTCACGACAGGGAAATTAAGTGGCCAAGAGAGGGAACGAAATTCAAAAGAGTGCTTATCAAGCCACTTGGTAGTTACTGACCTATGGGGTGGCTCATTATCCTGTTGGAATTGTCCATGACTGTCAGAATCATTACAAGATATGAATGGATGCAGTGATCAAAAAGGATATTAACGTACCACTGACCTATCATGGTCAAATATAGACATATCAATGGTCCCATTTGATGCTAACTGCACATGCCCCATACCATCAAAGCCTCCACTAGCTTGAACAGTTCATTGTAGGCATGAGGAAACTATGGATTCATGGGGTTTTCACCACACGGCCATCCACCCTATGCAATTGGAAACAAGATTCGCAGGAACAGATAACGTTTTTCCAATTATTAAGAGTTCCATGACGGTGTTGGTAAGCCCAGACAAGGTGTAGAACATTGTGCGGCTGAGTCAACAATGGTATACGAGATGGTTTGAGGCTGCGAAAGCCCATATCAATTAGGGTACGTTGCGCAGTGCGTACGATGACACTTGTAGATGGGCCTGCATTCAAATCCGCAGCAATTTCAGAAAGTGTTGAACGTCTATTTCGTGTAGCGATTCTTTTCAGCCTTCGATGATCCCGTTCTGTCCCCCTCTTGGCCATCTAATTCCCCTGACATGAATATTATCGAGTATATCTGGGATGGTTTGCAATATGCTGACCTTAGAAGATCTCCACCACCTCGCACTCCTATGGCTTTATGAACTGCCTTGCAGGAATCATGATGTGAACTGTGAACAGAATATGTTCACAAATTAGTTGAAACCATTCCACGTCATTTTGCGACCCTTCTATGTGTTCGTGAGGGTATTAGATTTGTGTATCAGTTTTTCTGGGACTTCAGAATAAATTTAAAATGTTTTCATGTACCTCCAGGATTTATTTATCTGTACAGACGCTTCTAGCCCAAAGTTTTAATGATGTGTTCTTAATAATAAAATTGTATTACTTAGACAATTATACATTAACATTTTGACATTTTAAAGTTATTTGATTATTGAAATAAATCTCGAATAATACACGATATTTTGGAGAATTCTTAGAATCATCAGTTCCAGAAACTCTTTGATCCTATTTATTTAGTTATCTTTCGTGATTTAATAATTTTATTTTTTATTTTTCTAATGTACATGCGAAGTTAGGAGAATAGGCAACTGAAGAATAGCAGTGGTCCTATTCCACCGCATACAAAATTTTTTAGTTTTTTTTTTTGTAGCATTAGCAATATATCTAACCATCAATTGTATTGCAAAGGACAAAAAGGTAACAGGACATTTCTATAAAAATTACATTCAAGAAACGTTTGTAATTCAATTTCGTAGTCTATCTTTAAAAATATATAAGCTTTCACAAAAGAGGCCATTCACATATCTATAATTGTCTGAAAATGCTTTATAAATAAGAATTCAAAACGCATGCATTTATAAACATATTTAATTAAAATAAAATTATTAAATGCTGATTATATAATTTTATCGAGGCATATAGTTTAAAGTAATGAAAAATTACCGCTAAGTTAAGCAATTAGTATTTATAAAACAAACTTGAATTAAAAAAATTTGAGAACAATTAAAAATAATACTCTTATTTTGGAAAACATGCTCTTATAATTAAAACATAAATAGCATAATGCTTTTAACTTGCTGGTTTAATTTCTACCAAATAATATTTTGAAATATTTTTCAAGAGTTTTTTATGTTAAATTTCCTTTTACTAGAAAGTGTAAAGTGGAAGAAAGCGTATTAAATCTGAATAATTAATTTACATAAACTTTTTATTAAGTTTTTGTTTCATTTTTTAAAATGTGAATTTGCCTTTGCCTAAGGATACTATATCATGCACAAAGCATTATAATTTTGAATCTTATTCATTTATGTATATAATATTACATGAACTGGTCCTTTGTACATAGTTCTGCTTTGTTCTTTTATCAGTAATTAAATATTTCAGAAATCATTTTTGCAAATGGAATTGTCTCCCATTTATAACAAAAGAAACTACCCTTCAAATGTAAGCTGAGTAGAATCTATTACATGCTTTAAATTTTCCCCTCATTATATCAAATTTGGGATCTTCATTTATTAAATTATTTATTATTCATTATTTATTTGCTTTCATTCATTGGAAGAAAAGAAATCTTAATCCAAAAGCAAAGCTTACAAGACATCTTTGCTTCTCATTCTATTTTAGAGATTCTTTATTCCTATCAGAGATTCTCTATGTAAATTTCAGAAGCCTCCCCTCCAAAAAAAGAAAAGAAAATATGCTGTTCTGAAAGCATTCTTATAGATTTCCTACATATCTTACAGATAGAAATGTGTAAAATTTGGAGCTGTAATATTTTAGATCGATTCCTCCTTCGATTGATATAAAAATATTTGCAAGTTTCTATTCAAAAAATTTTAATTTCTAAATTTAAAAATTAATGGCAAATCTAAGATGTAGTTTGAATTTTTTTTAAATGCATAACTTTTGCCTTACTTATTTTAATATTAAATAAGAATTATTGTCAACAATTCATTCATTTTGAAATTCATTGAAAAAATAGCATTTTCCATTTAATATTAAGAATTAAAAATTTCAATTGTATATATTTCATCAACCATTTTCCCAAAATTACAAAAGTCTGTATATTCGAGTGATTCACTCTGCAGAATTTAGATATGTACACGAAATTGGATATTTCAATTTGAAAAAACAATCAGTTTGTGCGTATTTAAATACGAAGGCATCTATTTGCATGAAAGAGTATTTCATGCATTTATAGAAAATATATTTCCACTACAACTGGCATTTAAAATTTTATAGAGTTATAATCAATTTTAGAAAGACAAGCATTGTTTAGATGATATTTTTTGACGGACTGTACTAATAGCAATATATCTAGATATATATAACTTTACCATTAACCATAAATCTATCAGTATATATATAGCATACTTCAAATTATATAATAGTACGACAATAGGAGGGAGAGATGGTTAGAACACTAATATTCAATGATATCAATTTAACAAAAGAAATGAGGAAAGTATTTACTGGTACTTATATCAATAGAAATGCTATAAGGAAAATTCATGTCATAACCTAGGAAATTATAAATTTTAAATTTAAATAATCTATATCTTAAAAATACAAACTTATGCCAAATAAATTGTATTGATTGTAAAATGTGCATTTTGAATGAGAAATTTAACTATGCATTTCATTGACTTAGAAATATTATGTCTAATACTAGATTTGTGACTTGTGACAACAATTTTGATACATCCATAAAGCCTCAGTTAAATTTTATAAATTTAATTGGCCAAAGAAAAAAGACCTCCATTAAAAATAAATGAATTGTCTAACAATATATATTATATGTCCCAGTGAATTCAGCATTTAAATTTAAATCCATTCTAAAATGTCTATTATCTCTTTTATAAAAATTACGAAGTTTTGTTAATATAACGCACAGTTTAAAATTTATTTTTAATTTTCCGACAAAATTTATATTAATATTTGATTGAAAAGTTATGTGATTTAAAATTATCATGAGGGCATTTAATAAATGATTTTAAGTATTTTAGCAAGATTAAACCGCGCTTTTATTGATTTAAAACTGATATTTCTTCCCTTTGTATTGTTTTGTTAATTTTTAATATTTCCTTGAATTGACTTATAACTTATGAAGTAAATGAACTATGCAAATAGGGCTTATGGTACAATTTTTTTTTAAAAAATACTTTATATATATTAAATCATATATATCTTAATAAGATTCTCTTAATTTTTTTTTATTTCACCACTATTTCTGAATAGTTGTACACAGTATTTTCTCATAAAATCAATTTAATTTAAATTCATATAAATCAATTTATTTTAAATTAATATTTCATGATATTTAATTATCCTTGTGATTTAAAACGAATCACAATCAGAAACTCAAAATAAACAATATTTAAAAAGAATCACAATTAGACCTTTTAGATATAGGGATCCTTTAGCTGCAATTAAAGGAATAAACTTTGGGTTAAAATTGAAAGTAAAAGTGCAAAAGTATATTGTATAACAGGAAATAAAATTTAATTTACAACAAAAGAGGATTAAAATTCATTTTTTCTTCAAAAATACCAATTACTTAATTTCTCATCCTTTCATCGATACAAAAAAGCATTTCAATGAATCTTTTCTTCGTCTAATGAACGTCATCTCAAAAACAAAAGAAAGATAACTAAATTTTTAAAATGTCATCAATCAAATTCTTTGATTTTTTTGCTTTTTAATTTTCAGATCGTCAATTATAATTCGTTGCTTTGTGTTAATGAATTAATTATTAATTTAAATGTTTTCTATCATTTATTACTTTCCAACGAGTAAGCTCAGTTAATAAGATTACAAACATTGTGGGAAAAGAAAATTCGTTAATTTATCTTACTTGATTTTAAGTTGATGCCCTTTGATGTTTTCTTTTTGTAGAAGCTAATTCCAGTTACATCTTTTATAAAAACAACTGTTAAATAATCAAAACAACTTTTGTTATAGATCTTTTTATCCTCATCATCATTGTTGTTTCGTAATATTATAGATTATTATTATTTTGATTTTTAATAAACACGTGATAATCTATTTTAATGATGAATTGGATTGATTATTTTTTGAGCTTTTCATTCTTTACAAAATTATATAAGCTTGGATTGAAGGAAGTGATGTTTTAGCAATATTTTTTGTAACCTTTCACCATGCTTTGTCTTTTAATTTAAGTGAGGAAACTATAAAAAATGAATAATAATTTTTTTTTATTTCTTTTATCTATTAAAGGGAATTAAAGAAGCATTTCTATATTTATTTTTCAATGAAAATGAAATCGACTGAATCGGAATACAAAACTTATTTCATTCAAAATTTTCACTTGAATTAATTTTTTTTCCTGATAGCTACTACTTATGATACAAAGAAAAATTTTGAAGTCAAAATCATGAACATTTATATTTAAATATTTTTTTATGCCTTTATGAGCAGAATTTTCGAATGAATAATTGCTTCCGTTTCAATTTTGCTCTGTTACGTGTCTTTTACCAATTTGTGAATCTAGTAATTTACTTCAATTCAAAACAAAAGAAGTCGTAAATTATTAAATATTTATTCCTTTGTAGCTATGGAAACAAAATAAATAGTTCGTCACGTGGTGGATACTACCAGAGTTTTATACAGCTTACTTACGTTTAAAGAAATCATTTCAATTCAGTTTCTCCTCAGTTACAGTTTAAGTTAAAGTTACTAATTTTTAGCAAGCTCTGCATTTCTATTATGTGAGCATTATAATGGATTTTTTATTATTTTATTTCAATTTAAGATATTTACTACCATTTATAGTCGGAAAGAAGATTAAATATCATTATATATTTATATTTATGTTATATAATCTTAATATGAGTAATTTACTACGATTAATTCTTTTTCTATTTTTCTTAATAGAATATTTTAAATGCTGCTGTTTGAAATAAGAAATTATTTTCTACAATTTTCCTGCCTGATTTGAAATTTCTATGCACCGTGTTATTTTTCTTCGTAAATCAATTACATTTTTTTTTCTTCATGTAAACAAAAAAATTACGCTATTAAAATTATGTAACGAGAAAAAATTATATAAGTAATAAAAGAAAAATACTTAAAAGATTCATATTAAGAATAATATTCAAATAAAAGATCCAAAATTAGTTAAATATCAATTGAATAATGTCTATAAACCTTCAACAAGTAATGAAAAATATAAATATTATTTAAATGTCACGTTTAACTAGATGTCTAGACATTGACTTATCTACTTATTCTTGCTATCTATACGAAAGTTTGTTAAATCTAGTGTATGCTTAGAATTAGGTAATGAGCAGTTTTTATTGCCAGTTGGATTAACGTGACATCTTTGCTACTTGAGATAATGATATTCATTTGGCACAATTCCTCTAAAGTAATTAATTATTTATTTGTTATACAGTAAAAATATAATATATTTAGGGTGCTTTTTATCATTTGTTCAAAAATTCATATAAAATAGCACATGTGAAGCTGACTTGAAATTTCTTTTGAATTAAAAAATCTGTAATGTAATGAAATTCTTAAGTAAATAATATTCTATATTTTGTACAAACTATTGTATTTTTCAAAAAGCTGAAAAATAATATTGAAGAAATTATTTAAATTTATACAATAAAGCTGATTGAAAAAGTAAGTAAATGTTGCAAAATTAATTGAATAATCTTGAACAAGAATTTACTAATAATTTTAAATAAAGTAACAAAAATTTGTTATCTTATTAAAATATTCTAGTGTTTTTATTCTCCTAAATTGCTTTGGGTACTTTCTGATTAGCTTTCCGTTTTGTGATGAAATTTTTTACTCTTTTTTTTCTCAAGAAAAGAATACTATTAATTATATTTATGATACAAACAAATTTCTAATTATTGAAATATACCCATACAAAGCGGTTGAGTTCGCATAGCTTCAATGTTTAATGATTGATGCGTTAAATTATTACATAAAACAATTGTCGTAAATGTTTCAAACCTCTTCATGAGTTAGTTGTTCTGTAGTTTTTACCGTAATGTTAAAGTAGTGATTACGTTCGGTAAGAATTATTTGAAAAATGCTCGAAAATTGTTTTATTTTTTATTTACATAAAAAAGATGCAAAAAAGCAATTATGAAATCAAAATCTACAAGTTAAGAGACAAAAGTGTTTTTAAAAATTGGGCAAAAGGACTATAGTTTCATTTAAAAAGAGGTATAAAGCCAAAATCATATAGTTTAGAGGTTTATCGAATAATTTGCTAAAAATTTTGCAGATAGCTTAAGGAATATATTATCTAGTTCCTGAACTAAAGCAAAAACGGTATTCCTACTCATTCTTTGAATATTACATTCTACTAATAAACTACACAATTTTTTTTTTACATTGTGAACCACTAAACCAACTGTAAAATATTTCTAAATGAATAGATAATTTATTCTCTAGTTCATGACCTAAATGTTGACATTTTGAGACATTTTATACGAAATATGACTAAAAATGTGCATTAGATTTTAAATTATTAGTTTATTTAAGGAAATTTTTATGCAATTCTATTTTAAGATTAGAATTCGAGAAAGTAGCTTTTAATACAAATATCATTTAAAACGCATATACATGGAAATATAAAAATCAGTGTAACTTTCCAAAAAACAGAAGCAAAATTCTAACGATTTTATAAGGAAACCTGCTCAAACATTAAGAATATTAAATATTAAAAATAAACAGTTCCCCCTCCAAAAAAATCGACTTTTCAATGCAGTCTCCTAACTTAACAAATTGTCTTTCTTAAAGCTCTATACTAAATACTAAATTACTATTCATTGTTATGATTAAAGTAATTGAAGTGCCTCTACTTTTTGGTAATTTGTATTGTGATGCATGATACTTCTAAAATGATGATAAGGCAAATAAACTAATCAAATTTTTAAAAATATACATTCAACCTTTCGTCTTCGTAAAGGAATGATTAGCTTTCTTAATTAGGTGAAAAATGAGCATATCTAAAATAATTATCAAGTTTTAAATACGGGCAGCCCAAAAAAGCATTAGAAGTTTATTTGAAGTTTTGGCTCTCAGACATCAGCCAAGTGCTTCGGCATTGATGACAATTGAGAAAATCATCAAATCAAGTTTTACATGAATGCCTAATTTAAATATTTATAAGAAAATTATCTACAACACTTCTTTTATATCTGAAAATTTCCTTTATAACGCAGAGATGTGTAAAATTCTTTTATACAAATAAGCAAAGTTTGAATTTTGCAGTGGCAAGTTATAGTTTGGTGCCAGCAATGGCTACTGATTCTTTTTCTGGTTGAAAGATGTGGAACTTGAAAGCGCTGAAAACAGCAAGTATAGTTGTTATGAATTAGGATGAGAAGACATTATCCCTAAAACCTCACTGATGATGGATCTATTATAGTATAGAGCTGTCTTTTGTTCAGAGCAAAAAGATCTCCTAGATTTGCTGGGAGAATGTTTTCACTTTTTTGTAAAAAAAAGGAATTCAAAGATTTGCAAAAGTATTAGTACAAACTCCATTTTGCCGGTTGATATTTTTTGAAAGAAAAAAAGATTGGCTTATAAAAAAATTAATGAATTTATTCAACCAAATAGAAGAACAAAATTATAAGTTCAAATTAATAACATTGAAGTTACTTGGACAAACAATATTTTAATTTATTGAGAATTCGTGAAGTAATAGCATGGCATGCGCATGTAATTGTAGGAATTGAGGTTCTCAATTGTAGAGTTGACAACTATTATCGCTAATGAAGGTGAAAACTCTTTTGTAGCATGGAATTAAAAATTAATGCTGCATACAAAAGTATGAAAATTGATAACTAATCAAGATATTAAAATATTGCTAAATGCTGGTTTCTGCATTTCTATATGTTAATAGCTTTAAAGCTTTTCAGGTAAGTTGAAATACATATTTTTGGGTTAATTTTGGGTAAATGGGGTGAATTTGTGGGTTAGTGGAAAAAAACACATAATGGGTAAATTTTTCAAATAAAATGTTACTAATTATATTTCAATGATTTTCTGTTAGCATTGTTCGTAATAATACTGAAATATCCATATTTCTTTGGATAAAATTTTAATTTTTAATTAATAAAAAAAGCATTCAATTTTAGAAATTGCTAAAAAAATCCCTCATAAAAAAATCAGTATTTTTTTCCGAAGAATTCATAAAATTAGTTTATATTTCATCATTTTCCGCATAATTTATGCAATTTACGCGGAAATTTAAGAATCTGCTAAATAATTATCAATCGTCAGAATCCTAACACACACACACACACACACACACACACACACACACACACACACACACACACACACACACACACACACACACACACACACATACACACACACACACATATATATATATATAAGAAAATGCATCTAAATAACTGATTTTTAGTGAAAAATCATATTTTTACTGAACTTTTATAATATACAAAACTATTCTCAGCAATTTTATTTTTAAAAAATTAACTTCCGAATTCTCTGAAAGAAACAATTAAAAATTGCCACGTATATTTAAAAAATAAAGTAGAAATTAAAAAAAAATGAAGATAGAGTGGTTCGAAGTTTCATCGTTGCTTAGCCACGGTGTATGTATAAACTTTTTATTTCAAAATCGACTGTATATATTAAATATTTTATTCATTTCTGAAAATTTATTCAAGTGCAAAGAAAAATATCACTGAAAAGAAACTGATATAACTGAAAAGGTATAATTTTGATTTTTATCATGCCAGAACATGATGTTGTTTTGGTTATGGGGTTTTGAAGCTCGAAATCGCGTAGGCAAAGCATAAATTACAATTTTCATCATCATCTTTTAATCGCGAATATTTTTTTAAAGTATTGAGTTATTATTATGTATGCTTCTTTGACAACAGATACGTTTTTAAAAGGTTGACGAAACCGGTTTAAACTGATTAATGACAAATTAATTAAAACAAATAATGACTGAAAAAGTAATAATGTTCTCACATGATTACTTGAAATTTGCGATCGTACATTTCATTAAAATTTTTTTTAAATTATTTTTGTAGGATAATTTCCTTCTTTGTTTATTAACATAGCCTTACCATTTTCAAAACGGGACAGCATGCTTTCTTTGGCCAATGTAATAAATGTGAAATACTTGATTGAATTCGAAGTATTTATGTAAGAGGAGATGTGGAAAAGGCATGCATACATACATTACATTCATTTATAATAAGATAGAAATTTTAATTTGGTGAAACTGAGCAAAATTTTGACATTTCTCACCATTTTGAAATTATTGCAATGAAAAAGGATTTTTACGTTATCTTAAAATTCAGACATTTATCTTTTGAATGATACAAGAGTTTTGCCTAATAAATTTTTCTTGGCTTTAATAAATTTTAAAAATTATTTTAAATTGTTTTTCTATCTATATTATTTTCTATCAGTTATCTTAAAATTCATGAAAAAGGGTTTTACTCAGGTATTTCAAGGATTTAAACAATATAACTTAATTTATAACCTGAAACAATGTAAAATTAGGTATTTTTCTTCATGCTATTATTATTTTAAATTTTATACACATTCTTCTAAGAATTAAATAAATATATAATTTTCTGTCCTGAAATCTGCTTTGTCAATAATGATTTGTGTTTAAGACCGAAGAATATGTTGAGTCATCATTTGTGTTAAAGATAATATTCTTCGAAAAAACATCTTAGATTTTGTCGTAGATGAATGAAACATTTTTTTTATTTAAAAGTTAGAGCATCACGGATATTTTACTGAATATGATTAATATAACAAACGAACTGCATAAAATGTTGATATTCTAATATTTTAGAAGTACATTTATTGATTGAAATAAAATGAAATATTTTTATTTACGTCATTTAAATCTTATTGAACTTAAAATTAATAACTAATTTTCATAATAAATCAGATAAATTTTTATTAAATGATTCTTTGAGACATGGCATAAATTATATTGTTACAAACCTATAATATTGCTACCCGGCACGAATAGAGTCATCGTAAGAAAGACCGTTGTACAATCGGTCCTGTACGTGCTGAGATCAATGAACTTAGAGCTTGGCGAGCATTTGGCGACTTGGCGATAAATTTGGCGAGTTTGGCGACTAAAGGGATAATACCGGAAAGTTCGAGAACTTTCACGATCCATCTAGTAAGACCCGAGGTACAGCCAGATGCGCCCTGATTGGTCAGAAGATTCTAGCCCCGCCTCCCGGAACTATAAAAGACCTGCAATCTGAAGCTGCGAAGTCGTGTTGCATTCTCGTGTTAGCTTCCGTCATGAACGGTAGCGTTTGCGAAGAAGGTGGAAAGCGCAGATGCGCGGAGACGAATGAAGAAATGATCATTGATGGCAATCATAGTGATCTGCCTCAAACTAAAGAGAAATACACTTGCATCCATTGCAAGGAAAGATTGATGATCCGCGATGCGGTAAAAGTCCTAAGACTTGAAATTGAAGGTATCAACCAAGCCACAAGGCATGCCAAGAGGGAGCAGATTGATTATGCTCACCCGCATCTTGCAGCCATGGAGTCTAGAAGAAAACAAGCGATTCAGGAGATGGAGACCCTTCTGGGTAAGATGAACCTTGTTAGTTCTTGTCAGGACTCGAAATGTGAACACTCTAAGGAACCCTCCCTGAACCTGAGTAATGATAATTTAGTCTCTCCAACAAAGAGGAAACTTGCCAGAAATAAACCGGAACCCCCTAAAAATGTAATTAACATAAGCAATAAATTTCAAGTCCTCAATAATATTCCAGTTGAAAATGAAACTCCCAACACTGCAGAACATAAAATACCACCAATAATGTTGAAATATGCAGATAACTTTAATGAAATTTTATCCCAAATTGCAAAAACCTGCGGCAAAACTGTCAACAAACTGAATAAAGGGTTCATAAAAATATTCCCAGAATCGGCTGATCAACACAAAGCCATTCAAAATTTCTGCAGGCAGCAGGGTTATGATTATTATATCATAACCCCCCAAAACAAAAGACCATTAAAAGCAGTCATCAAAGGGCTCCCCCATGAATACGACACAAAAATAATAGCTCAAAACCTAGTTGATAGTGGTTTCCCAGTGACTAGGGTTGTTCAACTTACCCAGCTAAGAACTAAGAGACCTCTTCCATTTTATATGGTTGAACTTAATAAAACTGAAAAAGCCGAGGAAATCTTTAAAATAGAACATCTGGATTACCTTAGTATCACAGTAGAGCGCTACAGAGGTCGCAACCTAGTCTCGCAATGTTATCGTTGCAACTTTTTTCACCATGCAGCGAATAACTGCAACATAAAGCCCAGATGTCTGAAGTGTGGCGAAAGCCACGAAACTAATGCTTGCGTGATAAAAGAAAAAATTGAAACGCCAACTTGCATCAATTGCGGCAAACAAGGGCACATAGCATCTTACCGCGGCTGCGGGGCCTTCCCAAAAATTCAGTCTGCGAGAAAAAATAGGGACAACTATTTTCACAAAAACCAAGCTCTGATCAGGCCAAATGTCAGTTTTGCAGGTCTTTTTAAAAACACAAGCCATCATGAGATAGCGCCTCCATTACACTCTTACCACACAAGCCCACCAGTGCTGGCGCCACAAACCTATGGTCACAAACAAGCCAACAACACCGTTTTAGAAGGCAATGATTTCGCTGACATTATAGAAGCAATGAAAGAACTGAAAAAGCTAACGACCGAGTACCCTTTACTCTTTTCACAGCTTAAAAAACTAAAAACCGCAAACACTGTTATGGAAAAACTGGATATACTCATGAAGGCATTCGATAACCCAAGTCTACCTGTCACTAACTAGTTTTCTCCTGCAATAGCCTTCGCATAGTCTATTGGAACGCAAATGGCATTAACAATAAAATAATTGACCTTCGTAATTTTGTAAATAAGTATAACCCCGATGTAATCCTACTGCAAGAAACCCACCTTAGACCACAAAGAAAAATTTTCCTGGCAAACTATTTCTCATATTACAGTTACAGAGCTAACCAGGCTGGCGGCGGTACTGCAATTTTAATTAAAAATGGTTTACCTCACAGTGAGGTCCCCCCACCTTTACTACAACATGTAGAAGCTAGCGTGGTAAAATTAAATTTTAAAAATCAAGATCCAATAACCTTAATCTCTATTTATATCCCCCCTAGTGCAGATAATTCCAATTTTATTTTCGACATCGAAAACCTGATGCAAACAGGACCTAATCAAATAATTTGTGGAGACTTTAACGCTCACCACGTTAGCTGGGATTGTAAGCGTAACTGCCCAAAAGGTAATTCCCTAAAATCATTCGCCCTTCAGGCCGGATTAGACATTATAGCACCGTCCACCCCCACTAGATTTGGGCCTCAGTCAGCCAATACAATAGACCTCACCTTAATTAAAGACTTCCTGTACCCATATGAAATTCACTCCTTACCTGAACTTAGCTCTGACCATAATCCCATCTTATTAAATTTTTTCTTTAAATATTCCCTGCCCAATAATCTTAATAAATTTAAAACAAACTGGAATAATTTTAAATTAACCCTCAGTCAATCAGAAACCCCAAACATTGATGAATTTACAAACCCAGATAAACTTGACCATTTTGTAAACATCTTCGAATCGCAAATTATTAATGCAAAAAATCTAGCCTCCACCCCCATTATAAATAGTCAAAATTTTATTGACCCTAAAATTAGAGACCTAATCAGGGACAGGAACTTTGCCAGGAAAAATTTTCAAAAAACCAGAGACCCAGTCTTCAAGAGACTAATGAACCAAATTAATAAGGAAATTGAAAAACTTAACAATAAAATCCAAAGCAATGAATTTATACACAAATTAATTAGTGTTAACACAGAAGACGGATCAATCTGGAAACTTGTCAAAACTTTTAAAAGTAAAAAACAAAAAATTCCGGCCCTTAAAGGCCCTGCTAGTATTGCAATAACTGATAAAGAAAAAGCAAACTGCCTGGCGGCTAGCCTTGAGAAACAATTTCAACTTAATGAATCGAGCAATTTCACCACAGAACATAATGTAAATAATACAGTCAAAGGCTTTCTCGACTCATTGCCACAAAAATTTATTGATATTCCCCCTCCCTCAACTGATGAATTAAAGGATCATATTAAAAAACTTAATATCAAAAAAGCCCCTGGCCTTGACAGTATTAACAACAAAATGTTAAAAACACTTTCAGACAATTACCTAAAATTTTTAATTAATATAATTCATAGCATTCTCAAATTAGGATATTTTCCCATGTCATGGAAAACAGCTGCAGTTATCCCCATATTAAAACCAGGAAAAGATCCAACTGATCCCTGCAGTTATAGACCCATATCCCTACTCTCTTCTGTCAGCAAAATTGCTGAACAGATAATTCTCAATAGATTAAATAATTACCTAGAAGAACATAATATACTAACACCTGAACAATTTGGATTTCGCCGTAACCTATCTACAACCCACCAATTAATTAGAGCAGTAGAATTCATTGAGGAAGGTTTTGAAAATAAACAAAAAACTGCAGCGGTTTTCCTTGACATTCAGAAAGCTTTTGACAGAGTTTGGCAAGATGGTCTTATATACAAGCTAATTAATTACAACATACCCTCACACCTTATCAAAATTATAATTTCTTACCTCAGTTACAGATCCTTTAAAATCAAGATAAACAATGAATTTTCGGAAGTAAAACCTATTCTTGCAGGTGTACCTCAAGGATCTAAACTAGGGCCAATTTTATTTTCCTTGTTTATTAATGATATCCCCAAGCAATTTAACACTATGTTGTGCATGTACGCTGATGACACTGCAATACTAGCTAGAAACAAAAATCAAAATTTCATTACCATAGCTTTAAACCGACATATTAAATCTCTTGAGGACTGGTTCGTCGAATGGAAAATTGAAATAAATGCTAGTAAAACTGAAGCTATAGTTTTTAACAAAAATAACTGTAAAAAGAATTTCTCCCCAGTTAAAATTAAAAATCAAACTGTCCCGTGGTCTAAGGAATGCAAATATTTAGGCGTTATTCTAGATAGTAAATTAACTTGGAAACCCCACTTTATTTACACAGCTAAAAAGTTTCGAGACCTAACTCGTAAATTTTATCCCTTAATTTCTCGAAACTCCAAAATGAGTAGACAAAATAAAATGCTTATTTACTCTGCCTACTTGCGTCCAGTATTAACTTATGCCTGCCCTGTGTGGGGATATGCTGCCAAGACTAATCTTAGACTTATTGAACGCCAGCAAAATAACTTAATTAGAAATTTCTGCAATATGAAATACTACATGCCCAATACAAATATGTACTTATGCCTAGACTATCCCCCTCTTAAAAAATTCATTAAAAATCTAGCCACTAACTTCTTTAAAAACATGGATAAGAATGAAAATGAAGCAATAGCTAAAATCCCTAAATATAAACCATCTACAAACTCTAGAAGACCCCGTAATATACTACTTTAATTTATCTCAGCCCCTTAGTTTTTCTTCCTAACTTTTTTTTTTCAAACTCAAATTATACTGTTTCTCAATAGCCAATTCTAGCTCACAAGCAGTAAAAACTTACTAAGCCCAACGGCAGCGTACCCCCCCCCCCACACCCTCACCCTAATATCAGACAATCACAATGAGTCCTGACACTCGTCATCTCCAAATTTCGTCGAAGACGGCCACGGCAAAGTATAGACAGCAAAGCACTGTGAAGTCTCTCCTTACCGGGGATAAGCCCCTGCCGGGGCTAGGCGCCCCGTCAACCCAACCATCAAGCTGCGAAGTCGTGAAGTCGTGTGTATCGGAAGTAGTGTGTGGATAGTCAGAGAAGTTGTGTGTGAGAGAGTCGGAGTCGCCGACACGTAGAGGTCTTGGAGGATTAGACAGCAAGAAAGCTGCTGAACTATAGCAATTAAATGTGCTGCGCTATTACAATTGATTAGCGGTATTTGTTGTAGAAGAAAAATTTTGTAACAATATTAAAAAAAATTCTGTACTGCATATAAGTCTTCAATGCTTAACGATTATGCTTTCAGTGCTCTTATTTTTAAAAAGTCATATTTGGTCTCAGGATAAATTTTTTTCTATTAATTGAAGTTCAATCACTACCTCTTTAAATTAAAATTTAAATTGCTGTCGAGCTGGTAGAAAATAAGGGATGAGCATTTTAAAATAAAAAGGAGGTTGTAAGGCGCCTGATATTCTATATCTATTATCTATTAAAATTTTAAGGTCTGAAAATATTTCACTGAATAAATTCTTTAGACCAAATTACACAAAATATCAAATTGAAAATTGTGGCGATCATCAAACCGGCAAACCGGTTAATCGCCAAAATTGGCTAGTTTATGAATAATCCCATGTTTTTATACAAGTTATATTTTAATCAATTTGAACTTTATATAAAAATTACAGCTATGATTAAAATATAGGAAAGTTTTATTGAAAAACTGAAACTTTCGTTATCCATTTCAGAAGAAAATAATGAAATAGAAAATAAAGCAAATTTAAGCAAAGTAAAAGGTATTTCATTATTAATAAAATACAAGTATCTCCATTTTTATGATATAATTATCTAAGACTGTCTACAATCACTGATCGACAAATTCAATTTTATTAATATGAAGTCAGAAGAAGGTCAAATTATAAAACTAAATTACGGTAGGAAGACTATAAATTGTCAAAGCTACACTGCTTAATCTTCCAACACTGCTCACATGTAATGTTATAAAATAAAAATTCCTTAAAATACATTTTAATTTTATTCTTTCAACAAAATAATTTAAATAATACATTTCATTTAATAATATTACTAATTACTTTTAACAATAGTCTTTGGGAGGCTTGAAAATTTTAATAAATGCATTCTATTTTTATTTATCAAAATGTCCAATTCCTCTCTGAATTTCTGGGAATATTAAATAAAGAAAAAGAAATACTGTGTGGAATCAAGTGCAGGTGCTCTTTATTTGTTCTAATTAGCAACTGAGAATAGTTTTTTTTCTTTGAATTTGATGTGAAAGACTTCTGAATGCAACTTATTTGGCGTTAAAATTTTATTGGAGTATAGAATTCGAATGGAAAACAATTTTATTCATCACGAAAAATAATTAATTAAACACAATATCCGAACAAATGATGAAGTTTCAAGTGGATTTAGAAGTGGATTTAATCATTAACGGAGAAATGTTGAGTGTGTCTATCATATCAGTTTATACCGATCTTACTTTAAAAGCTTAGTTCTTCTGGTAATGGCATGTTAGAATAAATTGAATTTTTTAAATTCCCAAATGAATTAATATAAATATTATCTGAGTATTTATGTTTTTTTTAAAAGTTTATTATCATTGTATAGAGAACTATCAAAATTTATCAAAATACATTTCTTTTGCTGTTGAATGATTCATTTTCATTAAAATGTTACATATTATTTTTCGTAAATTTTGTGATTATATACATTGATTTCCATTAAAATAATGTATAAAGAAATCTTCGAAGTTTAGAATCTTAATTAAAAAAATCTTTTAAGATATGATCATAGTATATTAAAAATTATATTGAGTTCTGACTTTAAATATATTTTTATATACAAATATGCTCACTAACTGAATTGTATATTTATATCATTAGAAAAAATAAAGTTAGGAAGATTCAATTTTATTCAGTATTTTCATTGTAAAAGAATATGAAGAATTTCGTCATCTCGATTCTTATCCAAAACATGTAACCTTACATAACCTTTATAATGATATCATTTTCATCAACATATAATAATTATTTATTTAATTTTTAATAAATCTTTTTCATTTAAATTGTTACACAATCTCTATCAATGTTTTTAATGTTGTAATGTAATTCAAACACATTCATTAAAACATTCCATCCCGTGCTTTTACCAAAATTAAAGTTAAGATTTTTTTTAAAACTGTTTTCTTTGTACATTAACGCAACATAGATAAGATTTCCATTTCCGCCTTTATTTAATAGTATATGCACATTAGAATCGGAAGGTGTTTAGAAGAATTTGAATTTAGTTTATTGATAGACTAAATTCAAATTTTTTTTATATTTTTTTATCAAATAATAGTACACTTTTTTTTAAACAAAATATCCTTTCATATAACAGTTTGAAAAACTCAATAAAATGATAGAACAAACCGATACCCACAGGCGATAATACAGCTAATTTAATAACACTGAACTCTTATTAAACTATTTTATTTATTTATTTTAAATCAACGACTATTCTCAATTTTAAGAGATTTTTTGAATATTTAATCCTAACTTGAAGCAATTATTTCATTTATGGAAGAAAAGAATGTATTGATTTTGAATAGGAAAAAAAAAAGATTTGAGACTTAAAAAAAATAAAACGAGAAATATTCTAATTCATTTTTACATTAGTTACTAAACAAGGTCTTCCTCTTCGATTTCTTAAAATCCTAATTTTGGCAATAAATATTAAAGTGAGGCACATGTAAACCCTGTATTACCTAAGGTAGATAGATAGTCAATAGTAGCAAACATTACTATAAAAGATGTTGATCCGAAGTTTCTCTACGGTTGCAGTTAACGATCAACCATTTATTGAAAAGCGTTCTCCAAGACTGAAATGTTGTTTCCGGAATCGCTGTCCATCCTGATGGAAGAACATTAGCGATATCGATCAGGCGATTAATGGATATTTTATCCTGCGTAGAATTTGACTCTGCAATCAGCTGCAGTTCATTTTAAATCGTTTGGTTTTCGGATCGTCTGACAGCTAAATTAGAATTCCATGCATGTCTGCATAAAAACACATTTGTTTCTGCAAGCATTAAATTGGAATATTTCATATTTATCTGATATTTTCTTTCTGTGCTTTCTCGAATATTGCTGTTTTATATCTTTACATTTGTTCAAACTATAATATTTCATCTCAAAACGGTTTCTCTGGTTTGTTGATGAAAAAATTGTGTACTATATTAGTAGTTCATCGTGTAGAAACGAAAGATCTAGTGTCGTTTTTTAATATTTTCCAGTATTTTTTATTTATTATTTGTATCTAAGTCAATATAGTTAAGTTTTTATTGTATTTTGTTATTATATTAGTATATTATGTTCAGGTTCTCTATTCAAATATTTATGACAGTTAATTTTCCCTTCTCCCAAAAGTTTATTTCCGGATTTATATGGAGTACCTGGAGGACTGAACTCCCCTCGGCATTTTTCCCCAGTAAAATCTTAAATAAAACGATAGTTTAAAGTTACAAGAGTAATATAAATGAATCGCAAGCGCGGAATGGAACATGAGAAAAAAAGCATGAGTCCTAAGCTTTAACTACTAACATCTCGATACGCTTTTGCAGATCATGTGTAATCACATGTCAATATTTACTGATAAAAAAACTTTTTCGTGCGTAAAATCGCGTTTCTTAAGGAAAAACATCTATATATATAAACTTAAAAAGCAAAATCTTATATAAATATAAAAATTGATCTAAATCGTTCGAGACGTTTCCGAGATACACGAAATAAATTTATGTATATATATACACACACACACACACACACACACAAGAATAGCTGATTTAATGTTAAAAGGTACTTCGCAGAAAAGAGCCTCCTAGTAATTTATATTCTTTTTAATCATCAATATTTAATTAAAACATTTTACTTTTTATGAAAATTTTAAATTCACTACAGTAAACGCCAGTGTTCCTACTAACATAGCACATAAGTAATGCAACATTATTTATTTAAGCAGAACGGAATGTACAGTCCATTCAGGGCTGAGAGTTAAACAGGTACTTAAGGACCCAAATGTCATTCTATTTAAATCACAGGATGTATTGAACAGAACATTTGATTATAAAAAATTAACAAATGAAATCATCATCATCATATCATCTCTAAAAGCATATGATTGTGATGAGTTAAATATTGTAGATAGCATCTAATCTTATAGATAGACTTTTCAGACTTTTGTCAGGAGATTGTTTTTGAAGTCTCACTTTGTTTGTAACAGTAACCACAAAAAATAAAAAAATACTAGTTAGGAAGAAATAAGATGTGAATTTTCTGTTTTTCAGTCATAAGTGTTCCTGTTGGGTCTTGCATGTTGAAAATCTGAAAATACATAAAAGACATAACATAAGACAACATAAAAAGATAACATAAAATTAAAACACTGAAATCATGTGCATACCTTTTATATGATAATTTTGAATTCATATGCACCGAATAATGTTTGCCAAGAGCATATATCAATTTTAAATAAAAATATTTGACATTATTGTAATGGTTGAGAGGGAATTAGATCTTTTCTATATGAAACTCAAGTATTTTCACGCTGGAATACCATTCTAATTCGTTTATTAATTTATTAATAATTCAAACAACAAACATTAGCATAAATTCGTTTGGAGGAGGCAGATTAGTTACTTATGATATAATGCTTACTTATATATATATATATATATATATATATATATATATATATATATATATATATATATATATATATCCTGATAAGAGAACAAATTTAATTATAATCCTCTTAGAGAGTAAAATTTTATTCTTATTATAAAGAGTTAGGAATAAAACCTTCTTGGTATGTTAATAATACATGCTCTTTTAAGGTAATTAATCACAAATGTCAAGTAATTTGTGCTTTCATGACAACGATTTTGTAAAATAAATTGACGCTTCCAAGAAAAAGTGAAAAACACACGCACACACAAGAAAAATACCAGAAATTAATGTATATTAAATATGTGAAATACATTTAGTTTTATGTAAACATATTGTTCGTGCCTTAGGGACAGCAATGGTAAAATTTTCTCCCGGAAATCTAATGTTTCCAGACTCAAACCCCGCATCGCAAAATTCTGTCTAAGGGTTAACTTGGTGAATATTCAATATCATATCAAGTTTTAAACCTTGTTCCACTTCTTTGAGGGCTGTTTTCAAGACGAGATGATCATTCAAAAGCCGTCCTCGTCATCTGTCCATAGTTCAAAATTGCAAGACCTGCCTCAAAACAATTTAAAACAGAAAAATTATAATTGAACAAAATCATATACAAGATTACGTATATGCTAAGTTTTGACATTGAAGATAAGATTGCGAATAGATTAAATTAGATTTTCTAGAACATTATAGAGATAATATACTGATTTTAAATGATTAAAAAACCCTATTGTTTTCAAACAAACAAAAGTAAAAATGGGAATATTGAATAAAAAAATACTCTCAAGGGAACATTTTTATTGGCGGAAAATTCAGACTACAACTTAAAATCAGTCAAGATTAGCCATTAATACTTGTAGATTAAGAGAAATTGAATAGATTTCCTGAATACCCACATAAATAGGATCTTGATTAGACCATTCAGAATCAGTGATTGCAGTTGGATTAAATTCTAAATTCTCAATAGGGAAGATTCTGATAAAGGAAATCCGTATGGACTTACAGATAAGGAAATGACTTAGTAAATCAATTATAGAATACTTGTTTGAAGGTCTTAACTAGGAACTATTCATCAGAAACGAAAGCTTTCAATGAATGAGGAAAGAGTCAATGATTGATTTAGTTAAAGTAATTCGGTAAAATGCATTTGTCATTCTCAAAGAATAAGTAATGGATGGTAATAATTCTTAAACTTCGAATTTAGAAATGTTTATCAAGTTTTATAAATTAATATATTTTTTTAAAAATTTCAATCTGATTTTATAGATTTTGTGAAAGGTTTGTTTTTATAAGAATGTAATAAAGATATTTACTGAATGCAATGTTTTAGTACTCGAAAAGGTGCTATTTTTTCTGACTTTAAGTTGGATACGTTTAATAAGCATTTACGATAAAGTATTTTGCTCATCCGTTGTGAAAAAACTTTTTTGTAGTTCAGTTTTAATTATCTTTGATTTAACATTTAAAATCTATTTTGTAATTCTCAATAATCAAATATATCATTAAACAATGGTCATTTATTGACGCACATAAAAACACTTATGAGCACGAACACTAGATATTCACTGCTTCATCTCTTATTAGACATTATAAATCTGCATAGCTAAGCATGAAGAAAAACTGAATAAAAGTTCTAGAAAAACAACGCATTTACCGGTTTCCATGGTGACCACAGCTGGAAAGAGAACAAGACATCCCTATGATGAAACTCTTTTCTATATACATAAAACGCCAACGTACGTGACACAGACACTGCTGTTATTATTTATTGTCGAATGGCAACCATCAAATGTAAACAAACTATAGAACAATTTTCAGATTACTTCATCGAACGATTTTACAGCTGCATTGAATTCAGCGCCGCGCCTAGGTAAGTGAATGAAATGCAAAATACAGGGTGTTTATAAAGTCCCGGACCCATTTTGATGTTTAATAACTCATAAAATAATAAAGATAGATTTAAATTAATAACATAAATGGTTAAATAGACTCAAAAAGTTTCATGACCCTTGTCAATGAACTTCCACGTTTGCCCCCTTCGTCGCACGGAGAATATCAAGTCGATAGTCAATTTCACGCCAGGTAGCGACATGCATGTCGGCATCCACAGAGCCATTTGCGCACATTATGGCGATTAACAATGCCAGAAACATGAAAGGATGCTTCATCGGAGAACATTATGCTCTTCAGAAAATCAGCAGCATCTTCTATCCTCCTTAGCATATCTGTTGCAAAGGCCATTCTCCTAGGCCTATCGTTCTGTTCCAAAACTTGAACAATTTGAACTTTGTATGCATGCAGTCTTAATTTTTTCTTAATAACCTTGTACACCGTCGAAATTGGGATATCCAATTCTGTTGCCGCTGATCTCATAGATATTCTAGGATTGTGTAAAAATGTCTCTCTGACACGCTCAACATCAAAATCACTTGTGCAAGGACGTCTGGAACGTTTCTTATCTTCGATACTTCCAATTTCTAGAAAATTCTTTTTCCACCGCAAGATGCTGTTTTTGGATGGAGGATCTTTTTGGTAAATTCTTCTGAAATTTCTCTGTGCTTGCACTATCGATTTCATTTCTATGAACCACCATAAAATCTGTGCTTTCTCTTGTGGTGTATGCCTTCTCCTTAATATCCTCTCGAATAAAACATCACATACAAAAGTACTACATAGAACAAACACATCAAAAGTAAACATAACATTGCAATAGTTGCCAAAACTAAAAGAGAGAAAAATGCAATTAATAATCAGACAATATTTAGAGAAGTACAGATATTTAGACTGGAAAATGAAATTATCTGAAATTAACCACACGTGCAGACGATATTTACAAAAGTAAAAATATTCAAACCTGAAAAGGAAAATATATGAGTTATTCCATCAATAAATGCCATAAACTTGTTTATATCTTTATTATTTTACGAGTTATTAAACATCAAAATGGGTCCGGGACTTTATAAACACCCTGTATTATTAGAAATGTTTTGGGGACAGTTTGCCGTGTCACCAATAAATCCATTCAGTCAAGGGAAAAAAGATATAAAAAAAATTAAGAAGAAAACTTGAACAGAAAGTCTAATTGATTGCAAAAATATATTTTAGCGTCTCTAAATACATAGCCGCTACGAAATATGCATTGCAAATGCTGCCTATACTTTTCAAAACAATTATGTTACAAAAATATACTATGTTAAGACACTCAAAAAATTATCATTTCAATTATATCAATTTTGTTTCCTTATAATTTTCGTATTCATTTTTATAGCATTTTTCAATTCAGTTTGATATACAATTTATATGATACAATTAGATATAAAGATACATATAATTTATATGATAATTACATATACAAAGCTGGAATTCAGATTCAGCCATCAGAACATTCAATTTCATGCTTTTGTCAATTATTAAATCCAATAGGATTCTCATTTCCGATTTTATTTTATTACCTCAATATAGAGATTTTTTTAAATTTGCACTAATCCGATTTAATTAAATTCATATTTTTATGTCATATCAAAAACAAAGGTATATATCTATATCTATACCTATCTATCTATCTATGTATATATATATATATATATATATATATATATATATATATATATATATATATATATATATATATATATAAATAATATTTTTAAATCTAATTTAAACTGAATTAATTTCCTAATTTTTAGCTCAGTGTAGCGCATATTAACATCATTCTAAAATATTCTCTTATTTCCTGATCCCATTCCACTTTTTCTATTTAATTAATGCAACAGAAAGTTTTGTAAAAATGCATTCGTTAGCGCTTCACACGCTCCGAATGGAGGGATAAAAAAAATTGCTGACCTAAACAATTTTTTTTTAATAATCCATATGATTCCCTTGCCTGTGGTCGACATGTATAGGAAATCCCCACCAAAATATTATAGTATTTATTCACAGGAATAAAATTTTCATTGGCGCTTCTTCATTTCGCTCTGTGTCATTCTGCGTTGATGTGCACATGTCTTGTGCATAAATCATGCCTCCCGGGCAGACGAAGCCAACTTGTTTGTCCAGATAATTGACTTATTTGCTTTTAAATTATCCATATCGTATATATATATATATATATATATATATATATATATATATATATATATATATATTAGATTTTCAATATGATTATGAACATTCATTATAATGGATTATCATCATTATAATGAATGTTCATGAACATTCATTAATGATCATGAACATGATCATTATGCTTGCAAATTTCCTTATGAAATGTAATGTTTACCATATTATTTTTTGGCAAATATTGTTTGATCCTACAGAAATATTATACTTATCATAATTGTAAGAAAGAATCTTGTTTATATTGATATAAGAGAACACGGCAATAGATTCTGTTGGCTGAAAAACTCAATTATCTTAATTGATTACACAAAGAAGAATGAAATAAGATAATAAGCTATATTGCTTTAAGTTTGTTATATGTTATAACAATAGTCTGTCAAATATTATTAGAACGAGAAATCTTGGTATGCAGATATAACCTAATATCATTACGACATAGATATAAGTATGCAAACAAAAGAAATTGAGATCGTAAAAAAGTAGAACTGGAAATTTTGACGAATTTCTACGGTTCAGACTATCTTCAATCAAAAAATACTTTTAGAAATTATGTTTATTTTTCGCTCTATCTGTAAATTGACAATTGAAAAACAATGATTTGAGAAAGACAAATGAAATTTGATTCGTCAAATTTTGAAAGAAATTCATTCCAACGAAATTTGTAAGAAAGTAAACAGGAGAAAATAAAACATGAAGAGCTAGGCAGATAAAATTTGGTATAAAGATTTCTCACCTGAAATTAAATTGGAATCAAATTTTGAAACAGTCAGCATTTTGTACTTTATCATTCGTGTAAGCGCAATAGCTTAATATCCTCAATATAAATACTTAATCTCAAATCTTAAATTAAAGGTGAGCAGATAATACCTCAAATGCTATTATTCGATTTGTAGAAATAAACAAAGAAATGCTGAAACTGCCTAAAAATTTCAATTTGTAAATCTGGAATAAAAACTATATTTTCTGCAACTGAACTATGTGTGCACGCTCTGCTCATTCCATCAGAAAAGAAAACAAATCTTTGGACCCAAAGTATACTTTTATTAAGAAAATTCAGAATTATAATATAAATTATAAAGTATAACTAGAAAACTCGACGAAGGATGTGATCACAATTTCATGCACATATTCTTTTCTTTTAAATATTCATTCATTTTACTTTATTTCAAAATCCAACTTCTAATAAATGTTTGAAATAATTGATATCCAAGGCAATAAATAAAAACTCAGGCATTTTAAAATTATCTCATTTTTATGCTAACAGTTGACCAACCTTAGGTAGAAAAATGTAAGTCAAATTACCAATAAAATACTCTGAAAATTAACATAATACACACTATCAAAAATTTTCGATAATGGTTACATCCTCGCTTTATTTCAGACTTAATAACTTTCCGAAATATTGCATATTCTACTATCCAGCCGTCAGGAAAACTTTCAGCACTTTCAATTACCTCTTTAGCGAACATTTTATGCACAAATAAATTCCTTCCGCAAGCTTTTCTTATCAAACCTGGGGGAAACGAATTGATTTCGCCGGATTTATAATTGCATTGAAGTAATTGGAGATGCAGAAAGTTAGAAGCATCTGCTCCTCGATTCGACAGACGATTTTTTTTTCTTTGCTTAATCGTATCGAGAATTTCGGAAAGGAATTAAGCATTTGCCTTCGAATAATTTTGATGTGGGAGAAGTTGAAAGTCTTTATTCAGATTTTTCTTCATTTTTGTAACTTCGCGTAGGAGTTGTTCTGTTAAAATTTAGTTAAAAACTCAGTGACCAGGGGATGAAAAAGAAATTTGTTTACACTTTTCCGAATGACAGAATAAAAAGCTAATTTTCTGGAATCTAACTTTCACTCATTTATATGCATGGATTGTTAAGTGGTTAGGTAAGGGGGTGTAATCAATCGTGGCAGAGTCAAAAAATATTTTTAAGTGGCTTTACTATGTTTATTTTCTATTTAAAATTGAAATTTTCTGAAATCTCTTTAACTTACTTAGCAAGTGATAAGAAGAATTAATTCATTTTCAAGAAATGAGTAACGTATTTTAACTGAATTAGATCACAGAAATTTTTTTGAAAACTTAAGTGAATTGAATTTTTTGGAGTTTTATAACGCAAGAGCCATGATGTTGACTATGCTACGCCAAACAATGGATAAAATTATATCATTTTAAAACACTCATCGAAGGGAATATGAGGAGAAGCTAAAAAGTAATCAATATTTAAATCAATGGATAAATCTTTATGGACTTTAGAAAAGCAAAAATTTGGACATGAGGTGTCCTATCAAGCAGAGAAGATAATGAAAGGCAAGACTTTTGAAAAAACTGTAAACGCTGGGCATTGAAATATGGGCATTCTGACAAAATATGTTGTACAGACATTTGACAATGACATCGCTAACACAGTGATGGTTGCTCATCTAACAACAAATGAACATGGGTGAATCGAGTGTGTCCAATTCGTAATCGTGTTAAAACAGTATCTGCTTTTCTGTTCACTAATGAGGGCCAAGGTTGCCCATGGGGTTTGATAACATGAAGTTTGTTGTTTGTCTCCAGGTCCCACTGTCTTTTCGAATCAGAATATAGAGGCTTTTTAATGTGTTTCTTTATGTCGTCCACAGGAATATTAGTATCCATTGAAGTAGTCGCCAATTTGACAGCCTTATCTGCCTCTCTGTTGCCCAAAATTCCAACATGGGATGGTACCCAAAAGAATAAAATAGTGTAAGTACGTGAAATGAGTTTATCAAAAGTATCTAAGACCTATAAAATCAAAAGATGAAGATTACATGATTTTGGAGGATATAAAACACTCAGAGAGTCTATATAGATGATAAAGTATTTATCCCGGCTATTAGAAATTTCCTCTAAAGCATATAAAAGAGCACATATTTCTGCAACAACTGCAAAAGAGACATGAGCAGCTGATTTTGACTCGTCTGTGAAAACTGGAATAAAATTTTGATAATAATGTCTATATTGTAAGAAAATTTCTTGAAAAATGATATCTTCTGTATCAGACTTGATAAAAGTTTCAAAAGGATTTAAATATCGTACTTCAGGGATCTTCTAAGATGGAAAAGTATTTTCCGGCTGAGGAGCTGCATGTAGATACAGTAGATTAAGGTCTAAAAGAATATAATGAACTCTCGTAAAAAAGACAATGATGAATGGTTTTCGGGCATCTTGAAAGCGAACAAAAAAGGGGCGAAGTTTTAAATCATAAAATGGATGATTAATGTTCGATTGAATTTTAAAATAATAATTAAGAGATGAAATTTGTCCTCCTAATTCATGAGCTAGTTCACAGGTTTCAACATACAAGCTTTTAACAGGGGATATCCTGAAAGTACCTGAACAAAGACGGAGAGCTATGTGGTGAATAGGATATGTTAATTAGACTAAATCTTAATTTTTTTTTTGTAAATGCAGATTTTTTTCATTTCAATTTAAAAATTATATATATATTTATATATACCTTGACCGTGGATATTAATCTTGATATTAACCTTTACCGGGACTTTTATTTCTTTAATATTGATCACAAACATATGCTGTATACTTACAAAGTTGCGTAAAAAAAGGTGCAAAATGTTATGAAATCGATTAAAATTTTCAGGGAATCAAACTTTAAAAAATACAAAATTTAAATTTTTATACGGTCACAATACAAAAAAAAATTCCCAGTGAGTAAAATGTGCCCCATCCTCTAATAAGGTCATGTAAAAATTTCAGAATTTTATACTCAAAACTCTCAAAAATATGTTAAAACAAAGTTGGTGAAGGGTCAATCACAAATTAAAATGCAAATGTTTACAGCTTCAGTGCAGATGAAGCGACACAGGAATGCATCATATGGAAATAAAATATGCTTTATATATTTAGTTTTAAATGCAAATTTAAAAATATATGCTTCCTGAAATATACTTTAAAATTTTATATCATGAATTACAGAATATAACTTAAAAATAGCACAGTCAATGGAATTGTAAAAAGACTTATGTAATCTTTCCTTTAAGTAATCTTTCCTTATGTAATCTTTCCTTTATGTAATCTTTACTTTAAGTTATGTAATCTTTACTTTAAGTTATGTAATCTTTCCTTTAAGTTATGTAATCTTTCCTTTAAGTTATTATTTCTACAAATTTTTAGTACTTTTGAACCAATAAATAGCAAAATTATTACTTATTTCTTCAATCATTACTTTCATTGTTAATTTGTATACGGCCCCTAAAACACGAACGTCCGACATGAATTTTACTCTTTGCGAAATCATATCCAGATATTGAAAAGTGGTTTAAGTCAACATTCATGTAGTTTCATATCTTTGAGACTTTTTGTGATAAATTACTGAAATTTTGTAAATGACCTTATTAAAGAATGGGGCACATTTTACACATTAGGAGTTTTTGCACGGGGTCTGTATAAAAATTTAAGTTTCGTATTTTTTAAAGTTTAATCTCCTGAAAATTCTAAAAAATAAGGAAGTACATTGTTTGTTTGTTTCTTATGGCACTTGCCACTGACAAGCCCGCTGTTACGAAGACAGCGATTTAAGCCTGAGGGGGAACGTCTCTTATTTTTTATAGCAGCGCCAACTAGGGCCAAGAGTACGACTTTGCCACTCACGCATCATTCATTCGCTTGCAGAACCCCTTTTTACAGGAGGGCACATTCACACATCTCACAGATAGAACAACAGAAGAACAACCATGCCCAAACCGGGACTCGAACCCGGGACGCCCAGATCACGGGGAACACGCGCTACCCCTATGCCAGGACGCCGGCAAGGCAGTACATGAAATTAGTGATTATTTTAATGAACTCATCTCAAAATAAGCATGACAGAATAAATATAGATTGTTATTTCTGCGTTTTTGTTTGATTCATCGTGTTCAACGTTAGGTACTTTCAAGCATTGTTCATTTTTGATCTCTGACCAGGCAAACCATTTTGAAGCTTGCTCATTTTGGTGTGAATTACTACCCCCTCACATTTGGTTCATCGTTTTTAATCGCTCTTTGTAAATATTCACACATATTTATTGTAAAAAAAAGATTTTTTTTTTTTTTTTTTTTTTTTTTTTTTTTACAAATGTTACATGATTTTTAATTTTTCAAAATATTTTTCAATTTGAAATTCTTTCTATCGCGGTACAATAATTGCCTTTCATCTGTAATTATTACTACTGACTCTAAGATAAAAAGTTCAATAATTGGTCCATTAAATAATTACTTTTTCAAATGTCAGTGTGGACTACTTTTATATATCCTTCTCCTTATTCTCCTGAATAATCTTGAATGGCGGATTAAATTTAATTTATCACCATTCATTCGCTTTAAGTGATCCAATCAAGGCTCAATTTAGACTGGAATTCAGAAAATTCGACCACTTTCTTTGTCTGCTGCAGACATATTTGCGGATACTAAATTTAATCCCAGCTCTCAGACATGTTTTTCAAATAATTGCTTCATTTCGTTTTATCCAGACCATTGCACATAAACAAAAAGATATATATTGTTTATTCTGATTTTTATTTAAATGTAGATGTGTATAAGGAAACTGTATAAGTATGCACGAGGAAAATTATATGATTACAAGTCTTATTTTTAATTTTTGTTTATAAAAATGGTTTTCAATTCTCTGCATTAGAAATAAATTTGTAAATGTTTTTTCATGTATATTTTTGGAAGAAAATATTGCCTATTTTATGTTTAATTTACATAGATTAAAAACTTAAATAATCACACGTTTCTTTTTGCATTGAAATCTCTTGGCTCGTTTGTTCAGAAGTAACATGTTTTCATTGGTTCTTATGGAGAATCTACAACTCCAAATACTTTACATGGATATTGTAAGCATGCCTTCATGCTTAGATGACTGCGTAATAATTAAAATAAATTAACTAAAATTTTTAAAAATTAATTAATTAATCAATTAAGAAATTTCAAAATTTCAAAGAACGTGTAAACATATTATACACTTTATATTATATTTTTCATACAACACATCACGATTTTCCAATTGTATATATATATATATATATATATATATATATATATATATATATATATATATATATATATATATATATATATATATATTTCCTTACATATTAGATCACTCAATAGATAGCGCTGGGAGACTACAATTATTATTTACCTTTAATACGTTCGCTTTGTGTTTTTAAAAAACGGGAATCACAATCGATAGCTTAAAATTTCCTTGCCTGCTGCTGGTATGTGCTTTCATTTTTGTTTACTTTAATGGTTTAGAGTTTTAAGTGTTTATTGTTATTTTGTTATTATAATTTTACTTATTAGCGGTAATTTTCTTCTAATTTGTTGTTTTGTATTGTCCTTTCTGTTAAAATGGTATATCTCTTAGGCCCAATTTCAGGGGATTTTCGGGTCACGAGGAATCATTATTAGACCTTCTTGTCTGCATTACCTCACAGAAAAATCCCTATTTTTGAATCCCTGCCTGAGGGTGACTCTTGAAAAAGTCTTCAGACCGGATTCTTTTTATATTTGGTTTATTTGTTTTTCCTATTAACTTGATTTTAATACTTTTGTCTCAATTCATCTGTGTTTTAGAAGTAGCTGCATTTTTGCTCTCTAAATACTATGGAGTTTTTCCTGTTCCTTTTTTGGTTTTAGTTTGAATAAGAAATAATTTTTAGTAGCGATTCCAAAACTATTTCGTTTCATTTCATACACACACACACACACACACATATATATATATAAGAAAATTTTAATATGAATTCAATGATCAATGCTTCCAATGTAATGAATGCATATTGAAACAATCTATCAAGATAACTGACAAATAACGACGCTTTATTCAACACGAAGACACAAATACACTAACAACAAAATACAGTCGAACCATACACAAGAGTAGCACCTATAATAAATAAATGCACACAAGTAATCTAATCGGCAGTAAATAACCGTAACTACACCAAGTACTCAGAGTATAATCTTACTCTCTCTTGTTTCCTCTACTTCACACAGTCTAGCTGCTCAGCAAGAAACTCAATATTGTCTCACAACTAGATTTACTTCAGCTTTGTCTCTTGACACTTTTATTGTTTCTCTGATGGTGTAAAGAAGGTTTTGAAAAGACTTATTTACTTACATTTCTATCCATAATTCCTATTGATTCTGGACTTTTTCCTTATATTGTCAAAGTCACCAAATTCGTCGCAAGATGTTCACCAAGATTGTCGACAAGCCCTGGAGTCTGGTATTCGTCCAACATCCATCAGTGGTTTCTGCAAAATCATCTTTTTTGCCACCATATCCACTGTGCTGGGAAGAAGCATTATCAGTACGCTTCATATATATTTGCTGTTAGATAAACACAGTTTTTTCTGCGTTTAAAATGACGAAATTCCATCATTTCTTTCTCGAACTCTTCAACAGGACCGGGTTTTTTTTGTTTTATTCGTTTATTTATTATAGATTCCAATAAGGAAATAATTTATTAATGGATTGAGCCCAGAATAACCTAAGTGAAAATAAATTTAAAAGTGTATTTGTATTAAGTAACTTATTTGCGTTAATGTAAAAGCTGAGAATATTAAATTACTAAAAAGTAGATAATTACTACAAATTACTAAAAATTGGATTATTTTTTCAATTATCACTTTTTTTCAGTCATAATATTATTGTGAATATTTTGGAATGTGTCAATCAGTTTATTTATCAAATCCATAGTCATGGTTCGTTTAATTTTATGGTTGATAAATTTAGCTAAATTAATCTTTTATGAGATATCTAAATAACATAGATATGACAATATACAAATTGTGCGACATTTCAGTATCATAAAATATGAAGAGAGAAATTTTAGTACAAAATTTTATTGTAATAAGCTCGAAACAAGTGAAGGCTAATTCTTCTTTTATGACTTTGTGGCATTATTTTATTCGCTAGAATGAAAAATAAGTTAGTTTGAGTTGAACCTTCATATTTACTTAATGAACGCAATAAGATTTGTTTTGATGATTCATGCTATAATCAAGATAATTATTTGAATAATTCCAGTGATTTGGAAATGTTTTGTTAATTATGACAATAAATGTGTGATTCTAAAGCATTGATCTTTTTTAGCAAAAAGAATAATCCAACTTTCCGTATTTGCAACACAAAACAAAGAATCATAGATTTTTAAAAACAGAAAATATAAGAAAAAGAACATGCAGATATATAGGTACCTTTGCATACATTCACGAATTTTAAAGAATGCAATGGAAAACTACAAATATGCATAGAGAAATAATCTAATTTTCCTATGCGGGAAAGGAAACATTCAGAGCAGCTCATTTCACCTTTGGTTTGAGTAAAACAATGCCTGTATGATATAAAACAAAACAAGAGATAAAGCATTTAAAGATAAGGCCAAGAAAAGGGCAATATAGTAAAAAAATGGGAAGTGAAAGCCCAATATTTAAAGGATGAGCGGAGCAGGTATAATTTTCTTAGGTATTTAATGTAATGCGAAATATATTCATGAATGGAAGATCCTATTTTTGATTATTTATAGAAAACAAAATGCGATAATCAGTTTAAGTTTGTAAAAGAATTAAGCATTACTACTTTTTTAAATATTAGTTTATATCTATATTTTTAAAAAAAAAGAGGAAGAGAGGGAAAAATATTTCAAACTGATATAGTCTACATATATTGGGTTCATGCGATCGATCAAAGACCCTTCGGGTGACATATAAATACATATACATATAAATACATACACATATAAATACATATACCCTTTGTGGCGACAAAGTTTTTGGATTGTTAACCGAGTTCTCATTCCCATGATAAGATTCATAATGATGATTAAGGAGTCCATCGACGACAATGTGCCATAGTTCTATGTAAAGGGTCATCTTATATGTTACGCGTAATGGGGGCTATTATACTTTGTCTAAAGAGGCAGTTTTATGAGAAATAATGCTTTGAGGCTACCGGGTATTGTGACAGGCTTTGGATATGTTTACTTTTGCATAGTGGTCAAGGATGGAATAAATACTGGAAACCTTAAAGTAAGTTTAGTTTCTAAAAAAATAAATTTTTCTTATTATAAAGAAATATATGCTCGGTTCTAAATATTTCTTTAATTTATTTCCTGTCAACTAGATAGATTCGAACTCTCACTTCAGTTATACTGGGTTTTTTTTAATTAAATGTTAAATATTATTTAATTTACAGGTCTGCAGAAAGTCCATTTTCTCAAAAAAAAAAAAAAAGAAGAAGAAGAAGAATCTTTTACAAAACAAATATTTTCACAAGATCTTACAATTTTAATGTAACAAACAAGACATTAATGATATAATAAAAAAATGGACCTTAAATTATATAGGTCCAATTTATACAATATTTAATAAGATTAATTGCTAAGTGCAATACAACACTTATCTGTTTTCAGATAACTCTAGCTTTCACTTAGCGAACTTCAGATAAATTTTCAATTTAAATTTAAGAAATCAATCATTCGATTCCTATCAATTTCTTCTTCATGTAACAGAATATGTATAAATATATAGAAAAATAATAAGGCTTCAATATCTACCTTAATTTGATGAAAAAAGGTACTTCGTTAAGGAAATCAGAAACAGTAAATTTTGTAGAAAAGTCTTGATTAGAAGTAAGCATAAGAAATATTTACCGACAAAGGCTGCTGGTCATTGTTAAAACTAAATTTTGATTCATTATGGTGATTTTGAGTTCTGCAAACAATACAGCTCGAGATTAAATCTGGAATTATTAATTTCGAGCGTTTATTTATCATGAAAATTTCTGTTTTGCCAATATAAGACTTCATTATATAATTTTTATTCACTTACTGCTGCGTAGCATTTTAAATTTTTGCACAGTTTTGTGTTCCAGTTGTTCTATTTTTCTATTTTATTTTTTCCAGCGCTTAACTGTCGTTTAATGTATGGAATTAATTAAATTTTGATTGAAAAAATTCTATTTAATAATCTATTTGATAATCGTTCATCGATAGTCTCTATAATTTTCCTAATAATATGAAAAAAAAAACTAAAAAAGAGGAAATAATTAGAATTTTAAAGAAATCAATTTTTTAGCATACAAATCAAATTGTCTTTATGAAATGGTTTTTAACTTGATTTGTTTAACATATTTTTTTTTTAAATAATATCTACTTTGTAACGCAACTGACAAATAATAGTTATTATAAGATGCAAGTTATACGGAAGCAATAAGCAGGAAAATATATGTGACATTAAAACTCCAAGCATCAGAATCATATTTTTACAATTTCAATTTTAAACGACCTCTGAAACATTTTGATACATTTACGGACGTAACAAAATTCATATAATTGTTTTTTTTACTGTTTCATTATTTATTGAAAACACACCAGCTTTAGTGAATTATTGTTTTTAAGATGCATATATGTGTGTTATATTGCAAAATAGTTTTTATGCTAATTTCCTTTGAAACATGTTGTATATTATTGGAAAATTCATAATACAATCTCAAGCTTTCCTTAAACGTTTGGTTGAGAGAAGATTCCACTTGTGTAAAAACACATAAAGAGCTTTATGGCCTTAAAATGTGTAAAGGTTATTACGGTTTTTCTTGTTTGGAATAGATTAGCATAAAAAGGATTCTGTCCAATCCGTCATAATTTATTAATCATTCCAAGTTCATAGAGCATACTTGTTATGCACAATCGCCAACGATGCAAGTAAACAGTTTATGGCTGTTTTTATGTGTGTTTCTTCTGTCTGTTACAGCGTGAGATCTCTTGAGCCTTCGCCTTCCTGTAACAAAGCAGCTGAAGTATTTTTTCCGAAACATATCCACAAATAAAGGTGTCATTACCTCAATCCAGCATGCAAATTGTGGACCTTGAGTAAAAGCCGAGAATCCCAAGATTGTATATATATATATATATATATATATATATATATATATATATATATATATATATATATATATATATATATATATATATATATATATATATATATATATATATATGATTACCGCATATGAGCGCTTCGTGTGCTTCGAATTATAGTGAAGAAAGCCTAGTATGCAGTTGGGAATCCTTTTATGTTATCCGATTGTAGCAAAAATTGAACCCAGAACCACAAATTTTGCAGCAAAATCACATGGACTTTTGAATTTAAAAGAGAAGAACATATATTTGTAATCATTTCTAAAAGTCGAATATTCTAACAATTTTTCAAAAATATTATAATTAATAAGGAAATTTTAGATGGAAACATAGATGATATTTGATTTATAAATATATATCTATAAACATTCCACAATATATCATATTAATAGGTTGTATCAAGAACAAGAATATCGACTACTTCAAGCCTTTCAACAATGTATTGACTCATACTATTTTAAAATAATAATTCGCAGCATTGAAATCATGTTTATTTCTGCAACGGAGTAAATGCACGTACCCCAAACTCCACCATCGAATTAATCTTACGGTTATTTCTGAGCCTTCAATGAAGAGTTGTCCAGAATGTTTGAAACTTCGTATCAATAAAATGAATTACCAGGATGAATAATATGGCATAAGCGTCTACTGCTAGCAAGGTAGCTTCAGTTTAATTAATTTTGAAACCGGCCTTACAATTCTCTATAACTACGTTATTAAATAGTTCAAATTTTAGTTAAAGGATTAAAATGTATCTAAATTAAAAGTTTTATAATTTTATATAGATAGACATATCATATTTCGATTTTTTGGGGGGGGGGGGAAAAGACCAAGATTTGTTTAATAATACAGCATATTTAGATTATTCTACCAGTTTGTGCATCTTTATTTGTTTCGTAAAATGAAAATATTGTCCAAGAGAAATCAATACACGAAAATATTTATAAATTATAAACGAGTATAAAATTTAGAAAATTTTTAAATAAGGAAAATTTTACATGGTTTTGAAATAACTACATTCCAATGTAGATGGAATAATCTACGCTGTAGTAGTAGTTTGATCACTACTATCACTTGTCGTAATAGTTAGCACAATATATTGGTGAAAGCTTCGTAAATGAGAATTCAATTATGCATGAATTATAACCGTGATTAAATAAACGAGATGATTTTTTTTCCAAATGAGATATTTATTTCAATTAATATTAAAAACTAATGTGTTAGTGTGTCTATACATATGAGCGTTGATGCTCTACATATCGGACCTAGATCTACCAAACTTCGTTCTGATATACTTTAGAAAGTGGGAATGTGCATAGCGAAGCAAATACTTTGATATCTTTATCAGAACTTTAATTAATTTAAATTAATTAATATTTTGATGTTTTTTCACGATAACATCAAAACATATTATAGCATAAAACTAATTTTATGCCATCTTAAAATAAAAATAAATTCTTTTTTCAGGATACATTTTTATGAATTTTCATGTGATTTCTTTTTTTAAAATTTAATTGAACAGTTCAATACAATACTGAGATTCAAATACAATAATCATATTTAATTTTTGGATCATTTTTCACAGTGAATGAAAAAAAAGTCAAGATACAGTACACAAAAGTAAGAAGATAGGTGAACCGGACAGTTATGAATTTAATGACGAGGTGATGTCATGGGACTTGACTCTACTAAGGTTGGTTCATATATAAAATTAATAGAATGTGAGTAATTCTATTTAAATAGCCTGGATGTAATGTCTTCCATAATTTAATGTTTTTTAATTTTCCGAGGGGATCTTAAACATCATTTTATGCTTAAGATATTGAGTTGAAAGTAAACACAACCATATCTCCAATGAATTATTTGATTTCTAAAGATGGCTAATAAAATATGAAATCAAAACATTTTCCTATTATACATCAAATGCAAACGGAAAATTAATTTTTACATTATTTCTAGGTACAATATTATTAAGAAAAAATAACATCCGCTTTTTGGTTTAATGCAATTTGTTTATGTTTAAATGCTGCAGCCTGTCTTTATCCTAGATGTCAATTATCTCGCATTCTTAAAGCTATTTCTTTTCAAATTACAGCCTGCCTCTAATAAGTTGTAATACTTTTTTTTTGTTCTGTGATATTAATCCGACGGATTGAGACATGCTTAATTGACAGTTAATTATAAAACAAAGCTTAATGCTGAAGTAAATGTTTTGCGATGATGGATTGAAAAACAATTGCCTCCGAGTTTTTTTTCTTTCATCAAATATTGTCTCAACACATAACATGAACAGTATGTTTTTTATAAAGAAATCTTTTGAACATGCTATTATTTTTTTAAATATTTGAAACGAAAATTAAGAAGAGATCAGAGTAAACTTGTGCCTCAGTTATTAATTGACAAATTTGTGTTAAATATATTGGTTATAAAGTCACATTTTTGAGTAATATTATTCAAATACTCCTTGTTTATAATTTATCCCCCTTTAATGTAAAGCATTTCTGCATTTTGAAAATATAATTTTTTCGTCTTACAATATCGGTGACTTGATTTGAATTAATTTTTGTTGATTAATTAGTTGTTTGAGAAATTAGGTTTTTTGTTTTTGTTTTTATGGAGAAATCAATTTGAAATTATTGTAAATAGTACTAAAGTGCTCGAATAAGTTTGTGGCATCAAGAGTTTAAAGGAACCACTACTTCATATATGGTTAGAGGCAGAATTGGATCTTAGAAAAATATATGATTTTTAATATTAATAGGATATTTTTTGAATAAAGTGAAATTTATAGTTGGAGAATAAACATTTTTTTTTCTTTACAAAAGATTTCAATTGCTAACACATTACCAAATATTAACCATTTGAATAAAATAACATTAATCTCTCTCTGCATCCCGTAAGTTTTTATTTTTGTATTTATTCAAAGAAAAGCATGTTGCTGTAAGCTCTCTAAATTTTTATCAGTAACAAAACATGAGAAAAGGAGATTGTATTTATGGCTTTTCTCATAATTCTCAAAAAATACATGATAACTTACCATGTGATTTTGTAAGTCGATTTGACATCGTTCTTTTGCTTCTAACAATTAATATTTAGGTGCATAATGTTTTATTGCACTTAAATAAGACTACATTAATCCAAAAAGTATATAATTCAGATAAATTTATACCATCTGCATATTATATTTACTAATACTAGTTTTCTGGGATTTTCCCTTCGATTTTAATAATAAAAGCAAGTATGTGCGTCTGTTGGCATTGTACAAGACGGATTGTTAGGAACAAACATATTTTAGAGAATGGAATGTGCAAATAGAAAGGAATTTTAATAATTTAATAAAAATGTTAGATAATTAGAAATCTGATAAAGCTTTTATTTTCCTCCAGTAACTTCTTAAATATTAAAGCATCAAAATGTTTTTTATATTAGTTTAGATTTCAAGAAGTTACTTTTCAATAATAAAAATTTCATTACTGTTAAATTTTATTTTTTGTTCAAATTGTCCTTAAAAAGTCTCTAAAAATACCTGAATTTTAATTATAACTTTTATAAGCAAGAAAATTTGCAAATATTAGCTGATTGTAATTTTTAATCCAAGCATTTAAAGGAATAAAAGTTAGAACCAAATCATTCATTGCCAAATTATTAAAAATTAAAAATTATAGTTGATCATTACTAATTGCCCATTAATATTGTTACCATAATTATATCTAATTCCATCAAAGTTCTAACTTTTTCTTCGTAGGACAAAGATAATCTTTAATTTGAATTTGTGCTTAAAAATTGCGATTAATTTAAATATTACATGGAAGAGAATGTTATTATACTTCATTCTTTCAAGTTATTTCAAAGTTAAGTTAAAAGTGTTGTATACCGTGCATAAGGATATTACTAACTGAATTCACTTTTGAGGGAAAAAAATAGCCTCCTAATCTTATTTACATTTTCGAAGGACATAGAAACTAAGGCGTTAAAGGTCACAGAATTTCTAATCAAACAAGCATAATAAACAACCTCATCATTTTTCCTATAATGATCAAAGCCTCTGATCTAATTGTTTAAGCTTCATTATTTGCCGAGATATTGCGTTTAATAAATTATTTTCAACGATCAATAAAATGTTCCCGCATTCGAATTTGTCACTTCAGTGGAAATTTCACGAGCAAATAAATTGCTTCCGCTCGCTTTTCTTATCAAATTCCGCGAAAAGAAATTATTACTGCGCGCTTTCTAATTGCATTGAAATAATTGCGGATGCACAAAGTCAGAAGCACCTGCATTCGATTTGGCAGACGATTTTTTTCCCCTTTGTTTAATCACGCTTAGAAATTCGGAAAGGAATAAGGATTTGCATCCAAATTATTCTAAAAGTGAAGGAAGTTGAAGGGGTTTATTAAAACTTTGCCATCCTTTGAAGTTCGTAGATTCGAAAAAATGTTAGTTGGAAGTTAGTGATTCAAAGAAACAGAAAAAAAATTGGTGCATTTTTCGACAGAAAAAAAGAAGAAGAAATGAAGAAAGTCATCTGCTATCTGAGTTTTATGTATTTGCATGAAAACAAAGTATATGAGAAGAATTTAAGCAGGATGTTTCATACTAAAGGTCATTTAGTTAGCTTTTTTTCCCTTCTTCATGACACTTCCCAGGATTATATTTCTAAAAGTATTGTAAAGATATTACCATTCCAACAGTAGCGTTTAATGGAAAAATTACAAATTTGCTCGGTCAATTTTATTGTATATAATTCTTATATTTTTTCCCGAAACTTTTTCATTTTCTGATTACTTTATTTTACTATTTTCATAAAAATTAATCTATATAACAAACTCTGTAGAACAAGGTGATATTTTGCAATCATCGTTTTCCAAACATGCATATTCTAACTATAAAACTTAGTATCTCACATGTATGATCCTAAATGGCTGTAATTGTGAAATTGTTATCTTTTAATATTACCTAATAGAGTCCAGATGTATACAAATAAATCATATTCGTACATTTTGTTTTATTCTATGTTCAACTTTTCTGTTTAATTTATTTTTTCAACTATATTAATGTAAGTTGTAATAATGTATTCTGATTGAAATTTTTTTTATATATAAATGTGTAACCATCTGATACTTTTAAGTATTTAGATGTAGTGATCCGTTAAAATTATTCTATTAAAATGTATAATGTAAAGAGAAACTTTACATAAATTTGAAACCTAATAGTATTTATAAATATGAGGACATTCAAAGATATTCTATTCAGTATAACTTTCAAAACAAAAAATATTTTTTGGAATATTTAATTTAAAAAACAATGCTGTAAAATTATTCTAACTTGACATTCATATTTCGAAACATATATTAAAGGAGTCTGAAATTTGTATGCATGTTTTTTATTAAGTGAAAAATAATCATTTATGAACATAATTTCTAAAAATTTAATTTTAAAAAGAAGTTAACATATTCATTTTTGGTTTTAGAATTGGAATGATACATCAAAGAATTTTTGTTTTGAACACATCAATAAAAATGAACAAGGTTTTTGTTTAGTTTTAAAATATGATTTTATACTTGCTGCCGCATGAACAATTTAGACACTGTGCGCAAATTGCTATTTCATTATTCTCGAAAAAGGTACTATTTCTTCCCAATTTAATAATTTTTCTTTTGTTTTTCTTGTAAATGCTGACATGCTTTTTAACTTGTGAAATAGGAAATTGATTAATAATCAACTCATTTCGTATTCAAATGTTTCATTATTCCCTCTTAATTTGTTAAAATCTCTGAAGTTAATATATAAATTTAAATAGAAATGGCTCGATTTCAAAATATTTATATATAGATAAAAGAAAAATTTTTCATATCATTATTTTCTTCAAAAATGAATTATCCAATATTAGATCTTTCTTACAGCCATTTACAGTGTCTCACAAAAGTGATGGGGCACTTGTGCTTTACAAAAGGAAACAGTAATAAAATAAATTAAAAAAACATGTGTAAATTTTTTGTGGGTGTGTTTCATACTTAAATTTAGTAGCAATTATTACATAACATACATTTTGTCAAAATATTAAAATATTAATTTAATAAAAATACAATTGTTTAGAACGGAGCAAAAAATAGCTCACATAAGTGATGGGACACCATTAGAGATGCAACAAAAATAGTCTGAAATAAGCAATAAAAATATTTTTGGTGGTTTTATTTTTACTCAAAAGCAATTGGCAATAATTTATAAAATCGTCTGCAGTATTTCTTTCCTGTTTGTTTTGGAATTTTTGTGTTTTTTAGCTCTGTGCAGACATGAATGCTAAACGAAAAGAAACTTCGCCTGAAATTCGAAAATTAGTTATTAATTTGCATATTGAATGTGGAAAATCTATTAGAAAAACTGCTGAAACAGTTAACTTGAGTCATTCAACAGTTTTCAATATCATTAAATGATATAAAATGAATCATATTATTCAGGATAAAAAAAGACCTGGCCGACCATCAAAACTATCCAATGGAATAAAGCGAATTATAATTCGAAATATTAAAACAAAAATCCAAGAAAAAGTGCTCCTAAAGTCGCTGCTGATTTACAAGCATTATATGGAATAATTGTTAATCCTGAGACTATTAGAAGGGTAATTCGATCTGCTGGATATCACGGTAGAGTAGGCAGGAAAAAATTCTTCGTAAGTGAAAAGAATAGAAAACTCAGACTAGCTTTCGCAAAATCCAACATAAATAAGAATTCTGATTACTGGAATAAAGTTATATTTCCGATGAGAGTAAATTTAATATATTTGGTTCTGACGGTAGAATCTTGGTGTGGAGAAAACCCAGGGAAGAATTTCGCAAACAGAACTTGGTGCCAAAAGTAAAACATGGTGGAGGAGGAGTTATGGTATGGGGGTGTATGTCGTCCGCTGGAGTTGGTAATCTTGTTTTTATTGACAGTATAATGGATCAATACAAATATATTGATATTTTAAAGCAAAATTTGAAATCTTCAGCACGGAAATTGAACTTTCATAACGATTTTAAATTCTACCAGGACAATGACCCCAAGCACACTGCTTTGAACGTTAGACTCTGGCTGCTGTATAACTGTCCTGAAATAATAAAAACACCACCACAATCTCTAGACTTAAATCCCATAGAGAATATTTGGCAAGAATTGGAATCAAGAATTCGCAAACACACCATTTCTTCAAAACAACAATTAAAATCGGTGCTTCAAGAAGAATGGGGTAAAATCACTCCAGAAATGACAAAAAAATTAGTCGAATCCATCCCAAAAAGATTAAATCGTGTTTTAAAAGTAAAAGGAAATCCAACAAAATATTAAAACCTTTTAGAAAGTAAAATTTTTGGATAAATATTTGATGGAAAAGTAAGTGTCCCATCACTTATGTGAGCCATTTTTTGCTCCGTTCTAAACAATTGTATTTTTATTAAATTAATATTTTAATATTTTGACAAAATTTATGTTATGTCATAATTGTTACTAACTTTAAATATGAAACATACCCAAAAACGTTTTGTACATGTTTATTTATTTATTTTATTACAGTTTCCTTTTGTAAAGCACAAGTGTCCCATCACTTTTGTGAGACACTGTATATACCCAAAACATAACTTATAGGCAAAATTTACATGCGTATGCCTAAATAAAGTTTTATTAAATAATTCTGGACAATATACACTTAAATTTAATGGTTAAAATCTGCAATAAAGAATGTATCTTTATTCATTATCGAACCATTAACAATTCAGACAATTTCTCTTTATCTTTTGCGAGATACCTCTATTAAATTTCAATTATTATAAATATTTTTTTGAAGTTATATTCTAGCATTTTTAAATCGTACTTCTAATTTTACAATTTCCTTATGTTAAAGGTCAAAGTCTTAATCAGACTTTAATCAGATCAGTCAATTCATGTTAACTAATCAGACTATCTCACACAGTGTTTTTCAAAAAGATAAGACTGAATTTTTTTTCCATTTTTAGAACATTTTTCACACTGAAATATTTCTATATTTTGTTGGTATTAAACAAATCCTCAGATTCTTCACGGAAGTTACTTCATATTTCAAATCACATAAAAAAAGTAAATATCAACACACATTTAGCGACATTTTAACATTTTGAAATAATTGTTTTATGCTTTTAACTAATGTCAATCTTATCCAACTAAACTGAGTACAATTATTGAATTGTTAAAAATTCACCTTCCAGATCACATTAAAAACTAAAATATCTTTATATATGATGATATCCCGTGCTTTTAAAGTGCTTATTTTGACTAATCTCAATTACATTCAGTTATACTGTTTTAAGTTGCTTAATTGTTAGGATTTAAAATAGTGACCAATATTTTAACAGTAGAAAATTAATAATGATTTATCTGAATTACAGCTTCTACACTATATATGCCTTTTTTATAATATCTTAGAAAATCTGAAACTACTTTTATAATTGAACAGTGCTAATTGATTCTAGGTTTTGTTCATTTTTTAAAAAAATTTTAAACAGGCTGATGAATTAAACTAAAATTAAAAAAAAAAAAAAACAATAAAGACAACTATTGACAAATATTACAGGCTCCGACATTTTATTGAACATAAACTTTGTAATAAATTAATATAACACAATCATGCATTATCAGATGTTTGTTTATATAAACGTTTAGATGTCAAAAAAGATAATTTGTCAGACTTTCAAAAAAATAGACAAAAAGATAGGTGTCAGACTTTCAAAACAACACATATGCTTCGTTTCGAGATCCCAAATCCAGCACTTTTCGACGATCTCACTTTTCTAAGGGGTGATTGCAGGAAGATGAGCGGTTATTACTCCGCCCAATAATAATTCGTGTCCACCGAATTACTAAATGCAAACCTCTCCTCCTTCAATATTTCTTCTCACATCTTTTTTTTGCCGAAATAAACCCTTCCCGATGCATGCGTAAAAGCGTGGAGTGTCTCAGAATTGGAAAATAAACAGTAATTAACAATGAATTGAAAAATACAAGAAATTACACTAAATATCATAACATTGCATATTTATATTAAAACAATACATAAGTAACAAAACGATATAAATATATTTTTATATTTATTGAATTTATTAGATTTTAATTGATAACTAAATACAAAAAAAGACCGATTTTGCATTACAGAATAATTTTTAAATGAACATTTGAAAATAGCTTGAAATTCAGGTATATTATCTCATGTATTCTACGAATTTTCTTTTCTTCAAAGTTTATTTTAACGTTTCAGATATTACAATTCCCAAACCACAGAAACCTATCTGAAAATCTCTTTGAGATGAGGTTCTATTTTAAATCTCATGTGGTTTCTAGGGTAATAAAGCAATTCGAAAAAAAAAAAGTTTATTTGAAAGCAACTCGGAAGAAATAAAAATTGTCCTGCGTCAATCTTGACATCATTTCCCCGAGGAATAAAAGTCATAGAACACGAAAAGCAAAGAAATTTATGAGAGATTCGCTCCGATTCAAATAAAATTCTTTTCCACATAGGCTTCCTTTTTATTACAGTCTGGAAACTCATTTTAATAAAAGCGTTCGAAGTACACATATGAAGAAAAAATTGTATATCTTTGCAGATATGTAGGCTTTCACTATATTTATGGAGGTTCATTAATTGTTTTTGTTTTTTTCAAAAATTTTTCTTGTTGGTTATTCTAAAATTATCTTTATACAGTAAATTCTTAGAAATGCCGGCTAATTTTGGTAAACTCCGCATATTATTTACATATTATTTTAACATGCATTTAAATAAGGTGTTTACTGAATTTTTATAATACATGCATTATTTTATTTTTGTATTTACCTAATTTTAATAATACATCGTGCAACTGAAAAAAAAGGAAGATTGAAATAATTATACTACATGAATTTTCTAACAATAGTACTTATAAGAAAACTCGTAGCTCTTATAATTTGATATATTAATTGAGAGCTGATAGAATAAAAAAAATCTTACAGTTATATAATTAAAATCATATGAAAGAAGCCTGCTATTCTGTATAGGTAAATGCAATATTTACTAATTTTTATCCTCCGTATACATTTTTCTATGCAGTGCAAAATTAAGTTAGAGAATTAGTTTTCTTTTAATGCAGTTTGCAAATACTATGAGACAAACAGATGAATATTGTATACGCTTCATGACAAATGATTAAACAATAAACTTTTATTAATGAAAACGATTTTGTAGTGTATTGAAAAGATTATTTTATCTTTGCTGTTATCATTCCTGTTCTTTTTTTTATTTAGAAGCAAATTAAGATTTTTATTCCTTACGGTGTTTGAGCATCGGCTATTAAACATCATTGATAACAATAAAAGAATCGTTTGGCATGCTTTGAAATTTTGAGGAATTACTAAATTTAAAAAATGCTTTTCATGAATATTTTCACTTTAATAAACAAATAATAAGCAGCCAATAAAAGTATATAAAAATAAAGATGTGTGTCTTATTCAAAAAAAAAAAAAATAGATAGGCTGTTATCGTAATTTTGAAAATTCCTTGCAAGTGAATTAGTAGACGATAAAAATTTATATTTTATCGCCTATTAATTGAAAAATGTATAATTGATTTCATTCCCAGACAATTGAATTATAGAAAAGAATTAAAGAATTATAAGTTGTTTGAGCCTTAATTTCTATATAATTCCGACACGTTTATGAGTTTTATATACACTTTCATTCTGTTGATGGAATTAGCTATCTTCGGCGTAAATGTAAGTCAAAGTTTGTAGAAATAATATTTATACTGGTTACCTCTACATCAATTAAAATTGTTTATTTTGTACATTTTTAATTATTAACTCATTAATTTATTAAATGTGTTTATAGCAAACGGTTTTGTAATATCAGTAATTACACTACACTCGAGTTATAATGCAATTAGATTGATACAGCAAATTCATTCATAAATCATTAAGATTCTTATTTCAATCAATTATTATAGCAATTATAATTGAAATATTATTATAATAAGATTATTATTATAGCAAATACTATAGCATTCAATATCAGAAAATATTATTTAGGACTCAAATAATTTATTTCCGTTTTTTGGGATATATATATTATTTTTTTATTAAATAAAGCTTTTTAAAATAAATTTATAATCTATAAAGCAACTTGTTTTTATTTATACATTTTCCATTTGTTTATTTTTTTTTCACTCTTTTTGTTCTTATTTGATTCATTATAAAATAAAGCTAATAAAATGAGGCGATATGTGATTGCTAATTTTTTTTCGTTTTGATCATAGATTACTGAAAATCAGGAAAATACTATGAGATATTTGCATTTTAGTCTGGGCTTTATCCAAATTCATTTGATAGAAAATTACGAAGTTTGCTAACCATGAATAAATGTATAATTTTAAGATTTAATTTGAAAGAAATATGAATACAATGTCAGTAGGAAATTATTTCAAATGTTATGGATGAAGTATAATTTATACTTGGCCATAATAAGAGACCCTTAATGCCATTAGCATCTCATCAGCAGCAGCCTGATTGCTAAGACTTGCTCATTATCGTATGTCCTAAACGTGATGACAAGACACTTTGCTAATTAGGGGAGAAAGGGACATATAAGTCATGAAGATGAACCTTTCTTCAAATTATTTGGATGAACGTTGTATCTTCCATTTGTAACCTTCTAAAAATTATTTCATGTATTAAAAAAACCCATAATTAATTAGATTATTATTTCACGAAAATCATAGTTAAACTAAGGCGATAATTCATAATCAGAATGTTAAATTACGATTCTTCAACTTTTAGGCTGTATTAAAACAAACTCTATAAGCTTTAAAATATATCTAATATATAATCAAAGCTCTTTTGAGTATAAGCTTGACTGACGATAAATGTTAGAAGGATTAATTGAATTTTTCAAATTACAAGATCGAAATGCAAATCAGTTTTAAATTTGATTGTATACGGAGCATAAAATTATTTTCCGTCAGTGCATTTTACTACATAAATACGACAAAGACAATCGAAAATTTTTGAAACGGATCTAGGAATTAATGTTATCATTATATTAAGCATAAATGAAATGATCCTAAATTGGAATGGATTAGAAATGCAAATGTTGTCTTCAATTCCCTTAAAACACTTTCTGAGGGTGTGAATAGAATGTCATTCCACTAACAATAGAATCCCCAACTGGCCTTTTCCAATTCAAAGCCCGCCATATTTATTTGATAAAATAAGTGTTTACAACTCTTCTGAGTCATTCATTAATACATTCTCTGACAAAACGAATATGCCGTTCAACTTGCTGGAACAAAGCCCGATATGCCGTTGAGAATCAGCGAACTATTTAAAAGAACTACGTTGGGACGAATAGAACAACTTATTCACAACTTATTTCTTGTTCCATTCTGCACATCTCTTTGATGTCTGCTTCATTGGTTTTCAGTCCTCCCTGTGAAATAATAAACTTTTAATTTTACTATTCAATGAATATTTAAATTTTCAACAAATAAAATCAAAGCAATCATTTCCCTATCTTTAAAAAAGGCATTTTGTAATCTATCTAAAAATAATATCATGCGATAAATAGGGTAAGCACACTCGAACCATTCCGACACACTGATTAACTTGGATGTATCATGGGAACACAGTGACAATTATAGGCAATTGAATTATTAATTTTCTTTACCTGTCAAGATACAACCTCTCCTGTATCAGGCGTAGTCTATAATTGGTGGAAGTGACTAGATATCACATTGTTACTATATCCACCAGGATTGCAAAAACCAAGTACTAGAAGCTTCTCATTCTCATTTTTGAAGTGCCCCCCCCCAATGGGACTTACATTCAATGGATACAAAATCTACTGAAGCATTGGAGATTTTAGTACATGTAATAAATGCAACACGAGGGTTATGTCGAAAATATATTTCTCTCTGCCACAGTAAAAAGAAACACAATGTAATTACCTGGAAAGATTTGTTGCAAAGATGTATCAATATCTCAGCTACTTCTTAATAAAAATAACTACCTGAATTGTAACACTTGACATACCGAGAGATGAATTTTTAAAATTCTGCATCTTAAAAGTCTGTCACCTGAGAATGGAGCCAGCGTCTCACAGTTTTCAGCAGTATTTTGTTTGTGGAAAGGTAATGAATGAACTAGAGTTTCTTCAAGTACAAAAACTGATGAAAGTGACAGAGACGATGTTTGAGATAATAAGGTGGATGCCAAGACAATTCCCAAAGAAGTAACTGCAGTTTTTATTTTTTTTAATTATTTTTTTTATTTGCCTTATGCCAGCGAGAGTTTTAGTAAATTAACAAAACACAGGTCCTGAGCATCCTTTGTCTTTTGTTGCGATTGATTGGGCGCAATTTCTTTACTGTTGCGCAACAACATTCAGCGTCAGTGCCCCAGTTGGCGGGAGAATGAATGAAAGCTAATATCTCCCTGTAATACAACGATATTAATGTAAACAAAGAATTACCAGTAATTACAATTACTGCTTTCGAAAACCATGCCTAAATTCCATCCAAATTATGCCTTACGCTTCATTCATTTTGCAGAGCCATCTGTTGGCGATGTGGAAAACTTACTTTCAGGATAACCCTCGTATTATCCATACTAGTTTTCTAGTTTTCACACACAGATCTCTACTTATAATAAAGAGGAACGTGCATTTAAGTGAATGTTGGCTTTTTACAGAACAGAAAGTATAATGCCAATAATTAAATTCAACATTGATATACTTTGGAGAATAGGGATGATAATCTTGAATTTTTTTTTCTTTAAATTAAATTAAAAATTAAGCAAGAGCTTGGCTGTTTTCCACGATGACCTCTAAAAATATCGTTTCATAAAAATAATATTCAATAAGTTTTAATTTTTTTTTAAGGGTGACAATTTAATTCCTCCACCGTCCTTAATTTTGGCTTGTTCTAAAAGAAATTGTTTTCGTTATTTTTAACAACGTATTTTCGTGTTGTAATGAAATTCAAACAACTTTCACTGCTGAAAACTGAATGTTCAAACTTCTATTGTTGAAAGCTATAGATTAAATACTGTGCTATTACAGCGCAGTTTTCTTTTGCAAAATTACATTTCCGCAAAAGGCAACATGCAGTTTGAAATCGATTGCTCAAAAATTTAAAATTTCTTAAGGGCCCGATTCCATTATAAGGTTTTATCGATACCATAAGCAAACCGAATTATTGAAAGAACACACATTTAATGTGCATCACGTTTAATGCTTAAAGATTTTTTTTTTACGGAAAGTATATATAAAAATATGTGTAAGAGATTTAACACTTTTGATTCCCTTTTCTGCAAGATTGAAATCTGTTGTAAAAATGGTTCCTTCGATGATAACTCATGTAAAAGTAGTATTTACTTACCCAACAAGGAGTATCATCTGATCTTCGAATGCCCATTAGGCTGAAAGCGTTAAAGAAAATTAAAGTACTCAATATTCTTGTCAAAATAGTGATTCCCAAGAATTCACCACACATTTTTTTTATTATATCATCTTACCTCTTTCCCACGCACAAAAGTACATGTATCACGCCAACTTTTCAAAGATACGTAATTTATGTGAGAAAGTAGAATATTACGTAATGACCATTAACTCATGGGACTCACTCATCAGTATGGTAGCAAGTTGAAAAAGATGACACTCGAATCACTAGCTTACCTTAAGTGCGTATATCTTAAGTTATAATTTCAATCAATTTCAATAAACAGTATCAGAAGAAAAAAAATGACTCAATACGGAATTCTAACTGAAGCATGAAATTCATAGACAGCAAAAGCTGGATGAAAGCTGTTAGAACTGAGATTTCCTGGTACGAAACCCATCTCCTTTAAGAAGGCTACATGTAAGCGGGTCGAGTGCATGACCAATCCATCGACATACCAACCCCCGTCTGGTATAACTGGTTCCGACGAATGTATGAGAGAAGTTGCCGATTAATGCGTCGCTGTGTCTATCTGAACCTTGGCTAAAAATTCAGAAGATAGTCGCCAAATAGCCCTCGCTTTGATAGCCCTAAAACAGAATGTAAATGAAAGTAGTATACTAGTTATTAACAAAAAAAAGCAGTAAGTCGGAAACGAAGAAGACAAAATAGAATCACACTTCATCTTAAGGTTTTTGTGAGTGAAGAATCTGGAAAGAAATATTAGGCTGCCTTTGGAAAAACAAACTGAATACTGAAAAAATATTTCCCTTACTTCCACTGAAGGAAGTCCACTTAAAAAATTATTTTGATTATTAACACATTTTTAGTTTTTAATTTTATTTTTGTCTTTTTTTCATCGCGTCTTCCTGCCTACTTAGTTTAATTTTGTCTTCCCCTAATAAGCGTTGCCTGCAGACAGTAAATTTCTGCATTAATTTCAAGTGTTTGCTCGATAAGGTAAATATTATTTTTATATTAGAAATTTGAAGCATATTCCATTCTCTAAACTTTTATTATACATATATTATGAGAAGAGTTTTTTTATAAAAGTCCATTTATTTACGTATAATTTATTATAATAATAAAATAAGAAATTGGTATGCATAGTTTTAATAAAAAAAATAGATCATTCAAATCACATACAGATACCGTAACAAACTTTAACTATATCGTTAACTTTTTATAAAGCATTGCAAACAAGCAAAAATTGTGCAGAATTTCAGAGATTAATTTATTTTGTTTTCGTTAAAAATAATTAATACTTTACTCAGGAGTGCTTACTTTAATTACTTAAAGAACAAGAGAAAATGAGTTTTATTTATGTTTTCTTAATAACAGTCAAAAATACTTAATTCCTTTCCTGTGGTCTTGTTGGCATTAATTTTTTTCTTGTTTTTTATTTAATTTTCTTTTATTTCGTTATCCTGTCTTGCTTGCAGTTTTTTTCCAAAAACTATTCAACGCATTCAATGGCAAAAAAATAAATATTTTTTCGATATAAATGAAATTATAAAACAAATAAAGTATTTTTAATCGAAGTTATCAAAGATAATATTTTTTTTTCTTCCTTAGCAGTTAATGATACTTATTTCTTTTCCTTACTTTATAGTAGTCGCCTATGATGACCGTCTGAGGTTTTTTTTTCTTGTACGTGTTGGTTGTATTTAATTTCACTTCTGTCTTTTAGACATGATTTCATGACCATGATTCAATCAACCAACTATTGTATTTAATTTTAATTCTGTCTTTTAGACGTAACTTCATGACCATGATCCAGTCAACCAACTATTGTATTTAATTTTAATTCTGTCTTTTAGACATAACTTCATGACCATGATTCAATCAACCAACTATTGTATTTCATTTTAATTCTGTCTTTTAGACATAACTTCATAACCAAGATTCAATCAACCAACTATTGTATTTAATTTTAATTCTGTCTTTTAGACATAACTTCATAACCAAGATTCAATCAACCAACTATTGTATTTAATTTTAATTCTGTCTTTTAGACATAACTTCATGACCATGATTCAGTCAACAAGCTATTTTTAAATATCAAATTACTATATTAGACACTTAAACTGCGTTATTTTAATAGTCTTTCACAAGTTTTGTCTTTTCTGCGTATGGACTTCTTTAATGGAGAGTAGTCCCATGCCATCATAACACTAATGAAAACCTAATTGACAAGCTGATTTTTCTAACTTCCAAGGTTTGCAACTTCACTCTTCTATTCGGTACTAGCCGCCTTTGGAACCAATTAGTTCACCGGAATTAAAGGGTGCTAAAACTTTCAATTACATATTTTGTGTAAATATGGCTTAATGATTTCTTCCGCAAAATATTTTAAAATTTCAGATTTTGATTAATATATAACTTGTACTATTATAGACATTTTACGCCGCTTCTTTAATTTTGTACGTATTTGACCATTTCTCACCATTGCTTGATTCTGAAATTATGCCTGAATTATAAGTAAAACAAATTTTAAAGATGTCATAATATTAAATTATTGAAACATATACTATATGAAACTTAATAAATATGAGAAAATAAGCCTGATATTCATATCTCGGTCATCAACAATGGAATAAAAAAGCCAAGATAAAATCTTAATAGCAACAATGAAAATGATTTCCAGTTTCTCTTCAGCAATGAATATATTGCTATAAAATACGTTTCAGATATTTTTAAATGATTAAAAATAGAAATTAAATAGTACGGCAAAAAGTATTTTGGAAACTTTAATTTTCCCCGATTTCAAAATTATGTAAAAACCATATTTTTTGCTGTAATGTTTTCAGAAGTTATATCGGGAAAACCTTAAACATTTTTCTAAATTTTTAATGAATTAAAATTTCAGAAACTTAGTTCTGATGTGCTTATTTCTGTCCTTCAAAAATATATATGTGTTAAACTTGATAGTTTAAATGAAACGATCCAGCCTGTGGAACTGTAGTAAACATTTTAAATTCGCCATTTTTTTAATTATTTTCACATCATATCGTCATATTTTAAAATTCGTAAATAATTGAATTAATTCAGCTGTGAACATCATTAAAATACTCATATTTGACATAGATAACTCTTGTTAGAAATGTTAACTTTTTTTAAATACTTTATTTATTAAAGCTTTAAAATATTGCATCAAAGGTCTTCGATCCTAAGAAAATTTCGAAAAATTATTACATATTCCAATGCTCAAATACTCATCAAATTAAATATATGCTAAGTAACAAGTGAGTAACATATGCTAAGTAACAAGTAAATATGTAGATTTTTAAATAAATATAAAATCTTATGTTAGAAAATGTTATATAGATCAGTCATTAGTTGTAGCAATTCTTGGAAACATGCTTACATTTTTAAATCTATTTGTCATTCCTTGATTGTTGCTACATTTTTTTATATCTTTTATACATAATATGCAGATATGCATTCAACACCTTTCTGATTTTAGCTCCAGAAATAAATTTCAACAGCTGCTGGATGCTGTAATTTACACTGGATATGGAGTAATTGTAGTAGACAACGGCAAATTGCAACAGTAAAAAAAAATATTTAATTTATTTTCTTTTAATTATTATTTTATTAATTAAATTTTTTAATACATTTGACAATTATTATTGTCTAACATTTCTATAATATGGTAAATGATAATGATTGCTATTGAATCATTTGTAATAATGATAATGATTGCAAATGAAGAAACTAATTATTTAACCAATCAACATAAAAGTTTGTCTACACTACAATTGCAATTAGCAATAGATAAACTGCTTTTATCACATATATTTTGTACTCGTATTTTACGATTTAAGCCTTGAACCTTAAGGTTTTCTCTCATGAGGAGCACGAGTCGCGCTGATCTGTTTTGAATATTTCTCGGTTTCGGAGCTTAAGTGTCCCTGGCTAGAGACCTGATTTCACAGAAAAAGTGTCGCGTAAAGCTCATATGACTTATGCTAAGTTTATCGAGGAAAAGTATATCTCTTCTGCTGTTGCAAAGAAGCTTATAAACGTCGCGCCAATTGAAGTAATAGCACAACATCTGCAAAATTACGAGATTTGCCCCTAAATAACCCGAATCTTGCTTCTTAATGGGATATAAGTGAAATATGGTTTACTACATTATGTCATGAGATTTTCTGCATGTTTGTCCTCAAACAGGGCCAAAATTATGCTTCGTTTCCAGAATCTGCATGTTATTTCAAAATCTTTTATTTACCTTTTTTTTTCTTTTGTTTTCTCATTTGGATTTTTTTCCATTAACTTTTCATTTTCCTTTGTTCTACCTCCTACATTTCATTTCTTAACAATTATGTTTGTTCTTTCTCGACCGATTCTTTTTCAGGTAGGTCAATCAAGAAAGAAGGTTTTGTATTTATGTAAACCTTCGTTAGACCTTATCTTCGTGAAACTTTCAGGAGGATCTGAACTTCAACGACGAAAGTTAATATTTAAAACAGAAAGTCAAACTGCATGAATCAGGCAGAAATCAAGACAAATCTCGCTGACTGTAATACATTAAACTTGTCCCATGGTTTTGTTTTGTTACAGATTGCCCTAACGAGTAGTTTCGGATATTTTTGCTGATTAATAAAATTATTACTACGATTAAAATAATTAAGACATTTTTAAATACCCATTTTGTATATGCCAAATAAATAAATAAAAATTATTGTTTAAAAACACTATTCATAGAAGAGGGGTGCCATTGCCTCTGGAAAGGTTGGACTTCTGCCTGCTGGTCCGCGGGAGCTATTTTATTTCACTCCTACCACCCAATGGTAAACCAAAGGAGGCATTCCTCTATCCGTCGCCTCGGGCCGCGCTCTTTAGGGGTTTCAGGCTCTCCGACAGGTGACCTCGAGTAGTCACCTGTGCAGATGTGAATGCTGCCGCCAGGCGAAGGATCTACAACCAGCATCTTAGCAAGGCAACAATCCCCGATCTAAACTGCCCAAGAAACCTTTCCTCTACAATAGCTAGGCTACGTACTGTATATTTCAAAGGCATGAAGATCTCACGAACCAATATAAAATCCTATCCCATCTGCAAGTACTGTCTCCATTCGCAACTAACCCCAGATCATGTTTTTGACTTCCATGCCTTTATCGGTTCCCTCTTTCAACTTGGAGCACCCCCAATCGAAATCCTCCATAGCCATCTGGCTCCAGAACTTGCAGATCTTGTCACCAAGGCTTTTGGAGGACTCTAATCTTTTGCTCTAGCACTGTATGCATAGACACAACAACAACAACATTGTTTAAAAATTCAACTACCTTATCTTAAATCAAATTTCAGAATATATTTTTTTTCCATTCACCAGCTTAAAAGTAATTCATGTTCACAAACTCTCATGGTCCATTTCGGTTGAGTACTAATTGCGTTGATTTTTGTGATGACCTGCCATATGAATCAGATTCAGCGAAAATTCTGATAAAATATTTTAAAAACCTATTCATAAAGTGCGTATTAAAACTTCCCTCTGTTATAATTAGTCTCAATCATACCTATTGAATTTCTTTAATAAAAAATATAAAAAATGATATTTTAGAAGTTTATTATTTTTTTACATGGAATTGTGATTAAAAAATATGATGGATGCTGTAGCTTGTTGATAATATCTAGGCTTCGGGACTGGAAGGTTACAATTTCGAGAAACGGTTCCGCAGAAAAACTGCTGGGAAAGTTTGAGGAGGGGTGCCAGTTAAGACGTCGGTCCATCTGACTACGGTTCAAAATTACGAGGTCTATCCTGAAGTAGCATCAGTGTTGCTTTAAAGCGGAAAGTTAATACAGCTAACCTGAAAGAAATGGTTTAAAAAATCATCGATAAATATCTTATATTTCTTAGAATTAATTAATTTTTCAATATACTGGCTCTTTTGCTACAGAACATCTCCCCTTTCTTCTTCCGAAAGAAAAAAAAAATAAGCCGGAATATCACAGGCAACTTTCACGTTACTCTCAAACATAAAAATCAAAACAAGTCGATGAGTTGTTGACAATAACTCCTTTGGGAAAGAATGAACTAATCCAAATTTAACAAACAACTATCATCTTGCTTTTAAACACAAAACGAGACGGTAAGTCGTTGCATTTCTGGCAGAAATGAAATCACAAACATTGCCTCGGGTTATCCGATCATTCTTGAAGTGGCAGTTATCTTTAGTACTTTTGAAAAAGAAAAGTATGAGATAACTTCATTTTACGGTATAGCATAACAACTTTTTTTCATGAAAGTAAATAAAAAGAGAAAGCTCTTCTGTTTTATTTTTTAACAAATATAACTGATCTTATTTATGAGGAGATAAACATTTTTGTTGATATGAAGAAAAAATTTTGGTAATCAGAAATTGTTATTTTTTTATTATTTCTTTACTTCTTCTTTTTTATTACTTACATTGAAGAGAACATTTATCAAACAAATGTCTAACTTGTACTATAATGAAAGAAAAATGTATGTTTTAGCTGTCTTTTGTGCTCTTTTAACCGTTTGACCTAGGTACAACAGAATTTAAAACAAATGTACTTTAGAGAATAAAAATGTTCATCTTAATAAAATAATAAATAATTTTTTATTCGAAAAATTTATTTCGAATTTAAATTTATTTGCGTTTTTCGATTATTTCCGAAAAAATATTAATACACAAAAATATTTTTACACCATTTTAAATCTGAAATGTTTGTTTTTATGGATATCGATTCATTTATCTTCGGCCTGAATTTAGAAATATTGTAACAATCACCTTTGACACCATTTTAAACAACATATATCATGGTTGCTTTCAATATAATTTCACTATCACATCAAAAATTTAATAGTGCAATTTTTATTCATAGTTGAAAGTTAAGAAAAAAATATTCTGTTAATTGATTAAAAATTATACTTGTGGAATCAGATAGTGAAATCACATTATCGCAAATGACAACATACAATTTTTTGATAAATTACTCGAATAATTAGCATTTTAATACCATTATGATGTTATTAGGAATATTTAACTACACTATAAATAAAACAGACGTAAGTCTATTAAAGCAACACGCCTTTAATTTTACTTACAATATGATGCTTAGATGTACTTGTTGAAGGAACGATGAACGTCAAGTTAGGCATAAAAAAATTCAATTTAAATGGTATTCAGTCCATATTTCCGACGTATTAACTGGTCAACGATTACTAGTATGTAATAACACAGAAGAATTCTTCAAATGCTAAATTAAAAGTAAAACTATTTGATTTTTAATTTTTTTTTAAAAAAATTATAATGAAAATGGGAGATTCCCCTCGATTTTCTCTTACGTTTACCCAATATTGAACTTTTATGATTAGCTTCTCAGTGTATTGAAAGAACACACTTGTGTATTTTTGGACAGTTTTTTCCCCTAGAGATTGTGAAATTCGTATATTTATATTAATCAGGAAATTTTTGATCTGTTTTAAATATGTAAATTATACCATTTTGATTACAACTCTAATCATAAAATACACAAAATTTTTACATATTTTGGGAAGCATAACTTCTTATTTACAAAACACAAATTCGCATAAATTTAAATATGAAGTCTCGAATATTTACTTTGTTGTTTTATTAACGTATTTTTTTCGTATTAGTAGCCGCGAGATACTCCATGTGATCAATACAAAAATAGCTACTTAGACTAAGAACTTATGTTAAAATAAATATCGGTCTGAATGAATACACTTCTAAATAATTAAATTCTTTTATGATGGGGAGTCAAAAAGTTATTTGCACTGTATAAGAAGAAGAATCACAATCGAAATTTTACAATAACATCATTTTGTATCCTAAAACCCCACCTAAAATTTATTTCATGTAATCACCTGCATGATTTAAACATTAGGCATAGTACAAGTGCTTCAATGCTTTCTGAAAAATGAAACCACGTATAACGTCTTTTGCAAAGGCAGCGATCTAAGAATTTGTCGTAATTAATGTTTTTCCACGCAGCTCACTGCTATCAATATATCTACCTCATGTGTCATCAAACATGTTATGCTGTATTTCGAAAACTTCACGCAACATTGTATTTTCACCATGCACTTTACGCATCTGCCCAGAAATTTCAACTCACATTTTCCGTCTACCAAAATGAATCATTGAACAAATTTTTAATTTGGATCCACTTACAAATGGGGAATATTTATACGATTGAATATTAGACTAATCAAAATTTTCATGTGAAACCCGTTAAGTCACACGATACAAATAATTACCTGAAGTGTTGCCTTCAATTTTTATAAAAATATGACCATTAAATAAAAATGTTTAAGAAAGAGGGCAACTAAATCTTTGAATGAACTACACATTTCAATATCCCAACAAATATGACAGGGCCGGGATAACCTGGTTGGCAGGGCGTTGCTCTCACATCCCATAGGTTGTTTGTTTGAACCCTCCCTTCGAAGAATCTCCGTGTGTGTGGTGGCTGGCACACGTATAAATCTGCAATGGTCACAAAGTTCTCCATTTCGAGAGTGATACCACTGGGGGCACTGGTTCAGAGGTGAATGTTCTTTAATTCAGGTCTAATTTACGATCTGTGAATGAGTGAATAAAATGCATGAATGAAGTCGCTCCGTAAAAAGGGTCGCGACGTGTGAGTAGCTAAGTCGTACTCTCGGCCCTAACTGCGCTACTGTGAGAACAAGAGACTCTCACTCGGCTTAAATCGTAGGTAGATAACTGTCAGAGACCTTGTAAAGTGCTGTCAGACGATATTTGGGTTCAAACCCTGCAATTGCCAAGATCAATCGTCTGTAAGCACTCAATCGTCTGTAAGCATAAGGTCCGCAGAGTAAAATGTTCTGATAATAGCAGTGAAAAATGCATGTGACTGGTTCTTATAAAATGTTGTAGGTCGAGAAGACTTCTTAAAAACAGACTTTTATTTCTTGAGACAAACATTTAATACATTATAAAATTTCACACCGACACAGACTCCGAACACAAGTAAAAAAAAAAAAAAAAAAAGGATCTGTATCAATCTAAGCATTTACGTCTAAGCATGATCTATGCATCTAAGTATCGAGTGCTTCCGCTCTTATATATAGTGAATAACATTTGCATAAATAATTGGAAGCATCATTTCACTTCATTTTATAAATCATTGCGAACGGGGTTCGAATCATCAACAGTTTGTGTACACGCATTCGAATGGAAAGAAAATATGAAACGAGCATCCTATTTTTGCTCGTTTGCACGCACAAAAATGCGATTATTTAAAGGATTTTTAATGCTTTATTTTTTCACCTTTGTTTTGTTTTAAATGATAATTAAAATGGATGGAAATACAAGACACATAATAAGATTCTGCGTGTCCTCTATTAATTACTAAGAATAATGTATGTTTGAGTTGATTCTTTACTAACCAGTTTATTTGTCCTAGTGATACGATATATAATTTGAAGATTGGGAATTTACTCGTGGGACGATTCTCTTAAAATCGAAAATTGTGCAAGCCTTTTGAGTTTTCTTGAAACCAATGTAGTTATTTTGCGCTGCTTTCTTGAATTTTGATATTTTTTAAAAATATACTTTACATAATTTTGAACAATACTATTCATTGCTATTATGAAATTAAAATCATTGTTTCATTGTGTATTTAATTGCATAATTTTCGTCCGTTGTTGAAAGCTAAGGAAGAAATTCATTGTATCAATTGCATATTTTACATACAGAATAAGTGAAGTTACATTACTATTATTTTTAAAACACAACATGATAAATCAATTCGACAGTTAATTTTTTAAATGATACTATGATGTCTTGGGACTTGACTCTATAAGAATAATTTATTTACGCAAAAAAACGAAACGGATATAAAAATATTTAAATACCTTTCTTTAAATATCACAATTTAATTTTTTAAAATTGTCTGGTAGAATGAGCTAAAAAGATCAACATATGTGTAAGAGATTGAATAGAAATCATCCAATATTACAAGAGGAACAACTATTCGCCAAAAGGCAATTAATTTGAAATATTCGATAAAAATGTCAAAGTAGTACAGAATATAAATTTTCAAATTTTAATCTATAAATAAATTTTACGACAAAAGTAACAAAAATTCAATTTAATGTCTATTTTTAACCTTAAAATTTGTATTGAAAATTTAAATATTTTCATTCATTAATCGTTATATTACTTTCTTTCCATCAAAAAAATTGCTTATGAATTCAACAAAATTCATCTATTCAACATACGATGAATTTGGAGGTATAATAGACCAATATAATAGACCACAATAATTCTTCTTTAATTTTTGAACCAATTTATCGAATTTCTAGCGTAGAAAATGCATGGCAATTTACTAATGAAGGTATCAAATTACTGATTGGATTAATTAACTTTAGCTGAGATCTAATTTCACTGATGCAGATTCTGGTGACCAAACATGAATTATTTTAACAACTGAATGGAATGGAATGGAACATTTTCAGAGTAAAGGTATTTTAAATTGATTATGTCCCGAAATTTTGTAAATTAATGAGCCTGAGTTAACGAAATTTTCATTAATTTTTCTTAATAATGACCATTCAATTAAATACAGGGGGTGTACAAATGATGGACCCGATTTAAAAAAAATCACATTTTTGAAATTGCTGCACATATTGCAATAAGTGATACATGAATTTAAAGGGAAATATACCGTGTTTTTTCACATTGATCAACAAGTGGCAGCACATTCGCTGGGATTGAAATCCAAACATAAAATAGAATATAGAATTATAGAATATTATAGAAACAAACATAAATGCAAAAATGAATAAAATTCACATTACATGATAAAATAATTATTTTTGATTAAATCTCAAGTTTTAATTTATAAATATAAGTTATTTTCAAGAGTTCGTAGTTTTTAAAAGGTTTGTTTCTTTTAAGATATGTGTGCTATGTTATACTTAAATCAATAAAAAAAATTATCATAGAAATTTACAATTTAAAATAAAAAGTATCACTTCTTTCAGAATTAATTTTTCTTAACTTTTTTTTAAAGAAGCAGTTACGTTACCAATGTCCTTCCGTTTCTTTTAAAGTTTTCCGTCATTTCGTGTAAAATAGGTTTTCCAGTACTTTCCAGGATAATCTTTAAATTTTGTTTTCCTTCTTCCTATTCTTGAATGAGCCTTAGAGAAAAGATTCTTATTTTCGTCAGCTCTAAACATTCATATTTTATTCATATATTCCGCCAGTTTCAAAGATATACATAGTACAAAATGAAGTCTCCTGAAAGCGTCTGTATGTTTAAAAGAGAAAAAAATTGTGAAATACTTAATTGATAGCGGAGATATTTGTACCATTTTGTAGTGTATTTTTTAGGGAAGGTTTTAGTATAGTGAAGTCATATCAAAATGAAAAAGGAAGTTTTATAATTGTGATTTTAATTATTTCTCTACTACGATTCGAGCACGCTTAAAACGGCAGTATATGTGCCTTTGCACTGATCCGCGCATGTACGAAAACTTCAAACTGCGCATGCGGAAATAGCAAGAGCTGTGATATGCATATGCTTTTTTTGGTTTTGTTTACAGCTGATTTTAAACAAAGATTCAAAACTATGCCCCCAAAAAAGGAAATCCATGTAGAGAAAAGAAACGTTCCGTTAGCGAATAGCAGAGAAAGAATGTCCACGCTTAGGGAAGGAGAGTCTTATGTTAAATAATGGATACAATGACTTATTTGAATATTTTTAAATTTTAAATCAGCTTTATAATAAGCGAATTTTTCCTCTTGGATGTTATGCCAAGAGACAACGCTGTGCGGATGTTGCTAGTATATCATATAGCTGAAGAAGAATATTTGAGAAGCCGAAGAAGAATATTTGAGAAGCTGAAGAAGAATATTTGAGAAGCTGAATGTTATATTTAAATTGAAAAGAGTTTGGGACCGAACTTGTATTGATGAACCTACAATAGTTGAATCATGCATGAAACAAGGATAATCATCGACCTGTGAATTTTACAAATGAAGGCGGAAACTCGTTATTAAAGAAAATATTCTCTTTAAAGTGAGCAAAACTATTACACTGAAACTTCTATGGAGTCAACACCAGCACCCCAATTTAGTCTCCGAGTCATATCAGTACCCTTACCTATCAATGCAGAACCCCAATTTTGTCACGATGGATATGATAGACGATTTTGCTATTAATTGGTATTTACAGCCCTTTATTCATTGATTGGGTGTAATAGGCTTTGAATGGGTCGAATATATCCTTGCATAATGGATATATTCGATAATTGATGTGAGAAGGAAATGTCAAGATAATCATATCATTTTATATACCAGTATAAAAAAAAGTTTAGTTAGTGAGACTTGACATGGCCAAAAAGTTCCCTAAAACAAGAGTTAATGCAGGTACATTTTATTGCTTAAGCGAAATTTAATGTTTGAAGTCGATTAAAATACTATGAATATACTTAAAAGACGAATAAAAAAATAAACTGAATGGTTGTATTAAGAGTTTTATTTAGAAGTAATCAATCAAAATTTTTGGATATTTATTCAATTTTAACAACCAGACAGCATTCCTCTTCTTTAAATAATAATTATTCTGTAACAACACAAATTGTAATTATAGGATCAGAGAATGAATCTTTATTTTTGCTTTTATATTATATTCCAAATAATTCAATTTTCGTATTATATTTTCAAATAATGAAAGAAGTTATTCTTGTATGACTTTAAAGGTAATTGAAATTTATTAATTTCATTGTACATCTTTTATAAATAAAATAATTTCATTGATTTTTTTATTTTCGTAAAAAAGACAATTTTGGAACGAATTATTTGTCCTTTTTCTGTTTATTTAACGTTTTGAAATTTCGTATTGATATTAAGATTTTCTTCATTGTATGACTTAGATTTTCTTACATACTTACAATGTCGATTTAAAATATGCGATAAAGACTAAGTATTTCAGCTTTTTGTTTTTTGCAGTATATTTAACATTTAAAAATTTACACTAATAACATTTTTTTTTTCCGTTTTGTGTTTTCATGCTCTGACTAAATTTTTCAAAACTCTCAATTTCTAAATGTATTAGTTACATTAGTAGAATCTTTGTTCTATCGCTGTCATTTTTATTATATAATTCATTCAGAAATATGTTAATTAGTTCGTTTTTTTAATAAAGTTTTACATAATTATAATTATTTCATTCATTTTGTATTAATGACAAATACATGTCATAACTGTTATTTTATTTATTTAAGAAATTAATTAATAGTTTTTGAAAACTAAGAATCACTTTCTCGTATTTTACATCTGTTATTCTAAAACTGGTTGACCTATTTGTACTTTAACTATAAATTGTTTACTGTGGCTGGCTATGAAGAAGTTTTATTTTGATTTTTATCTAAAAGTGACACCGATGTGAACCAGTATAAAAAACTTCTTTAAGATTCCATTTCCATCTACCTATTCCATTTTGCACAGGAGTCAGATTTCTGCCTCAGATGATACCTAGTTATTTCAAGTTCATTGCTTTTTTATCGTGCAATTTTTACCTCTTTATCAATTATAAGCACTTCTTAAGATGACCCGTTAATTCTTTATCATGCCACTTTGCTTAATGAACTATTAAATATACCTAGATATAAAATCATCAAAATGAAATGTTTGACCTTCTAATTCTAATAATTTTTGACATTTCCATAATAAGAAACCAGAAAATTGTTAATGTGCTCTTTGAATAGCGTAGTTATTCAAGAAATGAATACTGCCTTGGAATTGTGTTTACCTCATATTCTGAATTCATTTTTCAATGAACTCTTAAGAATAAATTTTCATAAAACTTTTGCGCAAAACTTTTAAAGTTCATTTGCAATAGTTAAAATATAGTGATTTAGAATAAAAGACTATGCATACAAATAAGTGCACACCATGTTAGTTTAGAAAGAAAATACTTGGTCTCGCATAAGTGTTTTCTTTTCGGTTTACTTTTTTTTCCCACTTACTTATAAACTAGAATAAAATCGTCGGTTTATCTTTACGATGCCATCAAAAGAAGGCACTCTGTCATTATTTTGGATGATGACATCTTCTTCCGAGATCTCTTAAACAACGTGTTTTGAAAGGCAGGTCCTTTTACGATGACGTAAAAGAAGAGGTTTTTATGTCCTTTTATTTGGAGTAATAAACGACAAAACGTGCAACATTGCAGTCGAAAGCATTTTTTTTTTCAGTTTCTCAAAGAACCATGGAAAAGGAAAGAAATACCACCACATTGTTAAGAAAGAAACGAAATCTGAGTAAATGCTTAGAAAGATTAAATAGAAGGATCTTTTCTTTTTTTCAAGGAATTTAGAAATTCAAGTTCTTTGTAAAGACTAGAAATATTTGTTAAGAAAGGGAAAATAATAGCATGCGTGCTTCAAGAGAGTGAGTATTTAAATATATTCGAATAATGTTTCAATTAAATTCAAAGTTTAAATGCTTTAATGACACGACTTTAACGATAAATCTAAAAAATAAAACGATAAAACTAAAGATATAAAATTAATAATAATAATAATTAATTATATATATATATATATATATATATATATATATATATATAGTAAAAATAGATACGAAACTAAAAGATGTATGCAGCTCTTCCCGGGATTAAAATTTTTCAAATATACAAAACCTCTCTATTGCCTAATAATTATTTTTAATAAAAATTAGATCATTTATTGAAGCAGACGATTTTAAAAGTCATCAAAAGTGTTTTTCTTTTCATGTTAGTTATGTATTAATACTCCAAAATGTGCTCATAATCTCTGAAGTATAAAAAATGTATGAAAAATATTTTGTGACAATAAATAAAAATACAGAAAAATAAGCTAAACAAATAGTTCTTCTAATATAAATTGTAACAAAAAGCAAAGGTATAAAAATAAGGTAAAATTTTTGGTATAATTTTGCTTATGTAGTCTGGAAACAGTATAAATCGAAAATGAATTAAAACAGTCTTCTTATGATTTCTTATTCGACAACAATGTTATAGTCGTAAAAAATCTCATTTGCTCACAAAAGAGTTGCATACGTAGCTTTCGCTTGAATTTGAGTGGCAAACATTTTTCAGTCATATTTAAATTACTACTTCAATACAAATAAAACATTGTCAAGAGATAATACACTAAAGTAAGATTTTAAAGCAATATTGTTAAAGTAGTTTAGAGTCTTAAATATGACAAAGAAATATCTATAAATTTCCTTATTTCAAAGCAGGTTATGTTAAATTATTTTTTAAAAAATAACAATTGAAAAAACTGCACAGAAATGATATCATTTAAAAGGTAAAATTTTGAAATTTAAGGTTGTGTGAAAATATATTTAATAGGATAATTTTATCTGAAGTTACTAGAACAAAAAGGCAAAATTTAGGTTATCTTTTTAGAGTCTGAAGTTGCTGTTACCGTTGAACTGCTGCTTGACTTGCTCGCGAAAGAATTTATTTTCCTTGCCATCGTTTGAAAGATTGACCTATGCTTGCTCTTAATCAACGCTAAATGTCAACTTTTATGCTATTAGAAACGCTGTGAAAAAATTTGTGTGTATCTATAATAAAAGACAAATTTTAAAAAGTTAATTAGTTTTTTTAAACAATAATTACAATTAAAGCAAACACTGCATAGAAATGAAATTAACATTGAAGAAAAATCAAAATTTTTAACTTTAGTATGGCATAAAAAATTATTAAAAAATTCCTTTATTATTCATTGGGGAAACATGATAACATTTGATTAATTTCTAATTAATTGAATATCTATCTTTGTGCTTTGAATATCTAAAACTGCCTTTTTATCTTGTCTTAAATATTAAGAATGCAAAATTTTGTTAAATTCGGTTTAGCTGTTTTAGAGGAAATATTGAACACAAATACATATTTAAATATAACGATTTATTTTAAGATAAGACTCCATTTAAAGGCAAAATATTTCTGTGAAAGCTTAAATGACTTTCATGCTAATGGAAGTATGATTTTGACAAAAATATGGTATGCTTAAAATTAAATTTAAGCTTTCGTGTTGTATATCTAAATATGAACGATTGGTTTCTCCAAAAGATTTTGTTTTTAATAAAACGCAATTTATTTCTATACCTATAAGCGTTATTGTATTGCTTTAACATAGTAAATTATGTATTGCGAAACAGAAGCGTCTATACGATTAATTCCAATCATTAAGATTTTTTTATAGACTCTGCAAAAAGACTTCCAATTCTTTCAGCAATTTTGGGTTTTATGGATTAAGTAAAAGACCAGTGGAAAACAGCTGTTTAGCGAAACTATCGAATATGATTTACTCAATATTTTCGATTTCCAAAAAAATTTGAAAACGTTTGAATAACAATTATAATTATAAAACCTTTGAATTAGGTGTGGATTGTGACATTCATTTTGGATTTGCATTCATTCATTATTCCTTGGATTGTGACATTTATTTTGGTTTTGCATTCATTCATTATTCTTTGGACTGTGACATTTATTTTGGATTTGCATTCATTCATTATTCCTTGGATTGTGACATTCATTTTGTTTGCATAACTTGCGTTTAATTTCTTTTTTACATCATAGAAGTCTATTTTTCAAGTTTAGATTATAGTAAAATCTGTAAAGCATATTTTGATTCAAATTTGGTGTAATAATTTTCCAGTGTGTTCTGTAGTTAATGAATGACAAGATAAGAAATCTGTTTATTTTAGAAATCAGTTTTCAATTCTTTATTGCTTCGTAATATGAAAAAAAAAACTCAAACGATTTATCAGTCGAATTCCAATATTTAAAGAATAGATAGAAATACAACTTATTTCCTGCCCTAGAATTAAATAAAATATGTTTTTGGAATAATTTCGCATCGTTTAAAAAATTTACTTGATATGATACACAAATTATTGACTTCTTATGATGTGCATGATATGTAATGTAAAGCCTTTTAAGCTATTTACACTTTTAACATCTTTTATTCAGTTAAACAAACATAAAAACAGAAATAAAAAAGACAAAAAACACTAAAAATAATCTCATTTATCTGTAATCTTTTTTCTTGTTTCTGAACTTTCAATGCAATACTCCCACAGATAATCCCACTACTTGGGAGAATACTATAATCCCAAGTACTAGCCATTTAGCCGTAGAACTGCAAATGACATGGATAAAAAAACTTCTCTTAAGATCTGCTTTAAGTTCCCAGAGAATGGGACACAGTGATCTTTAGACGGCGGTTTCAACATTTATCTCGAATTCAAAAAAATATTAAAGAAAAGACAAAATCTATCTTTATTTTGGAAATAAGTCTACGGCTGATGTTTCCGAAATATGTATATAAAAATATTTAGAATGCGAAGAAAAATGTCATAGGCATTCATTAGTAAAAATAATTTAACGCTGAATGAAAAACTGGTTTTGCATCTTTTGATGTTATAGACAGCGAATACATTTTTAAGTGTAATTGCATTTTTTATTACCGTTTAACGTCTTTCACCGTTGATTTATATTGAACTTTCCCTTCGGACCGCGTCAGCCACCGATGACTCAGAGTACGTTTTCATATCACGTTTCATCAATCCCTGTTGACTAAAATTGTTCTTCTCGTTCACACCTCATCAATAACTATTATGGTGGATTGATGGACTTCATGGGAAATTCTATGGCCTATTTATAGAAGAGTATTGTCTGCTATTACCATAAGCTTTATGACACATGATGTCGCACATATTTTTGACAGGGCCAATTATCTATTTTTACTACCCAATAAGATTTATGAACTGAGTAAAGTAATTATCAAACCTTCATTCCAAACTGTAATATACAATATTGAGAATACTGAAGAATATCGTCGCAGATGAGTACAACATTTTCCCATTACTTGCGAGAAACCAATTAAATGCATTATAGGTACCCCATATATATAAATTGTCCTATACGTTGGATATGTATAACACTTTACTATACAGTCTCAAAAACAGAAGCAAGCGATATGAATAATGCAAGTAAATATAAACTTTCAATTGCTTTTGCATCTGGCTTTATATAGGTTGCATTTGCATCTCGTTTTATATTTTCGGTAAGGCATCAAAATAGGATAGGATTATTAGCATTTCTGGTTCTATAATTCTAACAGTAATATCACTAAAATTTCTGCATTTTTCAAAAATTTTCATTTTTGCCGCCAAATTTTATTCCAGTCCACTAAGTACTCGCCAGTCATCTCGCCAAGATCAGGGGTATTCGCTAAACATCCATTATAAACATCTGCAAGAATCTCTTTTTTAGAAATTAAATCTGTTATATTGTGGGGAAGCAATATAACAGATTTGTAATAATATTTAAGGAAATAAACCCATTTTCCACTTTTTGGGATACCCTGTATATTCAATCAAATATTCATTCAGCATCTCTCATTTTTTATAGAAATTCATTTTCTTTGACATTCAAGGTATCTTAAAATATCAACGGCGCCAAAATTTATCATTAATTCTACATATTTACGAAGTATTTATTAGTTTATCAAGTTACAACTTTGATATGTAATAAATGATATATAAACTTTAAAAAGATTAATAAGACATTGAATATTTAAACGAATATGAACCCATATTAAATAAAAAGTAATAAATTTGTAAAATAATCCGAAATGAATTTATGCATATTAATGTAAAATTAACCTGAAAAAAACACATTAATAAACAATAAAAATTAGATTAAAAGAAAAATGTATTGATTTAAAAATTAATTTTGGAAAGCAGGCCCTATTTTCTCAAAATCAATTACTAAAAAATATTTTACGAATGTGTTGTTATTTTTCCCTGTTATATGGAGGGATTTCGTATCTTAAACGTATTTTCTTAACATGGTTGGGACATTGCATGCCATTTTTTTATGTCTTACTTAGTTTAAACTTTTCTCCTCTTTCTGAATAATATTTTCCTAAATTTTTATAATGAAAAAAAGAATTTCTTATGAAAATAAACTAAAACTTTTGAAAATAATAAAAATTGTCAAAACTATCAAATCTGTCATGCAAAAAAATGCCAAGTTAAATAAATTTATGGAAAAAAATGTAAGAATAACTCAAATTAAAACCATGCATTTGCTTTCAAATGTCAGTTGGATAAATTAAAATGAATGTTTGCTTAATGAAACAGAACCTTTTGAATCTAAATGTCTTAAAAGTGACAAAACACTTATTTTGTTAAAGTATAAATAAATGAGTAAATAATAAATGACCTGAATTATTTGTCTACACAATATAATTATTACGAATTATGTTCAAAGAATATATTAAAATCAGTCTTCATTGGATTTATGAATCTTATTCAAATCAAATTTTTTAAACATGTTTCTATTTTCTTTGTCCCTTTTAGTAAATATGAAATTTTGTACAGAAAAAAACCCTTTTTAACTTAAACCTATCCAAGAAATTGAAGTAATCGAATCCGAAAAATTTAATTTTATATCTAATTATAACACTATATTAATTGTATTTAACGTAACATTAACGGCCATAAACATAACAGCGATTAACATTGTCATCGTAGTGTTAATTAATTTTTTTAGAGATTAGTTCCCTTTGGTGACTAAAGGTTCACCAGAAATATTGGCTTTAATTAATTTAACTTAGAACTTTCAAACATAATAATGCTTGTAAATAAATCCCTCTATAAACCTTTTTTTAAATACCAAATTATATGGCACTTTAAAGACATATAATTTTTACATTCTTATATCTGCTCTGTTGTGCATTTGATCTTTTCAAGATCTTTGAATTTGGAATTTGTGCCAAAAGATCATGGTAGTATCAAAAACGTACGCGTTAGGGAAATTATTGAGAAGAATATACTTTGGGTTTTGTAAACTGAAAGTAAACTGCTCAAATAATAAGAAGAAATTTTCTGATTTAAATTTCAATAAGAAAAAAAATCAAGCAATTAAACATTTGATGAAAAAAATTGATTTTCATTTCAACAATGTAAAAAATTACACAAAATTTGTCCAAGAGGAAAATTACTTGACAATTAAATTGTCTATAAACCAGCCAAAGTGATCTCGCCAAAGATTTCTCGCATTATCTCTTATAAACTTGTCATGACAGATAATGCTATAATTGGCATTGGCGTACAATAGTTACGAAATATTAACTTTTTGGCGTGAATTTAGCATTTTTACTCCATCGAGTGTTGTATTTTGAAATCATTATTGTATTTTGAAAATACAATTTTATTGTTCATTTGTACTTTATCATGAACTGTGATGCACTGCTTTTTGTACATATAAACGTTTGCTGCTTTCATTACAAAGTCTTTTCACTAAATACTCTGAAATACAGATGCCGCTTTGAATGCTTGCAAGATCTGACATTGAAGTGCCTATGAAAAATTCCAATCTGCAAACATAACATCTGTAAAACATGGTGGAAAAATTTCATAATATCTTTCAGTGCCATTTGGAGCATCATTTCAATGATTAAGTCGTAAGCTATATTAAATGCAAGAAATATGGCGTATTGTCTATTTTTTCTCCATCTGTATGCAGTTTCAAATATGTGTATTTATATTGCGCATGAATATCTGTAAATGTAGGGTGATTTATTTAATATTTAAAAGAAGGGTAAAGTCAAAAACCGCCTATGTTATTTTAGAAGCAATAATTCCTAAAAGATTACTTCCATAAAATTTAAAAATTAATAAATTAATAAAAAATAATTATTCTAATCAATATTAGTTAATAATATTATGAATTAATAATAAATAGAATAAACATTGAGAAAAATATTTTTCTTTGTCTTTTCATTAAAAAAGTGTAAAGAAGTTTATGCTAAACAACCCCTGAACATTTTCAAAAAAAAAAAAAAAGAAATGATGATTTACAAAATCTTTTATTATTTTAGTTCAAGGAAATCGCTTTCTAATTACTTCATTGTCATTAAGTAGAAAAAGGATTTATTTCGCATAAAACTATCTTGAGATAACACCCACGAAACGCCCTTGAAAATTATTTTCGTCTCATTAGTCCTTCTGGAAATGAAATGGTGTTTTTTGCAATTTTTTTTTAAATCAACACAAATGAGTTATATTTGATCATTTCTTTTAGTACCACCTTTCCATCTTTTAATCAAGGCCATTAATGTTTTTAGAGATTAAAATGTTATTGAAAAAACAATAAATGTATTAAATATTTGCAAATATCAAAATCACAAATTACTTTTTATACATGAGATTCATCTAATACTACTTAAATATGATACAAGTTTATGATAAGATGATAGTTTTGTGTCTTTCACAACTGTAATATATCGAAACATCAAATAATAAAAGTTCGGTGGGCTGAACAATGTTTAAACTGTATATTCTAATATGAAATATGTATTCTAATACATATGCTACATAAATATTTTGACATATAAATAAACTAATATTCTGAAAGATTGTAAATTCCGATGGATAAATACGACTAATTGTCTTTTCAAAAACTGTGTAAAGGTAGACTTTATGTCTACAGACTTGTTTAAAATGGATTGCGTTCAATGCATTAACAAATTGCTGCATAATAACATTAAAACAAATAACTTATTTATTAGAAAACCGTCCGTAGAAAAGTCATTATTAATAACAACATGTTTCTCAGCTTGTACCGAAATATTCGGAAACATATTTCCCGGTAAAGTTCGCATCTTAGGCTGTATTGATCTAATTAAAAATGGTATGGCTCGAATAGGTTTAATTGAAATAATCAAATTTTTCCTTCAAGTTTCTCATGATAATTAACTGTTTATTGGGGGGGGGGGCTTATTTCCAATCTTAATAAACGTAGAAACATTGGCTTCTGTAAATTGTTTGGATAAACAGGTAATTGGAAAATGAAGAACTTGTATGCTATCCACATAATTTCAACATAATATATGTAAATAAAATATAAAGATATGTGTCATAAATACTATTTTAGATACAATTTTTATTTAATTATTAATATACCTAATTATAGATAACCGTTCATCGCATAAACCGTTTGTAAAAACAATGAAAATTTATATAGGCCTATTTAAAAATTTTTAAGTACACATTTTATATTAACTGAAGTATATTGGTGTAATATAAAACACATTTAAGTTATTTATTTCGATTGAATTTATATATTTTGAAGCAGGTTTAATAAAAGTGCCGTGCATAACATTAGAGGATTTTTTTTCTCTTCGCTACTGGATACTCTTAGAGATTTTGAAAAAAATATTTTGTGCATTTGAAATGCCAATCAAACCTGTGAGTGTACGATGAAAAGTTTAATTTACTTAATAACGGTGTAGATGTTTTATTCTACACAAAAACATGATATACAGACGAAGTATACACAAAAATAGCATTTTCTAACATAATAGCATAGTAAAAACTGCTTAGAGAGAATTCGCTGGGTATTCCAAGAAGACACTTCGCTCAACTACTCACATCTCTCGATCTGACTTATTCTCGCTCGTCTTTGCATTTCTGCTATCTTGACGAAGTATCGTGAGAGGGCATCTAATTTTCCTGATCAAGCGCTGATAATCGTGTCTTAAAGGAGCTATTGTTAAGATTTTGGAATATTCGATATCCTCCCTTTTGCCGCCAAATCCCTCACTAAACGGTTGTCAAATTTGTCACCAGCCCACCAGTCAAATTCGTCGAGTATGAAAGAGCTCATGGAGTATGGGCTGATCCATGCTTGAAATCTGTTCAGCAGCCATTATTATATCTGTAAAACTATCTTCCTCACTAGGAAACTTACTGGTCAAAGTAGTAATTTTTTAAATTCATAACAATATCATTGCAGAATGTAATTTACTAAATATTTTAAGAACAAAAATAATTTAATTTCATTCTGCCAGAATTAATTTTAATTTGTTTCTTTCCTTGAAAAATCTTCAAAGATTACAAATTAAATCCTTCTACATTTAATTTCGTCAAAAAACAATCTTTATAAATTTTTCTTTAAAAAGCGATGCTCAATCAATAAGGATTATAAGAAATAATTAAATTTTTGACCGATACATGTACAAATAATCCCTTTTTATTGAACATTAGTGGGTCAATTTTTACAAAATAAAAATAATATCTTATTCTGAATTATTTAATAATTTCATTTATCAAGACAAACACTTAATTTTTTCCTAAACATATATTTTGATGAAAATACTCCTGTATTTTCAAGTAATTATTAAACTTTGAGAAACGTAATCATTTGAATGGAGTGAATGCATATTCTTTATGATTTATAATCTTTGCCCCTTAAACAAGAGTTAATACCAATCTGCATAAACGGTATTTTGTGTAACACCTTTCATCTCCTGGTTAAACTAAGAATATTGAGAGTTTAGTGTTGATTTTATATTTTGATATTTATCAAGTAATGAGGATAAAGTTCAAATATTTCGCATAATAACGATAATCACTTTTCATAACATGGTTATTTGTATTGCTGAAGCTTAACACACACACTCACACTTTTCTATTATTAGAAGAGATTGCTAGTTATACTTTAAATAACAACACAATATTTGAAAAGCATCGCATGTTTATTTTAAATATAGTAAAAATCAATAAATATAATCAATTTTTTAAATAGCAATAATTAGCATAACTTTTAAGTACCCATTTAGTTCTAAAATATGAAGTTTACAAATGATTATTTTAAAACAGAAAGGAATTTCAAATGTCTCAACATCAATAGAAATATGTATTGATTTGGCTTTTGAATGTTTATGTTTCTCTTCAGCAAAAGGCTTCTAGAAAGCAAATATGGCTCTTAAAACTTATTTGTTTTATTAAATTGAATGTTCTTAAAATGATCGAAAATGTAACGATTCTCATTTCAGATGATTTGTACTTCTTTTTAATTACTCAAAATTCAAAAAATAGGAATTTTCCGCTCTGGAAAATGAAGACAAAGATGCAAACGATTACTTTGTCTGTACATTCAGTTCAACTTTTATCAACTAAATAATTTATGTATTTAAATAAAATAATCAATAAATATAATAAAGTTAATATAATGCTTAACTCACGCTGTACTTAGAGCGGTGAATACAAATTATTTTATTTTTCCATTTAGAAAATGCAGAAAAAATGGCGTGCAGGATAGTACAGATAATTCTTCATATTCAACAAAATAGAATAGTTCAGAATCTCAAATAAACATACTTATTTAATATTTTTCCTGTAATATTCAAAAAGAAAAGTAAGCAGCAATAAAATATATATAAAAAAAGAATTTTTTAAATGGTTATTGTAAAACAAGATTAAGCGGATAGAAAATAAGCACAGTAAAAGTAGTATTTCTAAACAAATGAACATGTTCATATCCATTTTAGAACATGAGTTATATAAGAGGGGATTTCTGCAAAATGAGAAGGTTATTAAAAACATTTGGTAAAAAGAAAAAAAAAGTATATATTAAAGAAAAAAAGAAATCTCGTAATTATATAGTTAGACATTGCAAATAGCTGCAGAGACAGTAATTAAAGTTTTAAAAAAAATTATTCTCAGTCAGTTTGTAATTATCTATAATTCGTAAAAAATATTTTCATCATATGAAATTTTTTATCTGACATTATCAAAAACTGCCACATTTATAAAATTTCTTAATCGGGAGAAAGGCACAGTTAGTTTAATGGGCAATATTAAGGAATATCGTCTTACAAGGGAACCGCTAATAAATATAAGAACACAAAGTCATCCAATGATTTTAAAAAAAGAATCCGACAAATTGTTTGCAAATTAAGTAGGAAATACTGAATAATTTTTATACAATTAAACTTTTAATATCTTCAGTATTTTACTCATGTTATAAAGTTTTATAATATCATTAGTAATTTTTTAACATTTGTAATGAGAGATGCATTTTTTTTCTTTACACCGAAACTATAATTTGAAGAATAATTAAATTATCTGTAATAGTAATAAATATGAATGCGTGTATCTGTTTTGGAACCATACAAGATAAACAGTTGGGTCGAGAACAACCCACGCTTGCACATATATGTTTGAAGAGTGGGAAAATACATATCGGGTTGATTTCTTTGAAATTTAACATTAAAAATGAAATAAAATTTTAGTATACCTTCATGATTATTTTATTAATATAATTTTTCAATAAATTATCTATTGACTAGTTAATAAATTAGTCTAGTTTTTTGACTAGTAGTAATAGACTAGTTAATAAACTAGTCAATAAACTAAAATAGTAATACATTTTTCAATAAACTAAATTTGTTATATATATATATATATATATATATATATATATATATATATATATATATATATATATATATATATATATATAATAGTTAGTTTTCTTAAAAATATTTTAAGCTCATTTTTTAGCAATATATTTCTTTCTTTCTTTTTTTTTTTGAAATTAAATTGAAATCGTTTTTCATTGTTGCTGACAAAATTTCATCCTAGAATTTTTTTTTTTCATTCATTATTGGTAATCAAGATATGAAAATTCTGTTAATTTTTCTATCTGAGTAAGTTTAAGTATAATTTATGCTTTTAATAAAAGTTTTGTTTTCTGTTTGACTTAGGACTAAGGTAAATCTTTTGAATGAAGCCGTGGTTAAAAATAAAATATCCCATTTTTTATTATTACTAATCTTTTCTGTCGTACAATTGTAAGCATAAAGATGTAGATATAAAATTAATGAAATGCATAGCACAATTAACAGAATAGTGCAAGGCCTTCTAAAATAATATGAATTATATGTCTATGGAAATTTGAAAATATTTTGCTGATTAGTCATTAATAGATAGTTATACAAATTATTTTATTGAAATTTTTAGCAGCCATTTATAATGTCTCTAAATACGTACTTCTAATATTTTTGTAAGATAATTAATTCTTCCTTCCCTATCATTGACATACAAACTTTTTAGCGTTTTTCAATTTCCTATCTTTTGAACTTCAAATTATCTCCATTAATGACCACAGATATTATATTTATGCATAGTATAATAGAGAAAGAAATAATTATAATCATTGAAAAATTGGACTTTGAGCGAGTACGAGAATCATATTTTTGAAATTATTTCTGTATTTCTGCAGGCCTATAATAGATAACTTATAAAAGGAACAATCAGGAGGCAATAAATTTAGTAAGTATCAGCTTGCCAAATTTCACATATTTCATGGAATTTCGGCGAAATTCCTTTAAGTGAAATATCTATCTATTCATCCGCCCATGTCAGTGAAATACAAGAATTTTCAAAAATGCAACTAGTTAGATAGATGAATTTAATTTATAGATTTATCTTTGGAAGTGTATGTTTATGTCAAATTTTATAGCTAATCTTTTTAACTTTTGGCCGTTGATCGATCTGTATATTTGCGAGAATGTAAATGCGCTAACTGTATTCGTAACTACTTAGACAAATGAAACTTAATTTGTGAAATGGCGAAATTACATAATATTACGGAATTATTCAAATTTGGTTGATGTATGGCGGATAAAATAACGTTAATAAACAAACAACTGAAGCGAAATAACCTTTTTATAAATAAACAGTTCAAAGAGTGATTACGCTTTACTACTCTCTCGATTCGTCTTTTTTTCACTGTTGACATCTTACTCCTATAGCCTACGAAACAGGACTTCGAATGCTCTAGAAAAAACGTCGGAACTCAAATTCTAAAGAAAGTTATCGCCAATATTCTCATACATTTGTACTTCCTATTTCTGTTGTCAAAATTGATAAAATTCTATCTCACTGATTACCAAGACCAGTGGGTCATAGATTCGGTTTCTTTTCAACAGCCAATAAAATATGTGTAAATCTATTTTTATTACCAGGAGATTAACAGCACAGAGAAGTAGTATCACAGATTCTTTAATAAAATAAATTTTCGACTTCATGGGATTAAATAAAAATCTCCTGTTTCACCATTGTTAAGGAAGTTTTAATAAAACACAGCATATTTTATTAGTATTCAGAAAAATTAAGAAAAGAGCTCTCCTTCTGTTTATCTTCAGTCCACAAAAGAAATAATTTCGACAATTATTTTATTAATAAGACATTTATTTTAGTAATTTGAAAGAAATAATGTATGACAAAGAGAATAAACAGTTTTTTTCTGTTCCGAAATAGTTGAGATTCTTGTAATGCCTTCATTTCCAAAAAAAGGGAAAAAAAATCATAAATCCAGCGGCAAAGTTTGAAATTTTTTTAGCAGCAATTAAAAAAACTTTAATTTCTGTCTTTGGAAGAAAATGCGAAATGCTCATGAGATTCCAGAGGCTTATTTTATTGTTAATATTATTTTGACTTATGAAAATAGGTAAAAAAAAAGTATTTATTTGACATCTTCTTCAGAACACCAAATATGTTGCTTAAGAAATCTGTTTTTTATATGAAAATTAACGAAAGGATGCGCAATCAATGCTACACTTAATTAAGAGTTTTTTATGATATGGATATATTATAGACATAATTTATTTTAGACCAAAGATGAAGACTTGAAAAATTAATTTAGTGATTTTTGAAGGTACGGAAGAACAGTAAATGGCAAAGCTAGTCATTATCATATATATTATGTAATTTAAAGTCCATCATAGTTGCCACTTGACAGAAAATTCTTCTAGGTATTGTATCATTTATCATCTTTCAATTATTACACAGTGTAAGTTATATTGAATAAAGGTAACATTTATTTCAATAAAAGGAATTTTAGAATGAATGAAGGTGATAAAGTATTATATTTTAAATGACAAATGATGTTTTGTGCCGATTCGTTTTAAAGTGCGTTTAAATCTTTCAGCAAATGAAATATTGATATAAATTTTAATGCTTTCATATAATGGTAGTTTCCATCACCAAAAAAGAGAGATTTACAGATACTTTTAATGAACGCAATATCAGTGATATCCGACAGTAATGACAGATTTTGCGACTTTGACGGCAAATGTAAAGATTTTGAAAAATGCAAAATAATTATGGAGTTAACTGTATTTAAAGTCTATCTGAAGATAATTCTGGAAAATTCCATTTCTGCTGGGAGGCACTAGTAGGCGAAGCATTTACCCAAAGAAACAAATCCCTCTCCAGAATGCTGATCACGGAGCGAGCTCTCTAGATGGACTTTGAATGTTATTGCTAATTCGGCTGGTTAATTTTTATTTTTATCATTATATTTCTTTATCTACTTATCTTTGCTACGTTTTTGTTACTTGTACTTTGTGTTTTCATATGCGATAAAGAGATATTTTCAATTATTGTACAAGTTGGACATCTTTCCTTTTATATCTATTGGATCTTTTTCCCTAACAATATTTTCTGAAATTATCACACAATAAATGAAGTAACACAACACTATGTTTATTAAATATGCAAGTAATTGAAATTTTTAAATAAATTCTAAAATATTCATCCGTATTTTACTAAAATTAAAAGCTTCTTAGAAATACCACACGATATAAACTAGTGTTCGTTATTTCTTTCCTTTTCTTTCGGTAATAATTATTTGGGAATCAAAAATAGTAAATTTTATTAATGCTAAAGCAAACAAAGTGTTAGGAAATCTCAAAAACGGGTTCACTCTAGCGATATAAATCTTCACTTTAGTTGACTCTTTCTTACATGCTCTTTAGAGCAATTTAAAGGATGAGCAGAAAGTACGATATAAAATCACTTTTAATTCGTTACGAGAATATACAAAAGAATCAAAGCTGAAAGTAAAATTTTCGAAATTGACCTATTAGGAAAATTTTCTTTAGAGAAAAAACAAAGAAGAATTAGAAAACATAGAAAACAAAGAATGTTGTATTTAGAGTGTGCCAATGCTTCGAAAATTTTACTTTCAGCTTTGATTCTTTTGTATATTCTCGTAACGAATTAAAAGTGACTTTATATCGTAATTTCTGCTCATCCTTTAAATTGCTCTAAAGAGCACGTAAGAAAGAGTCAACTAAAGTGAACATTTATATCGCTAGAGTGAACCCGTTATTGAATTTCCTAACATTTTGTTTGCTTTGCACTAATAACATTTACTATTTTTGATTCCCAAATAATTATTACCGAAAGAAAGGGAAAGAAATAACGAACATTAGTTTATATCGTGTGGTATTTCTACATATAAAACATAAATGAAATTATCCAAAGCAGAAATATTAAATAAACCTTAAAATTAATATGAATGAAAAAAATAGCGATCGAATAAAATTAAAAAGTTTAAAAAACAGTGAAGAATAATAAAAAAAATGGGCCTGGCCTGAAAATTTCACCAAGTATCTGTGCTTAGTCAAGTTTAAAAATTGAATTTTTTATATGATTAGCCCAATATTCATCCAAAAATTGACTCCTCGTGACCCAAAAGAACCACAAAAATTGAAATTTTGTAAAACAAGACTTGGTTGACACAATACAAAAACTTTAAAATCCAACATTCAATGTCATATAAACAAAATTACAAATTTTTAATAAAAGGAAATATTTTTTAAAAATTCCAATATCAGAATTTAAAATTTGGAAATAGGGAAAAAAAGAATAGAGTTAAATATAGAAAAGATAAAATGTGAACATTTGAGAAATTTGTTCGATATCTAGATAAGCAAGAAATTAAAAAATCATACTATTGTAGCAGTAGCATTACTCTTTTCTTCTCTTTTGGATACTAGATAGCGATGCCTGATTAGGCCATCCCATAGTGCATTGCGATTGTAATTAGAATGAGATGTCATGCTGAACTGTGAAGCCGCGCGCGTGAATGTCTTGTCTTTGTGTGTGTGCTTGTTTAGTGTGTGAATGTGATTATTAAAAGAAATGTTCCTAAAAACATTTGTCCTGTTGCTTCCTGCATGGATAATAATAATATACATACCACCACACTATAAAATTAGCAAAAGCATCAAAAAATTTTGAAAATCAAAATACCAAATTGCTAGCTAAACATATGAGATGAATTTTATTATTCTCTAAAAAATATTTATATAAAAGCTAAATGGAAAAATGTAATTTACATCTGAATACATTTGAAGCTATCCATTTAACAGTTCCCGATTTTAAGTCTGAAACGCCCTTAATTCAAGCACATCGCAATCATGTGATTTAATGGCTACATTATAAATAATTGCCTATTTAACAATTTAATGGTGGAAACGTTGCATGAATTTGCAAGCTAATCAATTTTAGTCCTTATACCGTTATTTTAGAAGCATATTTTGCGGAATCATTTATAAATTTAAAACAGGTTTATAATTTAGAAAATGTATTATATACTCTTATGAGCAAAATAAGGCATGGTATTGAGAGCAGTAAAAACTTAGTATGCATCGCCGTATAGCCATCATTTTAGATTTTTTCTGCATAAAATATTATTTTATATCTCAGAGTTACATATTCATTCATATAAAAGAAATACGTTAATATTTTCATATCTCGTAATATTCCTTCCAAGAAAAAAGTGAAAAGAATGTAAGTCATTCTCTCTACTCTTCAGTCAGATTTCAAAAACTAATCTTAGGAAAGGAAAACAGCTCCGCAATGAAAAAAAAAATAGGCAAAACAATCTCAATTCTCGCTATCTTAATTGAATTTAAAGCATTAACAACTATAACATCTAATTTATTCTTAAGAATAAAACAAAATAATGTACAGTGAGAAAATATTTGAATCCTGTAAACATTTTGAGATTATCTCTATCCAAAATATAGAAATTCCTTGCATTAAGAACAATTTTCTTGTGAAGAGAATCGAAAAAAAATGCTTAACAGTTTGTTTTGAATTAGTCTAAATTATTAAAAAGAAATGTTTCAAAATTTTCTAAAAAAGAAAACGAAAACATTTTATACATGAAGCATAAAAAGTTTGCTAATTATATAATATCGGAATGGATAAAAATGAATAATTTTTTTTCGATGTTGTCAATTCTGAAAGAATAACAGAAAAATTGCGAAACCTGAAGTCATTTTCTTTATAACTAGCCGCTTTTGGAGACCAGTTTTTTTGCTAAGAATATTGGCTCCTAGAAATTTCAATTAAATATCTTTTGTAGATATGTATTTATGGCTTCTTCAGTCATATTTTTAAATTTCTAATTTTGATGGATATGTATCTCACATTATTTTAGAAGCAGTACATCGTTTTGTTCATTCTATTATGAATTACTTTATGCATCAAATTGGTCAATAGTCACAAAATGCTACTTCATTTAGTTTTAAAGTCCTGGTTTCGTAATCAAAGCAGCTCTTATGAAGAATATGAATCATGTGTAAGAGGTTATAAATTTGGTCTCAGTATTCCTTTTATTAACTTTTTCAAAAAAAAAAATTGTGGTGGTGTGGCAGAATATCATCACATCGAGTCATCCCTCTATCATAATTTTTTCATCGAGTCATCCCTCTATCTCATTAGAAATATAAGCACATAACATGCAGTTTGTTCATGAAAACTCAATCATGTCTTCCTTAAGCCTGATTTCAGTGAAATTTGCTTCAATATTTGTCATTTTTAGATGGGGTACTAATTAAAGAAGACAAAAATCCAGCTTAGTAAAAATTAAACACTATCCGAAGGGATTTATTACACATGAAAAGATAAAATAAAAATTTAATGCAAATACTTGAAAAAAATACCGAAATAATTATTCTAACCGAATTAATAAAATTACAGAAATAATAATGTGTAGGACCAATGCTTGTCTTTGTTGTGGTATAATAAATAGATACATGCATTTCATGTGCAATATTCTTATAAATAGAGAGAGAATTGATTCTTTCTGTAAATGTCTAATATACGGGACATTTCCCTAACGAAGTATTTCTGCACTGTTCGTGAGCACATTCCCTGTGCTCCTGTTTGCAAAAAAATAGAAGATTCTACGCAAAAAACATCAGGAAACAGTTTTCTTGACTAATCATCCATTTACTCATATCGAGTCACACCTTATTACAGTGTTATATATACAGTTTCATATGTAGCATCAGTTCTGTCAATCAGATTAAAATGTGTGTCTTAGCAGCGGGTCGGAGAAGCCGGTTAAGGTTCTTTTCCATTCCATTATTTTGCTTTCTTCCAATTCTTTGTACATTGTCATGGCATATGCTACTTCATTTCTTGTTCACTTAGGAAGGTAATTTCTTGAAATTTTAGAAGATCTTATATTCAAGAATCTATCAATGTAACTTTACCATCCATTACTGAGAGATGGCAACTCTCCTTTCATAATACTCGCAGTCAAACTTTAATACCAATTGGAGAAGTTGTACTGAAGTTGCGCAAATACTCATAAATGTAGATTTTATTTTGGAACTATTTTATATATATGCATATATAGAGACATCATATGTGGATATAAGTTAAGTTATAAACATATGCAGAAAAGTTTAAAAAAATGTTAAATATAACAATAAAATTCTGAAGTCTGTCGCATTATTTCGTTGATTAATCATACTTATAAAAGTGTTTTATGGTGTTTGGTTCTCGCCACCATTGTGAGTACAGAAAAAAGTGAGGATCGGCTCTACCCACCGATGACGGTACGTACGTCCCAAGGGAAGGGGTATACCGTGGCCGATGATAGCCCTTACTACTCAACCACAGTCTCCGCTAGTGTTGCTGTTGCGGCAGTTCGATCATTCAGATTTTTCAGTGTGGATTTAAGGCTATAAATGTGTTTGTGAATTTCATAATTTAATTGCAATAATATAAATATATAATTTCTTTTCTAATGTCTATATTCGAAAGGCTTAAGATATTTCATAGATATAAAAATCGCAATCATTCTAATTAAGAAATAATTACTTATAAAAATAATTTTATTCACACTTCGAGATGTTTTTTAATTATTTCTATTTCATTAAAGAGGAAAAAGATTATTTACTTAAAAGCGTTTTTTATAATACGCCCACGAAGTCCTTTCTTTAAAATTATTTTTGCTTCATTAACTTTCCTTTAAATTAGAGTTTCTCTAGATAATTCAAAAAAAGGGCATCCTCTAGTCGTATTTTATTTTTAAGTATATGCTTGCTATCTGAATATACGATTGCTGAACTTAATTATTAATGATTGCAAAATATTTTTCTGGCAAAACAATATAATAAATTACTCTTAAATTAAGTAAGAAAAGGTTATGATTTATTTATTTTATTGTATACGATTATAAAAAAAATCTTGAATTGTAATTTAAGAATGTGAAAAACGTGTATTATTTTATCTTAGGAAAATTTAATTCAGCAAATTAAGAAAATACAAGAAAAATAGCATTCTAAAAGCACTTTGTTCTATAGCAAAGCAATTTTTTTAATTATTTTGCATCATTCTTGCTCATAAACAGCTTCGACCCTCTGAAATATAAATATGACATTTAAATGTCATAAATTAATACAACGGTCATCATTTATGTAAAGCTGTGGTTCAATTAGACTGAAATTGAAAGAATTTAGTGCTTTAAAACCAATCATGCTTTTTAAAGCAATATTTGAACAGCTCATAACTTTTGTAGTTACATCATGATCAATGTTGCTTTCCTATTCAGAATGTGAAAGGAAGTGTCATGGTGGAAACAGTGCAAGTAAACAGTACTAGCCACAATTAAATTATAGGCTAGAAATGATGTTTATGTGCATAAATAGCTAAGATCTTCAAACGTCATATCTCTTATGTTTTAAGGGAAGATATTTAGCTATTTTTTTCTGCTGTATCCATTCATTTTGCCCATACCCATAGTGAGTTATAAAAATTTATTATGATAAGTTTTAAGTCCAAGGCGCGGCGCCTTTTATATCATAATACTCAAGAAAAATATGCTTAACAATGTTTAGCTAATTAGAATACTGTCTCATATGTTCTAAGAATAAAAAGGAATTCGATTTTTGTCAAGAATATCGTTTCGCTCAGAAGTTACAATCAGCTTGCTCAGTACAGTGACAAAATGACATTTTTGCATTGTTTTTATAAAACAGAAAAATAATATTTATTTATTAAATTAATATTTCTAAAACGAGATACAAAACAAAAAAAACATTCTGTTTATATTTGAAAAAAAAAACAGCTTACATAATAATTGAAATTTTCAAAAATAGTCACATTTTAATATGGTCGAGTTGCCCGATCTTTCATAATTTAATTTGGTTATCGTTATCCCGCACTAAATCGCATGGCATTTTCCGTGATATGTTAGGCACCATAACATAAAAGAAAGATAGTGTTATGGATATCTGATTAAAGGGTTTGAAGTGAAAAATATTCCTAAAGCCTTGTTAACGAATAATATCGTTTAATTCCACGAAAACAAAAAAACAAAACCAACTAGCAAAATACAGCGTATATACGAAAATATCGCTGAAATCAACAACAAGCTCGCAAATCACAAATAATTACATAATCTTCTTCGGTCCCACTCGCAATGCTATAACTGAATTTATTAAAAGAAATTTAGAAAAAAATTAAAAGAATCCCTGCTAATGTGCAGGCATTTGCTTATACAACGTTCGTGACTTGAGCATTTCTTGTTCTAGAAGGATATACAGATCTCAACTCCTAAATGAGTTATGTCCACAATCTTTATGTTTTCCAAAACTGAGTCATGTCACTAAATTCGCATCCCTGATCACTAAGGCTAGATTTACTAATATAGCATTAATTTTGGCATTTATTAAGAATGTCAAATGGTTGCTCTTTTCAGCGATGACAGTCACATTACAGGAAAGCAATATTACTCATTCAAAACAATACGGAAATAGAGTAAAAAAATAACTGATTTTTTTACTTTTCTTCATGGCAATGATGATGGATGGCATCAGGAAAATTATAATCGATAAAATTCGAAATTTATTAACTGGAGATGAGGATAACTGAAGACAAATGAAGGAATTAGAATGTTTTCTGATGAAATTGGTATTAGAATTTAAATTTTTATCAAAATATTTTTCATAATTCTTAATTTCTTAATTTGTCTCATTACCAAATCAGCAAAGAAGTTACATTTTGTACTGTAGAAAGCGAAGAAAACAATGAATTGAAAATAAACGAAGCAACGGATTTTCATTGTTCGTTATTTAAATTCAGTAACAAAAAGCTAGTAATGAATTCGAAAAAGTGCGAAATAATAAAGATAATTAAAAATAACGAAATTAGAATGTCAGTGGTGGGAATTTTTGCTTCAATCTACAAAATTTATCAGAAAAGTAACAATTTCTTTTTAAAAAAAATCATATTTCATAATCTATTATAACAGAGTTACAAAACAAATTTCTTTGAAACAACAATTCTTTGTATTTTTTCATAGTGAATTGATTTTTAAGGTAGCATTTCACAAATGCGCTGGCTATCGGGATCAACCGCCTTTTTCTAATAGTATGGCCTCTTCTTCCGCCGGATATTACCCCTGCATATTACTATTTAGTTGTAATTTTTCATATCTACCGTGAAGGGCCAGCATCTATGCCGGAATTGAAGCATTTCGCGCCAGGTTTTAGGTTTCCCCCCTTGACTTACTTACCTTTCCCCCTTCAGCACTGGAAAATATGGTTCAGGGAGTAGAACATATTGTTGAAATAAAGGGGGATCTATCGAACCGCTTCCATGGTACTCTTGTATACCATATGAATTATTTTTATGTGTTTTACATAGTCTCCTATTTACGAAATTTTGTATTATGATTTTTTATTTAACAAATGCAAGCGCATCTTTCTAATAATCTGAAGTTCAAATTTCATCTTGTTTTAACAACAGAACTTATTCTAGGACCTTCTGAAATGAGAAACACATTTCTTACTCATCCTGTAGGAATATAACCAATTTCGAAATCTTAGGCTCATTTCTTTCTTTTGCTTGTTTATTCTTTTGAAAACATATTATTTTTATGTAGTGAAATCGATAATTTATTGAAAGATTTCCTCAGAAGCATAAGATTTATATAATAACATTTATGGAGTTAACTAAAAAGAAAACCTTACAATGGTTTTCGGATAATATTAAAAAGACCGATGGAAACTTTCTGTTAACAGCTAGTACCTGAAAGAAGAACTCATTCTAGCAGTCTATTTTTCAGATAATTTACAAAAATACATCAAAAGGTATTCTGTGTTTAAAGTTTTTGTTTTTAAATTCAGCATCAATTCAAGACTTATAATAGCATGAAAAGGTTTTTAAGTCGCTTCTAAAAGAAGATAAATGACTTTGAAATATTTTTTTTTTATTTCTAACAAAGATATCAGAATAAAAGGAAGTCTCACTGGATTATCAAGATAAATTCGCTAAACTCTTAAGAATAACGATAAATTGTTGTTTAAAATAAATAGTTTCGTTTTTGAGGAAGAAAAAAAATTCTTTAACGCAATTTCGTTGTCGCTTCTTTTTATGTGACAGCTATTAAAAATAAAAGAAATGAAACTTTTATTGTAAGTTTCTTTGACACGGTTGCGTCATTGGAATCTGACGAAAAAATACTTCTTATCGTATTAAGATTTAAGAATGACTAGTAGAAGTCTAAATAATTCACAAGATTACAAAGATTGTGAATTTCTTTTTGGCTAGTGTAAGTAGGTTTTTGAAATATCTTAAACTTTTTGTTTTTGATATTGATAATTTGTATGACTTTTAGTTCTTGATTATGTAATATATGTTTGGAAATTCCATCATTGAATTTTGCCTTTTTTGTATTTTCTTTTATGACAAATATACTTTATTCGAAATTTTCCTTCATCACTGTGTGATTGCATAAAAAAAGTCATAACTACAAATGTTTCTTAATTTATTGCTTTGCGATTCTCTATAAATAAAAATATCATACATTCCATTCACCATTTATTCATTATGCATTCCATTCTCACTCACTTGAATATTGTGTGTATTTATATTTTTGTACAAAATGCAATAATAAACGTAAAATAATCTCAAAAAAATTATGAACAATAGAAGAAAAAATTTAGAGTGGTAATCAAATTGATACCATTGTATATTTGAATGGTAAAATAATTATGAAGTAATTTATTTCAATACGAGTTCGGTTTCGTAGTTTTAGATGTCATTTGATACGGTTTGATGGCATAACAAGTAAGCAAAATCACTTTTCTCGGCGTATTCTTCTCTGAAATTTTTAATCAACAAATTCTTCTTTTTAAAGGATTAATTTCAAATTTTTCTTTTTAAAGAGGGGTTATTTTTTTGTAAACATTGTGTGTAACGACTCCAAAATATGTTCTATCATCAAAGTGACTATGTGTGTTTTCGTTTCCTTTATTAGTTATAAGAATTAAAACAAACATATTAAAAGTAAAATCAATTATTCTTTTTTTAAGGAATTCACTTCGAATTTTTTTTAAAGAACAATTTTTTTTGAAAATATAGTATGCAGAAATTCCAAAATATATTTTGAGGGCTTCTGGTTCGAGATTACACCGAAGAACCGCCGTATAAGCGGGTCTGGTGCACATTAAATCCGTCGGGACCACACGTCCTCCCGCTGATGGGGTGTGGAAATTTGGAGAGAGGGGGTTCCACCCTCGTCGTTTGAACGCGATTCAAAATTACCAAGTTCCTCCCAAAATAACCGTAGTGTTGCTTACTTACTAAAATATGTTCTATCATCACAACGACAATATGCATCTTAGTTTCTTTTGTTAGTTATAAGAATTAAAATAAATATTTCAAAATAAATGAAATAATCGCAAAAATTTAAAAGAAACATATTAACCTTAAGAATAAAAAAAATCAAAGTTTGTCGATAAATTCAAGAGTCCATTATACAATCATTTGAAATGTATGCAGGAAACATAATCATGAAAAAAGTTTATTTTTGTGAGATTTTTATCAAAGGATGTTCTGAGATGCATATTTATGACGCTAAGAAACTCGAAGTAAAAGATTTAGAAAATTACCATACTGAAATCGGTTGAGTTGATTGCTTGAATCCATTTCGAAACGTTTTCGATTAAGCGTATTCATTCTCTTCTCGTTTGCAAATAGTTTTATTTCATTTCTAAACATGGAAAACGGGAGCTTAACAGATTTTTCTTAAAATTTCAAAACAAGTACACAATCTTTAGAATAAAAATGCAGGAAAGAATTCAAGCAGAAAATGAATTGGAATTTTACCTTGTTTTAAGTTGATACAAAAGTTACAGAAGAATAATGTTTTCGAGTTAAACGAGAGAGTAAAGATTATATGTAAATGTGAGTATAGAATTTATTAAGATATTAAAGAAGAATCTTCATATTCCTTCGAATCAAGTAAAATGCAATAATTACATGGCTTAGTTAAATGAATGTTCAGGCAGTAAAAGTAATTATGCATTTTCCTCAAATTCCAATAAAGTAAAAAAATGTCTAAGTTATACATAGAAATGAAAAAAAAAATTACAATACAAAATTGAAATATTACTTTAACGAAGATTTAAAAATTAGTTATAAATGTTTTGTTTTCAACAATGTCACGTATTCTTGAAGTTTTACAAAAGTTATCCAGTGGTTCAAAAAAAATAGTATATAAAATTATGCCGGGTTTACACTCGGCTAGTTATAAGATTGCAATTAGGTAGCATGCGTAGAAAGTCTGAAAAATGCTGCTCAGTCCATAGAAAATAATTGTCTCGACGAGACATCAACATGCCGCTATATTGTATTTTTTTCTTACTGCGCATGCGCTTGTACAATTTGGCTGTGTGTGTGTTTTTTTTTTTTGGCGTGAAAAAATTAATTACTTATCATAGATTAATTCCGACATTTTGTACTCTTTGTTATTTCGATGGGAGGTTGTGGTTTTTAAAAATTTTATTAGCCTTTTTTCTATGGTTCCCTAAATTTATGCACGTTGACTTTTTTTATCATGCTTTTTTGCGTAAATATACACCTTTTTAATATTATACGTATTGAAAAAAATATGCAAGGACTCCAAAACTGGAATTTATACCCAAGGATGGAACGTCTGAATCTACCTTATGAAAGTGTGGCGAACATAAATTAATCTTTTTCAGCGCATGCATTGCCTACTGACAGTCTTTTAAATGACTGAGTGTAAACCCGGCATTAAGTCAAACTGTGGTTTATTTAGTTATTTCTCTATATTTAAAAAAATGGACATTGAATGGTAATAAAATTAAGCAATTAAATCACATTCAAATGCACATATATTGTATATTAATAATTGTTGCCATTCGGAAACTTTTTATCGATTTTTATTTTTCATTTGCACAAATATTAAATGTAAGCATCAGACTAAATAATAATAAATAAATTTATGGTATTTTAGAAGTTATATTCATTTAACAAAAATTATGATGTAATATTTAAACAATATGAAATTATTTCTTTGTTTAGTTTTCCCACATTAAGACTTTATACTTTGCAAATGTACATAAACTTTCATGTTCATGAATTACAAATAATGAACAAATACTTCTAAATAAATTTATTCCACATTCTATATTTGCTTCTAATTTGAATAAATTTATCTTTAACTGTATAGAATCTGAAAATTACTGAGCAGATCTGAGAATTTACAGTAATATCTTAACTGATGTTTATGAAAAATATTACTTATGATTTTTGAAATCATTTAATTGTTTTCTATATTTTTCTAACTATAAGTTTTTTTAAACTTTTATTAAAAAGGTAAATTTTTTAGATTAGCTTTAAACTTTGGTGGAAAAAAATGAAAAATTTGAAAAAAAAATTTAATTTAATGCATAACTTACTTTCTTTCATTATAATTAGTTTTAAAGAATATTTTAAATTTTGTGAAACTGATATCTGGTGTAGCATTTTTTCCAAATATAATAGTTCTCATCCCTCTCATTAAATAATAGACGTCTCATTTAATGATCATTTGGTATTACCACTTCTTTAGACATTTTAAAGGAAATTTTATTCTCATATTTTGTTGTTAAGTCATCTACAAAAGATAAGTACACAATATATTGTTTAGAATTATGAAAAGGATTGCATATATTTAAATAGAAAAATATTCCATTGTATTACTAACGGAATTGAATTTTTTTAAAAATGCCTTCATTCCATGTAGAAATCTGAAAAGCGTTCTGGTCATTTCTAGAAGCAAAAATAAATTAATATAATTTTTGAACGATATTTCATCTCACACCTATTTTGGCGAAATCGACGAGTTTTGGCGCATACACAGATGGTTTCAGGGGTTTCCAACATAGCATACTGAAGCAAAGTGGCTGGTGTGTGTTCAACATTATTCTAAATTTGATAAACTGAACTCATACCGTTCTTGATAAAAATTATGAATTTTTATATACTTTATATTATAATTCCTTATAAGAAAATAATATAAAAATTAATTATAATAAAAGATCATATTTAAAAATGAAGAATAAAAAATATGACTTTTATTTTTGAAAAATTCATATGATTGATATAAGAAATAAATTTTTTACTGATTAAAACATATATAGCTTTAAATATTTTAATAGCTCCTACTATAATTCACAAATGTTTAAATTTTATAAACATTCATTGCCTTTATCTAAGAATTGTATATATATATATATATATATATATATTTCGTGTATCTCAGAAACAGCTCAAACGATTTAGATCAAATTTTATATACAAGGTTTCGCCCTTTAAGTTTATCTATACAGGGACTTTTCCTGAAAAAACACGATTTTACACAAAAGAAAAATCTATTTTTTATAATTAACTATTAGAGCCTTTTTCTATTTGTTCTCATGCTGGTAATGTCATATAGCGCCATCTAGGACCCGATTTCACCATGGTAAAACTGAGTGAAAGTTCAAAAATATAAATAATCACACACAAACTCTAAAATGAATACTGTAATATAGCAGATTGTTTCGTATAACATGTTAAAATAAGTGCATTCATGATTTTTTTATATAAACAACCATTTCATATGTAGGTAAGATTAAAAAATATTCATATGTAATCAGCAAGTACTTTGTATCTAAATATTTTTTCCGAAAAAACACGAATTTACAAACAAACAAAAAAAACTAACTAGCGGAGTTTGGTATTCTAGACATTGTACAAGATTTCAACTAAAATATTCTTATGCTAATTAAGAATTTAAGCATTTTAGAACAATTTAAAGGTTCAAAATTTAGCCCAAATGAAAATGATATGTCTGGGAATAAGTATTTTGTTTCTAGTGATCTTCATATACATATGCAAATAGTTATAATTATAAGAATTGACAAGAAACCAAGAGAAAATTGGTTTGTTCGAACAAGGAGTAAAAATACAAAGTAGTTCATTAAGTAAAGTTTATGCATTTTTGATTCGGGAAAGCATTTTAAAATCATGGTTTGCCAAAATATAAATTCATTTTAATACACGCTTCAAAATAACTCTTAGAAACTTTTACAATATATCAAAAATAAACTTCAGACATTTGTATGCAGTGATTTAGAATAAACAGCATGTAAATAAATAAGCATTTTAAAACCACTGCAATTGTTTCTAGTTTAGAGAGAAAGAATTTTGTTTTCTTTTCATTTCTGTACGGAGAGAAAGAATCATCAGTTCAGTTTTACGATGTCTGGTAGTCTGCCATTATTTTAGATTATGATACCTTACTTTCTAAAGTTTTATGAACAGTGTGCTTTCACAGATGCATCTTTTATGATAGCACAAAGAAGAGCTTTATTGTTATTTTTTTTTAATTTTCAAAATAAATGACAGGAAGAGGAAAACTATGCGCAAACATTTCTTTTCGTCTTTTTAAGAATCAAAAGAGAAAAGGGAACTTTTACGACATTGTTGGAAACGAGACGGAATTTGAATAAGAATAATCAAGGAAGGAAATCTATTAAAGTGGTACACATTTTAGAAAGGATTTCAAAGCTTTGATATGAAAATAAAAATATTTGCTCCTGAATATAGAAATTTTTCTAACGGTAATATAATAATAGTTAGAATTATTGACGTAAGGAAGTAATTTAGAATAAAACCGCATTTCTGCTATTATGAAAACTAAAATTCAAAAATGATAATATAATAATATTATAATTATCGCTATGATAAAATGTTTCAGAATAGAACCTCATTACTACTATCAAGAAAACTAAAATACAAGAATGATAATATAATAATAATAATAATAATATAATTATTGCTGTAATAGAATGTTTTAGAATAGAACATCATTTGCTGCTATCAAGAAAACTAAAATTCAAAAATGATAATATAATAATATTATAATTATCGCTATGATAAAATGTTTCAGAATAGAACTCATTGCTACTATCAAGAAAACTAAAATACAAGAATGATAATATAATAATAATAATAATATAATTATTGATGTAATAGAATGTTTTAGAATAGAACATCATTGCTGCTATCAAGAAAACTAAAATTCAAAAATGATAATATAATAATATTATAATTATCGCTATGATAAAATGTTTCAGAATAGAACCTCATTGCTACTATCAAGAAAACTAAAATACAAGAATGATAATATAATAATAATAATAATATAATTATTGCTGTAATAGAATGTTTTAGAATAGAACATCATTGCTGCTTTCAAGAAAACTAAAATACGAGAATGATAATATAATAATAATAATAATATAATTATTGCTGTAATAGATTGTTTTAGAATAGAGGATCATTGCTGCTATCAAGAAAACTAAAATTCCAAAATTATAATATAATAATAAAGAATTATTGCTGAAATAGAATGTTTTAGAATAGAACCTTATTACTGTTATTAAGAAAACTAAAATTCAAAAATGATAATATAATCATAATTAGAATTATTCTAGTGATCTAACATAAAGAATACAGAAACACGCATCATTACTACTATCAAGAAAAATAAATTCAAGTGTGATAATATGATAATAATGGTTAGAATTATTGCTGTGATGAATTGTTTTAAAACTAAACCTCATTGCTACCATCAAGAAAACTAAATTCAAGAATGATAAAAATAATAAAAAGTGAATTTTTTTTATAAATTGGTGAAATAAATATCCATATGGGATTTAATATGGAAGTACATTCATAATTTTAAGAAAACGACTGACACTAGTTTTAAAAATCAAAGTTAACAGTAAATAGTTATGTGAAATTTTTAATTAAAGAGAGTTAAAATAAATTATACGAAATAATTAATGTTTCATTCTTGTGGAAATAAATATCTATATACAAATCTGTAAGAAAAAAATGTATAAATTCAAAGAATATATATATATATATATATATATATATATATATATATATATATATATATATATATATATATATATATATATATATATATATATATATGTTTAACGTTTTTCATAACTAATCAATGGAAATCCAAAATATTTTTAGAAATGCTTGAAGAAAGTTTCGGCATACCATCAAAACCTCCGTTTAATCAGAGGAAAGAAAATGAAAAAAAAACAAAAAAAAACAATAAAAGGAATTATCTAGCATAAATTTTAATTGAAATCTAAAATATATCAGATTATTCAAAACTATTGTTTAAACTACTCCTCACAAAAAACTATTTCTAATTCGTAAACTATTGTCTCACAAAAAAGTTTTTTTGCATTATCTGCAATATTTTTTTTTAATTTGTCTCAAAACATCAAATCGCGTGCTTTTAGCAATTCTAAAATTAAGATAAAAAATTATTTTCCTTGGACATCAATTCTGAAATAAGACTTTTATTTAACTTTTATTTCATAACAAACGTACTTTATAATTTGTATGTTAATTTATATTAGTATGATTCAACTGTTTTTATAATTTTCAATCTTATGAAATATACAGGGTAAGCATAAAGTGCATCCCATATTTACAGTTTTACAGATCAAAATATCAGCAATCTGAGAGAGCAAGATGTTGCCTGAAACAGCTAGTCCCAATTTAATTACTTCTTTAAACATGTAAATAGTAATTGTGATACTTATTTGAAAAGCACATTTTTTTTTAATTTTATGTATTGTACTTTTATATAACTGGTGATTTCTGTACCATAAACACAATGTCCTCTGCGTTCTAATTAAATAGAAACACTTTGGGCTTGCTAATCTCGATGTGCATTACTGTGAGTTCAATCTTTTAATCAATTATGACAGTAAAAATGAGAAGAAAAGAAAAGAAAGAAAGAAAGGGAAAGAATAAAGACGATTGTTGGCAGTAATTCACTTTTATCGACATTTAATTATTTGTTAGATGATTTTCTTCTGAACGAAAGCTTTAGTGACTTTAAAGAATGCAATGAATGTAACCACTGACCACTTGATTGTACCATCTAAAGCAGCAAACGACACAGAAAAAAAAGAATCCCCTAAAAGATATCACTTCACGGAGTCTTTGCTATGAACAAGGGCCGATTGGCTTTTATCTAAAAGGTCAATAGCGAATTCCAAATAATATTATAGAACACAGAAAATCCAATTTTCTTCCGGAAAACCTATCGATGTTTTCGAAAAGTACTTGAAAACTATTTGGAGGAACAAACAAACAACAAAACTAAAGAATCCATATCTAAAATAATGCTTTTTTTCTTCTATTGCTGCCACTGAAGTACAACAAATTCGTTCGCATTTGTGTGTTTTTGATTGATGACAGCAGCTTAAAACATTGCAATTGCAAAAAATCCATAATTCCATGTTTATCCAAAGGAATGAACTATATTATGTATGCCTAAAAGAAATTTCTAAACTTCTATACTCGTAATAAATAACAGTTCTTAAAGCACTTTTTTGAAAATTAAACTTTTTTTAGGCTTTAGAAATTTTGGGGCATTTTTGGGGGGTTATTAGGAAATATTGAAATATCTTTTCTTCTTATAAATTTCAATACTTTGTATGGAAAATTTATTTTAGTATTTCCATCAAAAGTTCCTTAAGAAATTTCTTCTATATTTAAACATTTTACATTCTCTAAAAATATTTTGATATTTGTTTTAATATATGAAATTATTATCTTTCATGACATCGAACTGAAACTTCTATAAAACTCTTCTAGAAAAAAAATTCTAATATGCACCATGCTAATTTTAGATCTAGAATATTTTTAGAAAGAATTTCTAGAAACTATCAAATGTCGAGTTATTTGGATCATAAATCCTAATACAACATCAAAGTTGAAACGATTATTTTATCAAATTTTATATTTTGCATATATTTCAATTATTTCAGTCAGATTGTCTGATTTTGAAGCTCAGCACGATGTTATAGGTTTTAAACTTAAATCGTAGCACAGATATTGCTTCAGTAACAAATCTACACCTTTTCTGAATTTTTCGACATTTCTTTTCGAAACAAATAAAAATGAGAAGATCGCCCAGACAACAGTGGTACAATGATTGAAAATAGAATAAATAGCTGCTTCAAGTAAAATGGTTCTTATTTAAAATGAAAGTAATGGTCTTTCATAAGTTTTCTTATTTCAGATGTCTTCGCTTCGCTTATGTATAGGGGAAAATTCGTCAGCTTACCTTTATGATGTCATAGAGCGACAACATTTTGCCATTATTTTAGATTATGACATCATTTTGTTCCCAAATCTTTCTACCAGCGTGATTTGATAGACGGTCCTTTTTATGATGACGTAAAAGAGGAGTTTATTTTTCTAAGATAAAAAGGAAAAAACGGGAACTGGGTGCAGAAGAATCACATCTGAGATTTTAAGAGCCATAGAAAAGAATAAGAATTTTATAACACTGTTTTTTAATATGCTTATTTGTTTAATTTTTAATGCCAATCAATTATTTATTTTATTTTATGTTATAGAGTGGCAGGATTACCTTTATAATATGACAATTGACGCTGAAGAGCTATAAAAAAAATAGGTTTAATAATTTTTTTAGTGTTACCTTTATTGAGTCAGTTTTAATAATAATTTTAAAAACATAACATTTTTTTCAATAACATAACATTTTTACGATATAATTAAAAATTACAATATAATTCTTTTTTCATTTAAAATATTTTTCCAATTGCAATCATACTTTGATGGTTCAGAAATTGCTAATAGATCCACGTTTCAAGAATTACTTTTCTATATTACGTTCTCTATATTATTATGTAAGTGGTAACTATAATTATTAATACATATTAATAGATATTAATACTCATAAGCGGTGAAATTCTCTAATTGTCAAGCAATTGAAAGAACATGTTGACAAAACAATAATGATCAAATAGATACTTTTTCATTCCAAGAGAAATTTTAAATGCTTTTAAAATCTATTTTTTAAATAAATATTAGCATAATAGTAAACACAATAAAATAATTCAAATTTGAATATTCTATACAAATGAAAAATATCTCAATTACCTAAAAGGATGTGGAAACCCTTGTTTTCAAAATCTGGGAAATATTGCATTGGGGATATCATACTGATTAGATTCGGGCCTAAATTCGTTAATTCTCTAATTATTTTTACATTTATAAAAGTTTATCTTAGAAAATCAATCTATTTTGTTTATGAATAAATACAATATAAAATAATTTACATACTGAAATTGAATTCATAAATAACACGACAAATAACTCGGTATGCAACAATGCATTCAGAGAATGAATGAATTTCAATAATTCTGCTGTTGCTGAAATTTAATAATAATATATTTTTTTACGAAAAACGTTTTTTTTTCTTATATGTATCAGTTGATGCTCGAATATTCAATTATTTGTTGATATACGTAACTATTTATTTAGGACTTTCCTCTCTTTTGATTATTATTATTGAACAATTTTATTTAATTAGATGTTTTTAAAGTTTGTAATGTTAGCTTTCGAAATCGAAATTAAATTCAGCCCTGTTCGAGATTTTTAATTTTGCAAATACCTCTATTATTGAGAAAAGTAGACTATTTTAATTTATCAATTAATTGATCCATTAAATTGCTTATTAAAAATGATACACATAGAGTCTATTAAAAAATCCACCAATATTTATTAAAAATTAGATTTTGAGTCTTCATTATATTTATAATAAGCAAAAGAAATCTCCTCAAAACATTCTTGCATACTCTCTAATAAAGGTGCTATCCCAAAGAACGCCTTATATATTATTGGTGTTCAATAGCTACGAAATATTAACCTTTGGCGTGGATGTAGCATTTTTACTCCATTCATCGTGACATCCTTGGCGAATTTTTTTGGTGATTATTTCTGGCATGGGGTTACTAATCTCCGAAAATAGAATATATATATATATATATGTGTGTGTGTGTGTGTGTGTGTGTGTGTGTGTGTGTGTGTGTGTGTGTGTGTGTGTGTGTGTGTGTGTGTGTGTGTGTGTTCAATAATTTACGACTTCCTGGTTCATCAAATTGGCATGTTACTTACATGAAAAATAGCCTTTAAGAATGTGCTTTCACTTAAAAAAATTCATAGTTGAAACACCGTTATTTTTTTATTAATTTTTTACAGTTTCCAACAGTTCTCCGACTACCTATAATTTTGCGATTTTCACCCCCTAAACGTCGTTTCGGACCCCATGTTGTATGAGGATTATTTATCCTCTTGTTGCCTACTATCAAGCCTCTGAATTTGTCGGTCGATTTCGGCAACACCTTGTGTATACATATATATATATACACAAGGTATATATACAATAAATATATAAGGTGTATATACAATATATATATATACACACACACACATTTATGATATCGAACTCGATATATATAGAGAGAGAGGGGGGGAAGAGTTTGAATTTTTTGACGATTGCTATAGTTTATACTACGTACACGAGAAAATAATGATAAGTTAAAAATAAAATACTAAACAGTAGATAAGCATGAAAATTTAGAAAAATCTGCATTACTAATAAAAGTGCGTTTTTAATAAATGTGTCCATATTTTTTTATTATTGAAATCTAATTCTAAAATTCTTCTAGCAGAACGATTATCGTACGGTTTTCCTTGTTGATGCTATAATCTTTCAGATTAGTATATAATAAAAATAATAATAATAATAATAATAAATTAACTTTAAGCAGGCATCCGTTTCAATTTAGCACAGCTTGAATGATGATGGAAAATTTTGTGAAATATCAGTAAAACTTTGCTTCCCAGCGTAGGCGTAGAAAAATGCTTGCGTTTATCCCTAAAGGCTCACTTAATTTCAGTAAAAGAGATTTTCTATTCTTTTGTGAAAGAGAGTCTGCGTTAGACTTTGATTGTATTCAAGTACAGTTTCGCCCTCGGGACCGAAGGAATGGTGGATCTGGAAAGTTTTCGAGACACGGTAGATTACATGATGGAAGAGAGGAGGTTTCCTGTTTTTTCTCTCCATCCCTGCCCACTTCCTGGCAAAAGGAAAAATAGAAAAGGAAAGAATTCTAGCTTTTAGTCAGAAACAGAGCAGCAGCATAATGTTTTGGATTTGATTCACTTGGCTTGATTGTATCGATCATTGCTTTCTGTTAAGACGCTTTTTTAAATAAAATTATTTACAAAAAGAAAAATTGATTAAAAATATTTTTATAAAATAATCCAAAATTTTGAAATTTAGTTACATTTTTTTAGTAATAACGATATTTGCTTTTCCTTAGTCTTATGAGAGCTATTAAAAGTTTCATATTAATTATTCATAATCGAACCAATTTGAAATATGTGATTAAATATAAAAAAGTCTTTACAAAATTGTGCTTATATTTTTAAAAAATTTTAACATTTATTAAAATTAAAAGAACTTCTGGAAATAAATAAAATTAGTAACACTATGAAAACAATTTCTTAAATTTAAAATGGTTTAAAATTAATTTAAATGTGATAATATATCCTGATGTTTCTGAGGAAAAATAATAAAATTTCGATTGAAATTAAATCGATTACATTTTAATCGATTAATTGTAATTTTAGCAAGCCCTTTGTTAGTGAGCACTTACTGTACAAGAAGTGACTTCTTCTCAATCCTGATAGATCTAAACTCAATGGAATGCCGCTGAATAGTTTCTCATAAAATGGAGTTATAATGATTTCATTGGTTTTAGTATCTCTGTTACAACACTGCATTTTGCTAACACGGTTTTAATACTAAATCCATCCAATCCTTCATTTATTTAGAAGAAAATAATTACGATTTATTAACTAAGGCAAGTTTGTATTAGAAGAAGGGTTATTTTCGAAATATTTTTTTCCTTGAATTCTTATTTCTCTGTGCTCTTTAAATGTATATAAATATTTTCTGTAATTGTTGCGAATCTATAATGTTGTTTCCCAGCACAGTAGTTCTATTGTAAGAAACATAGTTTCTAGTCAGCTCTGCTGGATGCTAGTCTGATGCTGGATCAATGACCTCCGGGCATCGTGGCAAATTTGGCGAAAAAATAAAAGATTCTAGAATCTCCAACAATTTCGGAGCTAGGACCATTAGGAGAAGAATTATGGCATTCCTTCATTAACTTTCTGAACCCAGTTTCGTAAGCTATAAGATGACGGCAGACAAAGCAGGAGTCAGTTAATGTTGAATCAGCTGAGTCAGTCCAGCGAAGCGCAAATATTGAGTTTATCAGTTAGTGAATTGAGGATTGAGACTTGCGTGGAGCATTGGAGTCAAGTACTGAAGCAGCCTCAAGTCCTGTGGTGAGTAAACCAGTCTTATAGTGGTAATTGGGCAATTTATTACAAGCCAAAGTTAGGATAAAGTGGCGAATAGCAGAAATTTGGATGGGCGTGACTACTAGTGTAAAGTTAACAGAAACTGGTGAGAATTGCATTTTCGACAAGTGTTACTCATAGATATGAGTGGGACAAGAACTCCATAAAGATAAACACACTAATAGCAGAAACGTTGGTCGGTCATCAATGTACTTGTCTTTATTTAAGATTATTTTTCCCATTATCATTATAGAACGATGCCAATTTTGAGTATATCATCTTTACTTAATTGAATACTTTAATTTGAATAATACCTTTAGCTGTGCATTTGGTTGAAGTGAATTTAGTCATGTCTTTATTATTTTGGCTTATGTTACATTAAATTCGAATATAGGTGTATGTGCCCTTATTTACTTTTGAAATTTTACTACAAAGTATTTGATATCAAAGAAATATTAAATAAACGTTCAAACAATTTTATTACAATAATTCTATTTTAATAATTTTTTAAGAATTAATCTCAGAGATTTAGCTTAATTTCATAAAGAAATAACATTATTTGAAGCTATTTCATATTTTTTTTTGCCTGCTAATATCAGTAAAAAAGCTGTGTTGAATTCCCTCTAATGTAAAATGGATTTATTGGAAAATAAAACTAAACGGCCTTTTATATTTCTCTTGCCACTGGAAAGAAGACATGTTATGCCGTAAAATGAAGTTTATCAAATAGTTTTTGTTTCCAAAGAGAGTGAAGACAGCTGCCAAGACAAGATAATGATGGGGGTACCCGAGGCAATGTCAGTGACTTTTGTTTTGGAAAGAAACTCAACAAATTGTTTGATGTTTTTTGTTTTTGAAAGTAAACAGAAAAATGTTTGTAGGCTTTAGATTTTCCCTGGTTTAATCAGAAATAGAATGGCTTTTTATAACGTGTTTTCTTAGGATTTCCTTTGATATGATATCATGTATTATTCTGTTGCCATATAAGCAAACATTGATACTTTTTAAAGTAAATATAATTATACCGGGAACTGGAACAAAGCAAAGAATCAATACTTCGGAAGTTAAAATAAATATGTTTTTAGTAATGTTCAGATGATAATTATTTTTATCACGATAATTTTTAAATATTGAATTTTATGATGCAATCTTAAACCTTTCTGCCGATGATAATAGTATTTAATAAATTTTCCTTTGACTAGCTACGTTATTCATAATGCACACTAATAATAAAATGAATGCGTGTGCCACACTGTTTGATTTAAAGCTATCAAACTTGGTATATACATATAAGGCGGTTCTTTATTGGTAACGAAACGTTACTTTGGATAAAGTTTTGAACTATTTGTTGCTCTTTATAATGGCACTTGCCAATACAAGCTCGCTGACAGTCAGAGATTTTAAGCCAAGGGAGCGTCTCTTGTTTTAGTAGCGCCAACTATGGCCAAGAGTACGTCTTAGCTATTCACACATCACATTCGCTTGCACAATCCCTTTTTACAGGGGTGCACATCCACACATCTCACAGACAGAACATATGATGAACCACCATGCCCGAACCGGGACTCGAACCCAGGGCACCCAGAGCACGGGGAAGACGCGCTACCCCTAAGCCAGGACGTCGGCTGAACTTTTTGTTATTTTACATTATGGAAATGAGAACATGTTTTTATCAAAGTAATTTGTGAGATCATATTATCTTTTCGAAAAGCCATTCTTGATAGAGGATGATCACTGTCTTCAGAGGACATCTGTCCTGATTAGTTATGTCTTTCATCATGTATAATAAAGATGAATGTGTGTGGCAAACTCTAAGCTAGAATGTTTGATTTAGAGTTATCAGACTTGGCATATACCTACAAAACAGCTCATTATTGGTATGGAAACATTATTTTGGATAGGGTTTGTATACTATTTGTTTTTCTACGTTATTGAGAAATCAGAACCTGTTTTAATCAAATTAATCTGAGAGATCATATTATCTTTTTGAAAAATATTTTTGATAGAGGACAATCACTGTTTGCTGAGGTCTCCTCTTCGGTATAACTATCTAGATGTGTTCAGGCATGGTTTGAGGAGTATGAGGATGAAGTAGAAAATCTGTTTCTATCTCTTTATACCTTACCTTGAAGAAAAAGTCATCATAAAACTGTTTTCCTTTTCATAAGAAAGTTTCATATTTCTAAGAACTCCTTACACTTTCTTCAAACCCCCCCCCCCCAAAAAAAAAAAAAATTACTGATTATTTTCATTATTTATCCAGGTTTTTGTTTTTTGAGTTCATTTTAGAAACAAATATTTGCAATTCCCTTTCTTAGAAATTATTACTTAGAGCTAGCCAACATCTGATAATTTTTTTTTCTTAAAAAATTAATGATTTTTTTTAAAATTCAACAAATGATTGACTAAATTAACACATTAAATAAATAATTAAGTTTTTCACTTTAAAATATTTTAACACTTCTGCGTTTGAAAACATGAATAAATTAGTAATCTAAAATAATATGTCGGATGATGACAATTATAATTGCCTATTTTTCTAGGGTATTGAAGTGAAAAAGACGTGTAGTCATTGAAACAGGTAGACATCAAATTCATCATATACTTTTCAGAACATAGAGTAATGAATAAAGTAAACACGTTTCAGAACTAAACTAAGCGAAAACAATATGTAAATAAATTCGTAATTCAGTTGTTGCTGTGCAATAATTCGACCTGACTTGTGAATCATAATTGTGAGTTCTAAGGGGCATACGACCGTCAATTAATACTTTCAAAGTATTTACCTAGTTCTCTTAAGTATTGAATGAACACATTGTTAAATGGATGCAAAATGATAAGCATAATAAAAGTTGCTTAGTATAAAATTGCCAAAAAATTTAATTAATGTTATATATATATATATATATATATGTAAACGCACATATATTTTAAGCAGAGCCGTGGCCGAAGAGAGAGACACTTTGAATTTTTAAATTTCGGACTTCACTTTAATAAGTACATCCCGTGAGACATAATTTATGTACAAGCAAGAAGCGACGAAGTACGTCAATATACAGCACGACACTACAGCGAAAAGAGAAAAGAGCAACAGAAAATTTTTTCTCGGTGATTATATACCATGAGATTCTGATAGGGATTTCTTGACATGTGTCGATTTAGGTATCTTTATATGTATCTTTTTTTAAAATTTTGTTTAGGTTGACATATTTTTATCAGCAATTTTCAAAATGTGAGAATTGCTGATTTAAGCATTTTTTGTAGAATTTCTGTACTATGAATTGAATAAAAAAAGGTAGAATTGGATCAGGAAATAAGAAAACATTTTAGATTAAGTTAATAAACGCTAAATGAAGATAAAAATTAGGAAATTAATTAGGATTTAATTTACATTTAGAGATATATTACAAATATATATATGTAATCTTATTTTTTTTTATTTCCGTTTTAGAACCACTCAGCATTTTTTGAAATGCATTCCACTAATATTTTATAATCACTATTCCTTTTTGTTTGCAATATTCTGAATGTGGAAACCGCAATTGTTATAATTTTACAGACTGATTTCTTTTGTGCTTTGGGAATATCTAAGAAATTTATACTTGATAAGATAGAATTAATTGCTAAAAAACTTCAATGAATTTGATTCTTGCAGTAACATCTCAAGAATATTTATTTAAAATAAGATGGTAACATATTTATCTTATTGATAATTCTTTCAATGATATTTCTACACAGTTTTTATGCAAAAAATTATATTTTTATAAGATTTATAATTATAAAATTTGAGTAGAATAAATTTTTCTGTATAGAAAATCTGCTTTTACTGAACTTGTTTATAAATTATTTAAATTTATTGAAACCGTTTTTAAATTATCTACTTCTTTACATGATTATCTGATTCATATTTTCTTCCTAGATGTTACAGAAAATTTAATGAAGCTATATTATTCTAAAATACTGAATTATTTTATTTTCAGTGAATGTCAGCACTTATATTCATTTCATTAAATAATACCAGTGAAAGAAAGTCCAGAATTTTTTCTTAATTTCCCTAATTTTTTATATGTTTATATTTCTTGACTGTTTATTTTTAATAATCAAAAGTATTAATTGATCATATATAAAAAAAAGAAAAACTCTTCCATTCTCTTTGTTCCCAATAAAATCTTCATCTTAACTTCTCAAACAAAAAATATTTTTTGTAGGTTTTGAATAACGAGAAAGAATTGATATTCAAATCCACTTCTTTAACTCACTTAAAAACAATCAAATCAATAAAGAAGTTCTTCAAAAGTTATGTTTGCTTTTCATATGTGCCTCCGGCTGAAAAATACCGGCCTCTCCAAGGCAAAAACAAACATTGAATAATTTAATCAATAGAAGTGTTTCCTCTTCCCTCTGAGGAATCTGGCCGATCTCTTAAGGATTTGAAAATCTAACGTCTTTCCAATTCTTCACTCACAGCTATCCTGAGTTTGTGAAAAGAAAATCCACATTTAAAACCAATAAAATAAATTGTACATTATCTTCAGAATGTATTTTCTTGCTGACCTTAAATGCGCCAACATTAATTTTTAAAATGTACTTAATCACATTGAAATTTATATTATACTAGCCGCCTTTGGCAACCAGCCGGTTCGCCAATCTTAATGCACGTTAAAATTTTAATAATTAAATATTTTATGCAATTCCTACTTTAATAGCTTCTTCAACAAAATATGTTAAAATTGCCATATAATTCACTCATAATATTATAAAGGCCTTTAGTCATAACGTAATATGTATCTCTCTAATTATCTGTTAGCTCCCGTAGAATGTATGCTTTAAATTAAAGTGGAAAAGATTAATCTGCAATTAATATAATAATATTTTTTACTGAAACAAAGCATTTTTTTTATAATATGGGGTCGAACCGTCTAGCCTGTAGAGCGCCAACACACACACACACACTCATATAAGCTTTATATAAGTATAGATAACTATATAAGTCGCTTTTTTTGTAACCAGTTGGTTCGTCGAATACATTTGTCATTCTTAATTTCAATTAAATCTTATTTGCAGAATTTGATGCTTACAAAATATTTTAAGCACTGAAATTTCATAGGCATTAAAACCTGGTTATTTTAACAGTCATACCTCATCTATTCACTGTGTGCATGAACATTCCTAATCGAATCAAGTCCTCTGATTATAAACGTAACTGTCCTAATACTCTATCCTCACATTACACATTGTCTTTTACGGTAATGGAATTTCACTTTCTGATTCCTCATATAAAGAATAGTTAATAAGTAGATTTCTTCTGCATTATCTTTCAACTTCGAAAGAATATCGCGCAATTAAATACAGGCTGCTCAAAGTAAAATTCGGTTATTCAGAAATCTCTATAATTGGTTCTGGGATTCCCAACAAAATATAATTGTGCTAACACGTTATGCAAATGATGCGCTCTGTAAAAACCCGAAAAAATAGTTATAATTTTCATCAATAGGTGGCGTTGTGGCCAACATGAAAAGGTGAATTTTTACTATACTATTTGTTAAAAAATTAAGGGAAAACATTTTCCATTTAAAAAAGTAACTTTCACTAATTCAAAGAGCTCACGGGTCGAATCTATGCTCAAAATAATACAGAAAGAAAGGTAAAGCCGTGCTATGCAATCTGCATCAACAAGAAAAAATGAAAACATGACAAATAAACAAAAATTCCATCAGTCATGTTCAGTAAACACTTCATTATTTTTAAAGACGCCTTCCATTCTGAAAACTGAGTTTTTTGTTGCGTAGCATTTGTTAGTTCGTGGATGCGAAGCGGAATACTATACTTCATATCAAAGATCGTCTACTATCGATCTTTTAGTACATTCTTTAAAGAATATACACATAGAATCCAAATTCTAAATTACTCAGAATCTCTACAATCATATATCGGAGTCTTTTCTGTACTTTCTACAAAGAAACAATGGTGTTCTTTCTTAGTCTCCCGATCAATTATTTCGTTTTCTCCCCTCATTTCTATTGACTTAGTAAGTGAATAAGTATGCGAAATTTATTTACAATGACAAAGTTATTTTTATATTATATATTTATATAATATAATATATATATTCTCCCTTTATATATATATTCTCCCTTTTTTTCATTGTTAAAAAAATGTTTTATTAACTATCCCAAAACTTTATTATTATGATCAAAAAATACGAATACGTATTATAAATAATTTTAACTGTAGGTTATGGTTTTCATTTATCAAAAATTTAATTTAAAGTACTCTATATATAAATTATTATAAGGACAAAATATTACTATCATCTGCTGTATTAATTTAATTAATATGAAAAATGTCGTGTCATGGAAGAATTTTAAAATCTTGGATTTTGACTATTAAATTGCATATACTGTTTCCAAAACAATTTTAAAAGAACGCAAAAAGCTAAATTTTTATGAGTTATTATAAATTTTAATGTATAATTCAAATATTAAATTAATTATTCTGATTGGCAACTTATGTACTTACAGCATAGAATATAAAGTCAACAGTTTGGAAAAATGAATTGAAATCTTCATATTAGCAGTTAAAAAAAGGGCATGTTTTGAGACAATTTTTAGAAACAGGAAGCATCAGAAAAAGTTAAAGCGACAATTATCAATATTAATCAAATTAAAGAAATATTTTTCCCTTCCACAACTTTTGATTAATTTAAATTCAATTTATCAAACAAATTTCGAGTGCCGACATGTTAATATAAAGTAGTCAACAAAATTAATAAAATATTAATTAAAATTAATAAAAAGTAGCCATTTAATCATTTCTTGCGCGATTTCTACCAAAATCTTCTTTAAATTACCATAGCACTCATTTCAAACATACGGATGAGAAGCTTCAGATATGATTGTTGGTGCTGGTGTAATGTCTCCACCTCAAGGATGAATCTACAGGAGAAATCGTCCCTGGACCGGTGATGGTCATTAAAATTCAGTGATCATTCATTTTCCGTCTCTGTGCTGTCTACACTGAATATTACATCAGGGAGGGGTTGCTCGTTTTTGAAGTTATGCTTCAAAGTAATTGTCGTAAAAATTTGCAGAAAATATTTTTTAGAAATTTCAATTTCTGTAGTGTATAAAACGATTAACCTTTAGAAAATTGAGTTTATCAAACTTGTTACTGTAATGTGAAATATACGCTCCTCAGATGTTAAAAAAGAAACGCCAATCGTTCCTAGGTTTATATAATATGGCGCTTTTGAAGGTTCTTTCTTTTTTTCAGAAATGTGCATAAAATCACAAAGCATTTCCAAAATCTGCAGAAAGGGCTATTCAGTTAAAGATGACAAAAAGCCCCTCTTTGGATGTAAAAAGTACAAGATATGTCAGATAATAAAAAGTGCTAAATAAAAAAAAGTCAGTAAATCAGAGGGATATGCCTTTTAGATATTTAATCCTGAGAAAATTGCTGAGGCTTTATTTCCGAGTTTATTTTGTGACTGATATATTGTAAAAAGAATTTAATTTTTACATCCAACAAAAGATATCAGAAAATAGATAGCTATGCTTTTGATAGAAAATCACTTTTAGATTGAAAAGTATATACTAAAATTTCCCTTTTACCCATATTTTTTTTTATAAAATTAACTCCTGTCGCGTCAAAAGAAAATTAATCGAAAGTATGCCAACAAACTTAAATAAAAACTATTATTGAATTTTCCTGAGATAAGTCTTTGCTGTTTCTCAAAAGTTTGAGTGGAAACTACTTCAAGTTTGTGTTGTAACTGAAGTATTGAGAAAAGAATTTTAATATTTAGAGTTAACAACAAAAATGAAAAGATACATAATAGTATTTTTTGCCTGTTACAGCTGGCCATGTATTTTTTTTAATATTGAAAATTATGATTTTGTATGAAACATTATGATTAAAATATAAAAATAGGAATATCTTATAAGATAAAAAATAAGAAAAGCTCAGAAAAAAAATTACTATTTGTCGGCAGGAAAAGTAGAATCTATAGGAGAAAGAATGCAAAGAAATAATTTGATTCTATCCACAAAAATTCTTCAGTATTGAATTATTAATAAGGATATGAGGAATTGTCTATTTTCAATGTGGATATGTGAAATTTTAATGCCATTTTAATTACATGATTAAATATTGAAATGCAGCTGTGAGCAATAAAAATGCATTTTTGTTATAAATATACTATCACAAATCTAAAGTGAGCAACTAATACTAGTAACATATAGTAATAGCAATAGCATAGTAATAGCATATTTGTAATCGCAACATATAAGTTTCTATCACAAATTCGATCAGTTTGAAATAGAAACGTATGATTGCATCACCTTTTTTTACTATTTTATAATTTTTCAAGCGATCTTATAATCCTCGTTTATAAAATATGAGAGAAACTCGAGTAGGGCATTAAATTAAAGCGACAGTAAATGTCAAAATTTTGAAAACTTAAATATTGTCTATTCTTTATTAATTCTCAAATTTGAGATTTTGAAATCTTGACATGAAGATAATGATAATAATATGTATTGCTAAATTTAGCAACGTAACGTAATGTAACATTCCCCGTTTCCCAGTACTGATATGACATTGTGTTGTACTGATTCATTGTGTCGTCGCTGTTACTTACTAAACTCCTTGAGATAGCCAGATGGTGGATCTTTTCACCTGGGTGGTTTCGCATCTGTTCATTAGCGACTACAATGAAAGACCACATATGGAATTCCTCATCCCAGAGGTATTAACAGTACATTCAAAGAGAAAGGGGTGTCCGAACATCTCGATGCTAGATGTTTCTCTTTGTGAAAGGACCTTCCCACGACTCACTGACGCCTCTGAGTGAGCATATGGCTGAACCCCGATTGGCCGAAGGAGAGCTCAAATGCCAATGTTAAATTAAGAGGCGGAGATTGTCCCCGAAATAAAGCACTGAGATTTTTTTAGAGAGGAGAGAAGAAACGAACTGCAGGAACTGTTGGACTACGCCAACGAGTTCGGAGTCTGAGAAACTACCCTTGGAATGGTCGTGTTGACGAGTTAAAGAACTGAGTTTCAAGAAAAACCTCAGCTTTTGACTGTTTACAGGTGTAAATATCTATTTATTTAACCAAGAACAAGTTGTTCTATGTATATATAGGGCTGTAAAATAAAGAATTGTCTGGAAATTCTGCTTCGTTATTTGATCAGTCTAGATCAGGACATTACAGTAAGATCACTGAACTATCATCAGCAGATTAAGCGCGTAATACTCTAATAAAAGGATAGCTTAATTAAAACTTGGTTTCTACGACTTGGCAAGGAGCCAATAAGAATAAAGATTTTAAAAATTTTCAAAATGTTTTACATAATTTTTTAATAGCATCGTTTGCAGCAAACTTTCTAATTTCATAGTCTCTTTTTTTAGCATAATTTCATTTTCAATCATTTTTTTCAATTTTATTCCATGTATGCGATATCAAGTATCAAAAATAATAATAAAGGACCAAGCCAATTCTATTTTTTCTTTTGATTTCATTTTCATAACGTAATTTTGATTTTGATTTTTTTGACATTCATTATGACTTCTGCAATTCCGTGGGGATAGTATTGCTATTGTTTTTATTATAATAAATAATATTTATCCTCCAAAATATTAAAGACTTTAATATACATAATTGCAGTGGATCCAAGATAACTATTTTTCGGAAACATAAATAAAGTCTTATACTCTATTATGCTTTCATATAATTTAAAAATTTTACATTTCGATATATCACATCGGTAAAATACTGTTTTCCATAAACTGAGTAATGAGAAAATTATTTGCTTGTTTAAAGAGAAACAGTTTTAGTATAAAGTTGATTGTAAAAATTATGTGTTATGCAATTTTTTAATAGTCTGAAGTTTTTAATAATTGAGAGAAGAAATCCTGATTTTGAAATAAATCAATTAAATTAAATGTTTAATACAGCTAATTTATTTTAATTTTTAAATAAGAAATTAAAACAAAGCCTCCTTTTTTAAAAGCGCTAAAGAAGCAAATTCAACGCTTGATAATTTTTTCAAACGATTTTCGTGAGCGTTCTTTTACTAAATTCTTTTGAGAAAATAACTCTTTTTTTTCGTAGTTGTTCACTTTAATGAGATGGAAAAAAAATGCAGCTTTTCTGAATTTAAATGGAGCTAATCTTTATGAATATTCATTTCTATTGTAGGCTAGTTTGATTTTCTCTTAAAATTCTCTCAACTTGCAACGTAAAAACAAGATGGAAATTTACATTAAATTTAAATGCTTGAATATGTAGCCTGAAACATCTAAGCATGATAAAACTGAAGCTTGATTCATTTATCCTTATAGTTTTAAAAAAGTTTCTTAAAGATAAGCAGGGATAACCTGCAAGCACATTCTGGGAAAAAATTATAATAATAATATTATCTTTATTTAATAATGGATACTGATCCTGAAATCTGCTGCTATAACAACATAGTAATATTTTTTGAAAATGTAGTAAAGTGAAAGAAAAAAAATTACGGAAATAAAATTTATATCACTGGAAAGCATTTTTTTTTTTAAATTTTCAATCAATGGCAAAATTGCTTTTGGTAAATAATATCTATAAAGTAATAATTTAATCTGAAATAATTTTTAAATTTTCATTTAAAAAAGCTAATTAAAATTTAAAGAATCTTTTCTTAGAGAGCAGTTATCCTCCAAGAAGTAACTCCATAGCAAATTTGGTACCTTTTGATTTACCGTCTTCTCTCATGAGCATTTAGAACAATTTTTTTCATGATGCATCTCTCATGGCGCAATTTACAAATGGTTATTCCAACCTGTATACATGATCATGTTAGAAATTTCAACAAATAGACTTATAACTATTCCCAAATCTTATAAGCAATATTCATTTCTCAAATGCAATGAAATTTAGAAATATGTTCATTTTTATAAATTTTAGACACATTTATTATTAAATACTATATAATTTAAACAATTTCAATATTATATATCATATATTACAAATATGTTTATTATTTATACAAACTAAGCAATTTATGCTCAAGGAGATTCAATATTAGTGCTAAAATACTAATATTGAATCTTCTTGTACAAAGAGGATTCAAAATCACATAACATTAAAAGGTTGTAAATGTCTTTTTTATGAGGTAGGTAGCGTTATATAAGAACTGGACTGCTCACATGCAGCCCAAAACAGTTCGATGCAGATATTAGTTTCATTTTAAAATGAATCTGATTCATTCAAGTTCACTTATTATCCCTTTTTGAAACTAATTTGTTGCCATGGTAATATTGAACCATGGTCAAATAGCAAGATTAGCAATTCATCCTGTATCCATTCTCCAAACTTCAGTGAAATAATAAGTTGAAGGCATCTAATTCTCGAAAACTTTCGCTGGAGGCAGCTCCATGTAAATGGCGGTTCTTTCATGGAATCTGGTCTCAAACCTAAGATTCTACAACGAATCCAAAGCAAACTTTTTAAAAACAGTTGTTGGGACAAATTGAATACGAAATTGCAATCTTTTTTTATAGCTTCTAAATCATACTGTATTATTGCATAAAGTTTTTAGTTTTAAATAATAACGTAATACTTTTTTGCGGTCATAATGAATGCATTTCACCATAAGGTGTGATTCAAATTATCTTTCACAGGTATGATTTACTCAAAAAATATTCCTGTTTATTTTATCAAGTTTGTTTTATTTTATGTATTTTTTTAATTTTTTTTAACCCTTTCTAGGGCCGTGGGAAGTATGCTTCCCACAAAATTTATCAATCTTTGTATGAATTTATGTAGGTTTTCATCAGTTCTGACAATTGTTTTAGAAAGACAGAAACTTAGAGGCTTCATTTCTTTATCTTACACAAAATGATGTGTCTTGATTTGTTACTTAATTATTAATTAACCTAATTAATTAATTAGTCAAATTAAATTTATCTAATAAGCTAAATGAATCCCTTTTCTTCTAATTTCAAGCCTAAAAATATTTTAACATAATATGACTAGGAAAAAATGGCCCTTTAAAGGGTTAAATTTGAGAGAAAATTTAAATGAATAATGTGTATTTATTTAATTTTTTTTTCTAGAAAAGAAACCTTTCGCTTATATGCTTTCAAAATAATTTGCAAATTCGAATTATTGCTAGGTTTTAGATGCAAATAAATAAACAAATAAAAATACTCATTAAAAATGGAGCATTTTCTCTTCTAAGTTTTTTTTTTAATTCCTTGAAAAATATACGTTACTTTTCTGGCTATAAATTTGTATATATTTAATTATTTACATTATTTCACTGTCTTAAAATATGAAGCAATTTTCTTTAAAGAAATTTAATAACTTCATCATATAATAAAACACTTACAGTGAAAGATAGGAAAAAGAAACATCACCATACATTGCGCTACGTGCATTGAGATATTTTAACATTAATACTTTTTTAATTAAATAGTAAATGCCAGGAAAGAAATTAATACACTTCTGATATAATAAAGTTTGTGATGTTCTTAAATAATTCAATAAAAATGTTTTTAAAAATACACTTTTTAAAAATTTTTAATCGTGAGATCTGTAAATTTTAAATTCAACAGGTGGCGCCACTAGCCCAAAATCAAGATTTAATTCAATTTATTCATTTTCTGAAAATATTAAAAATTTGATATTACCATCTAGGATACATAAGAGTGCAAAATTAGTAAGCTTCAACATATCAGGAAGTAAATGAAAAATCAATTTTAAAATTCCATGTCGAGCTATTTATAAAAAAACAACGATGATTGGCTTAGTTTCCAGGATTTGTTTAATGCGAATTACACTTAGGAAAGCAATCGAAGTGTTTTTATATTCAGGTTTCTCTTATACATATACACAATACGGTACGTTTTGTGTTTAGCTTTGTAGTGAAACAAAGATAGTCGAATATGTATTTTAAATATCTTTCTATTTAACCCTAAATACTAAATTTGTACATCTTTCAGTATTATTCTAGTATTCTATACCGAATTTTATTTATTATCAACGCGAGTATCAGTTTGTTATCACACTCAAATAGACAAGCATTCTTATGAGAAACACATAAAACCAAAAATTAGACTTAGATAATAATATTTGTAGTTAATATTTTATGCCGATTGTCACTCATAAATTCACTGTTTTGTAATATATCACTGTTGTAATACTATACAATCAATCAATACTATATATATCACTGTGTAATATATTCACTGTTTGTAACATATAGTTTTACGCAGCAGAAAGGTTTTATGCAGTAAGGTAGAAAAGTACTATTCTGGAGCTCTTTGTTAAGTTCGTCTAAATTTTTCCGGTGTTGGTTTACAGGACTTTTTTAAATGTTCTATTTTGGTTTAATTTGAAATGTCAATAATATTTAAAAAAACTAACTTCTCTTTTCCATCTTTCAACTCACCCCTATTTTGATAAAATCAAAATCTAAAGCGCATGCGCAAAACCATGGAGAGTATCTGAAGTATATAGTGTATAGTATCCGAAGATAAAATGTGCTTTGAACGGATTTTGCTCAGATGAATGGAGTAAGATCTTTTTTTAGATGTATTTAGTTCAGATTTTAAATAGATCTTCAATTTTCATACGAAAACCTTTCACCAAATTTCATCTGTGTAACATATAGCCTTTTTCAAACATCATGCTCACAGATAAATATAATTCTAAAAACAGTTTTTTCTGCTTCCAGAGAAATCTAATGTTATGGACATTAGACAAAATCTCTAAGTCGAATTATTTTCAGGATTACAATTTTTCTATTGTTTACGAGAAAGTTAGTATAAAATACAGTATTTTATTTATTTTTTATTGATACGCTGGACATTATTCGCGATTATAAACTTTTCATACTTTAACTTAAAATCTTCTTTTGTATAAAATGTTGTAACATAAAAATCCTTTTATTATCAAAAATCCTTATTGTCTACTTTAATTTAAAATTAGAATATTAATTGAACCAAAAGATTTTTGAAAACCACCGATAGTTTATTTTCTTCAAAAGTTATTAATATTTGCTGTGTTAATACAGTAAAGTTTGTTTCACATGTTGAAGTATATAAAAAGTTGTTTTTACTTGAGTAATTTACTTAAGCCTAATTTTAAATTTAATCACTCACTTTAAAATTAATAAAAACATTTACAAAAGACGTATTGAAGTGAAATAGAAATTTTAAAGAAATAATAATAAAGTAAATAAATAATTTTAATTTTTAATTAATTAAATATTTTATGAATTTTTGTACATTCAAAAGCAGACAATATTCTTATTTATGCTTTATTATAAGCGTGGAAATTTATTTCAATACGACCTTGTTGTTTAGAAGGAGATGAGGAATATATATACATATATGCACACATACACATAATGATGATAAGATTAAAAACTTTAATGTTTTTCAGATATTTATAAAGTATTCTTAAAACGAAATTCTTTTACATGAAAAACAGAGATTAGCGAATTAAGATAAACCGTTCTATGAAAGTAAAAAACAAATAATTCCAATTTATCAGTCTGAATTTTTCGAATAATAATAATTCAGAAAAAGACTGTAATTTATAAAAATCATATAAAAAGAGCAGATATTGCTATTCTTTTGCTTAGAAACAGTCTATAAGCCAAATTATTTATTCCACAATTTAAAAAAATTCGAGATTAATTTATCATTCTAATTGATCTCTGTACAAATCTTTACGCCAATGAATATTTGATTTTTTTTAAAAATAAAATTAATTACTGAAATTTTAACAAAACAATTTCGAATCCTGCCCAGAAGGAACAGCTATTTTAACCTTTATTATTCCTCTTTTGATGTTAAAAATAATCTGGATAACCACATACTGTTTACACTTTCTTTGAGAAATAAGAAAAAGATAGAAGTTTATTTTTGAGTTCCTGTCAGAAACAAAATCTACAGACTTGGCCTCGGGCCTTCTCATTCCTTTCTTAGAAATTCTGACTTACCAAAACTCAGCTTTTTGGATTCGGAAAAAGATGCTTTTAAAATAATTTTATTTTGTTCTTTGATCTTTAAAATTACAGGCTAAACGTAAAACATTTCTCCATTGAAGATATATCAGTGCCATTTTTTTCGAATCGAAATATTTTCAAATACTAATCTTATTATCACCAAAAATGATTACTTATATATGTAATACATCTACTCCAACATAACTGAACAAAATTCAGTTAAAAAAAAGGGATTATATCAACTTCTCAAAGTACGAAAATTATTTATATTTTAGATTAATTAAAAGTAACCGGCATTTTACTATTTTTCTGTAGTATCTTTGGAATAATCTATCACACAAAAATATTTATATATACTCTTAAAAATCACAATTGATTATATTAATTGTGTGTAATTATTATTAATTAATAATTCTGTCTAATCTGCCCTTCTGTTCATCTGTCTGTCTGTGCCAAAGACAATTCAAAAATGCTTTAATCAAGATTATTCAAATTTGGTATATGGTCTTTAAACTAAATTTACAGATTTCTGTAAAATTTTAAATATCTTTTCAGCGACAATCCGTCTGTCCGGCTGTTCAAACTTAAGTTAACACTATAATTACAAAACGAAAAGAGCTAGATAGATGAAATTCGGTACTCATCTACATTGTAAGTACTCAAGAAATGTTGAGCTAAATCGAACTACGGGTTGACTGTTTGCAGTCTGTACTTTCAGAAAGACTGCAAGTACAGACTGCAAAGAGCAATGACTTAAATATATCAGAGATTTTGTGACTGCAAGTGCCATTTTCTATCATGTTTTTTGTTTCAATCAGTTGAGAAAAGCGTGTCTATAACACAAATTCTATTTTTCATACTATTAATTCGTACTATACTATTGTCGCCAAATAACTCGACATAGATAACACGATGATTCAGTAAAAATGCTAAATTCGCTCCAAAATTCAAGCTTAAGAAATAATATTGTTAATTATTGTATACACAAATGCCATGTAAGTTGTTCTCTAGCATATCTAATTTATTAGAGAGTATGCAAGAAAGTTTAGGAGAGACAACTCCCGCTGGTTTGTACTGAAAGTCTAATATTAAGAAACTGGTTAAAATTAATTTAACTTCATCTCTGTATTTAGAAGCAAAAAATAATTACTACTCACCTTTCCTTGTTCTTTATTAACTTTCTTTGTATTTATATTCTTCAGATTTCCCCAATTATTGTATTTTATTAAATCAGTGAGTGTATTCTCCCGACACTTTTTCGCACACTCCCTTATAAAGATTTTAATCCCCTTTATCAACATAAAATTGTGGATCTTAGATAAAACAGGATTAACTAGCATGGCACAAGTAAACAATAATAACGAAATAAGGATTTTTTTGTGTGTGAATCCAACATTTTTACTGCCTTTATCGTAAAAATATGGGTTTTGGAAGCCATTTTGAAGACCGATTGACACAAAATTTGGACACGAAACTACAAGTAGTCACAAAATTTAAGTCATCGATTTAAGTTCAGATAGTTCATGAGTTATTTAATTTATGTGTACGCGAAAGATAGACAGAAAACTGTTCGATAGATTCTGTTTAAGATTTAATAGAAATCTGTATTATGCATGCTAAACGCGGATATCTATTTGTGTTTTCTAGTTATTGTGTTCACTTATATTCGAAAAGTCAGCCAAACGGACTTCCTTGGAATGGATTCTGTTCAAAATTCATTTGTAGGAGGAAAATATTCTCTTTCAGATTTAGAATAAAGAGAATGAAGTCAAATGTCTTTCATATGAAAACTATTGCATTTTCGATCCATTTAATATTCAAATCAATAAAAAAAGTTTTAAAAGTCTTATTTGCTTTTAAATAACCTTTGTTGTTTCAAAAACAACTATCTATGCAGAATAAAGAGAATCGACTAAAAACGGAATAAATTTTTTTCTCGCTTTTGGATTGTTGAGACTAGCAGTGATACCTATCTGCCCATAGTAATGCTACATATCTCAAAAATAAAACTTCATTTGAAAACCAACAAATCATTCGTTATCTTAAGTAGATTATTATTATTCATTTTAAATGCATCCCCACTAAAAGCTTGAAATTTTCTGAAAGTTTGCAACTGAAAGCTTGAAGAACTGCAACAAATCAAATGAGCAATTATTCAACATATAACAATATTAAATCTAATAAATAGCATAGGTAAGAAACAAAATTGGGCCTATGCACTTTTTCTTTCAGCGCACCTTTAGTACATGCATCCATTCTTTATTTCATTAATAAAGAGCAATTACAGTATTATTTTGTGTGCTTTAGCAATTATATGTTGATGGTTTGATTATTTACTTATTGCGATTATTTATATTTCAAATCCACAACATGAATTAGGAGTAAGCTTAATGGCCATGATACTTAAACCGAAAAGAAACATTGAATTGCACTGAATACTTCAGAAATTTTCAGCCTTTTAATGCAGGTACTACAATATTTGTCGCAGTAAGAGGCTGTACAATAACAAAAAAACAAAAAAAACTAGTTGCTAAGAAAGAAATGTCATCTACCTTCAATCCTCCTTTTTATGCATAACCGACCACCCCGTCACCACTGAACTAAGCTGTACAAACAGGATTTGTTATCGATCCTTTATCCTAACCCGTCCATAACACCGACCGATCCACCAAACTGACATCCTCTTCGAGACAGTTGGGCCCCAACCATGAAGGGGCAAATCACTGAAATCCCTTCTTTTCCTCCCGTACATGTATCATCCAGTTAAACTAGTGATAAAACACCATTTTAAGAAATTCTCCTCAAAATTCTCAATATTCCTCCGAATTCTCGTTCCACAACAAAAATAAAAGGCAAATACTTTAAAACTTTCAAATAGTTGGTAAAAAACTCTCAATTTTTAACATCATGTCTTTTAGTATTTTAAGATTTTCTGGCGCCTTCAGTCATTATTTTCAACTTTCAGATTCTTTCTTAATTCCGATTTCGATGCATTCCTTTAACTAATGATAATCAGTTCCAGTTCTTCAGCAGATACATTTATTTTCCGCTTTCTTCCACATCGTTGTAAGTAAGCGTAAAATCTTCCATATCCTGATGCAATTTGGATTAACAGTGGATGATATCTTCTTATTTTTATTTCTAGGTAAGGAATAAATGCATTCTATCATTCAGGAATATATTTAGGGGGAACTGACCAGTGTAAATTCTAGTTTAGCAATATTTTACTGTTGCTTTCCCTTTCTTGGTATGGGCAAGTTTTTAATGTCGGATTTTATTGAGACAACGTAACTTACTGATGAACCAGCTGATACTCTGTGTAAATGGTATTAACTTTGATAAATGCAAACAAACGTAGAGCTGATATTTCATCACTTCCACTTATAATATTTCTGAGTAAGATAAGAAAATCTAAAGAAGATTTTTTTTTCTTTTAAGAAAATACTCACATATTTTGGTACATAATACGAAAATAAAGGAACACAACCTGGTTAAGCCTTTTTTTAATTAGAACTTTAATTTTCCCTATACTTTACCTGTTGCTTTCTAATATTGATGTTTTGATAGGCTTTATGAATTCTCTTCGCCAAAGATCTAAAACCAAATAACCCGTGCCTAATTAGAGACTTCTTTCTTGTCTTCTTTTGCATCTAATCTTCTTATAGACAGTTTTTAAAAACCTATTTTATAAAGGTCAAACTTTCTTCAAAGGAATTTTTTTTTGAAAAACACATCTTTAATTTACAAATAATTATAATTTATTTCAAAAAACTCAGCATAAGTATTTCTAGTTCTTATAGAATCAAAGTATTCATTATAATTTTCAAAATTTGTAATATTACAGTTCTAAAATTTCTTTTTAGAATAAATTTTGAATATTGAATTGAAATTTCTTCGTAAAATTTTCTTTATTATAAAATTATTATTTAGTGAAAAATATCTGTTATTTCAAAATGATCATTTGCTAACTATTTTAGTAACTCGAAGTCGGATTGTATTAAGATGTCTTTTCTTGAATTTTTTAAACAAACTTTTTAAAAACAAAAATTGGATTGTATTTTGGTGTTACAGTAATAAGCATTGGCACTTTATAACAAAAACTATTCAATAAATTATACAAAAAGTAATTCATAAAGTTTTCAATAAGCCACTGCTTTAGTGCAAAGCCAGAACAATTTAAATGTTATCTCCATGATTTTAATAATGGCAAAGTGCTAGTTCTTATAATTATATTTACAAAAGTTGTGAAAATACTACTAATTCAATGATAAAACACAAAAAACAAATATTTATAAAATACTAAGTAATTCAAACTATATTATTAAACTGATATATCAGACAATTTTTATTAAAATAAATAATGAAAACATTATTATTTTATGATAACAATTTATTTAATATTAATAATTTTTAATTATTATTAATAATTAAAATATTTAATGATTTCAATGATATTTTATGATGATAATGATAAAATATTTAATGATTTATTATTAATAATAATTCAATTTAAATGATTTCGTGAATTTAAATTGAACGAATTATTGAGATTTCAACTATCGTTTATCAGTCGATTCGGTTACTCAATATATTCAATTAATGAAAATACAGTATTCATTATTTCTCATTCACATTTCTTTTTATTTCTGATGAGTTTTTGAAAAGCATGTCGAACATAAGTACGAGAGTAAATGTATATAATTGATAACTAAATGATTTGTACTTACTAATGTACACAATATCAAATAAATATTTATTAAATAATCAAATTGTAAAAAACTCCTTCATACAATAAAATAAAACAATAAATGATGTTAAAAAATTCCAGAAGAATATTATTGAATTTACAGTATGGAATATATTTTATGAAGCAAACTTTCATTTCAATGAACATAACAAAGCTATTTCGCAACTTAAAAATAGAAGTAAATCAATATTTTGGGATGATTTATTATCTTTTCGGTTATAGCGCATTTGATCATCAATTCACTGCATTTCTTAATAGATTACATCAATCTCTTTCGAAACTGAATTTATTCGAATTTATCTTTTATATTTTAAGAATGTTTTAATATATTTCAATAATGTTCAAAAAATACGAAAGAATTTTCAAGAATTTCAAAAAAAAAATTGTTTTTAATAATCTGTGATAAATAATAAATAACAATCTATGATAAATAATAAATAACAATCTATGATAAATAATAAATAATAATCGATGATAAATAACCTATGATTTTTAATAATCTATTCAATTTTATTTAATAAAATTGAATCATAAATGTTGTTTTAACTTCAAAGCTCTTTGACTCTTGTTTTAATTAATATTAATTGAAGCTAATTAAACGGTTATTACATCTATAATGTAATAACCATTACATCTATATTGTAGGCTCCAATTACATCTATAATGTAGACTTAAAAATTTTTTGCGATATTAAATTTTAAAAAATATATACAAGATAAAAAAAAATACTAGTACCAAATAAACACATAATTTATTTCTTTATAAACAAACTAGCTCTAATGTATTAATTTGGATTTATATAAAATGCTTTATGATTGAAAAAGAAAAATATTCACTCCTGTGATTGAAAACAACAACATACACTTTCACCAAGCTTTCTTTAAAGAAATCTGCTTATTTCCAAATTTCCCTTTTTTAATTTTTGCCTGAAACAAAGGATATTTCTTCCTTTTCTTGAATTTAACTTGTTTTATAATTTTAAAAATGAAAATATGCAATTCAGTTTTCATGATTCACTTGATTCTTGAAAATGTGTGCCTTTACTTAGTAACGAAACAATATTTTCATAATTTATTTATTCATAAATAGATAAATTTAAGTAAGTATCGATTCTAAATAACTGCATCTGTACCCTAATAAATTTGAGAAAAATTAATACCAAGATTTTATAAAATTTGTCATAATTTATCAGAGATTACAAAGTAGGAAATTAAAATTTTAAATATTTTTTAGGTTTCCAATATAAATATCTTTTATAAAAATAAATTTCAATATTTTTTTATTTTTTATATATTTTATGTTTCTTAGTCGTGGTAAATAAAAAAAAAATACCGAGAATTTTAAATTATTGCTTCTAAATAATACCGAGTTTGAAACATATAATTAAGAAAATATGATATTACAATTAATATTTATCAGATTTTGTTTTATTACATAAATAAAATTTGTCCTCAATAAATTCAAAACATGTTTTCCTGTTTTCTACAATTAATATAATCATGAATTCCTCAATTTTTCAGTATGAAACGAGAGCAAAATACTTATTTGAGTATCTTTTTAGGATTAAATCTTTTCTTCAAACAATTTTAACAATTTATAAAGTGCGATAGATGCCCTTTACTTTTTTGAACATTGAAAATAAATTTTTCAATGAGCAATACCGCTGTATAATTAGCCTTCAATTTTCTTAAAATATAATGAAAAGTAAAAAAAAATTATCGCATATTCTTTGCAAATAACTTTTTGTTTCGAGATAGGAGAATTAGTGAATAAATTTCGTAGTTTTTAGAAAAGTCCAAGCAATTTCTGAACTAGCTTTTCTACAAATTGATATGGTTGCAATTTAGCAGATTTTTACACTTTAACATTTAAAAAACAACTAACAAAGCATTTATTTTATAGATTAAGTTAAATTAAACTAGTTTTAATTTCTGCATTTCACTTTCAATAACTTGGAATAAATATTTGTAAGTTAAGAGATTTAATTACTAAATAATTTCCAGAAATGTTTAAAGATATTTTAAAGGAGATAAAAATTAAAAATTAAACTTACTTGGTATTCGAAATACAATGCCGCTTTTACATACTCCTTCATACCCGTAATGAAGGTAGTCATTGAATTTTCCATTTTTGACGAATGCAGTTATAAGTTATGCTGTAGTACAAAATTGCGAAACCTTCATTCAAATTTAATTTTCTGTGACCTGTGTCATTTATTCAGAAACACTCTCCCTTTTGAGATTTTACCTGTTTATTTCGAATTATAATATATTTTTTTTTAATTTCATACCTTAATCGAATTGTTTTATTTTAGTTAAATTACAACACATTGGAAAGTAAATTGTAAAAAATGAGTTTTCTTGATTATTAATAAAGTTTCGATTTCCGATTCTTGATGCTTAAGCAAAAATATGTCGGAAGGTGAAATTATTAGTCTGAAAATAATTTAAGTACAACTACTTAACTTCAGTTAATAGCTATATCAAGAATTTGGATAGTCTTTCGGAAAATAATTGTTAAATTGAATATAATGCCCCTTCTTTGAGAAAAAAAGTGAAAAGTAAATCCACAGATTATTGAGAATAACTTAGAAAACAGACCAATTCCTCTTGGCAGAAGGACGCACCAGCTCACAATACTGAAATTCAAAAATCTGCATTATTCCGAATTTTGAAAAAACGAAAATCCACAAAATGAGTTTCCATCATTATCAAACAATTCCGAATAAGAAAGCAAAGTTTCGTAGTTCTAAAATCTTACCTATAAGGTGGACATTCTAAACCCCTAATGTATATACATTAGGGGTTTATACATTAGGTATATACATTAGGCCTAATTAGGTATATACATTAGGTATATACATTAGGTATATACGTTAGGCCTAAATTAGTAAATGTAGGTTAAAAGTAGTGGCTATTGTCAGTTACCAAGTTTGTGGAAGCTTCCAGTTTGTAGTAATTTATCACGGAGACAGAAAAAATATAAAAAAGTACGAATTACTTTAATCCAACGAATCCATGTAATCATTTGTGACTCCTTTCTCCGAAAGAGGGCACATGATGGAACGAAAATAATATTGTACGATTTCAGTAGAATTCTTCAATCGAATATAACATTTTGGATCATGTTTATGATTAACATGGTGTCTGTGATTTATATGCTAAATTTCTGATGTGTATTACAGTTCATAGAATTAAATATTTCTTTAAAAAAATGGAGAGAAGAAATACTAATAATGATGTTGGTAACACGCTGAGTTTCCAATATCGTCTGTTTCTTATGGTTGTGGGTTTCTTGGATAACCCAATAAATTACTCGAGCCTTTAAATTTCCATGCATGTGTTGCGATATACTCTAACATTCCTTCCAGTTTTTCTCTGAGTCTCCTTGTATTTAATGAATTGCACTGTATAAAATTAAATGACAAGGTTTTATTTTTATTTTATTTTTTAAGATGTTAAAGAAATAAGGAAGATATTATTGTATTGATCTGTAAATGTGGTTATTGAACAAGAAATTAAGCAATGGTTTGTGAATACAGAGTCATGTGGAGATACAGAAAACTTTGAGCATGTGAAAGATATTCTGCACCAGATTACCCAAACCAAAGATATCAAAGCAATCATTCTTTTATGAAAAGATTTGAAGAACTAAGCTGCTTTTCTTTGTTACAGTAAGCAAAAAGAAAGGAAAAAAAAGCTTGACAAATAGTTTCTTGAGTTCCTGTCAGAAACAAAATTCGTGAAGAATGTTTCAGGACCAACAATCAATTTCTTAAGTTGCAGAGTTTGACAAAAGGCTTGGCATCTTTTGATAACAAAAAGATATTTACTAAGTTTGTTTTAGGTATCAATATGCCCATTTTCCCCACAGGTTTTGAGCCAAAGCGATTTGTTTGTTTCAACTCACACGTTTTTCTTTCCATGCGATTTCATTTTTTACACTTATTTGTTTTATTCGTGTGACTCTTATACAAGCAAAACATTATTAGTACTTCTGATCTTCTTCCTTTCGGAAAGATTAGATAAATCTCTGTCTTTATCTCTATTAATAAGAACAATAGAAGTGACTGTTTATGTTGTTCTTTATTAAGAGACCTTTTGACCTAGAACTACCGAACTTGATAGATACATACATTGGGACATTCGAATAGACACGATTAATGAGATTTTTGAAATTTTGATCGGAATTCACATCATTAAAAATATTAATCGAAAATTTGGAATTCTTCCGGAAAACCCTCCGAAATTATTAATTACGAAAATTGCTTTCGTATTACCTCAAAAATTAAATAATTAACTTTGCAATACTATTAATTTTTTTATCTTATCATTTTTTTAAGTAGTTTCATAAAAATATTTTAATTTTAATTTTAATTAATATATTTTATTTCTAAAATGAAAAATCTACTCGTCTTCATTATTTTTATTAATATCTCCTCCTGTCTTTTTCCCTTTATTGATGATTCAGGGGAAAAAATCGGCCTCATTTTCACTGCTGAGTAGGTTTCAGTATTGGTACGCATTTAATAAAATTTTATTGTACTTACAAATAAAATTTAAATTAAGAAAATTTTGAAAATTTTAAAACTTTGCTTTATTTCATCCCGAGAGGCGCAATTTATGTAAGAAAATCGTTAGTCTCGCCACAAGAGCAAAAATGAACGAAACTCTCCTTTCTATGGCTTTTTACTGTGAGATTTTGATAGGGATTTCTTTGGCAAGTGTATATTTAGGTTAGGGAATTTTAGGTATCTTTAAAAATATGTTGCTAGCATTAAGGAAATTTATCGCTTCACTCGAAGCGTGAGAAAATTCATAAGTAAGCATTTTTATAGAGAACGTCTGTTTTTTTCTTGTAATTGGTTGTATAAAGATTTACATTATGGACCGTTAATTGATGAAATGCAGAGCACAATGAAATGAATGATCTGCCTATCAAAATTTAAAGTTTAAAAATATTATGTTAAGGAAATCCACCGACAGATTGTCAAAAGCTGCCAGTCTCAAATATAAGAAAAAAGCGCGGAAAATGATGAAAGAATTCCACCATACTTTAAATATACTATCTGCAAAACCTTCTGAAGATAGAGCATATTGTATTTTGAAGATGGAGCGTATTGTATAAAAATAATTAACTATTTAATTAAAAAATTGTGTAAAAATCAGCAACACCTGTATGATAACCAACTTCTTTATACAAATATATTAATTATTAACTCAACCTTGCTTTTTTTGGGGGGGGGTTTCGAAGTTTGGTCAGTTAAAGTTTAATTGAAATTTTATCTTGCTTAAGCAGTTGTGCATCTATTGTGTATTATTTTTACATGTTCATTAATACAGATTATCATTTTCTTTGACGGGGGATTCCTCGTTTTCGGTTCAAAAGATGTTATACTTAAAACATCTTCTAAGGTATCGAGCGTTTCTTATTTTAGTCATAAATATTTTTAAGAGCTTAGTTGTAAAGTGTTTTCGAAAATCAGTATTATTATGTGATAAACTAATTCAACGAAAGCGAATCAACAATTAATGCAACCCAATTTCCTATTTCTAAAATTTTATTTTCTGAGTACCCATTGTGTGCCATTACTTTTATAAGCTTATAAATAAAAAAACTAAAGATAATTAACATTAAGTAAAAAAAAACATTAAAGAGATTTTTAAAAAAAACTGGTGTTTATTAATATCTAGTTGTTCTGGCGACAAACACCTAACCAGGATTTATGATGGCTAAAATTTTCAAATGAATGCTCGTTGTAGTTTGCGATTTAAATTTCCTTCAGGAAACTAGTTTTAAATTTTTAATTTAATAAACATATAATTTGTACTATATAAAAATATTACAGTATTCCATTCATTGTGAAAGTTTATTGCGCTCTCTAATTTTCTGTCTTTTCATCTGAAATGTGTATTTTAATTTGAAAAACGGAAAGTTCAAAATTCAGCTAACACATAACTCTTGATAAAACTAAAAATGTTTGTTTAAAATATAAAAACTTCTGGTAGAATCATTTTGAATTGATTTTTTTATGCATATTTCAAAATAGTTTTCATAATTTTAGCAAAACCGAAGAGGGTTATATAATAAAAATTCTCTGTTTAAACAAAAAATATTAGTGCACTGAAATAAAAAAGCAATTTTCATACAATAAGGAAGATAATATATTTTTTATAAATCTGATAATATTTTAAAGCGTAATAGTTAAAAAGTATATTAGAATTATACTATAAATAGTATCTTCATTATCTAATTATACTATAAATAGTATCTTCATTATCTAATTATACTATAAATAGTATCTTGATTATCTAATTATACTATAAATACTATCTTCAATAGTATTCAGCTGTTTTCAGTTATTATATGGATATTTATATATGAATGAATATATAGTTGAATTGTCGGATTTGAACGAAAGCAAATCTCGGATCAAACTGGATTTGAACAGCATGCCACACTATAATTGTATTTAATAATAATTTTTTTTCTAAACAAAAGTTTCTTTTGAGTCCTAAAATATCTTTCGGAATGAAGAATTTATGCTGTTCGTTTCTGAAAATAAAAGATTCTTTTACTCCGAAATTGAAGTGGATTAGTATTTATTTAGCTTGAAAATGTGGGTTGCAAAGCTAAAAGGGTTATGAAACCTACACAAGACGAAATGGGTGCAATTGGTTTAATGAAATAAAATTTAAACCAGCATATCAAGACAATTACATATATAGAACCATTATAAATCATGCGTAGCTTGACAGATATATAGTAGCAAGTAAAACATTATATAACAAATTTAGAGAGATAAAATAAGTTCCTCTAACCCTTAACTGGGGACGTGCAGTCTGTGAGACCGCTAGCGATGGATTTTCTGTCACCCCTATTCTATTTTTTAACTCAATTGAATGGATTGACCCTGTAGCTTCCTTTTTCGTGACATTCAATACATGTGCACTTTTTCAACCGATTTCAGCAGATGCTTTTTAAAATAATTCAGTTACTTCTTGGAGCGCGGTCTCTGAGACCGCATCTCCCTGTTAGTGTCCCAGAGATAAACAAGGCTTAGCAGATGGCGCTAAAACTTGGGCCCCGAAATATCATCCAGTTTACTGATCCTATTATGAAGCAATGCTTCAGACACTTTTAAATGAATCAAAAAGTGATTTTAGTGATAAGGATAATTGTATAGAAGAGTTTTTCGATGAAAGTTCGCATTCAACTGATTTTGATATGTATGTTCAATCTTAATTAATTTTTCTAGTGATAATGTATTTTGAAAAATGTATAAAATATATTAATATACCAAGAGATATATATACACAATTTATAGGTTCATTTTTATACTAGTTCTTAACCTGTATGTTTAAAATGCCCTAGAAAACAGTGCTATGAAAGGAACACAAGCCGATAAAAAAAGGGCCAATTATACGCATTGTCATTTTTTTTCATATAATTGTTGAATTTTACATTATATAGATCATATATTGTAAAAATAAATATGATTTAAAAAGTAAAAAATAATATGCTTTTTCAAGAATATTATTTATTGTAACATGTAATTTGAAAAGAAAATGTATGTTCCAACGCATTTACTTTTTTCAATATCAATATATTTTGAAAAATTTCTAAAACATATTTATATATCAATAAAAATATCTGCAAAATATATTGGCAGTTTTTCATACTAATACATTCATTAGAAATTTTAATGTGAGAGTAAATGGAATGCGGTCTCGTAGACCGCACCTCCCCAGTTAAGTCCTAAAATTTCACCTCCCCTGTTAAGGGTTAAGTTAGCAACTTTTTGTATTAATATATAAAATGATTGGTTTCTATAAGCCTGAGTTACCCTTAATATTTATACAACGATTTTATAATCACCCCGTATTATGTTTTATATCAATAGGAAAGAAGAACTGAAAGATAGAAAAACTTTTAAAAGACCGTAAACGTAAAATATATAAATTTATTTGATATCAAATATAGTAGAATATAATAAAAAGCTTGCTTATCTAAATTATGCGTTTTATTCCTTTCATTTTTTTGAATGACAGTTTCTTAACCATAACTTAAAGAAAATGTTATTTAACGCTTTTTTTAATTTAATCGCTAAATTCCAAATAAGGAAAATACTTATTTAGTTTTATTTTATTGAATGACAGTTTCTTAACCATAACTTAAAGAAGGTGTTATTTAACGCTTTTTTTAATTTAATCGCTAAATTCCAAATAAGGAAAATACTTATTTAGTTTTATTTTATTGAATGACAGTTTCTTAACCATAACTTAAAGAAGGTGTTATTTAACTCTTTTTTTAATTTAATCGCTAAATTCCAAATAAGGAAAATACTTATTTAGTTTTATTTTATTGAATGACAGTTTCTTAACCATAACTTAAAGAAGGTGTTATTTAACGCTTTTTTTAATTTAATCGCTAAATTCCAAATAAGGAAAATACTTATTTAGTTTTATTCCCAAGACACATTAAGAGTATACTTTGCATCAATATTTTTTGGAAAGCAAGAGTATTATTTCTAATATGTATTTTGTGTTGTAATAATATTTATATTCCATACTTTGTAAGTGAATTATTTTGTTGACACTTGTTTAAATTCAATTTACTAAAAATGTCGTATATTAGCATGGAAAAGAGAAGTGCCTCGAATTTCTGTCTTTTTTCCTATGATTCGGTTATATGATTATAGATATACATTGAATTTTAAAATAATACTATATATTTCTCCCTTTATTGTCTTCAGACATGTTTTAAATTTCAATAAATGCTAAACAAATTTTCTACTTACACTTATTATCTTGAATTGAGAATTTCTAACTAGTTTTTTTCTTTCCGTTTCAATTTATTTGTAATAAAAATATTCCTTAATTTAATTTCTTTAAAATGTTAACTTTTGAAATATTTAAATCAACAAAATTTTCTTTTACAATTTTATCTTAATTCTCCTAAATCGAATAAAAATTTATAAAAGAGAAATTTCCAAACTTATTTATGCTGATAATATTATTTATTCTTTGAAATACACTATTACACCATGTTTTTAATTTAAATTTGGCATTTTCAAAATTGAATGAATTAAGAAATTTCAGAATTACTTTTGCAATTGAAAATTTATTTATCAAATCTAATTTAATATGAAATAAACATATGTTCTTAAATTTAATTTCTTCAATTGTATATTTAAACTCAGTGATATTTTATTGTTATCTGAAAAGTCCTTATTATGTTTTATAAAACTTATCATGCATTCTATAATATTCATTGAAAAAATAAGCTCATTTAAAAAAAAAACAATCGTTTTAAAAGAATTGTATAAATAAACAGAACTTTTGGATACCATTAAGTAAACATCTCTTTCTCTTTAATTGTATATGAGATACTAAGAACATGCCTTCATATTGTTGCGAATTTTTAATGTTACTTCCCCATATAGTTAGTTTCCGGATCAAGAAAATGATTTTGCATGTAATTATGATGCGGAATAGATGGCGTGTCAGTCTACATCTTAATATACAGATCTACATCTTAATTATTAGATATTTTCAATCTAAATTCTAACTTCAACCTATCAACCTTAAAAGAAGATCTATAAAATTTATATTTTTGTACATCCATAGAACACGTATATATCATGCCACATCTATGTATTTTTACTATAAATTTTCTTTTGGCAATAACTTTCTATTTTATTTAATAACAATTTTCATTTACATCAAAATTTAGTATAGTCAGAAAACAACGGAACGGATTTAAATGGCATAAGTAGTGTCCTAATATGCTGCAATGGCATCTGATTTTTTTATTTGTCGGCATCTACCTTCTGATAAACCTTAAGTATTTTCGAATTTATTTATAAATCAAAATAGCAAATCATCAAAAAGAGGGAAACGATGCTTTTTCAGTTACAATTTAAATTTGCCCATCTAAATTGGTCTGCCCACTGTCCGTCAAAATCGTCCGTTAATTTCAATGGTATGTCACGTGATAAGATAAGCTAAATAACAAGCTCTATATGCCTATGCCAAATCTTAGGGATTTGAATACTGTAAATTGATAGAAGGGTATTTTTGAAACTGCTAATTTAATATGACATTGAACAAGTGCATTAAAGGTATTATATTCGAATATTGCATTCAATTAAATAATCAAATAAATAGCTTTTAAGTACTGTGAATATTATAAAAATAATCAGTAGCATTTAAGTTTTAATTTTAATTTCCTAAATCTTTTGTTTAAAACTGAGAAGCTACTCGACAAAATCAAACAATTAGCCATTTTTCTCTAAGCCGCTGTCATTTATCTAAAGGGCACAAAAAGGAAGATTAAGGATTGCAGACTTGTTTTATGTACCGTCACCTCACCAAGGACGCTACGTTGGTGTTCTTTGCTAAGACGACGCCGAAACTAAATGGATCGCTAGCATTAATGACCATCTTATTGGTTAGCCTTGCTTGGCAATTGCTAGATCCTCGATGATGTGATTGAATGTAGGTTGCAAATGGTTCATGTTTCCACTGAGAATACAAGAAAAAAAAAATCTGTTCTTACTTTTATCCATCTTTCCTATTCTGCTTTCTGTATTTTTCAGATCTCTTCTCAGAAGAACATATGAAGTTCCGGAACAAAATCGGATTTTCTGTTCCCCAGTAATGTCGTTCCGAACTCGCAACAGATCCTTAAGAATCGCTAGGCAAGGTCTTATGTTTTTCTTTGGTTGCTTTGAAGCATTTCTGGGGATTGAAGTGTTTGGAGGGAAGTGTTTTATTCTCTTTTGTGGAGTGGAAGATTACGTTTGTTTGCTGCTGAGATCAGTTTTATAGCACCTTCAATAAACGAAAATTATATAAGGAAAAACTAACAAACTTTTATAAGTGGGAGTTGTTTTCAATTATTTTACTATTTCTTGTTTCTTTTATTTTATAGAGTTTAGTAAATACTTTACGAACTTCATTAAAAATTGTGCTTAAACTTTTATTTCTTATGATTGTTTCAAAAGTATGCATTTGGCAAATAGTAAATGATAAGAAATGGCAAAGGATTTTTACAATTTCTTTTTTTTTTATTTTATTAAGTTTAGTTAATATGTTATGAAATATATTAAAAATTATGCCTGAACTTTTATTTCTTATGATTGCTTCAAAACTATGCATTTGGTAAAGGATAAATGATTTTTACCATGTCTTATTTTTTTTATTTTATAAAATTCAGTAAATACGTCACGAAGTACCTCAGCAATTGTGCTTTAACTTTTAATTCGTATGATTATTTTAAAACCATGGTTTTGATTTCATTTATTTTACAAACTGATGCATTAGTCATTAAAATTTGAAAGCTATTTCACATTAAATAAGTACATATAATATCATTAAAAACATTGAAGATATTTTACTACTGTAGAAAAAAATTAACCATTTTCGCCGAACAACTGCTCAGCCATAATATTAATATCATTAATTTAATAAAGTCAACAAAATTTGGTGAACTAATCTTCCCACATAAAATAAAAGTGCAATTTTAAAGGATGCTTGCATAAAAAAATTAAGAAATTAATTAACGAATAATAATTATTATTTAATTTAATTAGCGAACAGTAATTAGAAATTATAACTTAAGGATTTGATTTTATGTGATAATATTCTGAATAATAAAGTGCAGTTATAAAATTAAAGTTTTATATACTTTCATTAAAGTAATTTTTGATGTATTTATTATTTATTAAAATTTTAGAACTTACTTTTTATTAAAAAGTTTTTCTTGAATCCTTAAGTTAAACAAGATCGTATTCCTTAAACAATTGTTTACATTAAAGAAAATTGCTTACAGAGACCCTTTATAATGGAATACAAAAATATTGTTTTTGTTGTAACGCAAATAAAAGAAGACAGAAACTATTCTGGCAAGTATTGATTTCCCATCTACTCTATTTCCAGTTTTCTTCTTTTTTTTTTCTGATAATTTTTTCGCAACTTCTTAGAAACGAATTTTTCGAACAAAATCGAATTTTTTTTTGCTTCCAACAAATGTCATAAGAAATTCACGGAGTATGTTCAAGAATTGTTTAGTAAAAATCATTAGAGACCGCACATTTTTAAGCCTTATATGAGATAAAATATTAGAAGAAACTCTGTGATTATTGTTGTTTGGATGTAAAGGTCTACGTCATTATTCCATTCTTAAAATAGTCAAAAATAATTCATATAACTTAAATATTTTAAAGAATGCTATAAAACATAAATAATGCTCATATATATTTAATACTTTATATAAACGTAAATAAATCAGCATTAAATATATAAGAACAATGCTCATACATTGAACGTTGATATATTTCATTGTATTTTAAAGAATGCTATAAAACATAAATGATGTTCATACATCTTAAAATAAATATTTACGAGAATAAAAACTGCACAAACAGATAAAAAATAATTTGACAAAAAACCATTCTATTTACAGATATCGTAAAAAAGAGGAACGTGGATTATCTTTGCATGTATCGATTGCTTACCTTGCCTATTTACTTTTAGAGACGACTTTTTTGAAGAAAATTTGTATTTTTTACCTTTTTCAAATTAATTTTGCTTGGAATGCGAAGAGAATATTCCTGAATAGTTTTGAAAAGATATTTTTTCTGCATTTTCTATTCAAAACCTGTTGTGAGATAAAATATTTGCAGAAATTCTTTGAGTAATCACGAGGTCTCTTTTTTTCCTATTTTGTTCAGTGTTTATTAGAAAGAATTTAGATATTTTATAGAATGCCAAAGGCATTATAAAATATATCCTTCATTTTTCAATATCTGAATATATTATTTTTACACAAGAGGACCTCAGGTGTCTTTAATTAGGGATTAAATTATCCATATCCGATCTTATTAATTCATTTGAATTTTTTTATCTATTTTTCGATTTATTTGGAAGTTTAAATGATTAATATGAAATTAAATTTTATGTTATTATTATTTTTATACTTTTTGATGAATGCGATGCATATTAACATTAAAACAATAATCTCTTCTTAGTTTGACTGTAATTTTTTTCACCAGTAATTGATTTTGCCCTTTATTCTGTTTATAAATCCTTATATTTGACTATTTCGTGTAAATGAATTGGTTTCTTCCTAAAACTAAAGAATTACTGCTTTGAGGGCAATTACTGCTTCATATTGTGTGTTTTCAAGAATATTTTAGCATCATTAAGTAATTTAGAATTTTATCACAGACAGCCATTTTGCAACCATTCGAACACATTTTTTCTTTTGTATTTTAAAAACTATTCAAAACTTTCATCATTCATTTGTTAATTATCAGTCATTTTATTTTCTTAATTTACCAAATATTTCATTTTGCAGCTAATATTAGCATTCTATAGATTGTGTCTTGGGAAGATGTGAAACTTTTAAATAAAACAAACATTCTATGTTATTCTTGAAATGTATATGAAACAGGTATTCTATTTTATTCCTGGAATATATGAACAGATATTCTGTGTGATTCCTGAAATGTATATGAAACAAGTATTCTATGTTATTCCTGATATATATCTGAAACAGGTATTCTATTTTTTCTTCCTGAAATATATTTGAAACAGGCATTCCATGTTATTCTTTTAATGTATATGAAACAGATATTCTATGCTATTCCTGAAATGGATTTAAAACAGGCATTCCATGTTATTCTTGAAATGTATATGAAACAAGTATTCTATATTATTCTAGAAATGTATATGAAGCATGTATCTTAAGTTTTTGCATCAATGATAAACCCATTATTCCCAAAATATGTTATATCAGTTATTGATTGGATTCCTCATAATTTCTTCTGAATTCTTCGAAAATTATAAAAGTATTAAACTCTCAGCAGGAAATAATATTTACTGTGGGTGTTGTCTTCTACATTCAATAATCTCCTTGAACAAATTTTCCACAATTTTAGTGTTTTCACTCCTTACTGTAAATGCTTGATAATGAAGATAACTTTAAAATAATGATATACATGAATATATTCTGCTTGCATTCCTCTGAAATGCCCAAACACAAAAGCCTACCTTCCACGAATGTCCATAAAAAAATGAGACTAGAAGCTTTTCGAGCACATATCGATTACCCATCTTCCCCATTCTGTTTTCTGCATTTTTCAGTGGACTCGCTTGCAGTAACTCGAAAAGGACTTTTTCCTGGAAAAGCCGGATTTTCTGTGTCGGGATAATGTTGTTCGGAATTGGCGATAGATGTTTCGTAACCGTTAGTTAAAGAACCGCCCCTCAATTTCTTTGAAACGTACGAAGGAATTCTTTTATTCGTTTCATTTATGAATTAAGAGCCCAAAGTTATTTATCGTGTAGTTGAGTGAATCGGAACGCTTGATGACACTTATGAATTGTTTTGAAATACTTCCTTAAAGTGCGAAAATTGTTCCCTGAAATACTTTTAGTTGTGAGAATAATTTTCAAAGATGTTCTATTTTTCATCTTTATTCTTTCATAATTTTTATTAAGTAAAAAATGTAAGAATAAGGAATAGAAGAATGGATTCACATTTCGCTTCATAAGGAAAGTGCGTTTTCTAGAATGTACATGAAACTGTGTGTGTGTGTGTGTGTGTGTGTGTGTGTGTGTGTGTGTGTGTGTGTGTGTGTGTGTGTGTGGTGTGTGTGTGTATGTGTGGTGTGTGTGTATGTATGTGTGTGTGTGTGCGTGTGTGTGTGTGTGTGTGTGGAATTATCGAAATGTTTGTCGACAGATAGAAAATAAAACATATGTCTGTTTTTTTTATATAAATTCAACAATATTAAGTACATTGTGCAGAATTTTTGTAAACGCTTCCTTGCTCAATTATTATTACTGTAAGAAATATCGATCACTGATAGTTTAGTGATTGCTGAAATATTTGCCGAATCAATGATTCCCCCCCCCCTTGAAGGCCATTTATCGATTTAATGACGAAATGTGGGGACAGAAATGAAGGTTCTTGAAAATATAAGAATTATAGTGATATCCCTAGCAGGAGCCGAGATCCGAAATTCCCGGAAAGTTCTATATCATGTTGGGAAACTTTAATACACGAAGAAGTCATACAAAGAGTTAATAATCTTATTGGAGTGGTGATTGAGAGGAGGATTTCTGTTTCGATTCATTCTGCTAATGAAGATATACAGTTTTTCTATGTGTCGCTGTTTTATTAAAATGGTGTTCTTGTGTACACTTCGGCTGTGTTTCATATCCGTGTTTCGTGGTTTCTTGTGAAATAAACGGCATTATCTTTAATCGATTATGTTTTACTTCTTGTACTATATTTCCACCAACAGTATTTCTATAACAATAATAAATCCTTTAAAAAATTTTATATTTAGAAAATAAGAATAAACATATTTTATCACTTTTAAAGTTTCAAAATTCACTTTAAATTTTTGAAAAGATTTGCATGCAAATAATGAAATTAATCAATTATTTAAGTAGAGATAAAAGAATTATTAATGAATATCCATTTTATTGAGGAACATATTATGTTTTACATATCCAGGGAACATTGTATGAAACTTGGTAAATTTTTCATACAAACTAATTAACTATATTTAGTTAACAAGTAAGCAAATGCAATAATACCATTCAAAAATAAATAAGATATAAGATGTAGTTTAAATTCATTTAGAATAATTCATAAAGAAATATTTGTGAATGAATTACCAAAGCATGTGAAGTGCACTTTATTAAATACTAGTACTTAATATATTTGTCTGGATTTGCATTTTAGTTCCGCTGTTCATTAAACATAATAAATTATAAGTTATATAACATAAAGAAGAGGGCCTTATTTTCCTTCCAAGTGCTAAAACCTTGAACTTTTAATTATAATATGAAATACAAGAGAATAATTTGAATAAGAAATATATTTATAATCACGTTTAATCACATTGTATTCTTAAAAAAAAGAAGTCTAGAAATGAAGGAAAATATTAATTAATTAATTGCAGTTTACTTTGAAAACATCATGATACTTTCGAAATTATAATTTTAAATAAGTCGTTAATTTTTTTAATTTAAAAGAAAGATTTTTTTGGTCTTTCAAAGATTTTCTTTGTACATTGTTCTTCAAAAAGAATATCTTTCTCTAGGTTCTTTTTTCTTTTTTAGTTTTCGTTTAATTTAATCTATTAATAGATTCTGAGTTGTCATGTAATTTCAGTAAATTGTAACGTAAATTGCGAATCAATAAAATTTTAAGTTATTATTAAATTTTCATAATCTTATTATGCTAAACACAAATATACATTGCAGTGTGGGAAAGTGCACTTCGGGGCAATTTTTTTTAATTGAAATTTTGATTAATAGAAAATTAAGCTGTATTTTGATATTGAAGATGTTTGATTTACACCCTTTTAAAGTATAAGAAATTAATTTTCAATGGTGCCAGTTTAGTTGCTGTAGAATTATTTAGTCAAGATTTAATTAACTTTTAAAGATATTTTTAAGTATATATATTTTATAAAATCAATGGTTGGAATCATCGTTGTGAATCAAACCCAAATGCTTTTTATTGTTTCATCAAATATTGGATTGCGTGATTTTCTTAAATTGTTAAAAGATTAGAAAGATTCTGATTAATATCTCTTTAGTTTATAGGACGAACTACGAACTAAGGAGAAAGTTTGGTCTCCCCTAAACTTTCTCGAATACGTTCTAATAAATATGTTATCTCAGAGAACGCCTAGCCTGGCATTGGCACACAATAGTTAAGAAATATTACTTTTTGACATGAATTTTGTATTTTTTATTGAATCCATCATGTGAACTTTGGGGACATATATTTGGATTCATTCCTGGCATGCGGTTAACAGTATCTGGAAATCAAATTTGTGTTTTAGATGCATTTTCTCCAACCAATTGAAACAAAAATTTTGTAGGGAAATAAAACTATTCTTGTATTCGTAAAATCGCAAACCAAAATTGATATCCTTAAATCACTGCGTTTCTGAGTTATTGCGTTATATTTCTAAAGATACAAACCGACAGACAGTCAACCATTCCTACGATTTAGCACAAAATTTGACAGGCGTCTACACTATATATAATAAATATATGTTCCGAATTTTATCTATCTAGCTCATTTCTTTTTGTAGTTATTATATTCGAACAACCGGACAGACTTCCTCTGAGTGGATTTTGATCAAACTTTGATAAAAATATATAAATTTTGCGAAGACCGTATACCAAATTTCAATTGTCTAGCTCGAAGCGTTTTTAAGTTTTCTTTGTAACAGTTAGTTAGATAGGCATTTGTAATGTGTCAATTATGTAAATGCCTTCAATCATATCTAAGCAATTTAACTGAATTTAATATAACCTATATATCTGGCGAATCAGCTGGTTGCCAAAGGTGGTTAACTTTTAAATAAAATTACAGCGAGAATGTGGTATTTTACTGTGTATAATACCACAACAGATCATTTAAAATAGATAACAGATAACAGATCATTTAAAAATTCTTTTCTGAATTTTCACAGTTCTTCAAAAATATTTTTTGCATAATTCCTAAAAATCTTTTTACTGTTGTGGTTTAAACCATTTGCATTGTTTCGTGCAATATTTAATCGCTTGAATATTTGCATTGCTAAAAGCCAAAAAATGCAGCTTCTTTTCAAAATTTGTGCAAATTATATGAAAAATAAGGTACATAACCTTGAGATTCAGAAAATAATTAAATTTGACTGTTGTTTTTCAATAGCATTATAATTGGTTGCATTAGAGTGGTTCGTAAAGAAAAGTGATGTAAGGTTATTAAAATAATATGTTTCCAATACCGTATAAGATGATATATAAAAATGTTTTATTGTGGAAATCATGAATATAAGTCAAGTTGTATATATTTTTATTGAAATTAAACACAATTATTAATCCCAGTAAACCAGTTAGTTGCAAAAAAGAATTTATATTAAATGATCAAAGCTAGCTTAGATATTGCTTTCTGGACTTTTAAAATTTCATTAACTTTCAGTCTTCTTTCATTTTTTTACCCACCTGCATAATACATTTATTTTTAACAGAAATAATCTATCTCCTATTGCTCTTAGCTTTAAAAAAACTTGAAAGACAGCTATGGTTGCACTGTAAGCAAAACTGAATGTTTTATCGTCAGTGCCTAGAAATAAGAGACAACCTGTTTTTTTAGATCATCATAAAAAATAATCGACGGATCCTTGAAAAAAAATGTTTTTTTGTTTGTTTGAATAAGATATCAGAATCATTAAAAAACCCAAAACATCATTCTTTGTTCATATAAATTATCATTCTTTTCTCAATCAAAGTAGAACTTAATAAGGAATAGAAAAATAAAATATATAAGGTAAACAAAATAATTCGTGTCACTTTCTGTTTAAAAGGAATATATAAATGTTCTAATATTGACTTAACATTAATACTTATTTATTTGTCAGCAGTAACGCTGTCGTCGTAATAATTACTGTTGAATTTTTTTCCATGCATAAATATTGATTCTTAATTATTGTTTGAGATGACACGTTGTTTTTAAAATTTATCTAAACCGAATGTGTATCGATGTAGTGAAATTCCCTTTCATACTGATGCTAGAGTCATAGATAAGCTTTTGAGAAATAAAAAAAACAATTTCTATATATAATTTTTCGCAGAAATTTAAATAGTGTTTAAAATAAATTTAAATGAATATAAATATTTGTCACATTTTCATAAATATCTTAAATAAAATGTGTTGCCGAATGACCAATTTTTCATCATCTTGAATCTAAAAAGTTACATGAAATTCTAATACCGTATATAATATAAAAATGAGCAAAACACTGGAAAGAATGGCAGTATCCATGTTCGAAATTACTCTGCTATAAATGGAAGTTCATGATATATGTTTTTTAAAAAATACTATTAAAGGTTATATACTTAAATTAATTGAATCAAAACTTTTCACTAGTTATCTTTAAACTCTTGTGTATCTCTTTGAGGAAACAATAACGCATATTAATAAATAGACATCTTTGGTAACCAGCTGTTTTGCCGAGGAACGATTTGAAATTCAGTGCAACAGCGGATTGAAGATTATGAAAATTATTTATTAACAAAATTGACAAAATTCAGGAAAAATTTGAGCAGCTAATTTGTTATAATTAAAAAGAAATTTTTTGAATTTTTAAAGAATGAGAAAAATTTAATTTTTTAAAAATGATTTAACTGTGAGATAAAGACCAAAATCTCGCTTAATCTTGTTGTTGTTGCTAATCTCCATGGTCTGACTTAGTCGGACCAAATCCAAAAGTCCGTTGACAAGAAGAAAGTCAAAAACGAGAAAGGGTGAAGAATAAATTTCTCCCCAATGAAGTCCTAAACAGTTTAGAATATGTTCAGCAGAGGCCTGATTTTGGCAGCATTTCGGGCAAAGAGGGGAAACTTTTTCACCCTGAGAAAAGAAAAGACATTTAAGGTGGCCACTGGCAAGGCGCGACAGGCAAGTGTTGGTTTTTCTATCACATCGCTTAATCTTAAATTATTTTATCGTCTAATTAAAAGTTAAAAAAGAAACGAACTACTTTAGGCATAAGTTCTGACCCTCCCAAGAATACTCATGCGAAATTTAATAGCTCTCGGTCTAATCAAATGAGCGCAACCACACACACATTATATTTTATTATTCATTAAGTGACAAGCTGGTTTACCGAGAACGTTGGCTATAATTGATTTCAGATTGTGATTCTGACATATTGGCTACATTAAAGCCGTGGTATAATTAACTGTCTTAATTAAGTTATGTTTATTGTATGTTTGAATTTTGCAAATGGAAACTAGTCCCGTAATTTCGTAGAGCTAGTATAAATGTTAATGTCCTGTTAGTCTGTCTTCTGAACTTCGCAATTCGTCTTGTAAATTACACAGACATTAAACAGAATCCTTTGTTTTTAACTTTGTACATTTGAAGAAAATCAAACTATTTATTATTGGATGAAACAACGAAAACCCGTTTGAATTCCGGAAAGACAATGTAATTTATTAATGTTTTTTAAGTTACAGCAAAAATTTGCAAAATTATATAATTAACATAATGCCATTAGAAAAACAACTTTTTTAAAATTTGAAATGGTACAAAGGCCGTTTTTCAGTAATAACGCAAAAATTTCGGCTAATTTTTAATTATTTAAAATTATAATTAAAATTTCAAGAAAATGCTCCTCGGTGCATATTCTCACTCTCCAGGATATACATGAGCTAAGTTTGGTAAGCTATAGGTCAAACGATCTGGCCTATAGATAGCCATCCTCACCCCTCCCACACACACACAAACTTTCATCTTTATTATTAGTAAAGATAAATATGTAGAATATGATTGGATGTAAACGCCATGATATCAGAATTTATATTTTATTTGGAAGCTAATTCAGATTTTAAAAATCTAAAAAAGTATTTATTTTGGTTTCAAAATACTTTTTCAGCTTTCGAATTGGTATTATTACTCTGTTCCTTTGAGCAGTAATTTTTTGATAGCACAACAATAATAATAATAAGTTTTTAATATTTATAGTTTGCAAATTAATGGCTTACATATTGTGATAATTAATCTATGAAACTATTACTTAGTGTAAATTCTTGCAAGATGAATTAAAGCACTCAAACAATTTTTAATATATGTTAAAATATATTTAATGTAACTATCAAATGTTATTTGAATGCTTGAAATAGTGCTAAATTTGTAAATATTAAATGGATATTTAACGCGCGAGTTCTGAAATTTCGCAATAACATGTTTCAAATCAACATGTATGCTTCATTAGTTTTAAGCCAAAAGACTGAAGGTAATAATTTGTTAATGCACTGTAAGCTATTTATCTCCTTCCATTACGGTCATCTCCACAGATGAAAGCTCTCCATTAATTCTCCTCTAATATGAAAATAAGGTACATTTGACCTTTGCAGCACAAGTTTCATTGCACTAGTCTCAGATTAATTAAGATTTCTGATCATGGTTCAAAGGTATTGTAAATAAAATTATTACATTATATCATGAACTTTAATCATCGAGCGTGATTTTTAAATATCATCTCGCAAAATGTCAAAACATTAATACAGCATATATTATTATTATTATTATTTTGATGTTTTTGATGAGATGGGATGATATTTGCTATATGTGCTGATGAAAGTTCTATCCTTATTTGATCGACAAAATTGAGTCCAAGCTATTATCGGAAATTTCAAATTCAAAAAAAAATTTTTTTTTAAGCCTGGTCGCTTTAGGCGTCCAGCTGGCTGAACGAAAATATTAGTTATATTTAATTTTAGTTAAAACTTTTTTATTTAACTTCATATCCGTGATACTGTTAAATTGTCAAATATTAAAGCCATATGATTTGAATATTGGTTCCGTTTATTGTGTATATAAGCCTTTCTAATAGAATCTCATGAAATTATAGTGCTATATTGAAAGCGTAAATGTGTTGTTCATCTTTCTTCCTAATTTCGCTGTCTCTCATCTGTGTTTTGAAGTCTATCCTACAGAAAAAAATTTAACTTTACTTTTTTATTCATCTTGCATGAATACAAACATTCTTTTTTTTTGCCTTCAACAAATAATTATCAAGCAAACAATGTAATCTAATGTTGGAAAATAGACAAAAAAAATTTAAAAATTGTCAACATTTAGTAAAACTTTATTTCACTAACCAATAAAATGTTATTTTTTTTCAATATTAATTTCTACCTTAATATTATCCAATTAACATAAACAGGATAATAAGTTTTCATGTAAATATAATTCCTTTTCAATGAATCCTGTTAAGGAAAGTAACACATATACTGGAGGAAAGCTAAATGTTATTGATAAATAAACACATATAAATTTTAAAGCGCAAAGAAATTTTGGACCTCAGAAGACATTCCAGGTATCTTTTTAGAGTAGATTATTTATGTGTTTATTTCACTCCAGCTACATTACTTTCAAAGATTAATTGTCTGCTTTTCGAATAATAAAAAAAAAATGTTTTTTTTTCTATCATTCCAATGATGCTTGGAAGTGAATTTACAAAATAATTACATCAAGAAACGATTATATTTATTACTAACCATCTATGACGAAAATGTTTAGTGCGATGGGCTCAGTGATGCTAAAAGTATCAATTATATATTTTGTGTAACTTTTTCTTAATGTCTTTCTAAGCGAAATATTCTGAAATTATAAATTTTAGAAGCATATAACTCTAGTTGAGTTATTTTAAAAGCCTTGAACTATATGATTCGTAATGCTATTCGTTTATAAATTATCTGTCTATATCTTTATAATCAAAATTTATAAAAGGAAAAAGACAGTGTATAAAAATGGATGATATTTAAAAGTAGTTCATCATTGTTGAAACTGAAATTACATCCTAATGCTGTACAACTATTTTTCAAACATTTTATTCAAACATTATTTACACTGAAACTTATTAACGTGGAAAAATAAATCATATCTTGATCATCAAGTATGGAAAAGGTTAAAAACATTATTAAAAATAATATGAATTTTACTTCAGAAATGAAAGGCATCGTTGTAAAATGCATTTAAAATATTTTTAAGAATTAATTAAAATAGTAAAAATATACAACAAAAAATTCGTATCATTGCAGAGATAATTTTTTGCAATTTAAGACAGTGCAAAACTCATTTTTGAGCTATAATATTTTCAGAAATTATAGCAATAATGGGCCAAAAAATTACTTTATTATAATTAAATGAACCTTCAAAAACATTTTCTCCCAGATGCACATTCTCACACTCCAAAGTATAGTTGTGCCAATCTCGATAACGCCAGGTCAAACGATCTGGCCTGTGGAGCGCCATCTCTTTACAGACACACATTTGCTTGTACTACTAGTATAAATAGTGATAATAAATTATACTTATTAAAAATACAAAGAAATGGTCTCTTATTTATACAATGTTGGAACTAAAAAAGCTGTTTTAAAAACTGTTTTTATTGAAATTAATATTTTATATTACTTTGCTTTCTATTTATATTTGAGAATATGTTTTTCAGAATTTGAACATTTGATATTAAACATTAAATTTTTGAGCGCTCTCTTTTCCTTTATTAAATGCATAAAAAATACATTATCAGTCTTATAAATAGAAATGCAATATTAGCATCTTTTTGTCACAAAAACTTTATGCTAACATTTACTTTTTATTGTCAGCGTAAAATAGAACAATATTACGTAAATACAGTGCTTTTGTTGAGAGTAAAATAAACTGAATTTTTTGAAAGATTCTGTCACAGCATTCTGAACAAAAGATACTGTAACAATGTTCCATTTTCTTTTCAAAAGACTTTAAAAAAATTGAATGTCTACAAACGTTTTCCACTTTGTCCAGCAAAGAAAAACTACTTAAACGGTGTTTTGAGCTTCTGTCAAAAACAAAATCCTCTAAAGTGCTTCGGGTGTTTCTATTTTTTGGATTATGTGACTACGAAGATATGTCGACTTTTTGGTAGTATAAAATGCTTCAATAGTTTGACAAAAAGTTATGTGGGTTTATATTTTCATAAAAACCAAATTCAAATATTCTACGATTGCAAGTGAATGAATATTACTTTACTCTGTTCGCAAACTCTATGCTAAGCTATCCTTTACACTGCAATTTATTTTCAGACAGCACTGTTGCAGGCAATTTAATTTTCTAGTTTTAAAAGGAGGTACCGATATACAAAATTATAGATTATTTTAATACTAAATTTTTTTGCGAAAAAACTCAGCTCTCAATATTTTCTTACGAGTGCAGTTCTTCATTGCCAGTTTACTCAAGAAACTTCGTGAAAAGCTGCATCATTGAAACTTCATGAGTCACTTTTCATTGTCAGTGCGCTCAAGAAATTTTATGAAGAGCTGAGTCGCTGAAACCATGAGCCATTCTTCATTGTCTGTACTCAAGAGATTTCATGAAGAGCTGAATCATTGACATCATAAACTATTTTTCATTGTTAGTGCATTGAAGAAACGTCATGAAGAGCTGAATCATTGAAACCATGAGTCACTTTTCATTATCAGTGCGTTCAAGAAATTTCATGAAGAGCTCAATCATTGAAAACATGAGCCACTCTTCATTGTCAGTGCGCTCAAGAAATTTCATGAAGAGCTCAATCATTGAAACCATGAGCCATTCTTCATTGTCAGTGCGCTCAAGAAATTTCATGAAGAGCTGAATCATTGACACCATGAACTATTTTTCATTGTCAGTGTGTTGAAGAAATTTCATGAAGAGCTGAATCATTGACACCATGAACCATGAAAAAGCGTTTCATTTTATTATTTTTTTTCATTCATACCTACATTATTATTGTCATTCGTCCAGTTTTATTGTACTCTAGATATTTTTCATTCTAGTTTTTATCATTTTTTTATTATCTGATATGTATTTATATTTTATCATTTGCCTGTTTCTTCCGAATTGTAATTTTAAAAAAAATTAGTAAAGTCCACCTACATCTGTAGCAAACAGGAAAGTGGCCACATAAGCTCTAAAAACGGAGATGTGATATGGTATAGTGTTAAGTTTTAAGTTCAAGATACTAATAATGTAGAAAACTGCGCAATGAATAAAAGTTTTTATCTCGAAGTAAGTGAGAGTTTTGTTAATTTTTTCGTTACAGAAAAATCAAATAAAAATTCCTGAAAAATGTCATATAGTAATAAAATCAAATTACTTGCTAAAAATATGAGTTTTAGAGATTTTTGTATGATTTCCTCGTACATGAAGATGAGCAGTAAGACATGTCTTCATTTATTTTGAATTAAATGAATCGTTACATATTGCGAGCCAAAAGTTTTACAAATATACAATAAAAAGCTTCCTTATTTAAAAATTGCTAGAATATTTACCAAAATAATAAATTTGGAAACTCATTTGCAATTCTCATCCTTTGGGCTATGTATCTACCAACCTCTCCTAGCTGTAGATTTAACGCCAAATCCTGCAGAGACCAGAATATTGACAGACCTTTATAATTATTAGAACATTACAAACTCAACGAATCTATTCCACACGCCAAACCATTAGAACTGGGATCTTCGAGACTGGCCTCTCTCACACACACATTTTAGAAGGCAGGAATAAGTGCCTCAACGCACTATTTTAAAAATTTAAATTAATTAAAAGTTCAGTGAAATTTTGGCGTTTTTTTTTATATATAACTTCCAAAATTATCGCAGCAAAAATATTATTTTTTCATCTCCCAAAAGTTCGAACATTATCTTTTAAACTATTACAAATCTTTGCCGTATAATTTATTTTTCAAGTTTTAATTAATTGTATTAAATATTTTAAAGTATTCTTCTTATCCTAGTGTTTTTCTATAGCTGATAATCAAGATATAGATATTCGGCTTTTTTTCCAAGTGGAGTACGTTTCAGTATAACTCATGCTTTTATATTTTTTAATGTGTTTTTTTAATTAAGGTTTAGCCTCCAAATCAATCAATAGAAAAAAATTTTTAAGTGTGCTTCTCTAATGAATGTAAATATTGCTGCGTATTACAGTGATATAATTATATGTATAAATATACTGACAAAAAAAAGAAAGAAATGTTACCATGAATGGTGTAAGGTTACTAAAATACTTTGTTAAGGGTTTAAGATTACATGTCTTTAAAGATTTGAAACAATTTTTTTACCACTTTTTACCACTTTACCACTTAAAAAAATAATGTTACCAACAATTTTTTTTTTATAAAACCACTTAGACGAAGTTAAACAAAATTAATTGAAATTTTTAATTCCTGAAAGACAGTTACTCGCCATTGGCGTTAGTAAGATGTCCGGATTAATTCCACTTTCTAACCCCTGATAGCAGCGCATTCCCGTTGTCTTGGAAGCTATGCAGAAAAGATTTCTTGTTTGCTTGGCAGTCAAGAAAAGTAGACGTTCACGTGAGTGTGAGCAATCAGTAGCTCACGAGGAAAAGCAGAGCAAATTTATCTTAATGATCATGCGGAATTCCAGAAAGTTTCTTGTGACATTAGTAGTTTATGAAGAAAATAATTTTTATTGTCCTTGAGAAATATTCGTAATCGGGATATGGAGTTGCTTATCGGAAATTGTATGAAAATAAGGTGTGGCTTGATGTGAATAAATGGATGATTAGTCAAGAAAACTGTTCCCTGATTTTTCTTGCATGGAATCTTATATTTTTTGCAAACAGGAGCACAGGGTATGTGCTCACGAACAGCGAAGAAATACTTTGTTAGGGAAATATCCCGTATATTTGACATAAGGGTATATATCTAATAACATGAACTTAATTTTAATGCTTACAGTATCAATTAATATTAACAATTTCTTTAAGGAATTATGAATTATATTATTCATAAACATATGAATATCATTGTTATAAATTGCATTCATAAATAAAATTTATAATAATATTATTCAGGAATAACTGTCATCATTTCGCAACAGTTATTGATGTAATCTAACACACTCAAATAATCAAATTCAAGTAAAAAGCATTTTCTGGTTTAAATCGATTTCTTTCAATATAAAAACTCAGCTGTCGACGGAGATAAAATTATTCTGTTTTAAAGTTGGAATATGAAAAGGAGATTTAAATAATCCAAAGTTACGACACTTTCATGGCATTAAAAATCATATTGGTTTTGAAGGCTGTCTTGTGGTTTCTAAATAACTACTTTTACAAATAAAAATCAAATGTGTAAAAATTCAATCAATACATGCTCTTTTCTTTGTTTTCATAAATGTCTAGACACAATTCTTTTTCTAACGTTGGAAACATCTGTACCATTAACGCTCTTTGAACTTTAAGAAAAGAAGTTCAGTGAATCAAGTAAAGTTTAAGCAATATGGCTTTTATGGAACTTTGTTTTCTTTCTATATTAAAGCGAATAACTAATATTTTAAATCGTCTTCGTTTTGGCTTATTTATTTCGAATGCCTGAATAAACATTCATATATGAATTATTGTGGTGGAATCAATTGGGGAAATTTTGCGCCTTTAAAAGTTGTAATACATTTCTTCGAAAACATTTTTTTAAGTTAAAAACTTTTTATTGAAAAAAGTAATAAGCATTGTACATTCATTCACTTCTAAAATTCTGTCCAAAACCTAGTATGCCTCAACATTTTTCTATTGTTTACCTAAATGAATAAATTTAAAAGTTTAGAGATTGTTTAAAAGGGTGTCCCAAAATGAACGCAAGATTTTATTCTGTCACCGCAAGAATGCAATAAAGTGCAGTAAACTGTTGGTAACCCTATTAAAAAGCCATTTGACAGCTGATGATTTAGGGTTACTGAAAATGGAGAGTTGTATGATAGAACAACGTGTTAACGCAAGATTTGAATTAAATAAAAACACACTTTTTCCCCCCTCTAAATTGTTATATTTTTACTGAATTCGTAAAGTATAAAGGATAGTGTTATGTATGGAATAACAGATAGGGCTTACCGCCTCCACGGCTTTGCTGGCACATATGTAATCTTCTGTCGAAATTTCACACGACCATTTTGCATAAATGTGTCTGAATTTCGTTGATGCAATGTTGAATGTCCGCCAACAATACACACGTGCCCGTGGGTTTGTTGGGATAGACCTTTGACTTCAAATAACCCCATAAAAAGAAATCCAATAATATTGAATCACACGATCTAGGGGACAAATTCTCAAATTTTCGAACTCTGGCCGACAGACTTTCATCATTTTTGAAATATTGTTTAACAATCGAAACACTTTGTTTTATCGTATAACGATCCGTTTTTACTAACCCTAAATCATCAGCTGTCAAATGTTTTTTTAATAGGGTTTCTAACATTTTACTGTACGAATGATGGCAAATTTAAATCTTGCGATAATTTCGGGTTATAGAAATCCAATTAGCATTAAATGAATTTGGTGCTCCATCTTTCTTTAAATTCTTATGTTAAACTGAATAAATTTAATAAGAATGGCATGTAAATATCTATATTAAAATATTTTTCTTCCAATATTTTTTCAAAACATTGGAACATAAAATTTTTTTACAAGTTGAAGGAAATTGCAAATTTCATTCATAAATTTTTGTTGGGATTACTTGAGTAAACTTCTAAATAAATTTAGTTTTTCAATCTTGGGTTTTGTTACATATTCTTAAATTCTTTCATTTATTATTTTACTAATATATTCTTACAGGCATTTCCATTAAACATATGATGCAAGGATTTGCAAGAATCTAAAAAACTTCTTATCAAGAAAGTAATGCATTTATAAAGTATTAATAGTCAGCTCTTTTTCTGAAATAGAATAAGTAACACAATAACTTTAAGTTATAATAATTTAAAACTCATTTTAAAACAACGTAAGTACTATTTAGGGTCTTTGTTTCTTTTATTTTTTAACAGGAAAGAGACAAAGACAACATCTGATCTGGCAACCACGCTCCTAACTTCAGCGCCACACGAGAGGAGCGATATTTGACCTGATATTCCCAAATCCGGAAACAAAATCTTATTTTTTCAGAAAACCTGTTTGAATTTTTAAAAAAATTATCTTTGACGTCAGACAAAGTAAAAACAGAAATTACTTTTCCTGATGTAAAGTATTTATTTCCTACATTCTTTATTCCAACATTATTCAGGTATCTTTATTTTCAATCAATAGTGAATATTCGGTTTGAAAGAAAAGAAGAGTTTCTGCGAGATAGAAGCGTTTTTCATCATTCGTTGTGAAAATAATCTACGAAGTTAAATGAAAATTCGAATTATTATCGAAAGACAATTTTCTTTGTAGATTTCTCATTACATTGTTCAAAAGCTGAGCACAGAAATATTTTTTTTCTTAAAAAAAAGTCTGGACAAAATGCAAACTAATATTAAAATTTAAATTATTTATATGCTCAGATATAATGTACAATTACGCTTGTCAAGAGATTGAATATGTACACCTATATTTGTCTCTCATAGGAACTGACCCCATAATTTTCTTTAAATTTATTCATTCTTAATGATATATCCCATTACTGTACAATCCGTTCTGTTTTTGAACGGTAAAACATCCAACCAGCTTAATAAAGGATAACGATACTTTATTTTACTTTAATCACAGGTAACCAAACACAGACGAATCATACACAAAACAGCTCTTGCTGAAATCAGCAACACACAAATAGGTAGTTAGTGTGAAGCAACCGCAATTTTACAATGTGTTCAAAAGAATTCACTCTCCTTTTCAATATCTCGATTCGACTGACCCCAACTTGTATCTATAAGTCTCTGCTTGCATAGCTACTATGACAAGGCATAGAAGATTCTGGAAGGATATCTTCTCTTCTCACCTAATTGGTATATCACCTAAATTCCTGTAGTTTCAAGAAGTTCCATTTTTATCACCACATTCGTAACGAAATCGCTAAAAGACAATGAAGGCAATGACAATAACTATTTTCCTTACCGAGAGAGATTTACTTTTCAGGAAAGTAATGTTACAAATTTACAATAATTTTAGTTTTTCTAAATTAAAAATCATTTATCCTTTGTTAGCGTCTTAACAAATACCAAATCCCTCCCTTCTTAAAGGTGAAAGTAAAATTTGCTTGTCATATCAGCATACCTTTGGTTTTTTTCTTGTATCTGTTTAAAAAAATTCTATACTCTAGCAGTAGTATAGACTCTTTGTCATTTATTTATTAAAAAAATAAACATGCCTTATACGATCATCAATAAAAAATGTTGTTTTGTTCAAGGATATGTAATTTTCTTAAAACTCTTTCTTTTTACAAAGTTTTATAATTGTTAAGTGCAGGTCAAAAATATAATTTAAAACAAAATCTGTAACAAGTAAACAGAAAATAGTCAGCAAAAAACACAACGTCAGAAATTATTAGGTTTTCTTAAGGAAGAAGTTTTTATTTGTGTTTCTTACATTAAGATAGCTTGAAAAATTCAGCTAATTATTCTAATGTATCAATGTTATACTGATCCTATCCCTCATTCTCAATATGAAAGGTTTTTTTTTATCTTATTTTATGCTCCATCTATACCACGAGAAATTTCTATTCGAAACTTCTTTCATCTTTCTTGCAAGAACCATTATCCCAACAAATGCGGCCAGTTGTTACTTAGTGTTCAAAACTTTTCCAAAAGAATCCTTTCTATTGGATTTCCGCTTTCCTATGTTTTCTGTAGAAAATAAAGCAATTTGCGTGCGAATAGAGGATCTTTGAAGAAAGAAGCTAACATAATTGAAACTGTTGTAAATGCGCCCAGGCAATCAAAACAGAGCCCATTTGAATAGGAAAACTCGCATAGTCTATTGCTTGCAATTCTCCCAGGGATAATAAATATGTGGTAGAGAGCATCTCTGGGTTGCAACGTCTAAAAAGAACCGTTATTTGATGGTTATATTTGTTGTCTGTCTATAAAAAGGAAATGAGTAAAAGAAAACTAATTTTGAAACTTCGAAAATTTCTGAGTATATTCCATGAAGCAGATTGCTCTTATAAATGGATTTCTCCCCAACTTTTGCACGAACTATACTTTTATTTGATTGAGTTATAAAATTTTCTATTTGTAATATTTGAAAAAAAAGCATAAGAATTTTGTCTGAAATTTAAAGTCTATATATTCTGATATGTCAACTTTATATTTTAATATAAAGTCTATTTATTCTAATATTAATGAATCTTTTTAACACAAGGAGATGAGTCCATAAATATAAGACTTATATTGCAAAAATATGAGAGACAAAGAAAATCAACTAATCCCATAAAAATATGGGAAATGAAATCAAATCACTTTGAGATGATGGAAGATGATCAAAATATGCCATTCATCAAGTATGATCGTAATCATCGAATATGAATTATGATCATACATGAATCAATTCATGCATGATTGAATCGTTCAGATTACTCTGATTGGCTTACATTTTGAAACTTCAACAATTATGGTAATGACGTAGAACGTATGGTAGGAAACGTATTTCATCCGCTGTTATATTGACTCATATATGATCAAATCGTTCAGATTACCCTAATTAGCGCACATATTGCAACTTCAACAATTATAGGTATGAGGTAAAAAGTACAAATAGTACTTTCACACGTCAGAAACCTCTTTCATCCGCAAAAAAATAAATAAATTTAGGGCTGAGGCCTGCTATAAAGCACTCTCAGCATATCTGAAACTGATTCTCTTTAGTATATATCTAGCATTTCATACATAATGTTACTAAAAATCCCAAAGATGTGTGCTTTTACGGTGAAAAGAGTCCAACAAGCTGAATAAAGAGCAAAGATATTTTATTCTATAAGAACAAATACAATGCATATAAATAATATGTATAAATACAATACATCTCTTATTAGTTTGGTTCAAAAAAATTATTTTTAATTGAATTTCATAATGATTGCATTTTTGATTAATTCTTATTCTATAAGAATGAATTCATGCAACCAAACATAAACAGAATGTCCATGAAACATCACTTACAATAAACCGTGGAATACAAATAGCAGAACGGTAATAAACAATGTCATAGTACAAATACTTCAAAGCGAACCCACTCAGTCACTCATTTGGGCTGAACTCAACTATTCTTACACATTTAGCACTCCTTCATGATTAATAAACTTTCTCAAGCAGCAGTTTGTCATTTTTTTCAGGTAAGACATCTTTTATAAAAATGTTTCTTTATGATGTGAAATGATGCAATTAAAATATGTAGCCGAATACTTGAGACTGTATATTTAAAGATTTTTAGAAATATCCACTTCCATTTCTTTTAGATTATTTATCGGAATATCAACATATAAGTTATATTCGAGATATTTTATTTTTAAAAATATTTCTTACCTTTATATGCCTTTTAGTTCATATTTAGATCTAAACTCAGTCATTTCTGATATTTATGATATATAAATAAATTCTTAAAATATATATGAATTGAATTAATTATTAATATTCAATTCATATACATAAATGAATATTTCATTTCAAATGCATTTTGTAAGTAATTTCTCTTTCTAAAGACCCCAACATAGAATTCATTTGAATCGTGTCACAACACACAACACATAATTTTCTTTTTATGATTCATGTTTTAATGAATAATGTGTTTTCATAAATTTTTCAGCAAGTTTCATAAGAGATTTAAACTAATGCCTAACGTATCCTTGACAATAAGTAATACATAGTAAAAAAGTTAAAAAATCAAACTTTGTTTTTAATTTCATGAAGCACATTCATTTTTTAAAAATTTATTATCAATTTATTTTTTATTTTCTTTTTTGTTTGAAAGGAAATTTTGAATTGAATTTTTGCTTTGAAATTTTTTATCTTAATACAAATGAAAGTGGTTTAGATGTTCTTTTTAAAGAAACTTTTATTGAAAACGAACTAGAACTTTTAATTGACCTTTTGATGATACCCATTAAACAAAAACGCTGAACACTTTTCATAGAAAAAAATACCTCGTGATCAATTTAATGTAAGATATGCAAAAATTACTGGTTGTTTAATGTTTTAATTTAATAATTATTCAATATAATGAAACTACACCTAAAACATATCTTTTCATCAAGCATAGAGCCATACTGAAATGGAGAAATACCGAGAAGAAAATTATTAATTGCTTTTCCTTAAAAAAATAAAAATATAAAATAAAAAAACTTGACAAATGTAACATATTTTCCCTAAACATAAAACCATGCCGAAAAAAAGGACATTATTTTATAATAAATCAAAACTGTTGAGCACTCAAAAGACATTTTTCGTCAGATGCAAAATCATCATAAAACTGAAAACTCATAAAAAAAATTTAGTAACTATTCATTAAGATGAAATTACATTTGATGTAAGAAATGCTCCTTCGCAAATTAATGAACAAAAATGAAAGAAAGGTTTCTAGTTATTTGTTCATTAAGACAAATTTCATTTGAAATAAGAAACGCTTATTTCGACAAGTATTTAAGAAAAGAGAATAAAAATCTGCCTATCTGTGTGTTTGAAACGCGTGGAGGCTATAATTAAAAAGAAATTTGATTTGAAATAAACTCTCCAAGCATTCGCCACTTTTCACTCGCCAAGCGTTGAATAAATGAGAAAGAACTCTATTTTGGAAATTTTCATACGAACGCAACGAATATATTCTTCGCCAAAAAGAGTAAACAAGATGAAAAAAGTGCATATTGTGTGTTCATTATGATATAAATTCATCTGACGAAAAGGAACTATTGCTCCAACAAACATTTTTTATCGTGAATTGTTATAAATTAATAAGTATTCTTTGCCAAGTATTGATCGAAACCTAAACAATGAATAAAAACTTAAAAGAGATTCGAAACTTTTTGTGGAAACATTATAGCATAATATATTCCTTATAATTGATTCACCTATAATATTTTACATTTAAAAGTGTACTCCTAATTGTAATAACATATTGTAACTCGAATGGTATTTAATATCGTCGCAGCGAATTTCTGTATAAATAAAGTAATTAAAAAATGAAATTTATTATTATAAAATATTTTTTTGTTACGGAATACGTCTGGTGAGAGTACGGTGAAAGAAATTCAATAAACTCGATAGCAAATGGTCATATTTTATTCCACAAAAAAACACGAAACGTAGGTGGCAAGACACAACCAATACCTATACAAAGCAGCACTCGAAGAAAAAAATAAATCATAAACAAATGCTAATTAAATATCAGCCCTAATACAGAAGCCTTCAATTACTTATTGAAAAGCTTGATATGTGATCAAAATTCCAAGGAGAGAATTCATTTCACCTGCGACTGATTCACCAAAAGACGGAATCTCTCATTATGGGATTCTCTAGCAGTATCTCCGAATCTCAGTTTCTAATGTATTTTCTATAAACTTCATTTTCTAGAACGTATCATCAAATTTGCCAAATTTGTCGCCAAATCCCAATATGATCGCCAAGTTTGTGATCAAGGTCGGGGTCCACGTCTTGGTATTCATTAAAAATATTTGTTAATATCTCTCTTTTTGCTATGAAATTAATTGCGTTATGTCTTCTATTTATCTTTAGCTTGCATAAAAAAATATTGCTATTATTTATCCCTCTAAAAATGGTATCCCAGTTAAACAAATAGTTATTAATGTCTTTCAATGTTATTGTACTTCGAATTTTTCACAATAGAGGTGTTTGAAATGGTATTTGTCATGACGAAATGACAGGCAGCACACAATTTCATGAACTTAAATTTTAGTAATTTTAATATATTGTAAATATAGAAATTCTGGACAACTAACAAAAAGTGTTTCAAATGAATAAATATTAATGATGAGAAAAGCAGCTAATATTACATTTTAAATTAATAATCTTACAATTCTTAACAACACTTAAATACGTAACTTTAACTCTCATTTCTATGATGCCAGGTACCTCAGAATATTAGAACACCCGTGTTTCTTTTGAAAAGATAAACTTGTCTCTCCTAAAAATCACAATAGCTGCTCATATTCTTAAGGAGGTTGATATGTAAAAAAGGTCCTGCTTAACTGATGGCTATGAAGTAAATGTATATTCGAACGTATTTTGTGTGTTTTCAGCAAATACATCATGTTTTCTCAAATTTTCAGGGTGAGCAAGTCAAATGAACAAAGCAAGCACCTTCGGTATTCAATCAATCACATTTAACGAAAAGGGTGGAATTTTGCAATAATATCCAGGAATCTTAGCACCTTCGTTAAATTGGCGTTTGGTGCATTTTAATTTTGATTGCATTATGTTGCATTAATATTTAATAATAACTGCTAAAAATGTATTAAAATTAGGAAAAAAATGTTATGGAAATAAAATGAACAATACTCAAAAGTACTTTTTTAAAGTTCCAAACGATGTAAAAATTATTTTAGAACAACAATATTCTTTGAAGCATTTAAGAAAAAATATTTTAAAATTTCTAAAATAATAATTATTTTTAATATTATAAAAATTTAATTCATTCATTTTATTCACAATTAATCAGTTTTTAATAAATAATTCTTATTTAAAAATATAATTAAATTTTGAATACCTTTGATTTTTAATTTTTATTATTAAGCATCTGTTACTTAAGAAATAAATAACTTCCAAATATGGGTATTTTGAGGGTTAACGTTTATTTTTCTAGAGCATTTAAAACATTTCCTCAATCATATCTGTCTCTTCACCTAATTTATAGTTAATACCCAGCCTAGGTCCTAATCATAATTTATAATGTTTCATTAGAATGAAATTAAATCTGATACATTGTACACTCTTTATTATATGTTTTCTGCAGTGGATGCTTGTTTGTGGTTTCTTTTAACAAGAAAGTCATCATCATTGGTGATTTGATTTTTCACTAAATAATTAAATGATGATGAATGAATAATTTGACTTGTTCCAGGATATAAGGCGAATTATAAATTATTCAAACATCAGAAAAATGAAGTTACAAAGTATTTTATTAATTTAGTATATTCTTTGTTAATTTCTTTACTAATTTAGTTTATTCTTCAATCATAAAAGTCTGTCATTTTATTATCAGCAAACTGTTTAACATATATTTAATGAGTTTTAGTATCCACGACATTTTTTGATCTTTAACAGAATAAATTTTAATCATTAATTCGATGTACTGGAATAATTCAAGATTAATTATTGGCTCAATTGTGGGAACGTATCTGACTTCTAACTCTTTTAAGACATTTATTTTTGAATTTACAGCTCGGAATTTTAAATAATTTAATGAAATTTTTGTGTTTAGGATTAATTAATTGGGAATAATGACCACTGGTCTTTCTTCTTACTTTTTTGTTTAGAAAGACTTTAACAAATCTAATGAATTTGTTCAAGTTTGGCGATTTATCTGTTTCATTTAAAGAAAAAAGTTTTAAAGATGATCACAATCTTGAATTAAATTCATCCCAAAAATGCCCTGGATAATTCTACAGTATTAATTCATTTGAATTTTCCAATTTAAAATGTTTACCTACAAAATGATATCAATTCAATTTGAAGCAGATAATGCATTCAGAAATACGAAATCTGACCTGAAAAACAATATTTCTAATTACATTTCAAAATAAGGCAAATTAAATGCCAAACGATTTAACTTTTTTGCCTTGTGTAAAGTAAAAATTGCGTTTCATATATTCTAGATAATGGGTTTGCATAAATTATTATAATATTGCTTATAAATGGAGATTAGCTTAGAAACCAAAATAATTGAACTTATCAGGAACATTTGAATTTAAAAAAAAGAGAAACTATTAAAACAAAAACCCGAAATATTTCATTCAGAAAATTGAGAGTTAATTTCATATGGGAATTTGGGATTTGAATTCATTCTTTAATTAAAGAATGAATGGAAACGGCCATTTAAAAGCTTTTAAAATACATTTTTCATTTAGAAGCAATGATATTTGTAAAAATGAAAAGTTTGTTTAGTTGGGAATTAGACTTTCACTTCCAACTCTTTTATTATTTTAAGATAAAAACTACAAGATCTAGTGTAAAATCTTATTTAAACATGTTAAGTCAATCGAAACAGTATGCATATGCCAAACAATATTTATTTTTGAAAGTAATAAAATTAAAATATGTTGAATTAAATTCAAAGTATATTTATTTTACCTCACAATAAATAAATTAAACTTGCTTTATTAAGTTTTCTTCTTGTAATTGAAAACATATTCTTTTCTTTTTAATAAAATCATTTAACTATAGAAATAATGAGCTTATTTCACTTGTGTTTCCAATTTTCAAGAAAATTAAAGTTTATTCAATTATAAGTAATAATTTATTGGTGTAAAAATATAGGTAAACATATTTCCACTATTATGAGTTTAATTTTAAAGTAAGAAATAAATCTTAAACTATTAATCAAATAAATTATTTAAAAAGAAATAATTTCAAACTGAATGCAGTTAGTAAATTTAAATCAACAATTCCCATTTCCCATTATCTTATTTTCTTGTAATATTTTTCATTAAAACAATATTCATCATTTTTAGATTGGCTAAAATTGATATGTATTTATAAAGAGCATTCAAAAATGATGTCTTCATTATATGCTCTATCGTGTCTTATCATAATTATTTTAATTAAATCCTCGAAGATATTCATTTTTAAATTATCAAAACGAAAAGCATTAATGGAACAAAACATTACATTGTCAAGGCAAAGAAAATGTATTGAAAATAGGAATTTGACAGCATTGTTTTTACACCCAATAAACAGTTTTCCTTTAATCTGTGACGAATTGAAATGCGCGAGGGTAGAACCTGGGACCTTGTGTAAGTCAAGTAACATGACCACAATACAAAAGCAACTGCTCGGATCGCGTCGTTGTTAACTGGCTTTTAAGTTATTCACCACAGACTCTTCCCTCCAGTGTGTCGGAGGTGAGATGAACGAGGTGGTGGCTGTTGAGTGGTGATGTATTAGCTGTGGATTCTAATGTGCCTGTACCCATATGAGTAGCGCCTGGAGTTATGATGAGCGTTGTCTGGGTGAGTGGTTGCTGTTGCTGCGTCAAATGAGTCTGACGACTTTGGGCTGTTGCAGCTTTTTGTGTGTGTGTGTGTGTGTGTGTGTGTGTGTGTGTGTGTGTGTGTGTGTGTGTGTGTGTGTGTGTGTGTGTGTGTGTGTGTGTGTGTGTGTGTGTGTGTGTGTGTGTGTGTGTGTGTGTGTGTGTGTGTGTGTGTGTGTGTGTGTGTGTGTGTGTGTGTGTGTGTGTGTGTGTGTGTGTGTTGCTGCGTCAAGTGAGTCTGACGACTTTTGTGTTGTTGAGTCAAGTAAATCTGACGACTTTGGGTTGCTATGGGTAGATGGCGCCACAACAGCTGTACGAAGGTTGAAAGGTTGACCGTCCGAGGTCACCAATGTGGTGATTTGGCGATGAGAGAGGATAGCGCCTGGGACGAGGATAGTGCCTTCTGTAAAATTTATTGATTATATAGGGGCGTAGAATAATAAAGAATTGAAATACAATGAGAAGGTTATATCGATTTTGTTTCAGGGCTGATAAAGTGACTTCAATTAATTTCGTTTGAGGTTATGAATGGAAACTTTTGGTAATTTCAACACTTCCATATCCCGTTTGATAAACAAATCAATTTAATCTTGTGATGACGGAATGATGTGATCTATTTCACTTAAGGTTTGTACTTATTTATAGAATATTTCTCTGATTATTTAATTTTTTTTTTCAAAAATCATTAGCTTGAATTCGATAATATTTGAAATTTTGAAGGATAAAGAATTTTTAATATTTATTAATTTTTCGGAAGATTCCACACCAAATAAATTGTCTGTCACAAAATATTATTATTTTTTATGTAAATCAATGAAGTTATTTTAATCATTTAACATACATTTTTCTCCATACGTGTTCGTTACTTCGGCTCAAGTCAGTTGTAGTAGTTAATATGAGTAATTCTTCAACATTTCAGCAAAGTTATGCAAAAATCATAGAATCAATCTCTTTCTGAAAATTTCGCTACCCTTAAAAATTTGTTCATGTGAATCAGATCTGTTTAGCAGCTCGCCACATAATCGAAATAATGCAATTGAAATTCAATTTTATCCTTTTACTACCCATTCGACCGTGTAAATTCTATCCTGGCAAGCCAGTTCCTCTTTCAAACGAAAGATGTTGGATATAAAATGAATTATTAACAGGATGTCCTTACTTTGCATTCTGTATCCCATATTTGGAACAGAAATCGGAACGCCAATATAGAATTTGCACTGGGTTGGGGGAGTCATTAGTGAAAGGGTTAAAGTTTGTTCAATTAGAATATTTGGAAATGAAATCTCTTATAGCTAGCTAGCTATCTAGATATGTTTTGCTTACATAAGTTTGATACATAATGTTTGAAAAATCATATGATTATGCCGCTGTTGATCTGGTGTGAGAAAATGAGTAAATATTACAAATGCGGGATACTTTCTTATTATTCAAAATCAATTCTTTAATTATTTTTCGTTTTAAAGGGATGGTGGAAATAGACATTAAAAGCTGAAAGAAATTGGAAATTTTCTTTTTAGCATTTTATCTATAAAATACACCTAAGCATCAAAAGTTACAAAAATTTTAAAATATTTTAGAAATATAAAAGAACTGTGAAATTCCACTAAGTGGAAGTAAAGAATAATATGTAGTTAAATGGTCAGAACACGTTTTTTCCAATTCAAAAATATAATGAGCGTTGAAACTTCCAATCACGGCAAAGGCCAGCTTTCCATTACAATAAACTACCGGCATATACATTCATCCTAGTGTCAAATTACCTTAGAAATATTCCCTTTTTGATCTCCACTACTATATTTTCACCCTAATCTCATGCAATATTACTTTCCATCGGGGAAAGAGAAACGATTCTCAGATTCTGAAATATATTCAGCGATGAAGATATAGGAGAAGGTGGCAAAGTATACTTGAAATCCGCATTTATATTTTAGTATGAATGATGGCAAAAATGCATCCTAGGAGACAGTTTCTTCAAAAGAAACAACAAATAAATAAATTCTGCAGAATTCAGTGCTAAAATATGTTTTGGAATTTTTTGAATATTAAAATATAATATTTCATATATGTCATGTTTTTTCTCTGCACAGTTAATCGATAGTAAAGAGAGAGATTTTCAGATTATCTCAATGAATGCTAAATGAAAGCTAGGGCAATGACCAAGTCCTGGCTACAAAAATAGGTTCTCGAAATACAAGAATCATGGTGATATCTCTATTATATGCCTAAATGAATTAATCTTTCTCAAAAATTCGTTACCTGTCAGGGAGACTATATAAAAGCGAGAGACCTAAAACGAGTCTACAGTGAATTCCTTTTTTTTTTGGAGTGTTGATTGTGGAACTAAATTTTTAATTCCGCAACTTTGAGAAGTGATGTTTTAAATCTAAATTTATTTCAAGTTTCTACAAATGCTATATTTTTATACATTTTGGCTGTATTCTGCTGCCTGTACTTTAATGTGGAATAACGAATTCGTTATCGAGCTGATTGGACTCTTTATCTCATAATCAGTGAGTGATTTTCTGCAACAACAATATGCATACATAGAATAATATGATTAGAATTTACATTCTCAAATGAAATAAATTATCAGTGGATTCAGTAATATGAATCTATTTTAATACTTTTTTTCAAAGTTTCTACTCAATTTCAATACTTTTTTTTTCAAAGTTTTAAGTTTCGACAACTTATGCAAAATTTCAAATTAATTTTAGTTCAGAAGAAACAACATTGCAGTACATTTTCAGTACTTATCCGTAAAGCACTGTATAATAAAAATAATATTAAGAATATTTATAATAAATATAAATAATAAATATTAAGAATATTTTTGTTCTAAAAGTGTCTTTAAATGACAAATAAAAAATTAGAACACACTAAGTACGTAAATAACAGTAAATATGTTTTATAATAAAAATAATTTAAATAATAATAAATTAAAAAATAAAAATAGTTTAAGTAATAATTAATATTAAAAATTATTTAAATAATAATAAATTAAAAAATAAAAATAATTTAAATAATAATAATTTTTTATAGCTTAATTTAAATCAGTTCTTTTAAAGATATCTGATGTAGTTGTATTCTAATATGTTTGCATTCACAATTTCAACCGATAATATGCAAAACTCTTAATAAAGTCAATCATTTTCTGAAATAAACCAGTCTTAAAATGGAGAAACTTTTGAGATGGTTCGTTACAAATACGAAGAAATGTGTACCACACATTCTATTTGTAACACAGAAAACTATTACATAGATTAAAGAAAAACCATGCTCCAGTGCTCCTTTGATCACCATGAATATTTAATCAGTTTTATCAGAATATTTTAAGACATTATTTTCGAACTATTCTTAGAAGTTTGACATTTATTCAGTTTCTTTTAACGATGTAATATCATTATCTCCCATCATAATTTATGCAATTTCGCTTTTAATCCAAGAGTAGAAGGTAATTGCTAATCTAATGATCTTAGAACAATTTCTTTCGCATAGCCAGAATCGCCATTATCTTAACAAAATTTTAACTTATAATACGAATTATTGACGATTAAAATAATAATATTGTATACATAAGTTTAGGTTTGATGTTCGTTCATAACAACTTGCACTCTCATAAATAAGTTTTCATTAAAAATAGCAAGTTATGAAATGAGTAGGGTAAGTTAGGTTAATTGAGAGCGAATTTTTACGGAATTTGTCATTTTCTTCTATTTAAAATGATCATATAAGATGGAAAATAATTTAAGTAAGTATATAATCATGTTCTAGAGGGCTCATTACACAATGTCTTTTCTTCCGAATTAAAACATTAAGTAAACATTTTCCGTAACAGCAACGTTCGTAATTACTCCATTATGTTCTCGATTGCTCTAGAGACATTGAGGTAATTAAGAACACATGTTTTGTTTCTGATTACAGCAAAAACTGATTTGAAATACTGAGAAACTGCTGCATACCGTCAAGGAAATTATTTTATTGCTCATTTTGATTTCCCGAAAATTACGTTTCATTAATTTCATTTTAAAAAAACAATATTGTATGTAAATTGTCTTTTTTAATCTATTTCTATAATCAATAACCTTTTTATCATCGATTTTCAGAGGAAAAGTTGAAAAAAATGACTGATACACTGGAATTATATATGAAAGATTTAGAAGCATACTTTATAACGTGATTTACTTTATAAAATTGCGCTACCCGAAAAAAATTATTTTAACTGCAAAAACATCTACTAGAACGATATTATCTTATAGTGTAACCTTTTATCGTCTGTAACAAATCGCAAACTATCATTAACCACCAGAATAAATTTTGATTTAGTCAAACTGGTGCTCTTCAAGCTTTTCACATACAATTGATCATTTATTGACAGTGGTCAATTAGTTACGACTGTACGAATAACGGATTTTCTTTCTAATATTTTTAATAAATCTATCCAAACACGCATAATTGTTTGTAGAAATATCAATCATGGATTATTCTATATAAGCCATTTCTTCCATCTCTACAATATCTGTTTCTGAATAAGAAGATTAAAAATCTTCATCGTCGGGTTTCTCCTCTTCTTCTTCGACATCATTTTCTTCATTTTCTTCTATACTTAAAATCAAAAGGCTATCGATCATAATCATTAATAATCAACTTTCATATGAGAAACGTAAAATTGCTGTCGATCATAATTATTAATTATCAACTTTCATATCAAAAATGTAAAATAACTGTCGATCATAATTATCAATAATCAACTTTTACATGAGAAACGTAAAATAACTGTCGATCATAACCATCAATAATCAACTCTTATATGTCTCTCTCTCAACTCTTATAACCATCAATAATCAACTCGTTTCATCAGTCATTCTGTAGCCTATTTCAAAAATACAAGTTGGTTCATTAAAACGAAAAAGAGTTATTTTTATTTTGATGCTATAACAAGGCACCTTACCTGAAATTTTAGTAAAAAAAAAAATTAAACTTTTAAATCAGAATATGAAGGCACATTGTGAAAATCTATATTTTCAATCTTGTGAAGGGCAACGGTGGCCCGATAGTAAGGTCTCGGTTTCGGAACTGTAGGGCTTCGAGTTCGTTCCACCAAAGAACTGCCATTCCATTTCTGGTCTGGTACACGATAAATTCGTCGGGGCCAAACGTCCTCCCGCTGGTGTGGTTCGAAAGTTTGGAGAAGAGGTGCCAGCTCAAATGTCGTTCTTTACATTTGACCGTGGTTCAAAATTAAGAGGTGCGTCGCAAAATATGCAGAGTGTTGCTTTAAAAACGAGACGTTAATATAACTGAACTGAACCTATTATTCCGGAAGGCTCAGATTTTCTTTGTAATAAAGCAAACAAATATAATTTCTGTTTTAATTAATTTTGCCCTCAAAATCTAACAGCAACTAACAATAATCTTTTAGAACTTCCGAAATTCAGGAGAAATGCAGCAAAAAAAGGAAAGCTTAGATTCGCAAAGTGAAAACTTCATAAAAACATGAGTAGTAGCAACGACAATTTAACCATAACTTTTAAAAGGAGGTGTGAAGAAAGAAGTATCAATTTCTACCTCTGCGCATGCGTGATAATAAAATGCAAGTGTGCCACTGCACCATTTTTTATTGGAAAAGTACTGCTGTTAATTCAGCATCTTTTTCTTTTTAAGATACAAGATATGCTCTTTTTATTTTTTTATTTTTTTTCTATCTCCAATTTGAATACAAATAAAAGGGAAAATTAAGTTACTGATAAATGAAAAAGGTATATAAAATATATTGAGTTAATTTTTGTAAATAAATAAAAAAAGTGGTACTGCTACAATTCATTAAGTAGCCAAATCGAGTGTATCATTATGAACGAGAATATGGCATAGAAATTAATAATAATAATAAATGAAAACTGTGCCTTAAAGTTCCATTGCCTATTTTTAATTAAAAGTAATATTTAAGCTTTCCATCATTTAGCTTAAATTTTCCAGTCAAACTTTATTATATTTTATTTGAAATGCATTGTTCAAAATAAAGAAAATAGGCGAAATTTGAATTATGATTATTGTCTAATGAGAGACAAATTATATAACATGCATTGCTACAAACCATAACCAAAAAAAGAAAGATATATATATTGATCTTATAAATTAATCATAAATAACGAGATTTCCACTGAATATTTAAGATTGCCAGATCGGTTTCAAAAAGAAAATGTTTCGAAACAGTCACCAAAAGACAGGAATATGTTCTCACATTAAAGAAAACTCGAATCCGATTTAATCCGATTGCCACTGACTTTTTAAAAATTCATTTCGTTTCCATGGAAAAGATTTCTAGAAAAATAAAAACTCCCCTTTGAAGTATAAATCAATTTGCAGGTTTATAAAGTAACAAAACATGAAAGAACATGGAAAGTCGAATAAAATAACTTGGTTCTTTTTTTCTACTTTTTCGTTCTTTTTTACTTTTCTGATGATGTCAAAAAATAATAGTATCAAAACAGACCAAACTTTACGTGAATATCGATTTTCTACCCTTTCGTTTTCTTGTAAAGTAATAAATAATTCACTTAAAAAATAAAAATTATTCCAATGATAAAGTTAACATGACTTGTTTATTCTATACAAAAAACTATATGAAATATGTAGATTCATGTCCAACCTGACAAAAAAAAAATTCTCAATTCAAACAAAGAGTTTATTTTTTCGTTATACAAAGAAACTATTGTTCATGATTTCCCATTTTTTTAAATATCAAAAATGCATCCCCCTTTCTGTGCATAAGAATTATGGCTTTCTAACAAAGCCATGAGCCTTTTGAGAGCTCAGATTTTTATTTTCAGAGTCACACAAATGAGCGTTTCATGCCTTGTATTATCATAAATTGATCTCCCAAATTAAAAAAAAATATTGAAAATTTATACTCCTTTCACATCGAAAAAGTTATGGATATTTGAAAAAGGCGTGAGCGTCTAGAGCTCAGATCTTTATTTTCAGTGTCATGCACATGAGAGTTCCATGACTCGTATTACCATAAATTGACTACTCCCATCATTTCTGGGGCACACGGAAAAAAAACAGAATGACCTGACTGCCACGATAGCAAAACTGGACACAATAAGGGAAACTTCCCGTGGGAAGTATGTCCCGTCATGGACGGAAGGTAGCCAACCCCCAACTTTTCTGTACCTACCAGGGTGGCGAGAACCTACCACTATAACGGAAGCTTCTCATCCTCATTTTTGAGGTGCCCTTAGTGGGTTAGTGCCTCATATTATAGAGAAGAAAATCAAATCGAGCATTTTATCAATCCATTGCATCTCAGATTTGACGTGAAATACAGGTTCGGTGAAAATATCACATACAAAATTTCATTTATCAATGTAATTACATTCTTGAATTACAGCGTTTGTATTCATGCCAATTTTCCTACTGATAGAAGTTAAATATGTCTACAGATTTGAATGAATTTTGTCTTTAGATGCTAAACATCTTCACTAAATTTTACTCATCTAGCTCTTAATATTTTATTATCGTGTTCGCTTGCAATCCGACAGACAAAATCTCTGAGAATAGATTAGATTTAAATTACACAGAAATCCAAAAATTTGGTACAAGGACACCATACCGAATTTCATCCATCGAGCTCAAAGGGTTTCTTTTTTAGACGGATAGGGCAGACATGTTTTTCGAACTCAAGGAGAATTGAAAAGTAGAAATTATGTTTTCAAATAAACTCCATCTCAAAATTTTGATAAATCTTCATGTTTAGATTCTTCTTAAACACGAAAAAAGTTTTCGAATTTATATTTGCTTATCTCTCTTGGACATTATAATTATAAAAAAGACCGAACTAGGGAAATGAAATTTGGTATCTATTTTTCACTTGGCCTTAAGATTAAAATTAATGATTTTTATTAAATTCTGAATAAAATCCATTAAAATTATTCCAGTCTGTATTTCTCTCATCTACATTGAGAACATGAAAAATAAAAGACGCAATAATTTAGATGAATGAAATATGACATGATTTTTTTAACCACAATTATAGATATATTTCAGATTTTAAGCCAAATTTGCAAATGAGTTGATTTTTCGATTATCTTCTCAACCGTCTGAATTTCAGAGTGAAATTCAGTTTTGATTTTTTTTCTCAAGTATAATCAGAAATGTGGGATCACTAATGCAGAGTCAAGTGGTAATGACGAGTCAAAAACTGCACTGTCTGTGCAGAAATAGAAAAAGCAATATTGGTTGTTCTGAAACTTTTTCTATATAAACCACAAAAAAGCAAAATTAGTTGTTCTAAATAAAAAAAGAAAAAAACTTCCCTCATTCATTTGAATACTTGTAAACATTTTACAAGCTTCCAAATAAGCTTTCTTAAAGTTTCCTTTTTCATAAATAAACAAAAAAAATTTTTTTCTTCTTCTTCTTCTTCTTATCTTTTTAGAATCGAGCATTGCTCTGAAGCCATGAATTTATTAAGGCTTCGAGAACTGAAGAAATGGATTATGAGAGTTTTTTTAAACGGGATATTTTTTGATTACGGAAAAAATTTAAAGCACTTTTTTAAATTACATTTATTTTATTTTTACAACTACTATCTTTTTACAAGAAAATTGCTTTATATTTTGAAGGAACCTATTCAAAAGTGGAAAAATAATGTAAGACTTTTTTTAAAGTTTTAAACACAATTACAAGTCGCCGCACTGTTTAGAATAGCAGCTGACGTTATATTTTATGCATAGAAAATAATAGGAATTTCGAATGGAAATTTTATGTAAAATAGACGAGAAGAAGATGAACTATTATTGGCTTCGTAAGGAAAATATTAAATCTCCATGTTTATTTAAAACTGAATATAAAATACAAGTAGTAAATATTTTCTAGGATTAAAAAAAGTCAAACTCAAATCTAAATTTCGGATTAGAAGTATTTTTTGGTCAATAAAAGAAACTTATAGTAATAATTGTTTTAATTTTAATAATTTAATAACTTCACAAATTTAAAAATGGGGGGAAATTTCATATTGAGGGGCTTAAGACTGCAATAAAAATATTATTACAATAATATTAACCAAGAAAGGCAGAATTAAGTTAATTAATTTCAATTCCAATGACAGATTTAGGTTAATTACGCAAATTTAAAAATGGTGAATAATTTCATAATAAGGGGCTTAAGACTGCAATAAAAATATTATTACATTAATATTAACCAAGAATGGCAGAATTAAGTTAATTAGAGGACTAACGGGATTACATGATAGAAACCTTTGTTGGAAATTTATATTTGAAACAAATTTTGAAAACTTTATTGAAATTAAAATAACAAAACTTAGAATAAAATAAATACGGCTTATAAACTATTTTTTTTAGAAAAAAATTTATGATAATATATAAATTTTTTTCTATAGGGAAATATATCTTCTAAGATTTTTTGAGGGAAAAAGTTATTCCTTTAGTTATTTAATTTTTAATTCTATTAAAATCATTTTTTAATCAGAGCAATGCTAGATCAAGATGTCTAATCGCAATCGAACGTTTTGAATGATTTTGAGTGAGACATCATAGTGTTTATAAATAGTACTCAGCTTATAAATATTATCACATTCATAAAATCTAAACGATTTCACTTTGCTTTAATACATTCTGTACAAAGAAGTGAACTTTAAATAAAGATTCAGATACTCTAAATGTATTTTTAATGACATAACTGGATTACAGAAAATCCTCATTTCGTTTTCAAAATATTCCACTACAGATAGTAACAAAAGAAAGTTGAGAAGGGGGACGGAAAAGATTAGAAATCGATATTTCGAACACCATCTTTTCTTTTCTTAGGAATCAAAGAAGTATAATTTTAAATTCAAATGTTTCAATTCCGCATGCACTGTTTTAAAATGCAAAGAAAATTTTCTTCTGATGCCTTAGGAATATTCATGATGTTCATCTGCAAGATTCAGGAATGTTGTTCACATTTGAAGACTTGTTGGGAACTCCAATCAGATGCTCTGAGTTTAGAATTTATTTTCTATTTAACTTTTTTTTTTGCTTATTCTAAATGGAAAATCAAATTATCTTTCATTTAATATGGAATATTTTATAATATGAAAACTGATTATATATAAATTTCACACTTGAATTTGTGATTGAATCTTTAAGACATGATTTTTTTGAAATGGAATTTTATTTTAATCCATTTTATGATGGTTTCAGTCATGAGGTAATGTCACAATTCCACTGACAGAATATTTTTTATAAAATCTCCTTCATAAAATACACAATAAAGATTTCTAAAATATTCGAATATATTTGGAATTCGAATGCTCCTATTTTCATTGCATCATACCGTAAATTCAAAAATATTTATTGCAGATATAATGCTTAAATATTACCATTTAACATGGGAAATGAGATTTGGAAGAATTTCGATCACTATAGTCATAGCATCATAAATTACATGCAAGATATTTATTGAAAATGCGATAATTGTATCTCACTAAATAAAAAGAATAAGATTTGGATTAATTTCTGTCAATATTTTCAAAGCATCATACATTAAAAACATGAGATATATTTTAGGTTTGATATTTACTTTTTATTGCTTAATATAAAGAAAGGGATTTGGAAGAGTTTTTGTAACTATTTTCACAGCATCATATAATGAATGCAGAAGAATTATTGCAGTATGATGTTTGCTTAGTACAATTTAATTTGTGCAGATATATATTCACTGTTTTATACATCTTCATTTAGCCTGTAGAAATAATTAAAAAAGAATACACTACACTTATTTAAAAAAGCAGTGTAAAAGGCAATAAAAAATTGAAATTATATAAAATCTATATATAAAAATTGTTTTGATCATAGTAACCTAAATAATTTTTAAATGCATTATATGGATAAAGCTGAGAAAAAGAGCAATGTACCACTTGTTCATTTTAATTTATTACATTGCACCTTACCTCCGACATAATTGTCATTTTATCCTTATGCGCTGTCGCTGGTGTGGTGTGGTGTGGAGAGAGGGGTGTCAGCTCAGGTGTCGTCCTCGTCATCTGACCGCGGCTCAAAATTACGAGATCCGTCCCAAAATAGCCCTAGTGTTGCTTCAAACGGGACGTTAATATAACCAAACCAAACCAAACCTTATGCGCTGCATTACATCATTGTTGTTATGCTTGTGTTGTACTAGCATAACACGCTTTGTTTCTTCGATATCTCAGTGATATCAATAAATCGTGTAAATATGGGTCATCAACATTTCTGGTCGATACAGACAGACAAATAATACAAGAAAACAGAAACACGATCACATTTTTCTTGATTTCTCAGCTTTATATTATCTGCCTTTTATAATATTTACTCTTAGAGAATAATACAAATAACAAAGTAAAAAGTATACTATTATTAGAAATATTGTAGTAGATTGTATTCCACAATCAGATATGCTTGCATTAAATATAGTTTTTTTTATTAATTATGAATTTTAAATTTAAATTAAAATCTAATTTAATATTTCCTTGAAATTGTCACTAATTTGATAACCAAAAGCTTACACTAAGTAGTATTGTTACGGAATTTCCGGGGTTCGTTTGGATAGTGGGGGGTTATATGGTGTGAAGAACGCTCAATCACCAGGCGGCAGTAGAAAATAAAACAACGACGTTTATTTACACGAGGACACACAGGACAGCACAAAGACGACAACTATATACAGCACAGAAGACGATTATCTTCAGCCGAGACGTGCAGCATACACAGCAGCATACAAAACTCTACTACAGACAGTAGCACACAGCTTAGTGCAGCACTAGCTTCACTCCGTCGCTGCTCCGCTTAGCTCTGGAAGGCCAGTTCTTTATCGTCGGTTCCGACTACTCTTCGACTCCACTGGTCCACGACTCAATTCACCACTACTCTCTCCGATCTGGTTCACCACGACTGCTACTCTTTCGCTTCCGCCTACTCTTCTACTCCACTGGTTCGCAACCCAATTCACCACCAATCCCCGGCAGCTACAGCTCCTTTTATATGTCTTAGGAGGCGGGGCTAGAAGCCTCTCAACCAATCAGGAACGTTCGAGGCGTATCTCCGTTCCTACTGGACGGATCGGGAAAATTCTCGATGTTACGGGTATAATCTATTTTGGCGCCAAATTCGCCAAATTCGTTGCCAAATGGTCGCCAAGTTTGTCGCCAAGCTCTGGGACCTCCTATGGAACCAGCTATGCTGGGAAACCGCATCACAGGTTCGTAACAGTATTTTAGCGTGTCTGTAGATGTAACCCTATTAGTTATTTTAACTTGTACTACTTTGGTGATCTAGTATTAGTGATATTCGTGATAATATGAAGAGATTCAGGAAAATCGATTTCAATCAAATTTTATAAACTATTAATTTATTTAAAAAGTTAGAAATTATCAAAGAAAGTTTGTTTCCTAAAACATTTAAAAATTCTGTAATAGTGACGAAAATTTTAAATGTATCACCAGCAACTGCATAAAATCTTCAAGGATTTAATTGCATTAATCTTATCTTTATAATTTTTGCTACACTACATTAAAATCCATATAAAAAGGCATCAATGCAATTTAAATATGGTATGAATTTAAATATGGTATAATTTGAAATATGGTATGAATTCCTTAAATTTATTCATTTTCAATGAACATGCTATTTCATAGTTTATTTTCATAATATTTATTTAATTTTTGAATTTGAATTGTATCCAAATGAGTGCTTCCAAGCAACTGCTATTTGATTTCATATTTAATTGATCACAGCATAATAATATTCTTTTTTCTTATTAAGTATGTCAAATTTGAAAACTTTAAAAAGATGATTGATTTCAGAAAAAGTATAAATTTAAATTTCTGTATTTTGTTTTCTCGCATAAGAAATACATAAAAAGAAAACATAATACTCATCAAAAAATTTGAACTTTGGAGCTTTGGAACTTTGGAGAATTCGAAAATTTGGAAATTTTGACAAATCTCCAAATTTGGGCCTTCATCATTCCGAAAACTGCAATTTTCGAATTAAGTCTGTCGATCTCTTTCTATTCCTGTATATAAATATGATTATTCAAAAACGCTTCAAGCTCGACAGATGAAATTTGGAATATGAACTTTAAACAAATTTGTAAATGTCTATGAAATTTTGAACAAAATCTACTCAGAAAAATCTGTCTATTCGGCTGTCCAAGTACAACCTAGCCCGAAAACAAGAAAGAATTAAGAAAATAAAATTTGATACATAAGTTTAGCATCTAAGATATAGATCTTTATCAAATTTGGTACCAAATATATCCGATTGACCGCCTTTTTTTTGCCAAGGAAACAGGTTATTGCAAGCTAAAACGGATAAATCCGCTGGTTTTATGCCAAATTCAGTCTCACACAATAAACTAAAAGCATCTAGAAGGCATATTCGGTTTTCTAGTACTTGTGTATTAACTGCATGCCAGCAATTATATCTGCCAAAAATCGCATTCTATATTAAGAAAGAACAATAGCCATAGATCTATCCTTCGTCACGAATATTCGCACAATATATACAGATAACTAAGAAAACTGATTTTCTTTACTACTCCACGAAGCAAATAACTCTCATATGAGAAAATAAAAATCTGAACATTCGTGGCGCTGATGACCTCATCCAAGGACCACAATTTTATGCTAGTGTAGAGGAAAAAAATTTTGCGGAGTCTTCTCTTTCTGGTTTTAAACAAATGACTAATAATTTTTAAAAAAATCTTCATAATTTTTCTTAATTCGTTATTATTATTCATTAAAGGAGATAAAATTTTAATACGCATTACTGAACAAGTAATCATGAAGGTTATAAAATAAGGCCTCCCACAACATTTCTGTCTCCAAATAATAGGAGGAAAACTATCTCAAACTGTTCAATAGAAGAAATGTTCGTTGCCAAAGAGACGATAGTAATCAAGAAACCTCAGACAAGCGCAGCATATAAAGTTAACATTATAATGATGATGATTCGAATTTGTCGTTGAAATGAAACGAATGATTAGATGATTAATGGATTGATTATATGATCGAAAATTGTATTCAGATCATTAAAGAAGAGCTATTACCTTCCTTTTTTGAATCAAAAAGTAAAATGTATTGATAAGGAGAAGAGAAGAACGAACGAAATGTCAGACTTCTAAGATTGGCAGTTTGTTCAGACATTGATAACAATGATTGAACGTTAGTATTACGACTATGTTGAAAAATCGATTTTCGATCAGCAAAATATCGATTTTTTTTTTCATTCAACAATCTTATTTTGAATGAATTTCTCTTTGTAAAGCAGTTTCAATTATCCTTCAACGTTCGTTATTCACAATGCCAGATTAAATATTATATTGTTTTAATACAATTTTAAATCTACAAATGTTGTTCTTTTCCGAAATTTTGATTGCATTTTCTTACAAAAAAAAAAAAAAACGCATATATATGTGTATGTGTGTGTGTGCGCGCGCGCGCGTGTGTGTGTGTGTGTGTCTTGAATTTATATCACAATGATGTCCTTTTCATTGATTTAAATGTAGTTGTTATCAATGTTTCTTATTCTTTTGAATTTTTTTAAAAATTACTTTTTATTAAGTCCATTCTATACTGTAATGTTATAGATATGGGTGAAACTTCATAGCGCATGTCAGCTAATGTCCCAACACCAAACTGCATCACAATTTGCTGAGACAGATCCTCATTTTTCCTTCTGCATGTGGAATGAATTCCAGAATAAAATTAGTGCGAACCCTTGACATATGACGTCAATGTGAATGACGCTGTGTTTTTGTTTATGGTGCCACAATTATAAAACAAACTTAATTTCTTGGGGAAATTTTAGGTTAGCCAGTCAAAGTATATAATTAACTTTCAATATTGTAAAACTAATAAATAATAAATAAAAATTAATTTTTTGGGGAAATTTTAGGTTAGTCAGTCAAAGTATATAATTAACTTTCAATATAGTAAAACTAATAAATAATAAATAAAAATAATAAAACTATAAATAAATTTTTTAAAGAAAGCAATTTCTAAGAAAAAAATGTTTAAAGTATCTAAACACTTGAGTCATCGGCTTTTTTATGAGGTTTTTCCAAAATGCATGTAAACACAAACTCTGATCAGCTTAAAAAACAATAATTCACAAAGGAATAATATTCGAATGATGCCGCTTACAAATAAAGAACGGCAGTAACAATGTTTGAATTTAATATATATCGCTCAATGATTCCGCAGTTGTCAGAACTGAGCATTGCAGAGAGTTTTTAATTATTAAGCTAAGACATGAGATATATACACCTACGAGAATTCAGCTGTTTTCGAACTTTACCTCAAAACAAAATAGATATTGGATGAAAGTATTTTCAATATTTATAAGCCATTATTAGACTCGGTATCTTCTCCTATGTTAGGTATCGTTCCATTAAATAAGAACTATTTGGTAAATTAAATTTTAACTATAATATAAAAATATTGTAGTTTCTTGAAGAAAATTCGTTTCATATTTCATTTGAAAGTTGCAGATTTCTTTTTTATTCGCTTGTGAATTGTCGAATTTAAGGGAATTTAAAAATATTACTTATATTCCCATGCTTATAACCGTATTAAATTTTACACGGACTGTAAAAAATATAAATAAATAAAGTGGCATTTTGCACAACGAGGCACAATGCAAAGCAGTTTATCTCACGAAGATTACTTTTTTCATTTGAAAATTCTGGTTAAACTAAAACATATTTATTATTAAAAATTCTTAATCCCACAAAATTCCAATTATTTCCAAATTTCGCGTTATGAAAATAATTTTTACTAAAACAAAATTTTCTAAATAAGTAATCACCTACAAAAGAAAAACGATCCCACCTTATATTCCCAAAAAAGGTTTTAATTAAGCTTTTTATGAAACGGAGCACCCGGAATTGATAATGTCTTCAATTAACCACATCAAAGCGATGAACTGGATGAAGTATTTTTACTAAGACGGAAAAAACTCGAGAATCTTCAGAACGTAATTAAATTTCAGTTAGTTTGTGAAGAGGTGCGATGGATATTTTTTTATGCTGCATAATAAATGATTAGAAGAAAATTCTTCACTTCGGGAAAGAATAAAGCTAACTTTCTCCTCCTTTTGTTTCTTCATAAAAGACTCTTTCGGTTTGTCAAGCCAATATTATGTTGTTTTGAAGGATTTTTTTTCGTATTTGTGTGTATTATGATTGTCAAATAAATAGTGTAGATTTGAGAATCGTAATAAAATTTTCTTCGAATTATACAGACAAGTCAACTTTTCGGTAAGTTCCTGCACAAAGACTGTCTAGTACAATAGTTTACATGACAAGACTTCGGGAAGATTTCTTCAGTTCTTCACCAATCTTAGTCCCTAGAATCCAAAGCCACTCTTCGTTCAAAAGTTTTATACAGGCTTATGAGACTTTACACATGTTATCTTTTGAACAGGATATCTAGAGTAATTTTGTTTGGATTTTAACTGGTTTGGAATATGTTGTTAGAAATGTAAAAAATCTCGAACGAGTTCGTAAATGGCTCACTTAGCCAAAAAGAGGTGGAAATGTTGGTGAGATGTTGAATTTTTCATTCCGTCACAACATTCTTACTATTGATGATAGAAAAATAAATCAAAATAGCCAAATTGCGCCTGATTAAGACGAACAACTTTTATATTTTAAGTTTTGGGATAACTGAATAGCCTAGAAGTTAAAGGCTGAAAAGTCATTTTTAAACCCTAATTTTGACTGTTTCTATCATAGACAATTTATGTTGCCAGATAGTAACTTAGATGAAAGGAATCAATCTTTGCTTTTCAGCTTGTCAAGAGGAATTTGTTTTTTATTTTACAGTATACAACGTTTAGAGAAAATAAAAAAATTTAAAAAAAAAGAACGAAAGAAGATAGAACTTGAACTTTTGACAACACTTAACACTTTACGTTTCAGATTTCCTTGTTTCCGAAAAGCTTATTCTGGAATTATGTTTGTCTGTTTGTCCGTGAACACGATAACATAAAAACGCTTTGAACTAGACGGATGAAATCATATATATGGCTTCTACATCAAATTTGTATTTTTCTATCAATTCATTCAAAGGAAGCCCGTTTGTCTGGCTGTCCAAATGTAAATCCATGATTCCAGCAATAAACGATTTTAATCATCAAATTATTAGATATTAAATACGTTTATTATTTTATTTACGTAATATTATTTTCTTATTTTTACATGTGTGTGTATCATTGTGTACATGTACCTTCCTATTAGAGCTTAGTCCCATGATATCACAGCAATATTAAAAACGCAATTGTCCATTTCATCTGCAATGAACTATAGCTTAATTTTTTAATTCGTTTTTAAAACTTTGAAGATGTAAAACAGAATACTTCATCCTAAACTTTAAAAAATAAAAGTAAATTGCCCTAGTAACCAAGACAATAAAAACGATTTGAATTTCAAGAAAAAATTGTAATAAATAGTTGAAAATGGGAAAAGAAATATTTTAAAAATTACCAAAATTTAGAAACGAATCTAGCACAATTGATATTTTTAAAAAGGCAATTTTTATAAGTTTGAAATGGTGTCCAAAATATTTTTGCTTAATATTTTTGGAAATTATTGGGGGAAAAACTCTAAAATTAGGTGAATTTTTCCTTAATTAAAATTTAAGAAAAAATCTCTCCGAGGTGCACATTTCCACACTCCAAAGTAGATATGTAGTAGTTTTTTTTTTTTGTAAATACTGTTTTTGTTGTAAAAAATGTTAATACGTCACAATTTTTATAAAGAAATATTAAAATTCTCCAAAAACGGGAATGCTAAATGTTCCAGTTATATAAACAGAATTCAAAACAGAAACGTCTTTGGATTCAAAGATATGTAAATTGCCAAATTCAAATGAAATGTCTGCAGCGTTTATTACTGTAAATGATTTGAGTGATCTCTGAGCAATTATTTCTGTTTTCAATATTCTTTTCTATCTCAGGTTTGAAATCGTATTTTGTTGAAATTTAATTGTCACATGAAGATAATTGAGAATTGCTGCGTAAACAATTGGAGGAAAGCTGCAGTCTCAGGTTATACTATTAAATGTGTTAATTAAATATTCCGTAGCATCATTTCGTATCGTTTTCTATGGCTCATCGATTTCCTCTAAAGACTTGCATATAGATCATTTATCTTGATCAAAGTGTGAATGGAATAAATGGCCGTTCGAAATCTTTCATGTTGATGGAATGTAAAGGGATAAACGTGGGAAAAAATAGTGTTCAGCAGACATTTTTTTTTCTTTCTTTCTTTCATTTTGGAAAGTAAAAGATATGATTTGCAAAATGGATGGTCGTTTTTATGATCCAATTCAACAAATGATTTCTTTTTTTCTTATTTGTTTTCCTTTATTTTTTTTAAGTAAAAGATTTAATTTACAAAACGGATGATAGTTTGTACAATCCATTTCACCAAGACATCTTTTAAGAAATGTTCTCTATTTGCCTTATTGGATCTAACATTAAAAAATAAAATCAGTATTTCCGTTGGAAATTACAGGTGAATCGAGCTTTGAAAACGAAATTTCTAATGCATTGTATTAATTTATATTCGAAGAGTTAAAACACTTTTTTAAAAATTTAAATAAACGGCCCAAGAAATTCAAGAGTATTGTATTATATATTGTCCAATAATCAGTACCAGTAGGTACCTATCAAAATTTTCAAACTGGTGAAAGAAGAAAAATTTTTCACAACCAATAAAGAATTTTCCTGACATTTTTGAATCAGGAATGAGTACATGGTATCATGTATATGCTATATGTGAAAAAAATCAGAACTTTATAGTAATATTAATCAGTTTTTCCAAACTTATTCAAAAATTTGGAAAAATGTGTTGCTTGTTACATTATTTAAGACTATATAAAAGCAGCTTATTATAAGTTTCAGTATAAAAAACAAATAAAAAAATTTGATATCTTAAAAAAAAATTAAAAAATATTAAATGAATTATTTTGGTTGTCAAAAATATAACTTCTTACTAGAATTAACTAATTCATATGTCATAATAAACAAAAATTCTTTAACTCTTTAATTTTAAAAATTAGAATGAATATTGTAAAAGTAAAATACTAATGTGATACTAGGTTATATCATAGTTATTAGATGATAGAATGTTGCTGCTAGGACTGACTTCCAATCAGTACATTGATGCTTAAAAGCTGACATACTAAATTTAAATTGCCTGAATAAATTATTTCAAAAATCTACAGGGCAGATTATGGAACTTAAACTTTTAAATTGAAATCATAGTCATTTCTTTAGGTTTAAAATACTCCTCAAATTCGATTTTAAAACTAAAAATTATTTAATGTTTTGATGTTTGTCTTCTATACCGTCGGAAATATTTTATTACATTAGTATCCCTTTAAAATTAAAAATTAAATTAAATTTCCAAATATACCAATTTTATTTCAGAGCATTTTTTTCTACAAATTTATTAAAATGTTAAAAGGATTTTTAAATATTTTATTTTAATATTTAATATTTCTAAATTTTAAATACAATTTAATTTATATCAATGCTTTCATTGTTTAAGTTACTGAATTCATTTTCACGCGAATTACATCTTTATTGATTATAGTTTTTTCACATCACCTCAGCTGTATAATGAACTATAAATTTTAACAAAAAAAATTAAAATAGTTGGATCTGGGCCAACACTTTCTCAATCTATGACGCTTCGTACTTCCTTTACCTAAAAATTTCAGAGATTATTCAGCGAAATTTTATACTTACGATGTTTAAAGTGAACTATAAATGTTAAGTCACAATTCCACGCGCCGTAATGTGTGTATGCGCGCGCGCGTTTGTGTGTGTGTGTGTGTGTGTGTGTGTGTGTGTGTGTGTGTGTGTGTGTGTGTGTGTGTGTGTGTGTGTGCGCGCGCGTGTGTGTGTGTGTGTAAATTCATTGCTTATTTTGGTTTTGATATAACTGTGCTAAAGTACTAAAATGCCACAGTAAAAATGCCTTTTAAATGAAAATAGTATTGACTGTTTTCAAGATTATGCATATTAAAGAGAAAATGTGAATGGAAAATCGGAACAGAAATATTTCTTTATTTCCTCTGAATTTAAATTTTCTCTCAGATTTCTTGTATTTTTAAACCAGTTTCAAGATATTTCTAATAAATGTTTTGTTGAAAATAAAAATCAATATGATTATCAAATTTTTGTACCTAATTCATTTTTTCTTTCAGTGTCAAGCTCTTCATTCTTTGGATTCGACTATTTCCATTGAGTGAATGACTTTTTAGATTTTTTTGTATGTTTATTTAGGCAACATATTTGACGCAATACGGTCAGATTTTTAGACTCTGCAGTCACAAATTCCATTTTATTTCATTGTTTTATGCTTTTTTCGTATTGACAAATTTAATTTGATATGAGATACATCACATGAAATCCATTGCATTTTAGTTTGAAAACAGAATTAATAAAAAAGTAAAACATGTCACAGGATATCATAATAATATATTATAATGTAAAAGTAGGTCAACAATGGCTGCGATAAAGTATTTGTAATATACATTGCTAATCTATAGCTAACCAGATTCATGGCTGCTGTTTGTCGAAAAGGGCTTTTTGAAGATTGTTTAACATTTATTCCAACTCTTTTTATTCCTTTAGAATTTAATACGAATCTATAGTTCAGATGTAAATCTATAGTGATAAGAAATTTCATCTATATATCTCAAAGAGGTTTTCAGTTATCGTGTTTACAGACAGATAGACTGACAGACATCTATAACGGCAAAAATATGTTTTTCGAACTCAGAGAGTTCTGAAACGATCAGATTCGTCAAAATCGTGAATTTGAATTTTATAACTACTACAATATTTTATACTTCTCGTAAGATAAAGTAAAAATGAGATATTACATATTGAAGCTATCATAAGTGATGCTTTTATTGCTATCGGACTATTCAGTATTATTGCAAAATAAATAATATCGAAGTACATAAGTTAAGTCGAATCGAAGCATAATATCAAAGTTATTACAAAAATAATATAGAAATGTAGCCTTGTTATAATTTTTATATTATTGAAAAGCTTTGAAGTTCTAAGATAAATGTCAAAAGTTTATATTAGTCGGCAAGAACTGAAAGTTTGTTTCTGTCTTTTAAACATATTTAAAAAAATTAACTATCGTTTGCAATTATTATTCTTTCAATTAAAGGCAAACAATAAAATGTTATGAATCATAAAACGTATCATAAAAAATGAATTCATAAAAAAAATGATTGTTTGATTTTTTATTTATATTTAATTATTTATTATTATTTGTTTATTATTTGATTTTTTATTTATATTTTTAGGAAGAAATTATCTTTGTTTCTTAATTAGTATTGCAAGTAAGGCCAAACAATTTGCACATTTAAATATTTTAATCATAAATATTAATAATAGTAAAAGACAATTTATCATCAGTTTTTTTTAATATTTTTCTGCGAACTGTAAACTTATACGCATGTCATTGGCTAATATAGTCAATAAACTAACATGATATCTTTGGCGATTAATCGCTATTAATAATAAAAGTACTCATATTTGAGTTAAAGCTATATGGATCGTTTTTATTACAATATTTTTAATAAAGTACACTCTCAGTAAAAGAATATATTCAAAAGAACTAAAAATCACATCTTCTGGAAATTTTTCAACTGATCATTTTTACATAATTTTGCTTTTAATTCTTTCTACTCTTTTATTTTTTAATAAGTTTTATTCAAGCTTTTAATCTTTTGTCTACATATGTAAAGTAGCCTACTATTGCTATTAGGGTAATACAAGCTAATAATAATTTCTAATACAAGGAATCAACCGTAAAAGAGTCTGTTTAACTTCCCTGTCAAAAAAATGTATATATTTATTAATTATTATTAAGTGTATCGCAATTTTAATTACTTATTTGTTTGCTATTTTCTATCTTTTTATTCAATATTTCGCTTGTGGAAAGTATCAATGTAGTATTCTATTAAAAATCAATCAGTTTAATTTATAGTAAATTATTTTAAGCAAAATAATCAAAGAAAACGATATCATATTTTTCTATCTCTATGTGCGTTTCTCTTCAACTCGTCATGTATGCATCAAAGAATTATCTAGGGTGTTAGAACATTTTTCACAATTCAATTTTCTGAGATAACGAACGGTTTCTTCGTCGAGTCACTTAACACGAATTTAAAAGTGCCAATTCCATGTTCACAGCCTCGGGTTAAGGGTAAATTGAATTTCTAAAGGAATGCAATCTTCAACAGCTCTGCAAACTGCAATGTGCTTTCAACTCTCTGGGGAATTCTGAAAGAATTTTTCTACTTTTTACTTTCTTATCTTCTTTTTAACTTTTTTATTTTAACTACATGCCGTTCGAAATATTTTCCCTAATTTAAAATAATAAAACAGAAACCAAGCATACAACATCAATTTTTTAAAAAAATAATTCTTATTTTGTTCGTATTCTTTCAATTTATTTTAATCATATTTACAAACTGATTAAATTTTAAAAAATTAAATCATATCAGAACTTAAGTGAATATTATAGTAAAGAGTATAAAACTTACAAATCTTTTTTCTTAAAATTACTGAAATAATTTGCTTGGGAATTTACTCCCAAAGACTCCAAAAGAATTTTAATCTAATAATTCCTACGAAATTTCCAAGAAAATCAGGAAAACATTTTTCACACTAAACAAAATCAAGTTAAGATCATATATTTACTTCACTAGAAAGGAAACTGCCTCCACAATCTGGAGTTTCACGTTCTTTTCTGATTGATTAAAAATTTATTCAGAGCTATTCGACGAATTAAGTATGGAATACGTTCTTCTTTTAAAGTGTTCTTCTTTAACACATGATTGGATGGATTACATGTGAAATCCTACATAAATAATGTTGCCATGCATAAAATATTAAACCTTCGATGGATTTTTTTTAAATTTCCGCTGTCCCAAACTTTGTTGAAAAAGAGTTACTTAATAATGCACGATAAGAAACTTAAATATTTTGATCAGTATAAGTGGAAACAGATTTATAAATTTTTATAATAATATTCACTTTCATCTGCTTTCTTAATAATCTTCATTTTTTAATAAATTTATAAATCTCGAGTTTTCTACTCTAATAAATGAATTATTTGTAAGATGGTTACATTCATTATTATCTAATTTATAGTTAAAAGTTTCGGTTTGTATTTTGGAATCTTAAAATCTCTTAATCTAATCTACATATTATACAAATTATAGACTGATTATCATTGCTCGAAAGGTGGCAATTGGGAATTTAAAACATTGTAGCAGCATTACTCTATCTACGATTTTGGATCATAGATGGCGATTGTATCACATAGTGCATTGCGAGTGTAATTATTAGATGATATGCAGCTCTTTTAAGGTGCGCGAGTTAATGTCATGTCTTGTCTGTAGTGTTTGTGTTTGTTTTGTGTGAAATGTGATCATTAAAGAAATGTTCCCGAAAACATGTGTCCTGATGCTTTCACTGCATGGATCATACTGATCATCATTCCACAACACAACAAATGTGGAAAAAAAAATTCTTCAATGAATTCCATTCCAAATTTCACATAATTCTACACATTAAATGCATAATCTACGTAATTAATTTATTTCATTTGTCCTTTTTTGTTTGATAATTATCCGGTTACCATGCTTCAATGTTAGAATTGGACTTCGAATTTAAATTTTGAAGAAAACTAAATTTGATGGTAAGATCAAATAACAAAATTCGTATACTCAGCTCAACAAGTTTTTGAGATATATTTTCGCAAACAGGCAGACTTAATGTGAAAGATTTGTTACTCAAACTTAGTAGAAACGTGGAAATTCGTCAAAATGTTGAGTTCGAATTTTTTAACGATTACAATGCTTCATATAAAAGAAAGTAAGAAAAAAATAACAACTGAAAGCACTGAATATAGTTTTCATTTCTAGTTTCTTTTAACTGTCATTTTGATATTAAAAAACCATTTTGATCCACAAAACACCCAAATAAGCACAGTTCCACGTAATTAATGAGGCTAATTTATTGTACAATAATTCACTAATTTTTGATCCAAAAACACCCGAACATATTCTAATTAACCAAATCTAACACTTTCATTATAAAACTTCACATTTCATTATAAAATTTGCTTGTTTCCGATACATGACGAGAAACAATTCAATTTTTTATTTGCATTAAAAAAATGATGCTATGTTTTCAATATCAGAAAAAAGCATAACAAAGAAAAGCAAAAGCTTGAAAACAAACTTTTCATCCTCTGATTTTTTTATTGTTAATTTCATTTTATTCTGAAAACAAGTAATATAAAAAAAAATAATTCAATTCCTACTTAGATGAACAAAGAAAATTTTTATTTTAGATACTTTTTATTAAATAATTATCAAAAAAATTATTAAATATCAAAAAATTATTGATTTTCGCAAAAATTGAACTAGCATTCTTCACCTTCACGTGAAAAATACTGAAATCTTTGCATTTTACTTATTTACCAGTTGATTTCAATTTTCATTAAAAATTTCATTCATTTTACTTATTAAAACATTAAAAAGCATTAAAAATTAATTAAATTTAATTAATGAATTAATATTTGAAAAACTGTATTAACATCAAGTGTCATCCACTACAAATTTAAAAAAATGTATTTGAACTTGAGTGAATGAATATAAAGTATTTCATTAAAGAATTGAAAATTCGAACAAGATATATAAATTTATATAGGGAGAGTGTGAACTAATAGTAGGAATTGAAATGAAACACAGTTTTAAAAGTCAAATCAACAAAAGTGAAAAAGAAAACGCTCATAATATTCAAAGAATTTCCGAACTTGTGGTTTTAGTTACCGTTAACAAGATTTTCATCTTTTTGTAAAATTCCGCTAGATTCTGAATTTAATCTTTACAACAAAAGTAAAGCAGGGAAAGTATTTTTCTCCATTCTATGAAGATGGGGAGCGAGCGTAGGTAGCATTCATAAACCAATTAGTGAACCTCCTAGATTTTCATTCGAAAATAGATCCAAAGAATGAAAATTTAGATCTTTAAATGAATGCATCGTACGATAGATTATTCATTCTTCTAGCAAATAGGCAATGCATTTTTAATTTTGTGTTTATCGTATGTAGGCGTAGTTGCTTTATCCCTGGTATCATTTATTGTATTGTCTTAATGTCATTAGTTTGATGACGTCAAATTGTTTATCAGTAATCTTATTCTTTACATGGAGTTTAAAAATAGATGGAACTTTAACCTTTGATAATCGATCTTTGATTCTTCCATATCCTTCAGGTCCTTAGTTTAGCAATACAAGTCTTTTATCTAGTTTTGCCAAGGAATTAAAATGATTCCTTCCACTCAAACCAACGTATCTAATCCTTTTCTCATTGCTAGACGACTTTCTTTCTGGGTCATTAAAATCTTACTTACAAAAATTGTGCTTTCTATATGGCTATTCATCTTTTATATATGAATTCTTTTTTTTTCTTTATTTATCTCATTGTTATTATTGGTGTGGGTTCTATATGTTTATATATTACAGTTTAAATGTTATCTGAGACTGAACAAAAATGCTTGGCGTTTATACTCAAGTACACAAAAGAATTTTCATCGCCATCACATTTTATTCTCATTTCCAACAAACACAAGAGTTATTGGAGTAGAGCGAGTAAATTTTAACCGTTGTCAGTTCTAGAAGATGGCACCGAAGCTGGCATTCCCCCTATAAATTTTCATACCACATCAATTGTAACAAATTCAACACTTGGCGAATTTAAAAGGCTTACCTTTGTAAATGGCAAAACCTTAGTAGAATCAAATCTTGATCCTGGTTCTCTTTTATTCAGAGCCTTTTGCCCTGATTCTAAGTCAGCATTGGCATCCAGCAATAAATAAAATTTACAACTGAAATAAAGATGTCTACTGAATTTTATTCCTTTAATTATTCTTTTATTATTTAAATTTCGAAGAATAAAATTTTTTCATCGACCTTCAAAGTTTTTACATAGTGGATGATTTGAAGGCTCTGATCAACTTCAAAATTCAATAATTCGCAAAGGATTGAAGACATAAAGATATCATTTGCAATAGAGATGCAAAGTTTGGATTTAAGCTATTAAATAGTTCTTCAATTCCCGAAGCTATGCTTCATATGAGGTATCTGATTTAAAAGATAAGACATAAAAAATCTTATACTCTCGAAATTCCAATTATTTTAGAAATTTCCCTAATAACCATATAAAAAAACAAATTAAGCAATTGCTGGTATTAATCTATTCAAGATCTTGGCATATATTATTTATCGCTTTAACAAATATAGAGCTATATAAAAGGTGGTTTAAATTTAAAGAAAACCTCCGAAGAAAATCTGGTGGTTTAAATTTAAATTTTGTCATAAAGAAATTGTGTTTCCAATTTCATTTCAATCTTTCCTTTATGAATTGCAAAGGTTTCTCTTTATTTGCTTATAAATTATCATATTTTAGAATTCCAAATTACATTTGATACAAACTGTCTATATTTGCATGGTTATAACCATATTAAATTTCACACGAATTTTATGAATAGAGTCTCATTAATCTAAATAATGAGATATTAAAATAACTCATAATCTTCAGTAAAATAATCTTACCTCATGGAAAAAGAAGCTATACATTCGGAATTACTTGACAGTTCTAGAACACTTTTATTATTAAAAATTCTTAATCCCACGAAATTCCTTCGATTTCCGAATTCCATTTAATAGAAACAGATTTTAAAACATCCAAATAAGGAGAAAACTCTCTAAATAAGTAATCACCTGCAAGTGAAAAGTGATAGCACCTTATATTCCCAAAGCAAGATGTAATTAAGATTTTTATGAAGTGGAGTATTTAGAATTGATAATGTCTTCAATTAACTACATCAAAGCGATGAAGTATCTTAATAAAGACTGAAAAAAATCGATGGACCCTTCACAACGTAATTAAATTTCAGTTAGTTTGTAGCGAGGTATGGTGAATATTTTTTATGAACAGCAGAGTAAATCATTGAATGAAAATTATCCACTATGAGAAATAATAAAGTTAACAAACTTATCGTTTTCTTTCTTTATCTCAGGCTCTTTCAGGCTGTCAATTCAATGCGTGTTGTTTTAATGGATCTCTTTTTGTTTTCTACGTGTGTATATTTCACTCATTTACATATAAACACTTAGTGTGGGATTTGAAATCATGATAAAAGTTATGAAGAATTACCCAATTAAATCACTGTTTTTCAATCCATTTTATATCGGTTTTAAGGAATTAAAAAGTACAAATACTGTTCAAATTAGTAATTATACATTCGAAATGAAAATGAATGAACATGGTAATTAATTCTTGTTTACTGTAATCTATAATTTTTGAAAATGAAGACTTTTGTTTCTCATTTATAATTTTCACTTGTTATGATTGGATTTAATTTATAAAACTGGATAACGTAAAGTTCCTATTTTGTTCATATACTAAATAGTTTTCGATATGAAATTTAATTTATTTGTTACTTTAAAGAAGTACAGCAGTAAAATTAAAATTTTTATGGAATCAATAATTAAAGGAAACACAAGTCTCTGAAACTGGGTTAAAAAGACTTCTATGAAAAAAATTCAACAAACTTTGCATGAGAATATTAAAGTTGCATTTCTTAAAAGTATTAAAATAAATTCTTTTGTTTTTTCGTCCGTATCAAATTAAACTCTACTGGCAAGTATAAATCAAATAAATAAGATAAATTTGCTGAAGATTATTAAAAGAAGATGACCATAAAGTCAGAAAAAGAGATAAAATTAAAGAAACCCTAATTATATAACATTCTATATTTATTATTCATTTTAACTTTTCTCAAAATTTCCAATCTTAAGATTAATTTTTTTAAAAACATTTTTATTTTGTTTTATTTAATAAAATGAAAGAATATTATGAATTTCAACTTCAAATTAAATATATGCTACTTAAAATTTTTAAAACTCGTACATTTTTATTTTTTCTTCTGGTACAGCAGATAAAAGATATGAGATTGTAAAAAATTATCATTCTTTCCGAAAAAATTTCGAATTTCCTATGGAAGAATCAGCTACTTTTATTGGCCTTATGGGAAATTTTACTCCTGGGTCCCAGCATTCTTTATGGTAAGCCTTTTTAATTATTCTTCTTTTCCTATGTGATTCATTATAGTTAATTTACAGATATTCTTAAATATTATAACTTTTGAAACATATATCTACGTTAAAATGTCGAATTCAAAGAGACAAAATGGGTGTTTAATTATTGGCCAAAATTTCTTGTATCCTAATCAAATAATTGCAACAATTAAAAAATTAAATAGATAATGAAAGTTCGATCTTTAATATGCCTGTTTGAGGTGATATACGAGTACTTATTTATTTACCCACTTCAACTTAGTTTACCTATAGGGTGCAAGGCGCTAAAGCGAAAGTGGGGAGAGATGTGTTACACGAATTTTGTGGGATTTTGACGCGAGATGGATTATGATTGAATAAATAATACTTTTACGGAAAGAGCAAAAGATAGCAGGAAATAAACCTGTTTAGCCCAGGTTTTGTTATTATATTTAGTTAAAATAATATTACAAAATTTATTTATGGATGTATTTTTTTTTAAATAATCTATGGTCAAATGATATGATAGACAATTGGGATGATACCTGCTCTCTAACTTCCATATCAATTTCAAAAAATTATATTCTTTAAAAAGTCAGAAGCCTATTGCAGTGGAATTTTGAGATGCCCATTTTCGTCTTAAAGATAAGGTTTGATGCAGTAATCTCAGCTCTTGATGACATCGACGGGTCACTTTTATGTTTTCTTAATTCATTTATAAAATATCATATTTTTTACCTTCTACGAATAGAGAATTATTAAAATCAAAAGAATAATCTAATGCAACTGATAATTAATTCCGTTTGACCAAGGACTACCAAACTTTTCACATACATACAATGCACCCGGAATTAAAAGACCTTATTTTAAATCAGCCTACAAGCAATACCAGTCATCCAACATTCGCGTAATCGTATGGTTTACTGCAGTTCAGTTATATTAACGTCCGTTTTTTTAAAGCAACTCAAGGGCTATTTGGGTCGAACCTTGTAATTTTGAACCGCGGTCAGATGATACTTGAACTGGCACTTCCTCTCCAAGCTTTCACACCACACCAGCAGAAGGACATTTGGGCCCGACGGGTTTAACGTGCATCAGACTTACTTAGACGATGGTTCTTTGGTGGAATCGAGTCTCGAACCTGAAACCCTCCAGTTTTGAAGCCTAGACCTTGCCATTATTAATTGCTTAGGACGACCGCGGCTCCTAGCAATTGTATGGAGGATTGTATAAAAGAATGGGAATTTACTTCAGGTGAACTAACACGTGTCTCCACCAGAGGGCTTTATATGAAGAAATGATGCTTTTAGGCAAACGCATACGAAATTATGCTTTAGGCAAAATTGGGGTAAGGAGTGAAACACACCTTCTCTTTTTATTATTATTATTATTTGCAATTATTAAAAATTCACACAATTATAAGACAGTAAAATTATTTACAATGTAGTTAAACATCAAGAAGTATAAGGGGAATGGGAGGGGTAGATTTGTGGTTTAAATCTGAACCGTTTTGGTATAGAGCATTTATACAATCCTTCTTACAGAAATAAAAAATAGTTTGTCTTATGAAGTAAGTGCTCTATCTGCAAAGAAGATATTTAGTTTCAACATCAAGCCTATGCTTTTAATGTGCATTTTTTTAAATTATGATTTAAATTTGTAAGTATATTAAATATAATATTATTAATTTCGTTCCCATATAAATTAACACTTATTTTACTCTATTAAAACCCTTAAATATAATATTTTAATTTGATTAAAAAAATTAAAAGTTTGTTCTGTAAAGGAAATTTGAGAACTGCCACATAAACAATTAGAAAAAAAAATAGCAGTCCAAAAATATTACACATTTTAGCACACTAAGCAATCTTTTCATATCACTACGGTACATCTATTTTCTCTAAAGATTGCAATGGAAACCATTTATCTTGATCAAAGCATACTGAGAATAAATACGGATTCAGAATTATTTCATGTTAATGAAACGGAATGGAATAAAATTGAAAATAAAAAAAAATGTTCCAAAACATTTTTTTACTTTTCTTTCTTTTTTTTCCTGCTTTGTTTTAAGTAAAAATTATAATTTTACAAAATGGATGGTCGTTTTTACGATCTAATTCAACAGACAATTTCTATTTCCTTCTTTTTTTAAACAACACGCATGATTTGCGAAATGGATGGTCATTTTTACGATCCAATTCCATTAAGGCACGTTTTAAGAAATTTTTAATGGTGTTTATCCTAATGATATTTTTATGGTGTTTTTATAGGTTCATAATATAAAAAAGAAGAATTCATAATGGATGTAATAGTTGAAGTAAGCGAGAAAATGAATATTCAAATGTATTGGACAATTTTTATTTATTTATTTATTTATTTATTTATTGTAAAAATGAAACACTTTTTAACAAAAATAATTTAAAATCATGATCCAATGAATTCTGGAATATTACGTCTTATATATAAGAAGAAATAATTTCTACTAATGATAAAGGAAAGTGTGTGTATTACACAGCATGTTTTGCAATAGAGCTGTCAAATTCGGATTATATATATATATATATATATATATAACATAATGTGCGGTTTGAATGTGATAATGTGCGGTTTGAAACTTTTTCTTTTGAAATTTCAATTAGAAAGTCAGATAATTAAAAATTAAGTGATATTTTGATATTATCTGTGATAGCTTTCAAAGATATTATTGCATTAAACTATTTTTACGCCATTTTAAAATTTAAAGAAATGCTTTTAATAACATGAATATGAAAGATTTGAATGATATACTGATTTAATTTTTAAAATATTTTTACATAATTAAGAACAATAAATATGAACCAATGAAATCCCTCTAGAAATTCATTTTGAAATTCAAACCGTTTTCACTGTTTACCCAATTATTAAATTATGAGTTTTTATTCTAATGTCAAACGTCAAGGAAAAAATATTCTATTCATTATTTGTGAAATTAACATTAAGGGCTATGAGTATAAAATTAATGAATTTCCCACAGAAACTTTTTTCTATTACCATACAATTATTACCTTCTGCTGCAGTTTACCTCGTGTTTCGTTAAATTATTTTCGTAACAATTTCATTGAAAATAAATATTTCAATAAATTTCATGCTTTTCTGTAAACCTGAAATTCTGTTTACATTCCGCATATTCAACATTTTTCATTTAGATGATCTTTTTTTTTTTTTTTTGTTTATAAAACGTATTTGTTACAGCATAATCAAATCTGAACTTTATGACATCAAACTTGATTTGTGCTTTTATTTATGATGAGGCATTTAGTTGCAACAAGAGAATATTACATTAAAGTCACTGTCATTTGAGTTGAAATGCAATGCAAACAATAAGTGACCAAGAAATCCTTATACGAACGCTATAGTAACACATTACTGCGAAAAGGGATATTTTTGTGAGGTGATTGTTTGAGTTCATTAACTAATCTAATTAATATAGCAATCATTTATTAGTCAGGTTACAAATGGACAAAATTACAACAGTATTTTTTATTAATTTACAGAGTATAAAATTGATAAATAATTGCCACCAGCATATTTTTTACTGTCTTGTCTCTTATTAAGGCTTTGCAACTTCAGTTGGGTTAGGGTAGTTATATTAACGTCCCATTTTTAAAGCAACACTAGGGCTATTTTGGGACGGACCTCATAATTTTGAAACACGGTCAGATGACGAGGATGACTCTGAGCTGGTACCCCCATCTCCAACTTTCCACACCACACCGCCGGGAGTTTGCTTGGCTCCGACGGATTTAAAGACGGTTTACACGACGGTTCTTTGCTTTAATCGGGTCTCAAGCCTGAAACCCTCCGATTCCGAGGCTGAGACTACTACCGGGCCACCGCGGCCCTTTGCAACTTCAGATGGCGTTCCCTAAGATATCAAGAACAGTAAGTTATTGTTAATGTCACCGGAAAGTTTACCAATTTTCCTTTGGGGGTGTTGAACCTGTGAGAATTCAGTTGAAGTGCTAGTATTACAAATTAAGAACGCCTGTGTTAAAGATTTTTTTCAACTCTTTTCGTTAATTCTTCGCTAACACATGGCCCTATATTATCAAATAAGAAATTTTTTTAAAGGTTCGGACAGTACTAACATAGTAATTAATTAATTAATTAAAACATAATTTATGAGCATGAAATGTAGTTTTTGTAAAAAGAAATTTTTTACAATAAAACGATAATCAACAAGATTCTAAAAGCAAATAGCGTCTGTTCATCTAATTCAAATAATAATAATATTTTTAACTGCCGTTTTTTATGTCTCACAATTAGCTATCTTTTTGTTTGTTAGTTTACCGTCTTCTCATTCACAATTTAGTACTTGTAGCATCATTCACAATGTAGTACTATAATAACCTATTTTATAAACAGTCAATAAATTTAATTAAATTCATTATTTTCAAATTCTAGTGAATACCCTTTTATTACTGTTTCTTCTCCACGTACATTTTCAGTTAATATATCCCGTTTGTTTATTTTAAAGAATAGTTTAGTATAAATCATCTAGAGCATCGGAACACTTTCATCATGGTTCAATTTTTAAGGATAACGATCATCCTCTGCTTTGAACCACTTTACACGAATCTCTTAAATATGCCAATTTCACGCTCCCAGCCTCGGGATAATAATAAATTCAATTTCTAGTGGGATGTAATTTTGAATACCTCCCCAAACAGCAATATCCTTTCAGCTTTTGGGGAGATATATTTTTCTGTCAGAACAGCATTTTGCTCCGAAAAATTCAAATCCTGTTTTTTTTTTTTTTTTTTTTTTTTTTTTTAATATTTTATTCCATTATGTGTTATCAAAATATATTTCCTAGGTTAAAATAGGAAAACGGAAATCACACAAAAATGTATTACTAAAATATTTTTTTTTTTACTAACCAGGTTCCCAAACTGACTGAATATTAAAAAGTAAGTTATCGATAAATGCAAGTTTCTTTCGGTAATAATCACTGACTACTCCGATTCGGTTTCGAAACCGAAGAGTTTCAGGCTCTAGACCAGATTCCACAGAAGAACCGTCGTATAAGTTTTTTTTAGTTTAGTTATATTAACATCCCTTTGTAAAGCAACACTAGGGATATTTTGGGACGGACCTCGTAATTTTTAACCACGGTCAGATGACGAGGACGAAACCTGAGCTAACACCCCCCTCCCCACGCCACACCACACCAGCGGGAGGACGTTTGGCATGACGGATTTAACGTGCAACAGACCCCCTTACACGACGGTTCCTCGGTGGAATTGGGTCTTGAACCTGAAACCCTACGGTTCACAAGCCGAGACCTTACCACCAGGCCACCACGGCCTCCGTCGTATAAGAGCGTCTGATGCACGTTAAATCCGTCGGGGCCAAACGTCCAGCCCCTGGTGTGGTGTGGAAGTTCGGATTGAGGTTGCCAGATCAGGTGTCGTCCTCCTTATCTGACCGCGGGTCAAAATTACGAGGTCCGTCCGAAAATAGCTCTAGTGTTGCTTTAAAATGGACGTTAATATAACTAAACTAATCTAAACCGACCCTACCTTAAGCACCCCAATAAAACTGAATGACTGGACCACCGCGACACACATACTGATGGGAAGAGACCTATTGGCGATCACCGGTCACGCTGCAACTCATTCCTTAGGAAGTACGGCCTGCCATCGATGGGAGATTGTCAACCCCCATCTTTTTCTGAACCACCAGGGCGTCGAGAACCAACCACCACAACGGAAGCTTCTTTTCCTCATTTCTGAGGTGCTCTCCAGTGGAGTCTTTCGGTAATAAGCAAAATTTTTATATTTTCTTTTCTAACTGATGGTATAATTTGCTTCGATTCTAAAGCTTCCACAAGAATTTTAATCTAAAAAATCATTTAAAATTTCTAAGAAAATCAGGAAATGTTCATACATTAAACAAAATTAAGTTAAGATCACATACTAACTACACCGAAAAGGAAGATGCCACCACCATCTTGAATTTAGCATTCTAGTCTTTTCTGCCTGATCAAAAATTTATTCAAAGCTATTCTACGATTTAATTATGGAAGACGTTCTTCTTTGAAGGAGCTCTTCTGCAGCACATTATTGGATGGATACTTGTGCGATAATGGATAAATAATGCAGCCATGCATAAAATATTAAATAATCTATAAGAGTTTTTCAAATTTCACTTCATCCGAAAGTTTGTTGAAAACGCAATACTCAATAATACATGAAAGGAAACTAAAATAATCTGATCATGGGAAGCTAAAATTTTTAAATGTTTAAAATAAAATTCTGTATTATCTGTTTCAATTTTCGACTTCATTTTAAATTAAATAAATTTCAGAATTTATAATTTCGCTATTTTTTAAATGAAACGTTAACGTTCATTAAAGTAGCACTCATTTTAATCTGATTAGTAATTAATAATTTAATTTTCTATTCCGGGATTTTTTTTAAAAAAATTACCATCGCTTAATTTCTTGGAGACTATATTTTCTGATTATTCTGCATATTTTTTGGTGTCCTCTTGTAAAGATTTTTTAAATTTTTTTTTAAAGTTAATCTTAAATTTCAAGAAATAAAAATAAAATCGGTGTTTTTTAAAAACAATATCCAATGGTAAAAAAAAAAATGTCTAAAGTGATGTTTTAATTAAGTACAACATAATGATTTTATGGAAGTATTCATGGAAATATTCTTTGAGTTAAAAGTATAAATCGTCTAAAACCTTTATAAATTATTCGGAGTACTCAAACTGGAATTCGAAAGTTTGTAGAAACGATAATTTTTCAGGGTATATTGAAGAGTTTCTAGATGTTTAGAATCAGTGTTCAAGTTTTTAAAAAACTGGAAAAAATTCGGCCTAGCCATTGCGATAACATTTCAAATGCATTGACTTCTCGGTTTTTTATGGCACGCCGCCTGAGATCGATCAAGTCAAAGAAAGTAATTGTTGAAACAGGCATTTCACAACTATATATACATATAATCAGTCGTTATTTTTCAATAGACTGGCCTCCTCGTTCGCCTTGCATAATCTCCTGTAGATTTTGGTTGCGATTTTTCTTGAATTCAAACAAAAAATTCAGAATGTAAAGCGGGGACGCACTTAGTGATATTTTGTTTTACATCCTGCACTTTTCGTTTTAAATAGAAGCTAGTTACAAACGGCCCATTAGTATAAAATTTCCACTTCCGGGTTGAACCGGTATATTAGGAAAAGAGTTAATGTTATTTTTTTATATTATTTAACATTTATAAAACAAAATTAAATGCTCTTATGTGTATTACTGTGTCACCTCTTATGGGTTTTTGCGCAATTTTTTTTTTAATTTAATAAATGCCAAGCGCATCATTTAAATTATCTGTAATTCAAATTTTATCCAATTTGGTCCAATAGAATGCATTCTACATTCCTCTGCAGTAAGAAACTTATTTCTCTTTAACTCTGTATTTAAAATTATAAAAGACTCTGATATATTTTTGCAAATTAATGATGTGAAATATAAAACTGAAGAACAAGAAATGTAACATTTGTTAATGAAACTTTTTTACAAACCAATTCCAAAGATGTTCGACATAAAAAAAGTTATTCATCTTGTGATTCTGCTGCAAAATTTTCGATAACAGTTTAAAAAAATAACAACTGTAAAAGCTGAATTGAGAATAGATTTTTCATTTACTGTTTCCTTTTACTATATTTCCTTATATATATATTCCTATTATTATGAATATAAGAAATTATTTTGATTAACAAAACAGCTAAATCAACGCTATTTAATAAAAAATATGTGTTTATTTATTTCATAAAATTCCACTAATGTCTGATACAAAAACATGTAAACGATCTAATTAGTGATCATCTCAAAGAATCTTACATGTGTTCATTCCGCTATTAAATATGTTATTTCAAAACTGCCTCGAACATCAATTCAGAAACATTTCGATATAAAAAGAAAATGTTCATGCTGTGTTTCTGTGTCACAATTTTCAATGAAGGCAAAAACAGGACAAAGAAAAGTATAGATTTAAAAACAAATATTTCTCTTATTTTATTGCAACTTTTTTATTATATTTTACTAATAAAATCGATTTAAATAGTAAAATTAATACAAATAAAAAAAGAGAGTTAATATGTTCGCAATTTACGAAAAATTTCCGGACTTATTTTGTAAGTAACAAGATTATGGATTTAGATGCCATTAACAAGATTTTCATCTTCTTATAAAACTCCACTAGATTCTGCCTCTAATCTCTATAATGCTAACAAAGCATAAAATGAAATCGCAATTGTAGGAAAATGAAGCGAGCGTAGGAAGCGTTTATAAACCAATTTGCAATCGCCTTAGATTTTTCATTCGAAAATTTAATGTATAAAAGTTTAGTTTTCTAAATGAATGAAAATATCAATCGAAAAATTATTCATTGCTCTAGTAAATATGAAAATTTATTTTAGTTTGATATTTTTCGTACGTAGGCGTTGTTGTAATACCCTTATTATTCATTAATGGTATTATCATGAATACTATATCAGCAGTTAGATGACATAAATAGTTAGTTGATGCATTGAATTTTATTGACGTTATTATTCATATAAATGCTAAATAAAAATGGTTCTTTAATATTTTGTTATTTAATGTTTCTTTTTTAGTCTTCAATTAATATTAAATGTTTAATAATACAAAAAATATTTTTCTAGTTTTAATTCAAATAGTTTTTTTCTTATACCAGTATAACAAACCCCTTTCGCATTTTCGATGACTTTCTTACTAGACGATTAAAATTTTGGTAAGATCCATGTTTCTCACAATAAATGTACATTTCATATGTTTATTAATATCTATTTTGTCTTGTTCCTTTTTTTCTTTGTTCATTTCATTTCTAATTTTGGTTCTCAGGTTCGTCTATCCATTGTGGTTTAAGCAGCAACTACTGAGACAGTGGGGGAATGTTTGACACTGATACTCATGCAATACAGAATCTGTTTTCCTCGTCATTGAATTAGTCTCATTTTGAATAATTACTAGAACTGTCTGAAGATGCGCCTAATAAATTTCGATACAGTTTATTTGAAAATATAATATTTAAGCTAGAATCTCCTTTCTATATTTTCATGCCGCCTTCATTTATTCATCACCTAAGAAATTTTCAACCGATCAACACGTTGACGTTGAAGGCTGGGATAGCCTGGTTGGTAGGGCCTTGGATTCGTGTCCCTTGGGTTGAAAGTTCGAACCTTGCTGGCCGAAGTCTCACCCTGCGTGTGGTGGGTGGCGTATAAATCTGTCGTGGTAGTCGTTTTCTGATCAGGTCTCAATTACGATCTGTGGATGAATGCATGAATGAAGTCCGCCTTGTAAAGAGTGTTGTGATGTGCTTGTAGCTAAGTCGCACTTTAGATAGCGCTGCTGAAAAACAAGAGTCTCATCTTTGGCTTAAAATCAATGACTTTTAAAGTCAGTGGCTTGTCTATGATAAATACCTTTAGAAACAATAAAAAAACACTTTGATATTAAAACATTAAGGAGACAGATATTAATATGTTCGTAATGTAAAATATATAAAATGAATAGTTAATTAAGATCCGTAAATTTTGAAATACTTAAAATATAACAGAACATGACGAAATAGAATAGAATATACAAAAATGCTATAATATAATAATACTGCTTATGAGTAAAAATCACAAATAGCAAGAAAAACTCTGCAAAGCATAAAGGATTTTAAAAATGTTATAACAGTGTGAAAGCGAATAAACAAAAATTACCATCTATTACACGAAGAAAAGAATCAATGACACAAAAATCAAACATAATTTAATTACAACACTCAAGTAAAATAGAAACGTGTCCGCAATACAAAACTAAACATTAAAAAGCAGTAAAATTTTATATATACATGCAAATGTAATATCTAATGCAAACAAAAGTTTATAAATAAAACACTTTTTGAACAATGAAAAAATATTTCATTCTCCATTGATAAAAAAATATTATTAATAAAATAATAATGAATAAAGAATAATATCACATGAGCTAGAGCATAATAATTCTGTGACAGAGCACAGAAAGTTCTATAACAAATGACATAACTCGAGTCCTAATGGTGCTATCATAGAGATTCTTAAAATATTTGCAATCCGCGATTTTATCAATAAAATCGCTAAATTCGTTGCCCAATGAGTTTGTCGTCAAGGCCAAAGATCACTGACTCGGTATTCATTCAGCATTCATTAGAGTTGTGTAAAACTATCTTCTTTATCACAAAATTTTAATGTAAATTTTTAAAAATTACATTTTTTTACATATATTTTTGTTGACAATTTTGAATCGTCTTAAATCACAAGAGTGATTTCTAAACTTAAGCACCTTTCTCCAAAATTATGAGAATGCCATAGTAATTAAATTTCAACTATAATGGAATCAAATCTATATTCAAGACTACTTTATTATTCAGATGGAAGTTGGACACAAAATATTCCAACTCAAACTCTACCTCTAATCCACCGCAACCTTTTTCCTTCTTTTAAAGATTATAAGTATAAATCTGATAGAAATTGACTCCATTTTTATTTCACATCAAACTCAGTATCGGAATTTCCTTTGATTTTTAAAATTCAAATGTATAATTATAATTCATGGTAATTATTTTTATAACTAGTCTCCTTTTCGACCGGCCCTTTCGTGGTACAATTGGCTCCTTTCATTTAAATCGTTTAGATACAAATTTTTGGCCATGGCACTACTAAGATATCCTTGAAACTGCCAGACATTAAAGTTATGTTATATTAATTACCTTACGTATACACCGTTTATTGCATACAGGAACCATTCTTATGGAAACCAGTTCCAAGACAACAAAGCACTATTAAAAATGTAAATGTCCGGTTGATTTACCTTCTAAATTTCGTGATATCGTAACTTTCCTTTTTTTATTCATCTCTTAAATTACACAGATCTTAAACAAAGTCATTCTTCTTTAGCTGCCAGCAATTTAAAAAAAATTAGACAGCTATATATTTAATGCAGCAATGCAAACGCCGTGAATTTCCGGGCAATGATGTTCTAGGCTATTGTTAAAAATTCGGAGAAAAAAGGAAAGGAAAAAGCACAAATTTTACATCGCTATCCTCAAAAGAACAAGTTTTTAAATCTTAAAACGGGGTAAAATCCATTAATGGACAATAGTATATATAAATAATATCACAGAAAAAGTAAAAATTGTGTTTGATTTTTTATTAACAGATCACTCCGAGTAACACATTTCCACCTTTCAATGTATACATTTGCCAAATTGGTAACTGTTGGTTATATGGTATGTCTTGTAAAACCCAGACACATACAGAGATTCATTTTAATTATTAGTTGAGTTTGAAAGACAATAGAATTTGCTTATTGCAGAGGCTATTTTATTTGTTACATTTGTCCAGAATCATTAGTTTTATTTCCGGTTAAGTGGAATGACACTTCAGATGAAAAAAATTGTCATGTCTACATTATATGGGTTTCAGTACTTTAAAGGCAATGTTTAATTGGCTTTATGGCTGAAATTACCAGAAATCAAATTCTTGATGAAGCTTCATCAAAGTGAAAATCTATTTCATTTTCATGATGAGCTAGATTGTGTCTAAATCATTCTAATGAAAACCACTCAAAGGAAAAGAAGTTAGAGAAATTGTATCGTTTCTCTGGAACGTGCTACTTTTTTCGAATGGAGAAGATACAGAAAGCAATCTCTGTATACAAACAATAAAAGAGGAATTCTTTCAGAAAAGATAATGCTCCTCATATAATATTCTTAGCCATTCTTGATAAGAATGTTAAATTTTTAAACAAAGTTTTTGGAATAATTCTTCGGTAAAAATGAATGTGAATCAGTCATTAAATATGTTTTTATTTCATCATTTACAAAAGATACTTTTTTAGGCATCTTTTTAAATTCAAAATAAATAAGGAGCTGTTTCTTTATTCTTATTATAGTTCTACCTGGTTACTTTTGTTTTTTGCATGCGACACTGTTTCCCCTGACTTTTTCTATATGAGAATAAAAGGGACAACTTGATTACCTCTCTACAGACTGGATATTTATTGCTCTTTATTTTTATCCTACTTCTCTGATATTTTTAGCTAGAATATAAATTTAGAAATAAATAAAAATAGAGGTATTTTTCTTAAAATGAAAAGTCGCGGTGTTAAATTTAAAGAGAGACAAATTGATATTTTAAGATATTTAGAATGGCCAAAGTGTTAGTGACGCGGAAGATTCTCACTTTAAATCAGTCTTAATATTTTATTTCTTAATCAAATGATATAGGAATATAATACCGTTTTTGGAAATGCTTTTAATGAAATAAAGAGTTATTTTATATGTTGTAAAAGTGCACTGTATGCGTACGTATATGTGTACTGCTGAAAGATTACAAAATTACATTTTACACAAACTTTCAAAAAAAGTTTTATACAAAATGAACGAACTATAAAATTTTGAGAGCCACTAACAATTCTAGAACATTTAAGGGGCCATTTCGAAAAAGAAATCTACCAATTAAAATAGGAAATGTCATTAAAGTGACCATTGCAATAATTTCGACTAGTGATATTTAAAATTTTATAGTTCAAACACTTTTAATAAAAAAAAGTGGAATATTTTTGTCTGAAACTTTAGCGTGTCTAGAATATTTCATAAAATATGAAAAATAATAAAACTTCATGTATAAATGTATAAAATAAAAAATGTATAAAACTTTAGGATTTTTCAAATTTTTCAGTAATACATTTATTAGCTCGAACTAAAATATAATATTTTCCATTATTGAATGCATTTTACAACTCGGACTATATACTTATTTTGAATGTATAAAAATTGGCAATTGTCGTATATTATTTTTAAGTTTTTGGGAGATAATCACTGATATTTAAATAAATTCTGCATGCTTCATATATGGAATGATAATAGAAATAAAGCTAATTTTTTTTTTCATTTTATCATGACATCCAAAATTCTTTCTTAACTGTAAAAATTAATGATACGGAATATTCTATAGCTCTAAAATAACTTGAAATTGATGTGTTCTCTCTAACAATTTGCTTTCATCAATTCCTTTTTGCCAAGACTTTCTTCAATAACGCATCAAATAATAATATATTTCCTTCTCATTCAAGACATTGTTATAAAACGCAGCCCCCTGAATGTATAATGTATGAATCAAAGAAGTTCAGTAACTGACAAAGACGCTTCATTCGACCACGAAACATTATGTAGAAAACCCCTGCTGAAGTGCAAACGAAGACAACACTTGCTGAAATAAGCAAGACACACTGTAACAGTAAATCATTATTAAAAATAGCAACAGCAATATAGTGCTCAAAATGCAACTAGATGGCTGACTCTGCGATCAATACTTTAAAAGAAGAATTATTCCTTATTTGTGCATCTCCATTTATATAAGTTTCATGACAAGGTATAGAATTTTCTGGAAGAATTTCGGATCTCTACACCCAATTGAGATTTTGGGGAATTTTCTTGGGGAATTTGGGGTCTCCATTCTACATTCGTCAAAAAGTCTCTATTCTTTCCAATGATATTAATTACACAGGGAAACAATACACAACTTTGTAACAATACAATAATTATATGTAACCAGCATTTCTCAAATAATTGAAATATTTGCAAGTATGACTCAATCAATCCTTTTGATATTGGGACAAGTATCAACGATATTGGGACAAATATTTAAAAAAAATGCTTAAGAAATTATTTTCCAAACGCCGTTGTAACTGAAGATCAAATGATCTAAGCTGTCTTTGATAAGAATAAAATTAAGTGGATTCAAGTTAAATTGGACTTTAAGAATTTGGTCATTTACATGACAAATAATAAATAACTAAGTGAAATTTTTCCTCAAAGGCCATTTAATCACGATAACGTAAATATTCAAATTTTTAATAATTGTTTAAATTTTTTTTTTTTTTTACTAAATAACAAAGTTATATTAAGGTTTTATATTTACTTATTTATTATTCTAAATTTAATTGGAAAATAAAACTGGAATTTCGGGCTCTAAATCCTATCCAAATTCAGTTCGAAATTTTAGCTCTTCATTATTAATACAAAAATAGTTTTAGAAATACGATAAAAAAAGACATTAAAGCATACATTCAGAAACATTCTAAAATAGCAAAAGAACTCAACGTCAACTCAAGTGACAGCAAAAGAATTCAATGTAATTCAAACTTCATTTTTAAAGCAAAATCAAAGCTATATTTTTAATCCCCTCCAAAATAACAGTTTAAAATTTAATTTCATAGTGTTATCAAATTCAACATTAATAAAACCAAAATAATATTTTAGATAAAAAAAATATCAATAAAAACAAAAAATAAAATTTAAATTTTAAAAAAATCGTAAAAATCTATTTTATTTAATTATCAATCAGGCTTAAAAAAGCCGTTTTTCATATGTTACTAACTAATGTCAGCTCATTACATAAACAAAACTCTATTAAAAACATTCCATATATATAAAATATACTATTACTACTCATTTTTTAAAGTTTCAGATAAATACCTTATAAAATACATAGATTTTAAGTATGAAATTAGAATTGCTTTTCCTCGATCAGACATTAAATTAGAATGATGATGTTAATGAGAAAAGACAAAAATTTATATATATAAAAAACCATTCCCAATTAGGAGCATTTCGGAGAACACAACCGAATTTTGAAATACCCTGACTGATCCACACGTGTGGCCTTTCTAATAAGGCATATATCCCACATGAGGAATTGATGCATCAAGCTCAAAATAGAAGAACAAAGTGCTGGTCGAAATGAGAAAATTAATCGACCAAAAACACGTCGGCGTCAATGTTCTCTTTTCTACTTCTTATCTCCTCTTTCCGGAACAACTTATTTTCCTTGTGTATTCGGGCAGAAAGTAAGAAACATCGTTTTTCTGTCATCTTATTGAGCCATTATATATGTTGGATTGTGGCATTTGTTTCTCTTAATTTTCCTCAAATCATCTTTGACTATCTGACTCCATTCATTGCATGTTTAAAGGATAAAGAAACGTTGGGATTCATTTTTATTTGACTTCTCTGAGCTTTCTGGAAAGAATTTGCTGTGAACATAAAAAAGAAGAATATTCTATTTCAAAGAAAGGAAGAAGTAATAGTACTAGTAGCAAAAGGCATAAATCGACAGTTTAAAACTCCAAGAATTTTTTTATTTAATTGAATATATCCTATTCATCTCTGGATTGTATGCCTGATTCTAAACATTTTTTTTTACAACTCCGATTTTTTTTTAATCAAAAAGCTTCCATATTTCGAAATAGTGTCAAACAGAAGAAAAAGTTATTTAGCCCGCGAGCACTCGCACCCATTTTCGAACACGAGAACTCGCGCCGGATATCTCATACCCTAATTCATTTCTGCTATTTAAATATTAATTAATACTGTTTATAAGCAAACCTTAGGTAGTTAAATATTACAAAACAATGCATTTAAGAATTTAAGTGAATTTAATAATAATTACTTACATGTTTAGAGACAATTTTTACAAATTACATACTGATGCTCTACACAGAGACTCCTTTCACATTTTTGGCACATAAACCTTGATTTTCTGTCTTTATTACATGGACAAAATGCACATCGTTTATAGTTTCCTTTGAGCCTTTTTGCAGGCGGTTCACTATTAGTAAATCCCAATTCCTTAGAAATGCTTGGATTTGTTATTATTCCTTGAGGCTTACGGTTTCTGTGTTGTTCTGAAAGAGCTAGTCATAGTGTTTTCAGAAGCATTCAGTCAAGAAGTTTTCAGAATAAGGTGTATTACCTAGAAGCTTGCTAATTATATTCCTTGAAGGCTTCCTAACATTTCGCCGATATTTTGTCTTTTCCCATTTTGTTACTTTATCTTTACCTATATAACAATCTGTTGTTGACAGTGAACATTCATCTCCTATTTCTGTCTCAATTTCAGTGGAAGAATCGTGATCGCTGCAGTATTTTTCATCCTCAGAGGCAACACTATCGTCAGATAACGGTTCATCGTCACTAGAAAGTTTCTATAAGATGTCGTAACTATTCACTTTCTTCCTCGTAATTCATATAGCGCGTCATACTGCACTAAACTAAGAGACAGAAATGGAAACGTTTGACGAACACGAGGACTCGCATGGGTATGACATGCCCATATATATATATATATATATATATATATCAAAATTAATATTTGCATGTATTTCAGTTTTAAGAAAATGTTGATCGGGACATTCATTTTTTATATATACATTTTGTATATATATATATATATATATATATAACCAATCTAAAGTAAGAAATAGTTTAAAAACGAAACGAAAACGAAACAAAATAGTTTCGGAATCGCAACTAAAATTTTTCCTATTCAAACTGAAACCAAAAAAGGAACAGGAATAAACTTCATGGTATTTAGATTATATATATATAAACATAAATTATATACCAAATTACCAACAATTCTGAAAACAATATTAAACCAATGCTATATTAGTTATTAAACCAAAACAATATTAATTATAACCAATGCTTAATTTGTTAGTAAAATTACAAAGAACATTTGATATCACAGAAATATGAAATCGACCAATCATTCCCTTTCATTTTCATTTCTACTAGACATTTCAAGATAATTCCGCCTCAAACTGAAGTGAAAAATTACTCTGGAAAAGAAAATCAATCAATCAGATAGCTACAGTGATCCTCCCATTCTCTTCCAAAAACAAACCAGCAAATTGTGAGGGGTAAAAATAAGACACCTTTTTTCTGATACTATACAGCCCCTTCTTTCTCTTCGATAACGACATTTATTTCCCTATTTCTTAAACCTCTTGGTTGGCGAGCTGACTCCATCAAGTACTTATAAACCGAAGATTTATTGCGTTTCATATTCATCTGAATTCAATAGTGTTTCCTGGAAGAAATATTGCTGTAGAACACGAAATAAAGACGAATATTAGTTTTAATTGTATTACATTTCCAGACTATCAATTTTATATGTGCATTAATCAACCTTTTATAATGCTTAACATATATGATCATTTAGCGTTCTTAAAGATTATCATTCGGACTTAAATGTCCTCAGTATGCTTATTATAGTGATAAAATTTGAAGAAAAATCATTTCTTTTGGCTCTATTTCAGTTTCTTAAGATATCTGGCACATATAATAAGAGGATCCTTTTTTGTTTTGTTTATTTAAACAATTTAATCAACTACGTTCTTTATATTTCAGAATATATTTATAATGAAGCATTTATATATCCTTCCAACATTAATCTAATTTAAAAACCCTCATAAATGATATATTGCTGATATTTATAAAAACTAAAATTTTGCTCCATAATTGATTAAAAATTATTGCCGCACGGACGCCCCAGTAGTTCAATTTCTGGAAAAAATATTCTTGTTTCACTTAAGACAAAAGTATTTTTTAATTCTTTTATGAAAAATATAAAATGGTGTTGGTCGTATTTTATTCCTATTTTGAAGACATACAATGGAACCCACACATTTTGGATTTCTATATACTGAACATGTCTAAAAATGTTTATATACGAAAGACATTTTTTTTTCAGAAATATTAGTTTTTTTTATTAGAAAAACATTTTTCTATGTGACGAATAAGAGTTTTATACCTCCAGTAAATATTTGTTTAATTTCATATTGCAAACAAAAAATGTTTTCAGATTTCATTCATAAGATAGGATATGTAAATAAAAAAAAATTTCATCGATTCTTCGTGTTTGTTATCAAGATTCCTGAAAGACCGAAAGCCATTTACGAAAAAGGAAGAAGTACTTGTCTGTGAGTAATGCGTTAATTTTTAACTTCTTTCATCTGTAACCCTTTCTTGTGCTAAGTGTTTACTTTAAACTCATCTATGCTTCAAATTTCTTTCAGTAAACATAAGTCATAAGCGGATATCCTTCAGCTAAAAGGATTTTCAATTTGATAAAAAAAAGAAGTTGAAAGCAGGTTGAAAAATAAATAAACATGAAAATGTTATGATATTTCGTCAAATAAATTTGACGATTTTCAAAAAAAAATTGTTTTTATTCCTTTCTTTTTTTAATAAATTTCTTGGTGGTTTATTCATTTTAAGCCTGCTTTACACATAAAGTTAATCACACATTATTTTTTTTAGAAGGAAAATGTTGGAAAATATACAATTATTTTTATCACCCTTTCTTTTTTATTTGAAGTAATTCATTCATAATTTCATTTTCAATGTTTTCATTGTAGTGTAAAATTAATTGCTGCGCAATAATTTGTACAAAATTATCACAGATGTAAAATTTTTCAACAACCATTTCTCTTTCTTCAGAGGGCCATAAAAACTTCTTAATAGCGTAGTAATCTCTTTAAGTTCTAAGGAATAAGTTACAAATTTCATTCAATTCTGTCAAGGAGTGCGGAATTGTATAAGGTTCATACTTACATACGTACAAACAAACGAATTTCCAAATTTAAACATTTACATTTTTTTCTCATTGGCGTCGTTCATTGTTATGATATATCCCATTTCTATCAACAGTGAATGTATTTCAAATTCGTCGAAACTAAATGCATAATACAAATGTATGATGTTATGTTTCTATAAGACATCTGAATATCCAAAAATATAATAATGACACAAACGATTGGTTAAATTAGAATAAGTATGAATTATATTTGTAAAATTCGGGCCTAATTAAAATGAAATGGTTAATTACATAAACTAGCAATATTTTCGTATATCTCATGGATAATTCGTGGTCAAATTTTTTCTGGTAATTTGAAATGTATATGCAAAAGAATTTTGAAAAATAAAAAAAAACTTAAATGATCTCAACGGATGAATAAAAGAAAATGACCTGGCACATTAATTAAGATGTATTCTTTTTTCAAAGCATTTTAAAATCTATACAATACCACAGACAATTACAATGAACTAAGTGCATGAATATTTAACTGCTTCATCTTATAACAAAAAAAGAGATAAATTTAAATAAAATTTATTCCGATTCTTCAGAGAATTTTCTATTGATCCCATCTAAAGTATTCATTTCTAATGAAGGATTTAGAGCTTCAATGAGAATCAGGTATAAATCAGCAGAAAGTTTTGATTTCTTTTGAAAGAAGTTCCCTTACAAAAGTTTTTTACGAATATCTGAAAAAGATTAGCAGACAGAATAGTGAGGATATTGGGAAGAGAAGCTACGATTTTTCTTTCATTTCGCATGAAAGAGGAATCATTTTAAATTCAAATGCGACAGCTTTATATTGGCAGCTTCAATGCCGGATAAATTTATCTGATGGAATGGGAATTAAATTCATACTCTTCTATAAAACTCGCAAATTCTATATTCAAAATTAACAGATCTATCTAGGGATTGCAATACCGGTATACCGGGATACCGAATACCGGTATTTTGAGCCATTTGTACAATTTTGTAATACCGGTAATCACAAGTTTAAATACCGGTATTTTGGTATTTACTAGAAATTTTTAAAATTGTCTCCACTATATATTCAGGAATTGCCAACATAGCAAAATAGTAAATGTTTTTTATGTCTCTCTAATGGGCGAAATTAATTAACTAATTAATGGCTTAATTGCTTAAATATAAATTAGCGAAACATGGATTATCCCTGAAAGAAGAAATTGTATCCATAATGACTGATGGAGCAACAGTTATGAAAAAAGTTGGAAAGTTGAATGAGGCAAGTCAGCAATTGTGCTATGCACATGGAATTCAGTTAGGGGTAATAGATGTGTTATACCAAAAAAATAAAGAACAGAAGAATCCAAATACTGCGGATATAGAAACTTCGGATTCCAACTTTGAAGAGACTGATATTGACAATGAAGATAATGACAATGTAATTGTTGAAGAAGATATTGCTAATGAGGATGAAATATTAACCCATCAAGAATTGCTTCCTATAATTTATAAAGTTCGAAAAATTGTTAAGATATTTAAACGTTCCCCTATAAAAGATGACATATTACTAAAATACATACAAACTGTAAATAAAACAGAATATATGTTAATAATAGATTTTAAAACACGTTGGAAACGTTTACTCCTAACAGCACACATTACACTAGAACAGCACACATCACTATCTGAAGATTATATATTACATTGAAAAATCGCGCAGAAGAAAGGATATCGAAATAGAAAATGTCTTTTGGTATTTACATAATTATAATGATTTAAAAAATGAAAATGAAAAAGAAGAAAAGAAAATAGCCAATTCAAATCTGATTAAGTTTATAGTAAATTTTCTTAAAATTTTTACCCTCAAACCTATCCACATTCAAAAGAATTAGGTTCAATTATCTAAGATTATGATGACACTAATGTTGATAGTGAAAAGGAATTGTCTCTTGAACAAAAATTAGAATTAGCGATAAATAAAAAAAATTCAACGAACCAAATACAATACAGAAATCAGCTATATCCAAAACCATCCGACGAGAAATCGATTTATTTGAATATGAGGGATTTAGAGGTAAATACTTGGAAAAAGTATATCGCGCATTGCTAACAGTACCACCAACTAGCGTAGATGCCGAAAGAGAGTTTTCGACAGCTGGTAATTTTTGCACAAAATTACTTTTCAGGCTCAATGACAGTACAATGGATGCATTATGTGTTTTAAGATCACATTTCAAAAATTTGTATTAGTACCATATACTGAATAGTGATATTTACACTTTTTTGTGATTTAAATAAATAAGTTGTTCCTTTACTTTTTTGGGATTACATATTATTTTTTGTGATATTTGCCCTTTCTAATAAAACTTGCAAATAAAACAAAAATCACCTGTGTTTTCTTTCTTTTTCTAAAATTTCTAATACCGGTATTAAAACCGGTATCCCGGTATTAAGATCTAAAAAATACCGAATACCGGTATTGAAATTTTGGTCCGGTATTGCAATCCCTAGATCTATCTAATAAAAAATATTTAGTGTTTAGAAAAATCCTTAAATTGTGTTTATTTATTTTATAATATTCAAACTAATTTGAAACCAGGTTTAATATTTTTTGTAAAGTATTAAGATCTGATTTTATTGATCATTTACTTTTTATTATATGTTATGATTATTTTTATTCTAAAGAAGTTCTTTGATTCAAGATATTTGGAATTACTTAATCTTAACCGTCTACTCCGACGCGCCTGAAGGCACACGGACAAATCTGACTGATCGGACCTCCACTACTGCAACACTGGCGGGAATTTTAGTAGAGTCCTAAGAGTCATCACCGGTCACGGTACAACACTTCCCGTAGGAAGTACGACCCATCATCTTTAAGAATAAGACGACCCCACCGTTTCTGCATCCACCTGGGAGGCGAGAATCATCCATCATACCGGAAGCTTCTCATCCTCATTTCTGAGGTTCTCCCCAGTGGGAGAAATATTTGAAATAGAACATTTATCTGATTATTTATGTATTTTATGAAAAATATTTTCCTTCTTACTTTATCTTCACACCTTAAACTTGACAGTTTTGTTATAAATGTGATATTTACTGAATACAAAAAAGGATGAGAATTATTTCATCTAATTAATGAGTGGTCTTCTGAAAACTTTCTATCATACTGTGTAATAAAGGTGCTATCTCCCAATCCCTGCGTAATATTGTCAGTATTGAACAAGATTATGAATCCACTGATTGCGCAGAATTTTATATTAAGAATCTGGCACATGGGAGTTTTCTACTTCTTAGTATAATAATAATAATAAAATAACAAATTAGATTTCAGATGTTTTTTTACCAAATGAAATAAAAATTTAAGATGTACTAAAATTCTAGTAATAAATCCAAGTATAAAATTTCATTTTAAGTTGTTTTTGCTTTTTTTAAGTCGTGAAAGTACAGGCAAACAGCCATTCCTTTGATACATTTCCTTCACTATAACTGCACTTTAGCTGCTAAATCTATGTACCAAATTGTGATTATCTAGCTTTTTAAATTTTGTAATTATCGTGCTTACATGTATTTGGATAGACAGACAGACTCCTTGTAAATATATTTAGGTCAATCTACTGATTACATTGACCGAAATCTACAAATTAGTTGTAAAGATCGCATTCCAAATTTCATTCGTCTAGCTTAAGGAAATTTTAAATTATCTTGTTCACATACAGAAAGAAAGAGCAACGGATATAATTCCAATAATGCATTTTTTTAGATTCATGGAGATCTGAAAAATGAACATTAGCCAAAATCTAGAGTTTCAATTTCTTGACAATTGCAATTTTTTTTTCTTTGCATACTTCGTATAAAGAAAATAGAAATTACTTATACTATATTTATTATACAGGAACTATATTTATTATATAACGATATCACAGGTTAGCATCTATTCGTATGTAGTAAATTTAATTTTTAGTTATTTTCTAACATGTAAAATTATTTTATTTAAATTATGCTATTTTACCAATTTTTAAAGTGGAACACAAATACAGGTAGAATAATCTAATAATAAATAAAATTCGATAAATAATCTTTAATAAATAAATAGTTTGTTCCATTGGAGAATTTTTATTACTGTTGGTAAACAAGTGTATGTAACTTTTTCAAGAATAAGTAATCCGATTTTAAAAATAAATATGAAATGATATAGTTTAACGTGTTTCAATTCATTAAAAAAGTATGAATTTTTCTGAATCTTGAGAGAAAATAAAATTAGAAGATATATTTAAATTTGTGCTTCTACAAACGTACAAAATTAAACTGAAAAAAATTAATCAGTCATTCCTTAATTCAGTACAATTATTAACAAAAAAATATAGTAAAATTTTTAAATAATCTTACCCATTGTGGCTTTATGTTTCATTTTTTACTATAATTTATTAAAAGTTATAATAACAAATTAAACATAAAGCCACAATTCATATTAAATATAATACTATTCCAAGAATTTTCTTATTCTTAGAATAGTATTATATTTAATATGAATTCTTTCTTCTGGTATTATATTTAATATTTTATAATTATATATTTATTTTCTAGTATTATATTTATTATTTTATTGTTATATTTAATATTTTATCATTATATTTTATTTCTAATATTATATTTAATATGAACTCTTCCTCAAAATTGAAAAGAAAATACTTTTTACACAACAATTTATTTTGGTGAAATTTCATTCACAAAATAGAAGATAGTTATCAGGAAACATGAAACAATAGCCACATACCAGAATAGCATTCTAATGGACAATGATATGTATTTTTCTTTGTAATAAAACGAAAGATGAGGCGATGAAAAGACTGATTGTGCTGTAGAAAACTACTTTAAGATCATTAAAGAGAAGCAATTACCTTCCAATCTTGGGTTAAAAAGGAAATTACATTGATAATGGGAAAAGATAATGATGTAACATCTTCGAGAAGAGACGGGTAAATGTCAAACGCGTAAGAATAGCTTGGAAATGTTGTTTCAATTGTGATAAAATATATTCGTGTTTATTTGAAGGGATCTTGTATTGCATACATTTATTCATTTAAAAATTATCTAAGCTTTGCTGTCACCATTTTGAAAAAAATTATTTCAGCATTATTCATTATTAAATTGAATAAATTTACATGATGATATAGTCATATGATCAACCTCAACAATATTAAATATTCAATCACATGTTCTTCCATGTTTTTTATCATGACATTTTCATTTTCTGATGCATTTAAAATCAAAGTGGCGGAACAGACTTGACGTTTGTCACGTGAAGTTGCATGGAGTCACGTTCCCCAGGAAATCGGAACGGCGCATATCAACTGCATGCAAATACATTTTGTTTTATGCTATCTTGTTATATTTCGACCTTTCCGCTCTTGTAAGCTACGGAAGTTAAATTAGAGCAGCACTATTAGCCTATATCACGTACGTGACTATGAATTTATTTCTTAAGTATTCTTTCTTCTTTTCATTGGCGTTGGTAAAAGTAAAAAAAAAAAAGGAAAAGAAAATAGAGAATAAAAAAAATTGCCAACTAATTTCAGTTGGATTAGTTTTACATTAATGATTAATTTGAATTAATTTAAATAAAACATATCTTTCAAAGAAATTTCAAACTTTTTCTTGTTTAAAAATATTTTTAATAGATATCAGTTTTAGAATTTTTGAAAATTATATGAGATTAATAATAAAGATAACAACATTAATTCCAATTGAAAATATGATAAGAAAAAAACTACATATTAAAAAAAATAATAACCTAGCAGGCTTTGGAAAGTTTAATTATTGAAAAGAATACTTGATAAATAAAATTATTATCGCAAGTTTTATCACAAGCCTAATAAAAGGATAACTTTCACTAATTATTTAAGTTTAAATCCAGCTTATTGGCAACTTATTGTACAAAACACCATCTTTTGTTAATCAACAGAAAATACAAAGTTCATTCATTTAAAATTTGTATCCATTTCGAATTCCCGTGCGATGCTTCTTTTTCTTTCTTGGTCTAACTCTTTTGTTCATGTAGCTAATTTTTAGTTCAATTGCAAAGCATGATAAGCAGAAGAGCTCGCTGTGTATTCCTGGAAGAAATATCTGAATTAAAAAAAAGGACTGGTGAAGATTCTTTGATAATAATTCTGTGAACATTTTGTTGGATATATTTCCTCATAAATTACAAATTGTTTGTACATAGATGTAAGGAATATTTTAATTTATGCTACGAAGAAAAAAAAATCTGTCTCAATGATCGATTGACCTTCTAGGTCATTTCATTTCAAACATGGAGGATTACCAGCATCATGGATCTTCGCTTTAAATTTAGAACTTTCACTAAGCTTCCTTTTATCATCAGAATATTTTTAATTAAGCTAATCAAAACATATTATTTTATTCTTATATGGTAATTATTCATCTATTCTAATCTTCTTTTTTTTTTCGTAACTATTTATTCTTCTTCTACTCTTGCATTCTAAAACTATTTTATTTATAATTTCTTGAGAACCTAAAAAATAATAATCATTCTGGGAAAAAAAGCAATTTTTTAAGTTTATTTATTTTTAAACATGTTAAAAATATTTAAAATTTTTTCCTGAAATTTAAAAAGCTATGGCATGAGTGATCGTCGAGCCTAAACTCGTAAAATTCATTAATAAATTCCAGCAAATAAATTGATCCCATTACAGGTTATTTATTTTGTTTGGAATTTTTTTTAGCTTTAAATATTTTGTCAGTCCCTTGAAATTTCAATTATTTTCAAATTACATTTAATGAAAATAATTTTTATAACATCCACTCAAACCGTAACCCTCGGAATAAATAATCACCTTAGAGGAAAGGAATTATCCCAACACTTATTCCTAGTGTATGCATTTATTAATTATCTTCATAAAATTGAGCTATAGCAACTGAAATTAATATGTTGCATAATTAAATACATTAAAGGCGATGAATTGAATGAAGAATCTTAAGCAGTTCTGAAATGAAATTGTTAAAGCTTCCATAACATAAATAAATTTTAGTTATTTTGTGATGAACAATGAATATTTCTTTCATGAAGCATTATAAAAGATAAAAAAGAAATCTTTTACTGAAGGAAAAATAAAAGTAACTTGTTTCCTGCATTTTTTTTTCATGAGTTTCTTTTATCAAGTTGTCAAGAAATCTTTTGTTATTTTGACGGGGTTCATTCAGGCATGTGTGTTGCTAATTTGCATATGAATATGTAGTGAATGCTTTAGAATTGCGTTAAAATTTATAAAGGATGAGACGAAGATGCTATTATTTATTGAAACCATTTTTTTAGAATAGCATAAATTACAAATACGGTTTAAGTGAATAATTATGTTTCAGAGAGAAATTAAATAAATTTGATTAGAAAATAAATGTTCATTTAATGCATTTTCTTATATGTATTGTTAAATTTTATTAAAATATTCCTTTGAGTAATAATTTTACTGAATTCATAAGAAATGGCTATGCAAATTTTATTTGAATTTATTATTTGGTTTCAAAAAGAATTTTCTAGTATTTGTAATAAATTTAATTCATTTATAACTCTGATGAAAGGAAGGCAAAAAACTTATGGAACAAATAAATTGAAAAAAGATAACATTTATTATAATAGGATTTCCTAAACGTTTTTGAATAAAATTGCATGAGTCTCTACATCGATATTTCTTGATTGAATTGTTTTACAAGCATAAATATTTTTAACAATTATCATTGAATTTAACTTATTGAAAAATGCTTTATTCAAAAAGGAATGAGACACAGTGACATAGTATAAAACAAAATGCAGCTCGCTATATGTAAAATAATATGTGTAATTATGCTTCCTGTGAGAAAGCAGCTTCACTCGAAATCAAGTGATACACGTCAAGAGCACTGCACTCATTTAATTTCGGATATTAGTTAGAATGAACAATTAAAAAGGATATCTCACGTATTTGGACATTAATAAGACATCTCACTTATTTGAATACTTAATTACATTGGTCCGATTTTGTTATGTGATTTCCATCATACGAATTGACTTCCTTTAACAAAAAAAACATGCATATTCAATTCTTTAGCACAAAATATCGTACTATGGTGTTGTGATGAAAGCTGATAAGCCAGTTAACAGCTACGCTACCCGAGCAATTGCTTTTGTATTGCGGTCATGTTACTCGGCTGCGAACCACAGGGTCCCAGGTTCTATTCTCGCTCATATCATTCCCTTACATTGGTGACCTCGGACGATGAATCTTCAACCTTCGTACAGCTGTTGTGGCGCCATCTACCCAGAGCAAACCAAAGTCGTCAGACTCACTTGATGTAGCAACAAAAAAAAAAAAAAAAAAAAAAGGAAAAGGCCACAACAACCCAAAGTCGTCTGACTCACTTGACGCAGCAACAGCAACCACTCACCCGCACAACTCTCGCCATAACGCTTGGCGCAACACAAATGGGAACAGGCGCATTAGATTCAACAGCTCAATACATCATCACTCAACAGCCATATCGTTCGACTCACTGGAGGGAGAGTCTGTGGTGAAATCTTATAAGCCAGTTAACAGCTACGCTACCCGAGCAATTGCTTTTGTATTGTGGTCATGTTACTAGTCTGCGAACCACAAGGTCCCAGGTTCTATTCTCGTGCATCACAATTTACCACAGTGTCTTGATTCAACTCTCTCGTCGTTCTCTGGCTTTGCAACAACCATTGCATTCTGTGTATAACAATTTATACATTTCTTAATTTACAAAAAACCCAAAAACTATTAACCTTTTTAAAAAATTCTTAAAATTAAAACAAAAATTATTTCTCCCGCAGTGTTGTTTACTTTAAATGAAATTCCATTTTCATGCCCATCAAATAATTTAGTGACTGGAGTGCTATAGGTTTGAAATTATAAGATGGCATGCTGTTCAGCCCTGTAATGTTTATCGGATTTTCACTCTGTTCTTCGTTGAGCTTTATGTCATTTCAAAACATTTTCACTTTTTTATAGTAACAATAAACGTACTCACAAAAAATGTATTCAATATTGTTACAATACGATTTTGTACAAACACAGATTTTAAATTAATAAAAATTATTGGTAGAACATAAATTTAAATATTTGTTAAATTTAAAGAAAAATTGATTGAATATAACATTAAAATTGATTCGAGTAATTTAAAATTATTTTAAAATGTGATTTGTATTTTAACATACCAAGAAAAATGTGCCAAAAAATGTTAGCATTTTGATAAACTTTTAATTAAATTTTTTAAAACTCTTTCTTAATTAAAAAAAATTCTACCTCAAGAAATCGCATTGAGTATATTTAGAGTCAAGATTCTTCCTTACAAAGAGTTTTGAATGAACTTTATATCGTTCAATTTATCAGCCTACGGTGATTAACGTATTAAAAGCCTTCCATGTGTAGAATAAGACAAAGTGTAAGATGATAAAGAAATCAGAAAAGATATCTAAAGATACTGACTTAATTTAAATTTAATGGACAACTTCTTTCTCATTTAATTTTATCAAAATTTCAAAAATGTAAATAATGTTTAGCATTTCTGTTTTTTTATATTTTTTTAGAAAAAAGATAATGGAATTGAATTTCCAGATCCTTTCTTCAATTCAATCCTTTCCAAAATTAATTATTCAATATTATTTTACTCTCTCAGAAGGAAAAGAAAGGAAGAAAGAATACTTGATTCTGGTGATGGGCTTTTTTTATTTTACGAAGATTCATCCTTTCTATAAAAGGGGTCAGTTATTTGGTACATGATATAATAGAATAGAATTTACAGTTTCTATGCGTTTGCGATGATTAGTGGGAGGTTATTTTTGTTTATCCATGTGTCACCCTATCAGATTAGAAACAACTTTAAATATCACAGTTTTCAACATATCTTTGAATACTAATATTTTGCATGTTATAAAAAAGAAATCTGAGGAACGAAATCGTATATTAGTTACTAACGACAAGATATATGAACAATTACAATAATTAGTAATATTAGGAAATTATGGAATTCATGCAAAAATCTATGGTTCTCCGACATAAAATATCGTTCTCAGATACAATGTATTAATATCTGTTAAATATGATGTCATAAAACTCATCTTTGGATATTACTTTTACCTAAAGGGCAATAAAAAGCAAGGAAATGGCAGAAAACATCAAGTTTGTTTATAGGTTAAATATTCTTTATAAGAATATTTAGAAATATTATTTTAGATGTATGAAATAAAACTAACTGCGAGATTAGACTATTAATATTTAAACAAATAAATTAGCTGTCTGTGTATGGAAGGTAGAAAGTCAAACATAATTATTCATTGATATATCATCTAAATCTGGTTTAAGCAAAACAAAAAATTATTCTGATAATATACATGTACCAGTTGTTTGGAGAGAGAGAGAGAGAGAGAGAGAGTGTGTGTGTGTGTGTGTGTGTGTGTGTGTGTGTGTGTGTGTGTGTGTGTGTGTGTGTGTGTGTGTGTGTGTGTGTGTGTGTGTGTGTGTGTGTGTGTGTGTGTGTGTGTGCCTGTTGTCGCTCAGCAGACCAGACCGTTCGACCTACAGCTACCAAATTTGGCAGATGTATACCTTAGACTTCGAGAATGTGCGCCTGAGCGATTAATTTTTTGAGTTTTTTATTATAATTTTTATTAATTAAAAATTTAACAAAATGTTGGTGTTTTTCCTCCGTACCTTCCAAAAATGTTACAACACAAAATTGATTTTTACATCACATTGAAATTCAAAAAAAAAAACTTTTCAACGATATTGATGTTTTAATCTACAAATTTAATTTCTATTTTTAAAGATTTTTTTAAACTTATTTATTCCTATTTTTAGCAATTTATTTCGCACAAAATAAATAAAAAATAGAGGATGTGCATTGAAAAAAATAGGTTTTATGAAAAAGTTTCGATCAATAGCTAAAATTTTAAAAAATAAGTTAAATATTACTGCAAGCCTAGAAAAATGTAATTTTCAGCAGGAGCCTGTATGAAATGAAATAAATAAGAAAATGTTTTCTAAAAAAATAAATGCAAGAAAATGTTTTCTATGATCTTTTACAATATCTACATAATTCAATAAATCAGCTTTATTTGAGGCAAACATGATTTAACATATATCCTTCAATTCAGGGTCCATTGGCTAATTTGTAAGCCTTTAATAATAGAAATACATGTGTTAAAATGGCCAAAATGAAGTACATAATTATATTTTATGTAACTTGAATCAATAAATGCTCTAATAAATTATGAATGTTTAACTTTTATCTAGATCCTCTTCTCTGTAAATCATATTTAACCAAATTTTCTTGGGGCTCTAATAGTTTAAATAAAAAGAGTTGTACTCCAATCAACAAAATCAATAACTAAAACTGACTGATTTATGAAAATTTGAATATCGCTATTCAATAAAAACAGGAGATTTTACCCCACTTGATCGACCATCACAAAAATAATACCCCAATCACCGCCCCGGGGTTTCTCAAGATTGATTGGCCTAAGATTATGAAAATGATTATGATTCTAAGCTAATCTATTCAAAATTTCATAAATCGATCAAATTTGATAGCAGAAGATAGAAATTTCCATTTATTTATTTATTGAAAAGTTGAAGTGTCAAGAATATTTAGTAGAACAGGATTCCTTACGATCAAAGGACTGTATAAAATTTAGATTTCATAATTTTTTGAAGTAAATTTATAGACCGGAACAAAATAAAATATTATTATTCACGCCATTCAAATTCTTTAGAAAGTAAAACTAAATATTGAATTATATGATGAATCTGAGAAATTTTTGTTGAATAATTCTTGAGATATTATATAAAATAAGAAAATTATTCTGTAGTGCACATAAGATTTAAATGCTGAACGGCACTGTTTTCAGCACTCATATTTTTTAAAAAAATGTTTGGTTTCAGTAAAAAAAAATTATATTAATTGCAAGATAATCATTTCCCCTTCAATTTATAAGCAATCATAAAAATATTTTGCAGTTTATTTTTCCACTTAAATTTAAATTTATAAGTTGACTTAAAGCTTACAGGTAATTAAAGAGATGCATAATGCATTATGGTTTAAGGCCTTTATAATAGTGTGAGTGAATTATATTACTATCAATATTTGTAGCTTAGAAATATTTTGATGAAGAAACGATAAAAAGACAATTTACATAAAATATTTAATTGAAAATTTTAACAAACATTAAGAATACAGAACCGGCTGGTTACCAAAGGCAGCTAGTCATTAATAAACCTCGTGATATCTACAAAAAAGTCTTTAAGCATACATCGGTGTCAATGATCTCGTTTAACTTCAGTTTCATTGATCTTGACTTCAGTATCATTATTTTCGTTTCAAAACATTCTGTTCATTATTTTTTCTCAACCAAAACGAATTGAATGTGATTAAAATATTAATAAGTTTTTTTCACCATTGAAAAAGAATCAAAGAATTGTCTTATAAACAGTTGAAGGAAAACGCGAAATTCATATCATTACATTATTTAATCTGTTAAGTTATTCCTTTCATATCGTTATCATTCTGACATATCGATTTCCTCTAAGGATTTCAAAAGAGATAATCCGTCTCAATCAGAACATGAATAGAATAAATGGCCATTCGAAATCTTTCAGGTTGATGAAATGGAATGGAGCGACAGACAAAGAGGAAAAATTATTCAACAGACACTTTCCTTTCAATCCATTTCTTTTAAAAAAAGTTATATGATATCGAAAATGGATAGTCATTTTTTTTATCTTAGCAGACAATGCGTTTTTAAGAAATTCTCTTTTTGAAGTTTTCACATTATTGCACTTATAACACAAAAGAATCATAATTGATAATAGAAAGGATTTTTGAAGTAAGCTAAGAAGAATTTTCAAATGCACTGGATTATTAAACATTGAAAAAATGAAATGCTTCTTGAAAATAAAAGCATTTTAAGGAATAGTGTTTGTATTAGTAATAACCGTATGTTATACTATTTTGTTAGAATTAATGTTATATTATTTATAATATAAATCACTACATATTTAAGAAGTAGATGTAAACCAAAATAAATATTAATTTTCTAGCTAATTTAAGATAAAACATTATGAAATATTTCAATACAATAATGGATTGTTATTTTAAATTAGTCGCGCTTGACGACTAACCAATTTATCATAAATATTTATTGTGTTTAATTTCAATTAATTATGTATAACTTGATTTTCATCGTTCTCTCAGCAAAGCATATGCAAGTATAAAATAGAAAGAGATCAATACTTGTAAGTCATCTATTTTAATAATCTTACACCTATACTTTCAATTATGCATTTGTACGTAATGCCTATAGTGCAATTAAACCCGTAGCTGTCAAAGCAAACTACCTACAAACTGTTCGTTATCTTTCGAACTAATATAATTTCACAGTAAATTTCTCAGATAAATAGCGGAATCTATTTATCTGACTTTCAACAATGGAAAAAAATTACATGAAGATACATTTGAAGAAACAATAAAAGCAAATTGAATGTCAATATAACAATGAAATCTCTCAAAATGATGCATAAAAATATTTTTTTTTAAATTGTTAAAATCTGGAAAATAATTATAGGTCAATTAATTGATATAATAATAACAAAAAAATTATTAATTTCAAAAAGGTTATATCAGTTTTGTACAATAATTTTTTCAAAAGATATCATTGGGAAATGACGAGGTCTCCGTTTAACATTAACTAATTAAAATTTCAAAAAAATAAATACAGAGGAAGGCATTTTTTCCTTGCAATGTATATTTGTACCAAATCTGATATACTAGTATACTAGGACAAACAGTATGTGGTTCGTAAAGTTCCAATAATGCATACATCTTTCTTTATTATTTGTAGCGATAACATGTGAAATTACCGTTTAGAAAATAAGCATTCCAGACAGAGACAATTTATTTTCATTTTATACAAAGTGTCACACTAATTCTTTTATTTAACATACATTTTTCAGCAGGAAATAAACAGCTCAAATTTAATTGTTTTATAAAAGGTTAATCATGTATGTCTTATAAAAAATATACTATGAAATTTAATTTCAGTTTTATTACTTATTTTCAATTTTAACATAAAAGTAAACATCTATTTTCAGTTTTAATTTTTCAACTTGGTTTTGAATTTCCATAATTTTGAGATGCTTTATAGATAATGAAATCTTTTAAAAACATTTGAAATTTTCATGCTTATGCTGGTCTACTTTTACTCTAATTATATTGTGGTAATGAAATGTCACAACAAAAACTTCACTAAGAGAGAAGACTTATTAATTGTTTCTTAATTTCGGATGAAGCATTTTTTTTTTTTTTTTTTTCGTTTTAAATGTGAAAAAGTCTTGTGATATACTTTAGAATCACTCAAAATTGCTGAAATTAAAAGTGTGATACATGAATAAATATTCATATTTCTCCATCAACCCGACGACGAATGATCTGGTGCAGATTCAACATTTATTGGCCTATATGCACTGAAGATTCACAATACACAATTTTGCACAATTTTTTAAACTATTGAAAATAGAATGCATAGAAAGAGAAACAAAATTCCGTAATTAGATTCCGTAGTAGCTTGTAATTCAAAAACAGATATGCTGAAGATAGTTGTGATAGATATTTTTAATAGTTTATGATTAAATGGGAGGAAAATCCGCAATCTAAAAAAGGGCCGCGGTGGCCTGGTGGTAAGGTCTCGGAACCGGAGGGTTTCAGGTTCGAGATCCGATTCCACCGAAGAACCGTCGTGTAAGGGGATCTGTTGCACATTAAATCCTTCATGACCAAACGTCCTCCTGCTGGTGTGGCGTGGTGTGGAGAGGAGGGTGCCAGCTCAGGTGTCGTCCTCGTCATCTGACCGTGGTTCAAATTGATGAGGTCCATCCCAAAATAGCCCTAGTGTTACTTCAAACGGAACGTTAATATAACTAAATCAAACCAAACCGCAATCTAAAAAGTAGAAGATTTTCAATTAAGAAAACGTGTTTAGTTTGTCTAATTACTTTTCTACATACGAATTCACGTGTAAGAATAGTAGCAAATACTACAACAAATAGTTTTGAAAAAAATCATCTAGATATAAAAAGAAAATGCAATAAAAGATAATATATATTTATCTGCTCAAGATATATAAAAGTTTATAGTTATATATCTTGCATCTGTTTTATATATCAGAAACAGATGCAATAACAGATATTTTCCTTTCGATATTTTATTCACATTTCACTTCCCATTTTATACTTGTACATATTATCTAATCATTTATACCATTAATATTCAGCTGATTTGACATAAGGCAAATACACTCGCTCTTTACATATTAGACCGGATAAACTATTTTATCTGCTTTTCCACTCGATTTATATTTTTGATGTAGCATTATTTTAAGAATTGTTTCTTATAAATTCTTCGGGCTTTGAAACACTTTTAACATGCTTCAAATTTCAAATATAATGATCCATTTCTGATTCCAGTGGTTTTACAAGAATTATTTAAATATTCCAATTTTCCTTTCCTACTATAAATTCAAATACCAAATGGTTATAATCTTCAAGTATCAGAAAACTGTAACATGATTTCACTATCGGGGGAAATGATTCAGCTTCTAATTATTTTGTTAAAATTAAATTGCGAAGAAAAATTCAAATTAACTTTTTATCCCTTATACCGATCAAATTTCATCGAATTTTATTTTAGAAAAATAGGAAAATACTGGCTCCTCCCATCGATGACGGGACGTACTTCCTTCGGGGAGGGTTGTACCGTGCCCGGTGACGGCCCTTAGGACTCAACCACAGTTCCCGCCAATGTTGCTGTTGCGGCGGTCCGGTCATTCAGTTTTATGGTTTAATTCCGTGTGCCTTCGGGCGGGTCGGAGAGTTAGATGGTTAGCTGGTATACTCATTTTTTAAAACAAAGTAGTTCCTTTTACTTTTATTCACCATATAACTAGGAGTTTGAGAAATGGCGATTTTTAATTAAACTAGTTTGAAATTAATTGAATTTGAATTTGAAAATTAATTCCGAAATTTTCCCACTTTGAATATATAATAGGACACAAATCAAAGAAACTGCAATTAAGAAGTAGTAGTTAGCGATAAATAAATTTTTATTTGCTTTGAAATAACGATAAATGAAGTAATTTAGTGAATGGTGCTTTTCATAAATTGATTACTTAAATGATCAAAGACATTACATAAATGAGCCTAGATTTGATTGGATAAAGATAACCTTTTGACCAAAGTCATAGCTTGGTAAACATTTTGGCTCGATTCCTCAACTTCACCCTCATCTATTTTTTTAAATAGTGGTTTTGTTAACATAGTGGTTGGCCTTTCATTGATAAACGCTGTCTGGACTAAAATTGTTTTCGGTGAATATAATGAAAACATTAGTTAGTGCTTTACAGAATTCAAACTTAAAATTCTAATACTTGTTGTTATTTCTTATGGCACTTGTCACAGACAAGCCCGCTGACGAAGGCTTCGATTTTAAGCCGAGAGAGCGTCTCTTGTTCTCTCAGCAACGTCATCTAGGGTCAAGAGTACGTCTTAACTACTCATGCGTCACAACCTTTGTTAAGGGGTCGACTTCATTTATGCATTTCATTCACATATTGTAATTTAGACCTGAATAAGAGAAAGATCACCTCTGAACCAGTACCCCCAGTAGTTTTGTCTTGACATGGAGGACTTTGTGGCCATGACAGAATTATACGTGCACCAGCCACCATTTACACGGGGAGCCTTCGGCCGGCGGGGTTCGAACTCACAACCCAAGGAATGCAAATCAAAAGCTTTACCCACCAGGCTATCCCGGCATTCTAATGCTTAAAAGACTGAAATAATGAAATAAAAGGCAAAAATCATTTCCCTCGGAAAGGAAAAAGATTCATGCTTGTGCTCTGATAAAAAACAGGTTGGTCTTATGTTGAAGTAACGTGCCGTTAAGTAGAATATGAAAGGAATTTTTTAAAAAAGTTAAGGACTGAAGAAAAAGGCCTAAATATTGTGGTAGATTAAAGTTTTAGGCGTTTAACGTCTGTTTTGTCTTCGTCTAGATTGAATGCATCAACCATTACATTTTATGTGTAACATTTGCCTGTCAAAACGTCTTCCATTTAGATATAAGGGCCCTCTTCAAACAACATTGAACACAGATTGATATAGATCAATCCACCGCGTGACGTCACGGTATCCTGATTCTGCAAAACATCGCTCGTTTAACGAGTCATTCTTTCCAGGGTTTGTTTTGCTTTGTTGTGCGAATCACTCATTATAAGAGATTCTTGTTGAACGAAGAGTAACTGACAGTAACAGCGAATTTTAAGCGGAAATAAGATGTTAGCAATATGCAAAATTAATTAAAGATTAATTTATCAGCAAGTTGTTTAACAGTCGATAAATGAAATATTTTACCAAAAATAAATTCCATTAATAACTTTTTGTTATTTAATAAACATGCAATCATGTTTCACCAAAATTAATAAATGTGTTAAATTGACAACATATTTTTTTCATAATTTACCGATAAGTTTTTCATAATTTGACGAAAATTCCAATTAGGAAAAACACCTGCTGGAAGCGCGTTTGTGCACACTTTGTAAACCATGGGATTAGTCTTTCCGGTGTGATTAAAAATTTATTCAAAGCTGCAAAGTTGTTTACGAATAAAGAATGAATCACGTTCTTATTTAAGGTGCTTGCTTGAACGGCGAGATCAAATGGATACCTGCAATATGTTGCATAAATAATGTTGCCATCCATAAGATGATACTTCTCGCAATTCCCTCGGGGAACTTATGAGATTCCTTGAGGGAACTGGGAATTTATATGCTGTCAGGAAATGGATTTTCAGTTTTAGTCTCATTAAATAAAAGGCATTTCGCCAATGTAGGAGACGCGTAATAAGTATAGATTTGGAAAACTAACTTTTGAAAATGTAAACAATTAGAAGCTTCATGATGAAAATCGACAATTATTTTGGATTTTCCTCAAAAGTTGATTTTACAATTTTAGATATACATTTAAAAACAACATTTCATTCCACAGATAGGAAATTTATATTATAGTGCACTATATAATTTTATACTCTATTTCATGTCTGTTAAAACTATTTTGTTTCATTTCTAGGTAGTAATAGATTTTTATACTAAAAATTATTATTCTCTTTTAAGATTTTCAAATTATATAATATTCAGTATCTTTAAGAACATTTGTCTTAAGTATAATAAAATGAAGATATTTTCATTATAATAACTAAATCTTTACACCCACATATTTTTAAATTTGAGTGTTCTTTTCTTTCAGAATTAATTTGTCTAAACGTAATGGTTTGTATTTTATGAATATGCAGATAATCACATCGCAAAAAAAAAATCAATGTGTTATTAAAAAACAAAAACTTTAAGAAACTAATATATATTTTACCATTTCTTGATAAAATTAAATTATTTAAAATAATTTTTTCTGGGAATATATTATATTTTAAATCAGATATTATTTTTACTTAGAAAAAATTTATCTTTAGCATTCATTTTGAAAAATTTTACTGCCGAAATCGTCTCTGTTTTCTTAAACTCTACGTTGGTTCTCAAATTTGTTGTAAAATAAATATTAAATAATGTGCAATAGAAAAATTGAATGTTATGTAAATATTCAAAGTAGAAATCCTTTTCATCTGATTTTTTGCTTTCATTCACAAATTAATAAAAATACATAAACTTTTAAATGAAAAAAATTCTTAATAAGAAAGTAATTTTCAGTATTATATATAATAATATAAATAATTCCTGGTAAAATTTTCATTTTTAATATGTATTCATTGCTTGCTGCCAAAATTCCTTAGAAAATATGTACATTTTTACGTGCCTGGTAGAGAATAACAAGCAAAGTTATTTGCGTAAACATCCGTTGCAAAAAAAAAAAAAATGAATCTCGGGTTGTGATTCAGATTTTAATCAGATTTTTTTTCTCCATTAAGTGCGAAATCAGGATCTTAAACATACCCATGTATGAAAATCTAATCAGTTACCACCTGATCACCTATTCTTACAACGTTATTAAGTCGTTTACCTTTATGCTTTGTATTATCAAATATGTTTATTCCTATCCTATATCGTACAATATTCGAAAAACTATTTGAGTTAGAAGAACTTCCCAAGCTATGGGTACAACTTCCGATTCCAGCTAAAGCATATATAAAGCATAAAATCATCTCTTTTTCTCTTCTAGATTTTGTTTAACTATTAATCCCATTAAAACTACTTAAAATTTTAATGATTAAAATTTTTTTTTAATTTACTTGTTTCTGGATATTTGAGGAATTTTCATATTTAAATAACAGACTAAGATGATATTTACCATCAACCTGATTTTCAGCGTTAAAAATTTGGCAAAAATTTACTTTTAATATCTACAAAGCAGAAAAAAAATTGAGAATTAAAATTAAATTGTTAGAGAATGGAAAACGCCTGTAAGAAACATTTAAAAGACATTTATTGATTTTCCAAAGTTTTTGACATGATAACCAATCAAAGAAAGATAGTTCAAATTCCTAAATGTACACATTAGAAAATGAATTATTCAATACCCTGAAATCTAACATTCATTTTTATGTCTGAATCTTTCATAGTTAGGCGTGGTCGCATTGTACATTTCCTCGCATATAAATAGTGTAGTTGTGATGACATTGGTCTGTTGACGTCAATAGTTAGCTGGAGCAAAGGATTTCACCACTTTAAATTCTTAAGAACCCTTCTAGATATTTTTGACTCTTTATTGTTTAGAAATTTATTAAGTATTATTATTTATTGCTCCTAACTCTTCTGAAAGCTCATTTTTGGTTTTATATAAAATGCTTTTTTTTTATTTTTAGTCTTATTATTCTAAAAATAGAGACAGGCAGGGCTATTCAGAGATATATTTAGTAAATCCAAGCCATAGTCGGTTGACGAAACCATTTTAGCCGATAGTTTCTTTACTCAAACTAAAAATCAAACAAGGGGAGGTTTCAATCCTTGACGGCCCACATCATGGCGATATATTAGTGGAACCGAATCTCAAACTTGGAAGCCAATCAACCATGGCTGTACTTTGAAATCAACGTGCATAATAGACATTAGATAAGATTAAGTCCAAGAACTGCTTAATTTCATCTCTACAGGACCGATATTTGTAAATGTGTGCTAAATAAATTAACAACATAAGAGTGAATGGTACATGTTTAATTTTGAGACCAGAAAATACAAAATCCCGTCAACTATTTTGAAGAAATATATATATATATATATATATATTGAGAAATATTGACAATCTTATAATCTTATATATATTGGAGTTTGGCGATCTTGCATAAACTGAAAATCTCCACGTGATCTTCTATCTTAGCGGTCTTGGCAAAATTTTGGCCTTGTATGTATAAAGGAACTTGCGAATTTAGCCTAATCTGAAAATTGCCAAGAAATAGAAGTCAATAAAAGTACTAAACGATTTCATATATTACTACTTTTACTGATGAGTTCAGACCCGAATCCAGAGTATTCACTACCCTGTTCAAAATTATTAGAATGTCCTCTCGCTTGTATATATCAAATATTGATACATAAGCTGAATCTTTGACAGGATCAAAGTACACAAGTATTTTTTAGATGGAATGTATATTTAAATTACTGTAGAGGATTTTAAAAAAATGTTTGGGATTAAAAAATAATTGATGGCCCTTTTTTTCGTTTCATATCTTATGGCATGAAATTTTCGCATAAATAAGAATAAAAAATAGAAAAGCTTACAAAGGGTTTGGGGATATTTTGAATTAAATGCCACATATCAATATTTTTGAGCAAAAAAAACATATAGAATATATTTGGTGCCCCCACATGATTGGTACCTACGCCAAGGTACAGTCTTCACAATCTTAGAGCTTGTCCTCAATGAGAGGATTAGTTGGAAGAACTATTCGAGACACGAGATACAAACTTCAAAGATTCAGTCTTGTGATTTTTTTTTGGAGAACACTGCCATAATGAAGTAAATACAATTCTTACAGAGATAGCTACTTTGTAAGAAATTATATAAATTTATTTTATAATTAATATTTCCTTGTTTAATGTATTTTTTCACCAAAATCTCATTTTAACACTATGCAATGGCTGTCGTGGGATGGCCATTTTATATTAAAATATAATTAGATAAAAAAAATAATGTTATCTGAGTATGAATCCAGCTCTCTGGGCGGCAACACGAGTCCATAAGATCCAGGCCGTTATGTAAAATAGACCTCGGAAGAAATTAATTCTGAAACCGAAGACTTCAGGTTCAAATATTGCACTACTTAAACTAAAAATCAAGTTTAAAGCACGTGAATGGTGATTATTTATTTATTCACTTTTTGTTTCTCTTTCAAGTGAATAATAAATATCGATTCTTCTCTTTCAAGCGAAAATATCGATTCAGTTTCTGTTGATATCTGACACAACAATCAGTATTCTTGTTGATTAAAATAACATAAATCGATAAATTAATATTCATATTAATCATTTTAACTATTCAGTAGTGTTTATTTAGGTTATTTCAGATATTATAGCATTCATCTTAAATACTAGATTTAGCCATGGGTTGTCATATATGGTGAAAACGATGCATTGCAAGTTATCTAACCACATAGAAGCGATTGCTGCTTGCAATCAATAAAACTGAAATTCATAAATACCCCCTGAAACATTTCTTTACTTCAATAATAAAACTTAGGCAAAATTTTTGAAAGCGATTTTCAGGAACAAACAGTTTGTATGATCAGTTTGCATCTTGTAAGAATATGGCATCTTTAGGAGCGAAAGGATTTCTTTGACTTTGCTGTTGGTATAAGTTGACGAAGTTAACACGTAATCATTAGATTCCAATGCTTGCATTCTCTGCAAATGGTGTAGTGATTTCTCTGTTGTTAAAAGTACACCAAGCGAATATTTCACTTCCCAAACTCGCATCCAACAAATTTCATACTTGCAAATTATCGTCCAACATGTCTAATGTAGCTTTTCCTACCGTCAGAATTCTTCGGTATCTTCACCTACATAAATCGCATCTGGAATGAAAGAGCATTTTATTCTCTTCCAACTATTAGTGAATCCACTCAACTATTTGAAAATTCCTGAACTATTTTGCCTAGAACTGCTCGTTTCACCATCCTTTCATCAGTTGTCTTATTTTTGTTTGAATACATAAAATATATGTTCGCAAGTTCCGAATTCCAGTTAGGGTACATACGGCTGGGAAATTGCGAAGGAAATAATGACTAACGCCAGCGGATTGCTTCCAGCTGTAAGTTAAACAGCGTTCTATACTACTTTATCAAACAGTTTCCGCCTACATTTTCCAATACAAATATACTTTATTCGACACCTCATTTTATCTGTATATTTATATTTTGCCAAATAATTTAGAGATATCTCAATATATGATCATTAAGTGTTTCTAGATATAATCGCTCACATTTCATCATTTCAACAAATTTTGCATATTTTTGAAATGTCAGGTAAAAAAATCTTTCATCTAACGATCGTTTACTATCGTGCGTTTAACATGGCATCCCCAAATCTATCTTTACCACCGTAAAATCCATAAAATAAAAATAAAAAAATTTAATGGCCTTAATCGAATTGCCCTTTTCTGAAAAATACATTACCACATCATATCAAATATCCTATTTTTTCCATATCTCGTTTTAAAAATGCAATATTTTACCTGCGATAATATATTCGATTTCTTACATAATAGAAACCTTTAATTTTTCAGATAATAAAGGATTTTATTCAAAACTATCACACGGGCGTCTCGGTTGATAATGTCTTGCAGTTTGAGGATTGTCCTGCATGCTTCTCTTTGAAATCAAATTTAAAATATATATATTTTTAAAAAACTTAAGTTGTTTAAAAACCGAACAAATTATGTTGTTTATAATTATTATTTAGGTAAAATTAAATAATTTCACAAATTTAGCTAACACCTGATCTGAGTAATCAGTAATTTTATGGCATATCCATTAGCTATGCACCTGATAACAAAAGTGAAATAAAAGATATTTCTGCAAAGCGTGAGAAAATTATTTTTGTTCAATGCAATTTTCTTTTATTCCATTCTTAAGAATTGTAAGAAACAAATTTCTTTTTTCATTTAAAATTTAAAAAATTACCATGCAATGAAAAAAAATGTATGGTCAGGTGAAACGAAATTTATGAAAACAGTTCAAAGGCGATTCTGTAGCTGATATAACAAAGCTATTTAGTAAACTTCCCACAATCTATGATATATTTTGCCACTAAAAGGTGTGCACGTAATTACCAGATTCGTAGATTTATTAGAGATAGGCCAATTTTATGTCCTTAAAAATTCTCTTACTAACACTCCACTCTACTTCAAGGGATACCTAGAAAAAATAATTTATATCTGAAATACATTTGTTATTTCGCATATTTTATCATAAATGAATATTATGTAATGGTTGATTTCGTAGAAGCATGAAATGTTATGTAACTTTTTTAATGTAAAAAGCAACGAAAATAAGCATTTTTTTCTAATATTTTAAATTTTTTAATTATGAATCGTGCTACTTATTTTTTATTTTATTTCACAATGATTGTGGTTCAAAATATCGTATACTGTTTGTCTTTTAAAACATTCCGTTTTGTTTCTATTTTTCTTTAAATTTTTACTTTCAAACTTTTTTTAAAAAAATTTAAATTTTTCAAAAAATAGTAATTACAAATGTTATCACTTTACTATAATTATCAACACTTTTTTTTGAATTACTTACAGTTTATTTATTAATTTTGTGTTACTTATCAGAACTCTTAAATATTAAAAACAAATCTTTATTACTATTTTATGTTTCCTTATCGGCATTTTTTTTCGCTATGTTTTCGCTATGCTAGAACAGTTTTTCTTATTATGAAATTTTGAATAAATCGAATTTATATTTTGATCCTGTCAGCTTCGAGCTCAGCAAGTTCCAGTGTATAAATAATAGAATTTTTAATTAAAATTATGCAATGACTTAAAATATCTCAAATTTATTCAAAGTTGAAATAAATTGCATCGTGAAAATTAAATTCCAGCTTCACTTCATAATTTGACTTCCTAAACAGTAAATGAATAGTTGAGAATAGTTAAAAGGCTTTTAATAAAATAATAACAACACCACTAAACAAACAGCGAAAACTACAGAACATCTAAAACAACCGACGAAGATCTTAACGAAAGGATTGGTAATAATAAACAAACATTTTAATGAGAATATTGATAAAGCTGATTGACTTCTTTTATAGGGAAGTAAGAGCCATAATATTTATACAATGCTTTTTTACCCCAAGAGGCATAAAACCAGGGTCAGAGTGAACCTTTTAGGCGTTCTTAGGTCATTCAAATCTCCGGGCCCCTTCTCCGCTCAAATTATTTTTTCTCTGATATTCATTTTATTTTTACACAAGTAGTTTAAGTAATACATTTTGACAAACTGAAACAGAAAAACACTTAATTGCATGTCATCCTCTAAAATATTGGTTTTAGTACATCGCGTGTAAAAAACGCTCAGTTGAAATTTAAAAATGGTTTTTTTAATGGTAAAATTCTTCTTAATAAAATTTAAATAGCATTTGCTAATTGAAACAAATATTTCATAAAGTACTAAATTAAACATTCATTTTTTTTTAGAATTATAACATAATGTAAACCCTATTTGAACAAAATATTGTACGATATCTCCACGTTGTTGTTCGTTATACTGAAATCCGGCTAATGTCGTGAAGATATCGTAAAAATGCTGTTAGGCATTTTGTGATAATCAGAAAACTTACAAATGGTTATAAGGCATGTCACTAGAATAATGCTTCTTAATTAATTAAGACAATACCTGATTTTTATTCCAATATGTTAGATTTTATTGCCTTTATAATTAAAATTATAAACCTATTACCATCACCTGCTCCTAAATCATAAACCATTAACTATTACTAAATTTACTTGCAATTAAAAATTAAAAGTGAGATTTAAAAAATGGGGCAGATAGCAACATTTAACTGCCAATCTGGTTGTCAGAACCTGTACTTCTTTATAAGTAAGTTCTTCATGTCTATCCATCGTATATAAGTAAGATGCAACGAATAACTTCGATATTCCTGAAATATGAGATCTCCAATCATTCCCTATCAATTCCAGATATCCTTTTAAAAAGACAGACTTCGAAAATGCAATTCCAAATGATGGCTGGAGCAGAAAATGAAACGGAATAATGATGGAAACGAGAAAATTAACCGACCGAAAACTCATCGGCGCCAATCTTCCCTTTCCTCATCCTTCCCACCCAGAAAACTGACTTCTCTGCAGTGTACTGTGACTGGGGGGGGGGGGGAAGACATCGTGTTTCTATCACCTTACAGTCGACTTTGTCTTTTTGTTCGATTGTAACATTTGTTACCCCTAATTTTTTTCCCTATATCTTGGTTGACGAGTTCTGTTCATCGCGTGTCCGTTAACTAGAGATTTATTATGCTTCATTTTTATCTATCATTATGCTTCATTTTTATCTATCATTTTTATCTGACTTCGTTGATGATTTCTGAGAAGAATAATTGCTGTGGAACACGAACGTGATGTTGTTCTTAAAAGAAGGAAATTGTCTGAGTATTGATTTTAGATGGGCATAAATTGACATTTCTAGATTTTTCATGACCATTTATTATTAAAATGAAAATTTTAATAAAAATTGAAAATTGATTCTTTTGTTTTTGATGACTACTGCTCGATTCATTGTTTGAAAATTAAGAATCATACACAGAAAAGTAGAAATTCGCAATTCTTTCTGAACACAATATAGCTAAGAATGTAAGTATATTACGCCAACAAAACAAACAAAAAATCCTCCTTATGATCTTGATTATATTTCAATGAAAAGTCATGGTTCATCGAAAGGTCATTATAATGGCTTGTAGAAATCATTTCAACTATTTCAGATATATCATATTTTATCCCTACTCTATTTCATTCTGTGCATATACTATCAATTCTCAGATGTGAACCCCCCCCCCCGAGATTTTGCGCATGCGTGATGAAACGTTTATTTTGCCAAAATGGGGGTGCAACAAAAGAAAGTATATCTGACCTTAATTAGTTACATTAAGGAAGTTAAAATTAAGGCTTAATTAAGAATTCCGGAAACGGAAATCCAGGAAGAATTCCATCCTGTTGCACATTACCCCTTATCTGAGTTAAATCATATAATTCCTTAGTATCGGGATCCTGAAACGAACTGTACTCATGCCCTACAACATCTGACCTTCACCGATCTTATGAATGGTCTTATGGTACTTCCTGTCTGCTAATTCCACTGATTTGTTAGTTTTCAATTTCATACTTAATTTTTGTGCGCCAATATAGGTGCTTCTATTCCATGAAGAAGCAGATTTCCCATTTTTCAGCAGATAATTATTTTTTAGATTTAATTCTTGTTGATGTTTTGTTTCAACATTAAATATTTACTATTAAGTAAAAAAAAATTGGATGATCAAAAATACTTAATTTTAATTCTGGATCAGTCCTTCACATTTATTGGGAATTCGAAACATATGTTTACTTTAAACTTGTTGCAAAAATGGAGAACTTTTGAAATGAGTAGTGAATTTGAATTTTTTAAATTCTGATTTTTTCTTAACATTATTTAAAAGTTTTTGATTAATTTAATCAATATAAAATAATTTAATATGAGTTATATAAATTAATTCAAGGCAATTTCGAGGCATATTTAATTTATACTTAAGGCAACAAAAAGATAAAATTCGCATGTGATCTGGGACATCTAATACATTTTTCTAAACAGTAATTATGATTAAATTCCTCAAACTTAAAACAGAATAAAATGAGAATCGAAATTAGAAAATTAACCTTTTGAGAATCTATTGGCCTTATTTTTCCTTTTCCATTCTCAAACTTCACAATTCAAAAAGGTGGTCTTTGTGTTCTAGCGTATAAAAATAACAGATATCGTATTTCTGTCACCTTACAGCTCCTTATTTTCATTGGATAGTGACATTTTCCCCCTAATTCACCCCGTGCCATCTCAGAAGAGCCGGCTGTATCACGCATCTAGAGACTAAAGACTTATCAGACTTTTTTTTTTATCTGAATTCCTTGATGTTTTCTAGAAAGAATATTACTGGGAACACAAATAAGAAAAAAAATGCTGTTCTTGAGAAAAAGGAAATTGTCAGGATATTAATTTTGGATAAGCATTAAGTGAAATTTTAAAGCTCGGAGAAAGTAATTTTTATGAATATCTTAAAATGTAAAGGACAGGTTAAAATTACTGTGAAGTAAGTCCTTTTTCAAAAAAAAAAATTAATTATAAAATATTAAACACTCTAATGTGATAATAATATAAGATTTTTATTCCCAAATAATAAAGTGTCATTTGCCATATGTTTATTTCTGGAAAATAACTCAAATTGCATCATCGCATTTTAACCCTTTCATATATCCAATTTCCTTAAAATTCCAGATAATAATAATTCATACCTAAATGACAACGACGTGTCTTGAAAAAAAGGCCACTGAAGATCACTATTCGTCTATTGGCATTTTATTGCATAAGAATTAATAGGTTTCTGTCATCGAATATAAATCGTTTTCTTTCATCATTACATCAGCGGCTTTTGGCAACCAGCTGTTTTTAAAGAATACTGGCAAAGCAAAAATTCAATTAAATCTCTTATGCCTTATTTGTTTATGATTTCGTCTACAGAATAATTTTAAGCATCCTTGTTATAGACATAAATCAGCGTTATTTTAATAGCCTTACACCTATTCTAATTGTTGCGTACATGAACTTTTCTAAAGGCCTTTCTTTCTTTTCCAAAATCTTTTACAATTTTTGATTGTTTAAAATTCATCTGAAGTATACATTACAAGCCTTTAAAGCACATTCGTATCAAAATTGGTGTCTCTAAGAGAAACAATCTGGCTTGTAAAGCGGCAAAAAACGCACAATCTTATTTATTATTAGTACAAATACCAATATACATAAATATACGCCTGTGAAAAATTCCAAAATTAGTTATTTCTTATAAAGCATATTTTTCGATATGATATCCTATCCTTATTGTCAAAGTGAATTAAAAACAATCGATATCACAGAAATATACCATTCTTTTTTTTTATTCCTCTCCAGTTTCTTTTCATTTGTTTTTATCCTTACCAACAGAAAGCCCAAAAGGCTCATTTACACTTCATGTCCCAAAATAAAAATGAAGTGATACGGTAATCCAAACAAGAAAATCAACAGACCGCGAACTCATTGGCTTTCCTTGTGAAAAGGAGGATAAAAACTAAAGGACATCGTGTTTTCTTTATTGTCCTTTTTTTCTATTTGATTGTGACATGTCACTTCCCCTTGTTCCTCCCACATCATGGTTCGTCATGAGATTTCTTCCTCTCAATGTTAATAAACTATAGAAGGATTGTATTAGCATTTTTTTATCAAAGTTTCTTGATATTTTCCGAAAACAATATTGCAGTGAAACACGAAAGTTAAAGATATATATAGTTTTTAATAATAGAACACCTGCGTGAACGTTAGTTTTGAGCTAGCATTATTCAATATTTTGAAGATTTAGAATATATTTTTTAATGTCGTGATATATATGTGATCATTTATTGTTTTTGAATTTATTGTTATATTTATTCTTTGAATTTCATTTATTGTTTCATTTTAAAATATAGACAGCAAGTGAATTGGACAGGAATTGTCATTGATTGTGTGTGTGTGTGTGTGTGTGTGTGTGTGTGTGTGTGTGTGTGTGTGTGTGTGTGTGTGTGTGTGTGTGTGTGTGTGTGTGTGTGTGTGTGTGTGTGTGTGTGTGTGTGTGTGTGTGTGTGTGTGTGTGTGTGTGTGTGTGTGTGTGTGTGTTTTGAATAGTGTAGACAACACATAGGAACTACTCTTTTGAAATTTTATTTAGAATTTCGATTTACTATAAATGAATTAATATTTTGGCGTATTTACGCGATAATTTCCAAAAACTTCCACTCTGAGTGTTTTGGATTGTGATGTTAGAAAGAATAGGAAATTTTGCATTTATCGAATCTACGATGAATAAAATAGGCTTCCAAACTGGCATGTAAGAAAATGTTATTCCTAACTTTGAGAAATTGAGATTCTTATGAAATTGAGTGTTTCAGTACGGTAGCAATCACAAACACACATTAAAAATATAGATGATAAAAGTAATAGAGGAATTATCACTATATCGGACACCTAAGACTAGAGATCGTTCTCTGTTGTTCCTATATTTTTTAACAGCCGTAAACATTTGTGAGCATATCTTGATTCTTAAGTACGGCAAAGAACTATTTAAAAAAGGATGAGTTTAAAACTTTGAATAGATAAATGGCGAAAACTCTTGCATGAATAACAAAAAAAGATTGGCATTTATGTCTTGAAAATTAAAGGGGGGAGATAAAATCCAAAATTCACATTTTTAATTTGATTTTTGATTTTAGCGCTCTCACCTTGATTTTTTTTTTTTTTTTACATATACAATAAGCAGCTCTTCCACTTAAGTTAAATTATCGTTTACTGCATTTTGATTTAAGTGAATTCCTGTAAAATTTATATTGGAATATTCTATACATTTTAAGTTTATAACATGTTTGAAATAAAACATGGCAGTAACTTTTTTCCCTTTTTTTTTTTTTTTTTTTACTATATTCTTAAAATACAGAAGTACTACGGATGTATAAAAAAAGGGTAATTATTCTGACAAAAATTCATTTAAAAAATTGCTTTACTGAATACAGGAATGTTCATTGTTTTATTTAAAAAAAAAGAATTTCAATCCAATTTTATTTTTATATAGTTATTATAATCTGTTTAAAGAAAAATTCCATTATTTGCCAGATTTTTTCTCATTTGAATATCTATCCTATTCGTTAAATAAAATTGAAAATTATTCTGGGAAATTTGATGAAAAAGAAATACTACCCAAAAATTTCGCAAAACTCATGAACATTTATTTCGTAAAAAATATTTTAAGAAGAATCGCCCTGGTTTGTTTCATTTAAAGTTTATATTAGTTTCATCAACATCTTACAATAAAATTAATCAAAGATTGATTCAATGCGAATCTTTTAATTTTGAACCATTTTCAAGAATATATATTTAAGATAATTGAACAGGCATCCTACTCTCCAGATTTATACACCATGACAAATGCGTATATTTGATTTACAATGAAGTGAACTATGCCCTTGGCCCCCAAGCTCAATGAATCTTTGATGAAAGCGGATTCCAAAATTGGGACCTTTCCATCCCAAAGCTGACATATTACTCCTAGTATTAACACACATTCACACAAAGGATGATTTCTTGGAACGACCCTGCCTTAAAACAGATATAATTTGACCCTGAAGAATTTCCATTTCAGTTCAATACATTTCATTCCAAAAGAGCTGGATAAAACCTTATAAAAATATAACTTTTCAACCGCTTTCAAAATTTCAGCATTAATCTTCATAAAAATAACTTACTAGACAATTTTACCTAAAAGATTTCAAAACGACTGACGACTTATAAATGATTATTCAAAATCAGTCGTTTATAAATTTCTCATTATAAAAAATGCATATGCTGAAATTCGCCTTTTCAAATCCAAACAAGATTATCTTCCGGTTCCATCAATTTTATTCACGAAGAGGGCTTTCCTCCTTTGTTTTAAATGTCGACCCTTTTTCCGTTTACTGGATTTACGATTCAAAGCATATTCTTAATCTTCTTACTGGAGCATAACTCTTTTCAAGTTGGTTTGCACTTTGGAACAGATGGTGGATATAAACTTCTCTTCCTCTTAAATCCACTCAAACGCTTTGCCAGAGAAAAATCCAGCATTCGGCGAGAGAAAAAAATAGGAGGTGAGCTTAACTAACAGGATTACCTAGAAAGCATCTTCTCGCATTGGAATCATAAACCTAGAAAATAAAATTTCTGTTGCTCTAAGATAGACTTATTGAGAAAACTTTGAAAGAAATAATAATAATAATAAAATAGCAAAGAGCTCTGTGGCACTTCAGACATAGAATTCTGTACAAGTATAGGCGCCTACGTGATCCGGTTACAGATAGCCTTTCTGTAGTTTTCGTGGGTGTGATCATTTAGACCTTTGATATTTTCATTCGCTCTCCAATAACTGCTGTCTGGGCTTTTAGGCTGACAAGTTACTTGGAAGCATCAACATCATTATTCATTAGTTTTTATTTACGGCTCAGTTTCTCCTGCTGATATCTTTATCTCTGTCTTTTCAAAGAATCATGTGCTCTTTTGACATTTACCTTTTCAGAGAACCGATATAAAATGCTTATTCTCTTTCTCATTATCATGATAGTTACTTCAAATGATTAAATGTTTAGTAGAGATAAAACTACTTATAATCATCTGCTAATAAGATGAAAGAGCAATCTCCTTAAATGAAATAAGAAAATTAAGACGTTCTCACCTCTATACTTCGCATAATTTCAGCCAAAATTATTTAACATATGATCAGATTTTATTGAATATACAAATTGAATTGAGATAGAAAGCACCCAGACAAATCAAGCTTATATATGAAATTGTAATCGGAAACGCCAGCCAGATGAGATAGGAGGCACTGTTGTTGGATTTCAGGCTAGTCATTTAAAGCTTCGTTCGAATAATCCCCATCGCCACTACGTATGTCAACAAAATACATATTATTAAAAATGTATGTCAATGTATGCCACGACCGGAAATCAGAACTATCTGCAAAAATCTCTTTCTTGCCATGAAACTAACTGCACAGGGAAGAAATATTACAAATTCTTAATACATTGTGAAGGTAAAATTATATAAATTTATTGTTGCGTGAAACCTTATAATGGAAGGTATCCCCCAAAATGAAATATTCTAAATTGTTTATAATTCATGCTTTCGAGATCTAAAAATAAGGTTACTTAAATTACGGGGTTAATTAAATTAAAGAGTAATTTATGAGTAATACCTATTACTTACGCATTTTAATCATTATAGATGCATACAAAATATTATTTTTGCACTGCACAAAAAGTTCAGCATAAAACATATCAAAAGTGCCAAAAAAAGGAAAATCGATTATAATCTAAGCAAACATTTCCAAACTTCAAATAGCTACTACTCAAAAAGAAAAGTGATTGCAGTGCTTTAATCGAAGAAAACTTAATAATAGTTTTCAGTTCAGCTCGTAGAGATCTTTTCGCTCAAATTTATTTTGAAAGGAAAGGAATCAATTAAGTTAGAAGATGGATTAGAATAAAAATTCTGTGATTTTTTTTAAAAAAAAAGATAGAATTTTCCATTTAATTGTGCTTTCTATCGTTGAATTTAAGAATTAAAGTTATTTTTTATGATAGTTTAGAAGAAAGGTATACTTGTAATAAAGCGTCAACAATTTTCTCAAGATTGAAAAGATATCTTATTTTGATCTCCTGGATTCTTTCACTTCGTAGACCCTTATTATTTTCTGTTTCCTCTGTCTGATTACTGCACACTTTATTCTTAAGGCTTCTTTCACACGTTTCAACTCAGAAGCCCTTTCAGTAAGTTTCGAAATTACTTTGAAACCACGTTTTCATTTTTGTATCTGCCTTTCCGCCCTCATTTTTTTTCCTCTGTTAGAAGTTTATTATGTGCAGAATTTTAGGATGAAGTATTTTCTTTTTATTCGTCAACATAAAATTTACGCTATAACTTCGTTTTTTTATGAATTGAGATAAAACAAAACGGTTTTATTATATATATGAAAAATATGAACAATATAGGACGCAATCAAAAAACAAAAATACTGAGATATTGAGAAAGATACTTTTATAATACGACATTTGATAAAAAAAAAAAAAAGGAAATATTTCTAAGTAAAAGATAGTCATTATTTACGTCCAACAGTTGTTAGACCCCCGGTCCACATGCTCAATATAAATTCATAGAAAAATATTTTGGATGAATATGTCAATTCTTTGAAAAAAATTATCATAAGAAGATATGAACATGCAAATAATATAATTTTAAAAGTATCTCATATATGTTCCAAAGGAGCATGGTAGCTAATCTATTCGAGAAATATTCAATTCTATTCAATCTTTCCAGCAGACTAATGCATTTTTATTACAGTTCGCAATTGAATTGTGTTACAAATACATATATTTTTTTAACCATCTAACTTCAAAATGCATGTTACTTGGCGTGGTTACATTCTCAATGATTAATATTCATTTTATCAGAAATAAACTTTCTATATGTTTGTTGCCAAGGAATAAAATATCAATGGATTTAAAAAAATTGATGATTGAGTAGTCTCTTAATTTGCGAAAAAATCATAAAAAAGAAGGAATTCATTCTATTCCATAAAAAAAATCTGATATATGACGAGCGATGAAAAACTAAAACAGGCATTAAATTTTGAATTTTTTTAAATAAATGACGTGAAAATGCTTTTTATCTGGAGATTATTCTTAGCTGCTGTGTTCTAATAAATGCCTATAATATCATCTTTGATTATCTTTGAAATAAAATATAACAATAGCTTACCGAGAAAATTTTTAAAAATAAGAAAACTGCGATCAGAAATTTGCCAACAGAAAATGTGTTCTCAATGTAGGCAGGTGCCTTAAATTCGTCTTTAGTAACTGCATATTAAATAACTTTATAAACAGAATCTTGACAGCTCTACTTATTTTCATTTTAACAGAACTTCAACCAATGTAGATAGTGTGTTATCTAGCAGTAGTTCTTCAACCAATTTAAAAGGTGCATTATCTAGTATTATATCTTCTTTAGCGTTAAATAGGAAGAAATCTAAATGTTGTCAGATTTACCATTTTAGGAAAATGCAAATTGCGTAAACATTCTTTTTTTTCTCTCTCTCATATCCATTTTTTAAGGTGTAACGACACATCTAGTGTTCGGGATATTTGGTACATCAACGAACAACTGAATAACATTAAAATTAATGTTGTGCTTTCGTTTACTTAAATTACTCGTAAATATTATTGAAGCGTAAATATATCATTCCAGATTCATTCTTTAACATTCATATATGAAAACGACAACATAAAACGCATTCATCTCTCTGCATAACAAAAGAAAAGTTACCTCAAAGAATGGGCGTAGGAAACCGAGGATTCTGTATTGACATTTCCAGCGCTGTAGCGACATTCATTTTCCAAGAAGAAATATTGCGTTCGAGAAGACGTAATGAAATGGAATCGAATGAGGTAAGGAATATTCATGTGGCTTTCTTTCCGAATTTCCAATTCCATGAGGAATATATCTTTGAAATTGTATATTTCTTCGAAAAAAAAACTTCCTCCTCCGCAGCAAAGTAAAACTAGAAGAATAGGCAAAACAATATTTGATTTATGAATCGGATTTTGAGTTAGAATTGTTTAAATTCTTATCCGTGTTTATGTCAAGTGAATAAATGGGTATTTCAGTGTTGGTTTCATAGAGAAAAACAAAGAAGCGGAATTCTAAGGATTGCGTTAGTTAAAAATGATAACCTAAACAATTCGCTTAATGTAATTATTATATAAATAAGACAGCTAGATAAAACTGTTGCTAAAAACGATTAAAATGAAATATTACTTTAAATAATTTAATAATCTGAGCGATTTTTTAAGAATTCGATTGTTGCCCAAAAAACAATATATATATAAGAGCATTCTATTCCCTTACTTTCACAAAATGGCATGTTTTATGCTTAACTTCGTAATATGATCAAGATAACTGAGTATGCATTTTGCCATTTTCTTTTGACTAATTTGGTCGTCAAGTTCCATGTTCAAAAAACATATGAAATTTCATTTTTATCGCTTTTTATGCATCATGTTTACATGCACAACGTTTCACCAACAAAGTTCATACAAACGTTCATTGAAAATAACTTGAATGTACTGAACAATTCTCAATTATAAAACCAAAGTACTTTAACGCATTAAACATATAAAATCTTTTGATTAAGTTTTTATGCAGCATTTTTTTTTTCAAATTCAAATTTTGATCATTTTTTGAAAATCCATAACAAATATCCGAAAGAACTCTTCTTTTGTTCCAATCCAGCTTTGTTAATATTTCCAACTCATTTTGAAGAACATGTTGCGGTGTCTGTCTGATAAACTATCAACCATCAGACCATCGCAGCCCCTTTTATATCAGTAGATAAAATTATGAAGTCTTAAATAGCTAATTTTGGCATTCTAAGATAGCTAAATTCATAAATACACCTCTTTTACAATGATTTCTTTGCGAATGTGCAGTATAATGATTGTTTCATTTAAGTACTAATTTCTTAAACTTGAATCATTTGATAGTAAAAATCAATATCGGAAAGTGGCAGCTAAAAGGTTAGAAACACCCTACAAGGAATGTTCTAATCTTATTGCTTCTAACTCACCCTTTTGCGTATAAAATCGTCCAAAAATGATGAACATGAAACTATGAAACAAATAGTATAAGTTTTGAAATCTTGTAATCACGGTCTGTACGTATGTGCTGTAAACAGATATATGTACCAATAATATATATATATATATATATATATATATATATATATATATATGAAATAAAACCGAATATGATTATCCATCCACTTCTTCTCCGAGAAATCATATGAACCTTTTACAATTGGAAAACATTTTTAAAAACATTTTAAAATTCTGGTATTTTCCAGCATAGTAGGAATTATTCCTTAATTTGATAACCAGTTTAATCAAATTCACTTCTGAAGAATGCCTCATATGGTATCAACAGTAAATTGAAATAAAACGAGTGACTGTAAACTAATTTCTAAAAGCCTTAACATATTGAATAGTCATCCACAACACACAAAACTATACAGAATTTTAGAACTAATGCTCATCAAGAAGTGAATAAAAAATCGATTATAAGAATTAATTTCCACAAATATGGAAATTAAACAAAAGCTTGAAATAAAATATTACATTTAATTTACTTTTATCAACGTCCCGTTTCAAAACAAAACTAAGGCTATTTTGGGACGGAACTCGTAATTTTGAACCGTGATCAGACGAAAAAAACGACACCTGAGGTGACACACCATTTTCCAAACTTCCACACCACACCAACAGGAAGGCACTTGGCCCCGACCGAGTTGGAGTGCACCAGACCCACTTACGAGGGTTCTTCGGTGGGATCACGTCTCCAATCTGAGACCCTCCGGTTCCAAAGCCGAAACCGTATCACTAGGCCACCACGGTCCAAAGAAGGGCTAAGAGTATATATTAATTAACTCCTGAAATTCCAAATTTTCCTGATTTTCCTAAGAATTGATTATTGAAATTTTATTTTAGGTTATATTTTTAAAAAAAATTGGTTATTTAACTGTAAATGTAGCAAAATCTTCAAGATTCAATTTCTAAAATGATTGCTTTTTTTATATTCAGCCAAAATACTTTAAGTAAAGGATTGAGATAAGAAAATTTCGGTCGATGGGAAAACTTTTCTGGAAAGCCTCAATCTGTTAGCTCCAGAGAGACGCGGAAACTTTTCAAAGACAAACACCTTAAGCTCTCTCGGGAGATGAAAAGAAGGCAGCCGAGGTTTTCGCCTTTAAATTTTTTTGTGCAGCTTTTATGAAAAAAAAAGTAAGAAATAATGCAATTGAATCTATTCAAGGCATTTTTAAATCTCTGTGAGAAAAGCTGGACGAATATATGAAAGAGCATATAAGATGCTTTCACTTAAATTTTGCTTTTAAAGTATAAAGCTTTTCGGTACACATTTTTTTTTCTTTAACTTGTTTTATTCCAAAACTCTTTTATTTATCTTTTTCAAAGAAAATTACATTAATAGGAAAACAAATGAAATATGAAAAGAAATTTGAAATGTTAAATTTATAAATAATAATTTAAGTTTCTGTTAGATTTAAATTTTATTTTTAGTAAATAATTCATTTTTATTAGTTTTATAAATATTATAGCAGCAAGTTTATATTCAGGTGTAACAAAATTAAAGGCTCTACTACTATATAGAAATAAATAAATAAATAAGTGCCCTTCAAAAGGGAAAATCATAAATAATATTTGAAAATTTATTAATTCTCTGTCAATAGTAAACTTTCTAAAAAATATTTAACAAAATTATCTGCTTGAAAAGCTTTTTTTTTATCTAAGGATATTTATTTTTTATATGAGCTTTCTCTAAGACTACTATAATCTGCAAAGGAATCTAAAAATTAGTTTGAAAACACGAAGTATAGATTATTTTGCGGGAAAACTAGTTTATTCACTTGAAATCAATTCTTGGGATATGTAACAAAAAATACTTTAATAATTATTTGAATATCTGAAAATAATTTTTTTCAAATATCCAAATGGCAAAAAGGAAAAAAGATAGTATCCTTACATTTTTCGATGCCTCCTTCTGATAAAGGGTTCAATCACTTTATGCAGCTTTGTAAAGTTTGCATAAAATTTTTATGCTTTTATTTATGGAAATAATATCGTTGGTCAAATATCGGGAAATTGTATTCCATTCTTCTATTTTCATGGAGTTTTATTTCTTAGAGGAAAATGAATTGTGCAATGGGCCTTCTTAAAACATTCTAAATATATTACTAGAGTCTGATATATGACGAACTTTGTCATTACACTATTCTTCAAGCCTTTTTCCTTCAGAAAAATCACCCACAAACTGAGTTCATAGGGTCCATTAAATTAAATCCTTCGCCAAAAGTTCCTATGCTATGCTTCACAAAAAATTAACCTCCTTACCACTACGCGTTTTCCAAATATGTATCGAAAGCATACAGAGGAGTACAGTTGCTAATATGATTCCTTTCCAAACAATGATTTCAACTATGTGAAAAGGATTAACTTACCTTGAGTGGACAAAACGCAGCCTGCTTTCTCCATATAAAGATTTCTTGGTTGCTCCATGAATTGAATTAACTGTTACAAAGTAAAGAGAATATATCCAATCTTCCTGCTTTGAAAAATGTTATTCTTATAACCATAAAAGAAACTGGCTTTCTATGATGTATTGGACAAAACTTATAATCCAGATCACCATGTGCAAAGATCTGCAAACAGATTGCCTAAACATTATTGTTCTAGAAGCAGCATCGAGATTCCAATGGAGTTCTCCAGTCATTAATATGCAGAAATGCGTTTGAAACCACAAAATGATCATTCGCAGGTGTATTAATTCCCATGCAATATTGGTTAGTTTTCTTAGTAATGGCACTTATACTCTGGATTTGTTCTCATGACCTGGAATCACTCGAAATACACTTTAGAATCGAATAATGTGTGTGTTTAAGACAACGAAACTTCAATATTGCCGATTTATTAACTTGGTTCATTATCGAAGGAATTCTGAAAGCTCGTTTTTGCTGTAATGAATCACACACGATTTATTTTGTTAAGAACCGCAACTCTATAGATGAATTTTTCTAAATAAAAAAATAGTTCATATTCACATTTCATTCAAAAATTTTACTTCTTAAGTATTTAATGAACAAGTTACAAAATATATGTGATTTTGTTCCTCTGAGTATTCTTTAAATTATATACATCAATTTTTAAAATATCAGCGATAATACTATAATAATTTGTGTTTAATTGTACGTTTTAATTTAACTATGTTTACCATTGAGTATACCTATAGTTAAGGAATACAATAAAATCTTTCACTGTGGGCAGGTGATTCATTCTTGACTTATGTCCAACTGAATTTTTCCGCTTGTAATATATCTGTTCTGAAATTAACTAGAATCCAGTTAAAATAACCAGAAATCAGTCAATAAATCTTGTTGGGTTTACTTTCTCGTGCAAACGACGTGAACATTGTCGACAATCTTTTTCGTTTTTCTTTTCTTTCTTTTTTTTTTACGTAAATGTGTATTATCTTACGTTTTCTTGCTTGGTCTTAAATTTTGTGTTTCTCCATGAAAATTTCTCTTAGCCTCAAAACATTTTTTCAACTCAAATAAATTCATAGAATCTAATACATTTATTTTTTGCCGGCGTCCTGGCATAGGGGTAGCGCGTCTTCCCCGTGATCTGGGCGTCCCGGGTTCGAGTCCCGGTTTGGGCATGGTTGTTCTTCTGTTGTTCTATCTGTGAGATGTGTGAATGTGCCCTCCTGTAAAAAGGGGTTGTGCAAGCGAATGAGTGATGCGTGAGTGGCAAAGTCGTACTCTTGGCCCTAGTTGGCGCTGCTATAAAAAATAAGAGACGTTCCCCTCAGGCTTAAATCGCTGTCCTCGTAACAGCGGGCTTGTCAGTGGCAAGTGCCATAAGAAAAGAAACAAACATTTATTTTTTACTTTTTCTTATACGAAATATAGAGGGAGTAATGTAATCGTCAAAAAATTCATATCGATGAATCTCCCCACTTCAGTCCCTCCTGAATTAGAAAACCACATATTTAGTTTTATACCTGTCTATCTGTTTATGACAAAGATAACACAAAAACGCTTTGAGTTAAACAATTAAATTTGGTACGGGCCTTTACACCAGATTTGTAGATTTCTATCAATCTTTGAATCAAATACATTCTGAAGAAGTATGCCTGTCCAGTTGTCTGAATATAAATAAATGCGAAAACAACAAAACGGAGAGGTGTTTAAAATCTGGTATATAGATTTTAAATCTGAAGTGTAAATATCTATCAGATCTTGAGCAAAATTTATCGAGGTATTGACTGTCTGTCTGGCTGCACTCTCAGAAACATGGGAACATGATAATTCAAAAACGCAATGACTTAAATGTATCAAATTTGTTATGGGATTTTGTAGTTCATGCCAAATTTTGATTTTAGTTGGTTGGTAAGTCAACCAACTGACTCTCCGACCCGCCACGAAGGCACACGTATTTACACCATAAGGCTGAATGACCGGACCGCCGCAACAGCAACACTGGCGGGAACTGTGGTTGAGTCCTAAGAGCCATCACCGGCCACGGTACAACCCTCCTCGAAGAAGTACGTCCCGTCATCGATGGTGGCGAGATCCAACCACCATGCCGGAAGCATCTCATCCTCATTTCGAGGTGCCCCCCTGGGGTTTAGTTGGTTAGTGAAAATAAATGAAAACAAATTCGATTATAGAGTACAATTAACCTCATGCCAGAGATTGATTGCCAAAATATCATCAATGATCATACAATATATTTAGCAAAAATGCTAAATTTACGAAAAAGATCAATATTTCATGACTATTGTTCGCCAATGCTATGAAAGACATTGGCGGCGGCTTTACACAAAGTCCAAAATTTTATGTGGGATGAATAGAATAACTTCTTTATAAAAAATATGCAAGTAAGTTTTGGGGAGACTGTAATTTGTGAGTAAGGGAGTAAAGTCTTAAAAGAACAAAATTTGGTACGTTGTCGCTGCACCAAATTCATAAATGCGTGTTAAATTCTGATCCAAATTTCACCTTCAATTGTTGTCTGTCTCTCTGCCCTTAGATACGATCTCTGTTTACGATTTCCACTTTGCACCAAACATTGGATCGAATTCGAAAATAAGTTGATTGTTCGTCTAAATATGCGCATGTATGGGTGTAACGTAACAAGGTGCAATAATTTAAAAAAAAAATTGTTTGTACTTAACCTCAACAATGAAGATCTGTATAAAATTTTAAACAAAATGCATTAAGGGTTAAAAGAATTTTTCTTTTTCTATTTTTATGTATCTGAAATTGATAGCATATAAACTCAATAATTTAAGGAAATTAAATGCTACTTGTGTACTTTAAATCGCAATTTGAGATGTATCGAATTTTGGAAGAAATTCATCAAGAGAAAAAATTGCAATCAATCTTAAACGCAGATTTTAAGAGACTTTTATGTGGGAGTATAAGCGAAAGTTGAGCTGGAATGCTGACGTTTTCACTTTAGAATACGCTTATAACTCTGCGGATTTTTTTAAAAATTGTTTTTGTATTTTCAATTAAGTTTTCAAATAAAAAGCTAAAATGAAAGAATCGCTATAAAGAAAAATATAAAGTGACCTTATTACATTTAATTCCAAATATAATTGAAGCAATTAAATATAAGGCTCGTATATAGAGATGATTTAGTTAAATAATTCTGAATCAAATTTCTATTTGAAAAAGGCTTTAAAATTATCAAATGGTATCAAGACAAAAGCAAATGAACTTTTTTGTTACAAAATGATATACACACATAACTTGAAACTTCCTTTAATTAATTCTAATAATTTGATTGTAATTTTACACTTTATTTGACATAATTTTGAAAAGTAACATAAAAAAGAATAATTTTTCATAGCTGTGTTCTTGGTCAACTTGATTCAAATACAAAGATGAAGTTTTTAAAAACTGCTTTCAACTGGAACTTTATTTAATATACACAAGTCTTAATACAGGTTTACAATATGATATAATCCGCTTTTATTTCAATGATAGTTTTGAAAGATATTTGAAATTTTTAATTTATTATTCAATTTTTATCACTTATTTGTTTTATTTATGCGAATGAACTTCTCACTTTGTCATGAGTAAAAGTTCAGTTTCTTTAAATTTGCCTAAACTATATTTCCCAGTTTATATATAACTTTATTCTGACTTTATATGGTAATAGAAGCTTATGGAAATTTATAGCTCGAATAAACCCAGTTGTAGAAAAAAAACTCTTTGGTCTTTCTACTGTTTATATTTTACATAAATGTGCAATTTTGAACGTCGCGGCTTTCAGAAAGGCTTCCTATAAAAACAACAAACAGAAATCGCTCGTCCGAAGGTTGTTAAATCCAATCTGCAATTTTTAATTTATTATTCAATTTTTATCACTTATTTGTTTTATTTATGCGAATGAACTTCTCACTTTGTCATGAGTAAAAGTTCAGTTTCTTTAAATTTGCCTAAACTATATTTCCCAGTTTATATATAACTTTATTCTGACTTTATATGGTAATAGAAGCTTATGGAAATTTATAGCTCGAATAAACCCAGTTGTAGAAAAAAAACTCTTTGGTCTTTCTACTGTTTATATTTTACATAAATGTGCAATTTTGAACGTCGCGGCTTTCAGAAAGGCTTCCTATAAAAACAACAAACAGAAATCGCTCGTCCGAAGGTTGTTAAATCCAATCTGCAATTTTTAATTTATTATTCAATTTTTATCACTTATTTGTTTTATTTATGCGAATGAACTTCTCACTTTGTCATGAGTAAAAGTTCAGTTTCTTTAAATTTGCCTAAACTATATTTCCCAGTTTATATATAACTTTATTCTGACTTTATATGGTAATAGAAGCTTATGGAAATTTATAGCTCGAATAAACCCAGTTGTAGAAAAAAAACTCTTTGGTCTTTCTACTGTTTATATTTTACATAAATGTGCAATTTTGAACGTCGCGGCTTTCAGAAAGGCTTCCTATAAAAACAACAAACAGAAATCGCTCGTCCGAAGGTTGTTAAATCCAATCTGCACGTGCATGTATTCGTGATATTGTCATCGTTTCCAGCTAAGGTGGTGCATGCAAAATGAGGTTTCATTTGCAGAACTTGGTGCCAAACAGTTTTGAAAAAGCTGTTTTAAAAAAATAATACATGGTTATTCATAGGTGAATTTAGTTAGATATTTGTCAATATTTTCGAAAAGTACCATTTGTCGTTGTTTCAGAAATTTATAAGGCATTCCATAACCATATATTTATTCATGAAACTAAGAGCACTACCATTATGTAAATTCCCTGCGACATTTACGTTTTGCTGATTCACAAACAACTGAAGATATAATTTTTTTTTTTTTTTTTACAATTGCATAATAAATCATGGTAGATAGTTCCACAAGTGTCAACATAATATACGTAAAAAATATAATACTTTTAAAAATTTATAATCATAATAAATACAATACAATTCTTTATTACGATTGATCACAATAAGCGCAGCAAAAGCTGGGATCATAAATAACCTCATGAATTTTTCACAACATTCACAAATATATAAATCACAGAAAAATTCTCAAAATCACAAATTCGCGAATTGATACTCAGATTGAAGAGAAGATGATCTGGTTATCAACTGATAATAGTTACTATAAATTGATCTGCTAGAACTTACTAATAAACACTCAAGGAGTAATATGAAAGACCTGTTAATGACAAGAAGAAAAAGCCAATCAACTTCCCCAGATATCTGAATAAAACCTGGAAATAGATAATGACTGCAATTCGGATAGTCTTGGCACCAATAGATTCGGTAGCGTAATAAGTATGTTACAGGCCATTAAAGTTATTTCTTAATAAATATTATGTAATTATGAAGAAATGATAAGGAAGATGTGGTACGTAATTAGTTGCGGACAACTGAATTTCCTTTCACATAAGGATAATTTTACTTTATGGGTAATCACCTATATAACGGATGTAATTGGAATTTGTTGAGCTGGTTATTAATAGACTTGTTACAAGAAAATAGAACATTAAAAAAATAATAAGACATGTGAATGGTAAAAGTGACAAAAAATTATTGGATTAAAAACAAAAAGGAGAAGTCTAAAGCTGTGATTGAGAATTTTTCTAAATATATGGTTAGCTATTCCGTCATAATAACATCGATAAACACAGAAGTTATTAAATAATTTTGAAATTATTTTTCAGTGTTATGTAATGTAGAATTCCCACTGTTGTTTTAACAATATTGTATAATATTCGACATTTAATAAAAGATTTAATTTCTTGGATTAAAATCACAAATTAAATAAATTATTAACTTGAAGTTCATATTTTTGTATCGGAATTTTACCGTATCAGTGCTTTGAAAAATGCCTGTGATTTTTTAATATTGTTGCACATTGTGCAATATTGTTCATATGATACTCGTTATTCAGGCTATTGTACAGTATTTTCCAAAATATTTTACAATATTGTGGAATGTCTGAGGTATTTAGCGTTTTGCATTTGTAAGGATGGACTAAGAATGAATAAAGTATTTATTATAGTCAATATTTGCTCTTTCATCATTAGAGAATTTAGTAGACCAAGATGAATAGAAGAAAAAAATCTTGCTGGCAGAAAAAACACAAAAAGCGACGTTGTAATAACTGAAAAAAAAAGCCGACTGAAAAAAATTTATAAAATTATTATATCATCGCTATCTGCAGAAATTGCAGCAGAAGACATGAACAAATGAAACTGAGTTTCCAAAAATAATAGAAATCGAAACTTGAAACATAATATCTTAAATGAAATATATTAATTTCTGCACATCAATGTAAATTTTATGCAATGGCAATCTCACAGTTGTATGCATAGCATTTTTCTACGTTACACAAACCATGTCCACTCTGAATTTTTTTGAAAGGGCGCCCCTGTTTTTCATTTTTAAAAAATGACAATATAGGCTTAAAAATGAACGAATTTATAAATAACTGTTATAAAAACTAAGCAATAAATATGTATTATTATAATTACATACAATTACAATAATTTGAGTAAGAAATTATTTATACATTTTTTAATATGGGACAAATTAAACAAATTCTCATAAAAATTTTTGGTGAAAAATTATCATTTCAAATACGGAATTCAATTCCAAATAATATAATTTAATATTATTTCAAATTGATTTCTGCGTGAAAAAAAGTCGATTAATAAGCAACAGCACCCATCCCAGGTTTTAAATTTTACAAACAGAAGAAAAACTGGTTTTTTCTCAACCAAAAAAAAAAAAGAAATCTTCTCAACCAAATTTTCACATCTTATTTGTAATTAAACCTCGTATTCATACATGATGAAGAAAAATAATCGGAAATGTTCATTATTAATTGTGAAAATGTAATTTGTCTCTCTCACTTGTAGAAATTGAAAAATTATAACATATAGTATTTCTTCTGAAATGGAAATATATTAATTTCTTTAAATACATTTAAGGTGATATTTGGCACTATAAATTGCATACATTATTAGATATCAATGAAATCAGCAAAACATATTAGACAAAGATCTTCTGTCAAAGGATAATATTTATTAATAGATATATGTCTCTTTATTTAAAAAAAATCGCTTCTGAAATGGTAACTTATTGAAGAAAATGAGGGCTATGAAAAATTCAACATAATTATATCAAAAAATCCTACTATATATGTGAAGAAAATAGCTCACATACAGAAGAAAAAATCTCATTTTATAACATTTGAATATTCCATTCATATTTTTAAATGCTATCATATTTTTAATTAAACTTTAATAAACTGTATCACCACGATTTAGTAAAAGTCAAGCATATTTTTCTCTAAAAGTATTTATTACAAAAAGTGGTAACACCATTCTCCCTGGAACTGTAGAAAAAGAAGGATCATCATCATCAAAATAGGCACAAATAATTTTTTAATGAATATGTAAAACTGTAATTTCAAGTATAGAATTCCTTTAAGGAAAAGAATTATTTAAGATTGTTTTTTAATAACAGCTAAATTGATACATATTTATAGAAATTTAAATTTTGGCCACTAGCCTTTCCAAAGAATGGCAGCATAATTCATAATCGAACTGAAACAATGCCATGCAAAGTACACTTTTCAATCAATCCTTGTTATGAAAATTCTTTAACAAGCAGTCGATATTTATTCTCCTAAAACAAGTTCTTGGTTATTAATAACTAAACACCCATAAAAAAGTCATCAATAATAATAAAGCAGGATTCTAGTAAATTGCACATGTTGTGGTAGATTATCAACTAGATAGATTAGAAGTTGTCTAGCTCCGCTTGGTTGGGAAGGGACTGCAAGCAGGTAAATTATAAAAATATATATTATGTAAATTATAATTCAAAAATGCAATATGTTTCAGCATCAATTTATTTTTTAAATATAAATTATATTAATCATAAAATATTTGGATATTATTAACACTTTGTTAAGTGTAAATTATCAGTACTATGGCCTATCTGTTTCAGTATGTTCACCTTTTTTTTTACAGTATTTTCAGTCTCTGAGTATCTTGTTAAATAATAATGTGTATGAATATGAATGCTGCATTTTCATGATTCATAAGTAATTATAAAACATAAGTATACGCATTTTCGCAAAGTTACTAAAATAAAAATGTATCCTAAAATAAATTTTTAAACCGTCGAAAAATTAAAATAGGCTGAAATGTTAAATTATATTAAACAGTTTAGTAAAATAAGGGCCTCGGAATATGCACTATTAAAGACCACAAAATATTTCAATCCGCCATTGAGTACCTGAATGTATAAAAAGAATCATACAAAACCAGTTGCAGATAAGCACGTAATCAAGTATTCAGAACAAATTTCAAAATGTAACAAAAAAAAAATAGTATTAAACAATGCCAAAAAACGCTATTATATTTTGATCATTATATAATTGATTTTAGACTTATTACGTAGTATTTAATACCATTTAACCCTACTTAACAAATGGTGGCATATCTTGGTTTATACTGCCTAGGTAAACATAGCTGGCTCTTGAGTCGTTTTGATTAAATCTCAGTTTGCATCTCGAAATTTGAACGTAAAACATTCTTTTACACCATAAAATATCAATATTGTTTACACTTCATGTTTTATTATTTCAGTGCAAATTATTTTACTCCAATTGATCCATTTAAAATGTATGGTGTATGTTTTAAGCATTCTACAATGTTCAGTTATAGACTGGCTAAGAATCTGCCGAATGAGCAAGCCAGTGAATCCGGATCATTGAGCTCGCTTCATTCTTGAGAGGTATCACGTGGTGGGAACTGCTCAATCTCCGTTCCAGCTAATCAAGATCGAAGGGGAGACTTCATTAATATAAATCGCAAACACGATGGAAGATGTCATTACCGTCACAGGAAAATGGAGACCTGGATCCCCGACGTACTAATTGCCAATAAATCTTGCTGGCCTGTAGCTAAAAAAATCAATAGTAAAATTCTTGTTCTTGTATTTTTTTAGTAGATTTAGGGAAGTTTTTAGGATGGCTGTTTTTGTTTATAAAATTAATTCTTAATAAAAGATTTAATACCTAGAAGATTTAAATTTTCTATAATACAAAACATTAAGAAAATACATCAAATACCTGTAAATACCACATTATAATAGGAATATAACGTACATCGGCTTAATTTGTGTATAAATAATTAATAATTATTTTAAATAATCATTTTTTTAAAGTTTTTTTAACTTTAATTTACCGGAAAACTGCATGGCGACTAGGAATTAACATTCGCATAAAAATTTTCAAGGACATCTAAAAATAATAATAAAACAATTTTTTCAACAAATTTTAAACTGAAAATCTAAAATGACTTATTCAACTTGGTCCATAATTTATGGTTGAAATTAAGTTCAATGATTTGCTAAAAGTTTTCGATTCACTAGTAAATGTAATTACTGAAATAAAGAAGAACGGATTTTAACTACGTTACTTCAATATAAAAAAGATCTCAGTAATATAAACCAATTATAGTAATAATTACAATCTAAAATTCATAGATTACTTAAGTTAACATTTCTAAAACTTATAACTCAACATATTCAAGAAGTATTCAAATTATCTATGCAATCGATCTCAAAAAATTCGTTAATAATTTTAATCTTTAGGATATGGGCTTACAGGAAACTAAAATATCCTTTTAAATCAGCATTTTAAAGAAGTAACAAGCATTTTCCCCAATTAGAAGATATTTTCTATCTTCCTTGCCGCCAGAGAAATTGAAATTCTCACTTCATCAAGTGTTTATCTATTAATCACAAATATTGAAATGCAAAAAACAATATAATAAAGCGATAATAAAGTGATTTAAAAAAAGCAGAGATCTTTTTAACAGCAAAAATAAAACATTTATTGTTTTCATATACTCTTGATAACCAGTTCACAAACAAAAGTAAAAGTGCTAATGATACATCTGTATAGCTCATAAAGAAAAATTTTTAATGTTTTTAATTTTTAATTTTGCTATACTTTTGTTAAAAAGAAAAACTTTAAGAAGATTTTTTTTTTTTTTGTAGAATATAATACTTATCCTTCTTTCATTCAGCCTATATTTCAAATAGAATTCTCTGAAATTAAATTGCAAAAATTCATTTTTCTTTGTAGAATTAAAAACTTTTATAGATTTTTTTGTTTTGTTTGATTTTTATGTGAAATTTCTTATATACTAAACGTTTACTAAAAATTAGCCTTTATTTAAAAATAATGGCCAGCAATATCGATTTACTTCATTTGCAAAAAAATATTTTAATATTCAGGGGGATATTTAATATTCAGCGGTTCAGGTATTGTTATATATATATATATATAATTTAATATCAAAGTGAAAACTGTCAAATAGAATATGTAGTAAAACTTATAAATGAGAAGTAAAGACACATATAAAAATATGTTCGCAACGACTTTTCTCTTTCTTTAGCAAATTCCATTTACATCCATTTTGCATAGTTATAAAAATAATTTTAAAACGCATTATGATGCTTGAAAGAAAGCAAAATAAGTTTTACGAATTGAAATTTTCCATAATTTTATCTAATGTTTCATTACAGATTTTAAGGAGAAAAAACTATATAAAAACTCAGGTGAAAAGAATTTTACTAAATGGAAATTCCTGAAAATTTTATGAAATGCCACAAAATTTTATGTAACAAAAGATGTTCTGTATTCTGCTAAAAGTATTAATAAATTTATCTTCCAAATATCTTGGATTTTACTTAAAATGTTAAATTTAAAAGTTTTGTGCATTTTAATAGCGCAGAACATGTTTTAATCATTAAAGGGGCAAATTTAATGACACTTTAATCTGCTCCAAATCGACAAAAATAACTTTCATTGTGTGTGTGTGTGTGTGTGTGTGTGTGGTGTAATGATATCTCTTAATCTCATTTAAATATTAGAGTTTATTTCCTAATTTTATCTTAATTATTAACTTCATATCTCATATTAACGTCATTCTAAAATGTTCTCTTATTTATTGATCCAGTTCTCCCTTTTTCATTTAATTAATTCAACACGCGCTCTGCAAAATTGCTGAATTCAGTCGGTTCTCACACTCCGAGTGAAAGCAAAAAAAAAATCCTTAATATTTGCAACATTCTTTTAAAGATACCTAAATTTCCCTTCCTAAGTCTAAACGGGTCAAAGAAATCCCTATTAAAATCTCATATTAAAATGATAGAGGGAAAGAATTTCTGTCTCTTCAGCTCTTGTGATCACGATGTAAACTGACGTATCTCTTACAGCTTTTTATCTGTATAAATTATGAATCAGGAATGAAATAATTCGAAGAGAAAAAAATTCAAAAGTTTCTTCTATTCGGCCAAGCAACTGCTAATATATATATATATATATATATATATATATATATTAGAATTAAAGATTTTTGAAATTTTACAGTATGCAAATATCTGGAAAAAGAAAGAGATAAAAAAGTGTGAAGAAAGGAGCAAAGATCTTCCCTAATCTTTCAGCGTTCTTTCTAATAAAAGTGTAATATTCTCTCCATTTTGCCTCATAACCTTGAACGTCATAAGTGATCGGGGATTTATCTTTAGAGTCCCGCACGTGAAAGTATATTGTTTCATTGCATAATTAGAAAGCATAATATTTATTTTGGGAGGATTTTTTGTTCGATTGAAACTAAATTTGACAAGGAGCTATAATTTTTGTTCCATATCAAATTTCATTTATTTAGATTAGTGCATATTTGAACTATCACATTTATATGCATGGGGAAGAACAGACCCTTTGATGGATTTGATTCAAAATTTGACGGGGATTTCCGTCTGAATTCTTAAAACAATGTATCAAAATACGCCTATTCAAGTCGTTGCCTTTCTGAATTATTGAGTTTACATGCATGCGAAAGCACAGACCGACAGATGGTCAACCGTTTGACATATTTAGTTCAAAATTTAATAAGCACTTATACTTTAGATGCTAAAACTGTGTACCAAATTTTATTCATCTAGCTCTTAATTCTTCCCACTTATTATTTGTGCTCAGACAGCAGAATAGATAAACTTCCTGTTAAGGAATTTCTTTCAAAATTTGATTTAAAAAATATTATAATTTAATGTAGACAACATAGCAAATTTCATTTATCTAGCTCAAAGCATTTTTGACTTATTCTGTTCGCATACATTTATGCACACAAACATAATTATGTGTGTGTGTGTGTGTGTGTGTGTGTGTGTGTGTGTGTGTGTGTGTGTGTGTGTGTGTGTGTGTGTGTGTGTGTGTGTGTGTGTGTGTGTATAACATTTTGGAATTAGAGAAATTTGAACATAAAAATTCGTCAAAATCTCGAGTCCGAGTATTTTGAGGATTGGGATGTTTCTCTCTGCATGCTTCGAATACGAGAAACTAAAGGAAGTCGCATCTAAATGGATGAACCGCCATAGAGAAAAAGAGCTAAATAAGGGAGAAAAGGGTCGCTGTCCTATTTCTTACTTCTTAGCAACGTTTTCGCAACAGAAACTTCGTAAACAACTTTTCACTGATGGATGTACGTGTAAGGATTCTTAAGACTGAAAAACAGCCAATTTCTTAATCTGTGGGTTGTCCTCTACGTGATCTAGAATTATTAGACTTTTTTCCAAAGTTTTTGCAGCTCTTATTTTCATCCCCAGAAAAATGATAAATAATAATTTTCTTCGTGATAATTTTTTTTCTTATTATTGAAAATAAAACGTTTTAAATTTTTTTTAAAGAAATCGAATTCACTTGATCATTAATTTGCTTCTGATTAATCTACTCTCTCTATATATGAAAAGACAGTCAAAAGCTCATTCTGTTTTATAAAGCTTATTATACCAGGCTTTTTTTTAAAATTCTTTTCAGGTTTACGTGATATCATTCAGGATTTTTAACTCAGATATTTTAGGAACTCTGGAGAAAGAATCCCTTAATATCTGTTTTAATATGTAACTGTTTTCTTTTAGGGCTTGCCTTTAGCAAGTCCTGAAAGGGATAAATTAGGCCTCATTTCTGACTGCAATGCTTTTAATTTATTAGTTAAGCAAAATGGTAATCATTATTCAACTGAAATTTTTTTTAAAATATTGACAACCTGATGCATTATAAGTGGAGTAATCAGAATTACTATGTGTATGTGTGTGTGTGTGTGTGTGTGTGTGTGTGTGTGTGTGTGTGTGTGTGTGTGTGTGTGTGTGTGTGTGTGTGTGTGTGCGTGCGTGTGCGTGTGTAATGATATTTTCATATCCCTCAATGTTTTTAGTTTATAAATTAACATCAAATCCACCGAGTTTAAGGAAAATCCCAGCCAAATTAAATTCCTTACCAATTGGCTATTTGTCACAACGATTTAATCTCACTCTATCTCAGTCTTAAAAATTGTGTCGATTCTGCTTCCTTTAGTGGTGACGAGATGGTCGGTTGTACACAAGTATTTTTAGTTTACATGTGTTTACACAATTATTAATATTTTATATATTTGATTCATATATTTACACAATTTCCTTCCGTTCCCCACCTACTCTAGGAATTTGATTGATTCAGTCTATATATTTGGTAACTAATAAGAAAAATATGTGCCAAGTTCGTCACGACATCCCTTAACAGAATGAAATCCCATGCCAGTTGACCCATTTATTACATACGTTTAAATGATTTTACCCTCTCTGCCTTGAGAAATTACGTCAATATTTATTTAACCAAGCGGAACTTTTAGAAGTCAATGATATGAAATCAATTTCTTCATAATCACTGCAGATTTATCAAATTTTTTGTCGTTCGATCATGACCGCCAATCGCTGGGATTTATAGTTTGAGTCAATTGCTCAAAAAGCAACAACGAAGTTAGGAGAGAGATCACTAGCGTTATCTTTCTGAGCCGGCATATATTCAATGTCATATGTCAATCTTTTTGTATGTCCTGAAAAATCTTTAGTAGCATTCCTCTTTATAGGTTGAAATTGATTTCAAAATTTGGAAAAGAAAATTGAATTTCAAATTATCTTTTTATGTTATTTATCTGTTGATGGCCCACAAAAAGAATGAAGCTCTTTTTGACTAATTCTACTAATTTTCCACTTTGAAAAGTTTATTTTAATATGTCTAATATGAGGAAAGAAATCTGTAGCTGCATTTGATTTTTTTTTTTTTTAATGAATGATTTGCTAATCACCAAATCTTCCGACTTGAAGAGTGATTTTTAGATTGTACACTGAATTACTTCAAAAAAATTTCTTACACTCAGTGTTTGCAACATTAAATGGCAAGCCTCTGTACCTGCAATATGAAAAAGATAAAATGGCAAATGAAAAACCACAACAAAAATGGGAGGCTGCCATAATCCAATAACGGAAGCACGGTTATTCGAAGGGTTATCGGTTAGAGATCCAGTGACTGAATATTATCTAAGCTAATAGCCTTATTATATTCTGTATCTATCATAGAAACCAAAAGACTTGCGTTTATATCTAAAGAGCAATAACGGGTTCGCTGCCATAATCTGATTGCAAGAAATGTGGTAAATGCATTCAAAAATATTTCTTTTGTAGATTTAAAATAAAATGTTCATATAACAGAAATGCAATAAAGCAATAAAAAACGATGTTACCAGGGAATATTTGCGAAATGTCTAATTCTCCTTTCTAAATAAAGCACTGGCCTTGAACATTAATAATAATTCGTTTGTTCTTTTATTTGATTTTCTTGAAACATTATTAACAAATAGAATTTTTCTTTAATATAATTCGAAAAAAATAGCTCTGTCGTTTTAAAATAATATACTGAAAAGAAAAACTTTTTAAATTCATATCATAAGACTTTTTAATCTTTAAAAGATTAGTCATAATTGTATGAAGATAAAAACCTTTTAAATCCTTATTTTAAATCTTTTTTCAAGCGCAATCGAACATTTAGTTCAAAATAAACTATAGAGGCACCAAGTACTATTCATTTCTATGGTAATGGTGGTATAAAAATATAGGCATTAGCTGGTTGGTGGTACACAAGTAAACCAACAGACGTAAAACATATAAATTTTGCTTATGAAATGTAAAGGGAAATCTTAGAAAGAGAGCTATAATATAAACATCTATAAAGAGCTATAGTTATAAAGTGATAGTAATTTCATTTTTGTTATATAACGAATTCTTATTTCCTTTTCCTTATATAAAGATTACATAACAAACGAATTTCTCTAAAGGTATATTTATTTATATACATTTCGAAACCTTTGCAATGCCATTTTTTTATTCCAGCATTTTATTGCCTGAAACATTTTATTGCGTCTAGACGGCGGTTTAAGAAAAAAAAAATCCAAATTCTTTCAGGGTTCAATTAACCATGTCGGATGGATGTTCTGCATTTGATCAATGTCTATCTCGATAAAAATAAGCAGCGAAGACTTAAAAGTTTTATGTCTCTTATTCTTTTTGTTTGGCGCATTGGTGAAAAAAAAAAACAAAAAAACAAGTAAGATCTAAAATGAGTTCTTCGTTCTGAGTAAAGAGATAAATAATTATGAGAAATTTCAGTGTCTCTTTTGGGTTTGTATATTTACAAAACAAACAGGGTTTTGTTTTTGGAAACGTTCCACTGTTTTAATTAAAAGTTGTCTTTTTACTTTCTCGCATTAGAAGTATATAAAGAGAAAGTATTGTAATTGTTGAAAAATTCTAAATGTAGATTTTGACGATTCTCTACATTTCAGACTTCCCTGGGTTCTGCTTTTAGAATTATATATATCTGTGAGACCATGGTATAAATCAAAAATATTTTAAGCTAGACAGATGAAATGTATTATATGAACTAATTTGTAGAATTTCTACCAAATAATCTCTGAAAAATCATAATATTAATAAATCAAGAGGAAGAAGCTTCCAATTTTTATCGAATAATTAATGTGGGATGATAAACTTTTCAAAACAGTTAGATACTTAAAATATAATTTAAATCTAAAAAATATAAGAAATTCTTTGAAACAGTTGATGTCTTTGTTAAGAAATTTGGGGGAAAAGGGAAGTGGAGAGATTGAGACAGCAAAATATGCCGATTCTACAATAACAAATATAATTAGTCCTCTTCATAACGATAATAAATATAATTAAAATCTTTATAATCATGAAAAAACAAATATTTTCACTGTGACTAATTTACAAATTTGCTTATAATAGGATATATAGTACGATCATCGATTCATTTCATTTCAGTTCAAAACTGAAAAATTACTTTGGGCGCAAAGTCAATTGTTGTAGTATATACGCAAAAAAAAAAAAAAATTATAGAGTGGAAATTCAAAAAACTTGGAAAATGCCCAGAAAAATTGAAAATGTAAAACTTTTTAAAACTCATTAATGATAATAAACACATAAAAAATTATGTCAAGATATAGCTTTTTTATGAATAACTAATTGGTATACACAGCATCCACAAAATTAAAATACTTTCATGTATAACATTTTTAATATAAAACCTAATATTTTACAAAATATTATAATACAGGCAATTCTTTTTCATCACACCAATTGATTGACTATCCTTAAGCCTTGATGGTTTTTAATCATTGAAGACGGAGGGTATATCCTTTTTTTTTCTTTCAGTTCTTTCAAACGCCATTAAATTAAATCAATAAAAAAAAAAACTTCTAAAAGATATGAAACGGAAATTTTTTTTAAAAAATAGAGTAAGTATATATCAGAATTTTTCTGATAAGCATATGTCAAAATCGACTGCTTTAAAATTTAGAATTGATAGGGAAAAAATTGCACATAAAGAAATTTAGTAATATTGAAAATTTTTGAATTTTAAGTTGGTATTAAAATATTTCTTCTAAGACAATTTGCTCCGAATTTTTTGTAGAAAAACTGCAACATTCTGGTAATTTCTAATTATTCAATTTCTTAATTAACTTTAAACTTTGAAAAATTGATTGTATTCTTTATCTTGTCTCAAAAAAATAATAATCCAAAGTTTCGGCCCAGTCATTTAATAGATGTAGAATATTCATATATGCATGCACATCCATATTTATTTATATTAAGATGAACAAATCTAAGTGAATTTTTCTTTAAAATAATGCTAAAATACATCTTTACTTTATGGACCTGTAATTGAGACTTCTTGTTTGCAACAATACGAATATCATTACGTCTTTCTTGAAAAAAGCGCATCATAAATCAATACAAACATTCATCATTTATGTTCCTTTAATCCGTACAATTTTATTATTTGGATTATTTTCGAATTATAATTTAATAATCTGCAGGTTCGAAACAGTGAAGAGACTTGGTATTTTTAATTTCGTTTTATTCTATTCCGAATGGCAGGCATGCTTATATACAAGAAAACGCAGCGAGGAACACACAGAAGTAAGAAAAGTGAAAAAAGGGACGAACTGATGATGACTTGCCTTATATAACATAGGATTTCCGGCCACGCGCCGAGGGAATGACCTTTGACACCTGTTCAAGGGTATCGAAGTATTACTTCCATTTGAAACGTAGTTCTTGATGGCGCATTATTTTTACAAGGGGATTAATTAAACTGAAAGTGGAATTGGATCACGAAATAAGAGAATATTTTAGAATGAAGTTAGGAAGGGCTAAATTAAGGTAAAGTTTTGGAAATTAATTTGGACTAAATTAAGAGTTTAAAATATCATTACATATATATATATATATATATATATATATATATATATATATATATATATATATATATATATATAAATCTCTAACTAAAATTTAATAATTAAATTTAAATTTTGCTATGTTCGATTTTTTTTTTCGCCCTAAGATCGAAAGTTTTTATGCAACTGTTATCCCTTTACACGTCATCTGAGGTTTAATCTCATTTGTTATGTAATTTAATACATGTTAACTCTACAAAATAAGCAGATATTTAAAACAATCATATGATTTATCTTTTCTTATTTACAAGAATAATACATTTTTGTTTCTATAAGTAAAAAGGAGAGTTTAGCGAAACACTTTTTTTTTATATAAAAATGTCTTCAATCATTTATTTTTAATGAAAAATTTATTTCTTATAGTATAATATTGCCGAATTTGGGTAATATTGTACAATATTGTCTCCCTATTTTTAACAATGTCAAATACAAATTTTTTTTTTTATATTGATCATTATTGAATTTCAGTATTTTTATAAAGCAATTCAAAGTATTGTTCAACATTATTACTTGGTATACTACAAATTGGTTACTAATATTAAATCTGTGTGTCAATAAATGAGGAAAAAAAGTTTTCGTCGCTTCTCTGCAATATTATTTATTTCACACTTATTATATTTCAATTTTCCACTTACCTTCAGAATTTTATCTGGAACCATTTTCATAGCTTTCGGTATTTTATCCATTGGTCTAATGGCACAGCGAAAGGCGGCAATAGCATGTTCATTAGAATAGGAAGTGTCTTACACTTCCGTGTATTATTTTGGATAAGAATGTAATTTGAATTTAAAAAATGGAGTGAGTTTAGCTTGTAATTAAAAGTTCCTGTAGGAACAAATTATAAAATATTTAGTATAGGACATTTAAAAATGTTTACTTTACTGAAATGGTTTGTCGTTTTATGGTTCTAATTAAGTTTATGAAAATTAAAATTTTAATTATGAAAAAAGGTAAAAATAAAGTTCTTTGTAAAACAAGAGTTGCTTAATTATAATCCTTTTGACATATATGTATACAGAAAAAGTTGGAATAAAAAAATTTCTCATAAGCAAATTTTTTTTATATTTATTACATATAGATTTCCTTTTGTGTAAATTTTCATTTATTTTGTTCCTTTTAATTTCCATTATTTAGTTTTATTTTCTAATAATAATTTATTTTGTTTAAAAAAATAAATAAAGAAATTCTGTTTTTCATTAATTTTTGTTTTTCATTTTCTAAAAATAATTTATTTTACTTCAAATAAATAAATTAATGAAAAACTGCATATAAATAACGTTCCCGCGTTGTTTAATCACTTCATATAAGGCACTTAAAGATGAATAATGAGCTGTTATGTTGTATTGTTTGATGCATAGTTTGTTATCATCACAACTTTAGTCAACCTAAATAAATGTAAAATTTACAATATAGTTTTCACAACATTGTTCAGCGCAGTTCAATACAGAATTTTCAACTTTGTTTTAACAATATTTTTCAATATTAGTCATTTAATGAAAAATTATATTAATTAATATGTTGAAATAAAATTTCATATTAAATGAACTTTTAATCAATAACCAATATTTTATGTTATGTACAATTATTATGCAATGCAGAATTTTGATGCTTTAAAAAAATTTTGGACCCTTTCGATATGTTTGTTACATATTATGCGGTTTTCGTTGTATATACATATTCGGTATTCGCTGTTATTCATAAAATTGTTAAATATTCCTCAAAAATTATGCTATATTCTGATGCTAATGTAAATATCTATAGTATTTTAAAAATCAGGATTAAGAGAGAAAAAAAAAACCTAGATATCTACAAATGTGTTTAGGTTGATAGTTCGCTAGAGATAAAACGTTTCTATTAGAACGATATCTCCATGATGTTGACCAACCTTAAGAACTCCGCGTTGCAGCGTACATATATTGTTATAACATTGTTGAGCATTTTGCATTAATAGGGGCATTAAAATAAAAAAAAAACTCTTTTATCCCATAGTTAGATACATTATTTACAATAGTGTCATCAAAGCGTTGACGAATGCAGAATTTACTATATTATTTTCGCAATATTATTAATTGTGGAGTTTTATAACATTGTACAAAATATTACTCGAAACTATGCAATATCTGTTATTAAGTGAAAGGCTGTTGATTAAAATTTCAAATAAATTGGATTATTAAACTTAAACTAATAATTTTACTCTTTCAATGCTTTAAAAATTTTCAGCAGATTTTGACTATTTTTAAATATTGTACGATATTTTTGAAATGGCATTCAGTATTCCTATCAATTCACAATATTATTAAATATTTCTCAAGCTATTACATGATATTTTGAGTACTACTGGAGAAAAAAGGTATTTTTTACTATAGATTTTACATTGTTTTCTATTAAATAATAGTTTTGGACTTGTACTTTAAACATTTAATTTGCGAAAGATGAATTCGATTCTCACACAATTTAATATTAAAATAATGCTAGTGTACTACTTTTAAATACGGAATATGACCTTATCATGTTTGTGTGTCTATAATCTTTACAGCTAAATTTTTATTGGGAAGTTGCTTTCTCATGCTGGAATAATAGCCCTATTGTTGCTTTAAAACGGAACGTTAATATAACTAAACTAAATTAAAAATATCTTATGCTAGAATGAAAAAAAAAATGAATTTATTTTATCAAAATCAGCCTTAAAGTATAAATATGAGCATCAGTAAGACATAATAAGCATTTTTTCTTTATTTTAAGCTTCATATTTTTTAGATGAATGAATCTTACAGCGTTTGAACAAAATGAATCTTACAGCGTTTTACAGAAAAAAAATGCATTTATTTTATCAAAATCAGCCTTAAAGTATAAATATGAGCATCAGTAAGACATAATATGCATTTTTTCTTTATTTTAAGCTTCATATTTTTTAGATGAATGAATCTTACAGCGTTTGGGCGCCAAAAGTCATATCAACAAGCCTTTAACACGTGACTCCAACGTCATTAAAGCATATATAGTACTCAGGTACTTATATTTAGTTAATAATCTTGAGTGTGTATATAAATAAAGTTTAAAAATTCAAATGTAAAACTTTTTATTTTAACCTAATGCAAAATGGGCATTTTTTTTCTCTCTTTTTCTTATCATTATTATCTTAACTTGAACGTTTATATTTGCTGTTCGAAAATTTTATTAGACGATACTCAGAATCTGGCAACAATTTCAGATTTAAATGTCCCTTATTGTAATATTAATAGATTAATTTAATTGTATTGAATGTTTAATTAATAAAGTAAAAATTAAAATGTGGCCAAGTTTGATCCCTTTATGCTTTGCATTATGAATAGTCTTTTGTTTTGCGATAATTTGCATATAGAAGCATTTTATATCTGACAGTAGGGGAATTTTTAGGATCACCTGTTAGTTTATTTACTTTTTGGAAGTTCATTTATCATGATGCGAAGTAAGATAATTTTCTTTGATTTTTGCATAATTTAGCATTCAAATGTATACCGAACTATTTTTTTCTGCTTGCAAAATGTTTTTATTCTGCATTTGTATAAATTGATTCAGATTTGTCCCTAATATTAAATTGCGTAAGGAAAAACAGTTTAATTTTCCAAGTATTTAGTTTTGATTTTAGTCTATATAGTCCAAAATTAATCAGATTTTGTCATTAATAGATTATTTTCTCAAAGGATAAGTTTGCATTTGAAAATATTGCATATTTTAATTTATTTTTTGCTAAATAAATAAAGAAATTGTTAAATGTTTTTAAGAACATGTATCGTATTAAACTCTTAAATTTTTCCTGCTTTACTTTAGCATGCTCTTTTTCCTTTCGATTCATTGGAAATTTTGCTCGTATCTAATGAAAAATCAATATTTAATATTCAAGAATTTACAATGTTATAAGAAGCTGAATAAAGTGCATTGTATGAACATATGGGTTATATGATATATAATATTATTTTGCTTCATTAAATTATTGCATGGATTTTATATGAATGTTCAGTAAAATTTGACATAGCATTAACTTATATATGAAAGGAATAGAAGCAGAGATAAAATGTTATTTTACATGCAACTTAAGTGCATATTTTACATTGCCTAAAAGAATTTTACTTCTTCAAGATTTCTTAAAATTTTAATTTTTTTCTATGCTTTATAATTGATTTATACCAATATGTTTTTGTTGTAGCTGAATCTCATTATTTTATTACATTTTAACTCATGAAAAATAATTCTTTTCAAATTAAATGTGAATCTTGAATTGGTCATCTTGTATAATAGAAGAAAGGTTCATAATTTAAATGATATTTAAATTAGAAATTCATACATTGACATTAGATATTAAATTTCTTAAATAATATGGTGCATTCTATGGTAACTTTTTAAAATATGAAATTTCAATCAAGATTAATTTGATACAAACAATTGCAATAAAAGCAATTTAGTGGTGGCTAACTGCTAATAGGAAAAATAGATTAATACTTAATATAATTTTATATGAATATTTATATTAATGCGATGCACTTGCTTAAAGTTAATGTACTTGATTGATGTATTTGTAAGAAATAAATATAACTAAAATCATATTAATTTTTTCTTTTGCTTGAAGTGCAAAGGAGCTTTATGATTTGTTTCATTAAATGTTTTGTTTATATGTATTTGAGGCTTCCCATCCTATTTGAAATTTGTTATATTTTGGTATTGGCGCTTGAATATTACCAAATATCATTGACTAACTTTATTATTAAATAGATGCCATTGGTAAAACATTAGTTATATTAGAGCCAGTTGCATGATCTTGGCAATTTACCACTGACATGCATTTAATGCAGAAATGTCTCAATATTTTTAATATTACTGTTTAAGGAGAACATGAACATATTTAAAAAGATACAAATTGAATATATTTTCTGAAATTTATACCATGATTTCTAATATTCCTCCTCTATTGATAAATTTGATATTTTAATTTAAAAATTATTTTTTTCTATTTATTTTTATCAAATTTAACTGCATATTGATAAATCATGTAATATTCAAAAATTTTCTTATTTTCTAAGATAAATGAGTAAAGATTTTTTTTAAAAAAAATTTCATGTATTCATATAATTAACTTATTAATTTTAATTATTTATTAGCTTTTTTTTTTCAAATAAAAAAATAATCTCATGTAACTCCAGATTTTTTTTTCATATTAAATTTGCATTTTTTTTTTTTTTTTTACTTTGATTGGAATTAAGATACATAAATTAATAGGAAAATGACCAAGACATGATAAGTTTCAAATTCTGCAGTTATCATATTCTTCCTTTTGATGACAATTATGATTATATTTTCTAAACTATTATTTCATTGCTGATGTGCAATACTATTTTGTCTATTAATTTTTTATGACAAATTATAGTTATAAATATAGTAAGTTGATTCTTATATATTTTAAACTGTAAGTTTCTTAAATAGATTAAACAAGCAACCCAAATGATTATTCTGTGTCTTCCTGTTATAAGTTTAAATATCATATACCTGTCAAAGTTTTGATGAAATTAATGAATTTATCATTATTTAGTTACATATATTGTAATAATTATGCTATTATTTCCTAGGTCATCAGTTTTGCAAAGTAAGCTGTTAATTACAGCTGAAATGCAATGGGCGATATGGGGTCTGCAAGTTTTTTACACATAGGGGACATTGTATCCCTTTATGCTGAAGGAAATGTTTGTGGATTTTTAAGTACTTTAGGGTAAGTTATATGTATATAGAATGTGTTGCTTTATAATTGTATGTGATAACTTTCTTCTATTAAATAAACAATTGGCTTCAAGCCTTTGTCAGAATTTAATACATTTTTGATTGATACTAAAGTAAGAAAATTTTAAAGCTCATGCAACAATGTCAGGAAAAAAATTAAAATGTTATCATAATTATTGACAATACATAAATTTTGTATTCAACATCTATTCTTTTTCTGTTAATGTATCATTATTTATTTCAATTCAATTAGTTTTGATTTGAATGTTATGAGTAGAGAAAAAAAAAAACCCATTGTTAAAAAAATGGCCTTTAATATTATTATATATTTATTTTTTAGTTAGTTAAACAGTGTCAGATCTGAAGTATTGTTAACAAGATAGCAATCTATCTGAATGAACACATTTTTTTTTGTATAAATAATATTTATTGATTTTTGTAATAATGTATAAATAAATAAAAGGCATCTAGCCATTATATTTTTCAATCTTAATGTACTTAACTTCTTTTCTGCATAATAATAATAATTTTTCTTAAGAGATAATATATCTCTTAAGAAAGAGTCACAGTTGGGTATTAAATTATTCATTGAATTTTTAACACTTTGAAGTTTCTTGATTTATAATTTTTTATTTATATATTTTATTAATAAAGTTATTAAAAATTTCATGTTTTCAAAAGTAAAGATTTAGATTACATTTTTACAGTTTACTTTTGCATTCTATTTGTATGTGCCTAAAGTATTTTAAAAAATTTTAAATTGAAATAATCTTAAAAAGAGTTTTAATACCCCTTTACAGGCTTGTTGATGATAGATGTGTCGTTCAACCTGATGCAGGAGACCTTGCTTCTCCACCAAAAAAATTTCGAGGTTTGTAGACCATTCTGTATTCCTATATTGTTTTCATGTATTGTTAGATTTCAGTCCCATAATATTATAATCTATCTTCTTCCTATATTTATTAAATTTGTATAAAATATTTCGTACATATTCTAAATAAAAGTGTAGGGATTTTAAATTTTTTTCTTAGTTTATGAAGTTTTTAAATAACCATTTTATTTAAAAATTTTATTGTTTGTGGTGTGAATGGCAGGTGAAAGCATTAATTGATAATGCTAAAAGATTTAGATAAACAACTACTATAGTATAAAATTACTTATTACAAGCAAATCTATTTTAATATATATATATATATATATATATATATATATATAAACACTAATTTTTTTTGTTTCACAAAAATTAAATTAGTAGTTAAATGTAATTGCAGTTTTAAATTTGAATTTCAATTTTTTTTATGTGGTTATAGTTCCTATTTGGAAGGGAGTGTTATGATTAAAGTCTTATCCTGTTCTTTTCCCATGGTTGAACTTGTTGATAATAAGAAGCCATTTCATTAGACATATAATAGTATTAGAAATTTTGATAGTTGTTGATATTCAGTTGGTTGCTGAATGTTGCAAATTTAGTATAATGTTTATAATATATTTGCATCACATTTTATTTATAAATATGGAGATATAAAGCATTTATTATTGATTAATTGATAAAGAGTGTATTCATGAAACATATTTTAATAATATTCTGCATAATTTTTTAGATGTCTATCATTATAAAATTTTGTGTATACACTACTCTTATGGAGTTGTTTAGTACCCTAAAATTCTGATACTATTATTATTTTTCAGTTTAGAATAATTTGAACATTTCTATTTTATGAATAAAATTTTGATGCTTATTAAAAATAAATCATGCATGAGTTACAAAGGTAAAATTAAAATAATAATAATAATTCTCTCATAAATTACAATATTTTACAAAGATATTAGTTAGCAAAGTTTAAGCAAAATTATACATTAATTCTCCTTTGATTTTAGAATAATAAGACATTAAAATATTTTGTTTAAGCTTTTTTTTTACTAATTTTTTTAAAGGGAGAATTATAATATATATTCTATTAATTTTATTTGATTTTGTGTACATTATCATAAATATTTTATTTAAGCAATTGAAAATTATAAGTGGTAAATATAATTACAACAAATTAATTATTTTTTACTAATTAATATAAAATTTCAAACTTAAACTCTTCTTATTAAAAGGCCAAATGACCAATTTTTATAATGCAGTAAATTTGAAAAAATTCCTGATGAATCTCTCAATAATTCAGAATAAGATTTGAAGAATTAACTAATTTGAAAATTCATGTAGTTCATATAAACATTTTTAAAAAATGTTTTAAATTTTTTGTTCATTTTTGTTCATGGTTCATACTACTATTAATTCCTAGTTAGATCATTTGGATAATGTCATATATTACAATGTGTTTTTTGCTCCCTTCTTCAGATTGTCTATTTCGAATGTGCCCTATGAGCAGGTATTCTGCTCAGAAACAGTTTTTAAAAGCAGCAAAGCAGAGTGCAACAAGTGCCACAGATGCTGTTCTTCTAAAGAAATTGCATGTATGATGATTTTAATTGTATTAATTTTTTACACATCATTTTTTATGATTACTGAATATGTATTATGGAGAGTAATTTTTTAATATATAATATAATTACTAGTCTTATGCTGAATGTAATATTTATATTCTCAAATTATCTGCAATTATAATATCAAAAAGGGAATGCAGCAGTATTTCATATATCTGAAAATTTAAATGCAGTATATTGAATAATTTTCTTTGACTGTCATTCTTGCCATTTTTCAGATATATATATGGATTTTAAGATAAAAAAAATAGGAAAACTGTAGAAATTTTTATTTATTTTACTATGCATTATAGAGTTTTTTATGTTATTACATAAAAATATAAAAGTCTACTATAACTTTTTGTTTGTATTACTTCCAAATAATAATTCAAACCCCATCTTTTTACATGTTTATATGCCAACACGATTCTTGGAAATTAAGATTATCTAAAGGATTTAATACCTTGGATTCAAAGCAAAGTTAAATCATGCACTTTAGTAAATTTGAAACAAAACAATAGGTTTGCTTTATTTGCTGAATTTTTAATAAGGATCAGAAATAAAGATACACATTAGAGAACTTGTAAAATATGTTATTTGTTGCATTATTAATGATGTAATTTAAAAATTTTAATGTTCTAGTTATTAAAATGTTAATAAACTGATGCACAGAATTTATTCTCAGAGCCAAATAAATCCCACATATATGGGGGGGGGGAATACTGATCTTGAAACAACTTATTGATATATGGCTAAGGCTGAAATTCTATAGAGTTTTTGTTATGCATATAATTATATCCAATAAATAATCTTTATATTTATCAAATCATGGACAGTTATAAGAAATAATAGTCAGGTAAAAAAAAAAAAAAATTAAGCCATTAATTGGAAAATAAGAATTTATGAAATTGGGCCAAAATGTTTTCTATCCATGTGAATGCAGAGATGCATTTAATAAAACTGATGTGCTCTTGATCAAGTTCATTTTTGATAATTGTAAATATATTTACAATTGTTTGTCATTAATTTTCAAACCTGTTATATGTTTTGCAAGAACAAATTACTTATGTACACACTTTTATTTGCTGCTTAAGTTTTATTTTATATCCAAATTAATACAATTATATTGACTTTTCTGAAAGTATATTTCTAAGAACTCTGATATAAATTTGAAAATCAGGTGTAGGCCAGATGTTATCTGCATTTATATGTATTCCTATGTTAATATTAATGTTTAAATTGTTACTTTTTAATTTATGATATATCCATAAGAACTTTGAATTATACATCATTCTGAGATTGTGGAGAAAGGATGCTGATATTTTGCTTATGATCTAATTGATATCTACTCAATATTTTACTGGCAAAAAATTTTTATGTACTCTTTATTAATATAGAATTTATATTTCTTAAAATATTCTATCCATTTCATTGAGATATTTCTGTGCTATTTTTCATATAACTTTCTTAAAATTCTGTTAAAATTTTTTATGGTAGGAAAATTTTAAAATGCATCTCTAGAAACAATGTTTAAATAATTAAAACTAAAATCAGTCAGCTGTCATGAAATTATGCATTTTTAATATATTCTCTTAATCTAATCAATATGTGATTTATTCTTATAGAAGTATTTCATTGTTTATCACTAAATTAAAAAATAAAATCTAATAGCATTTAAAATTTATTTTTAGCATGCAGCCGAATTAGAAAAGAAACAAAATGAATCTGAAAATAAAAAATTAATTGGTACAGTCATGCAGTATGGAGGTGTGATGCAGGTAAATTGTGCATTTTCTGTATTAATTAATTAGAATTGATTTCATTTTTGTTAATTCAGTTTTTATTAACTATTTTCTAACATAATTAATTTTATTTATATAGAAATCAATTAATGCTTAAAATTTATCATTCTTCATTTACTTTTCCAGCTGCTCCATCTTAAAAGTAATAAATATTTAACTGTAAATAAAAGGTTGCCAGCTCTTCTAGAAAAAAACGCCATGAGAGTGTGTCTGGATTCAGCTGGCAATGAAGGATCTTGGTTTTATATTGTGCCTTTTTACAAACTAAGATCTTCAGGTGATAATGTAAGTTTTTATCTTATTATTTACTGTTATTGGATATTTAAAATACCTTTTTTTATTTGTGTTAAAATTTCTGATATTGGATTGATTTCCCAAATTAAATGATGGGAGTTTAATTATAAAACAATCATAAAATTGTTTAAATGATTAAATAAAGTGCAATTATTAATGATAAAAAAATTGGGTTTTTATCATTACACATATTATTTGTATGTATTGCTAGTACACTATTAAAACAGACCTAATTGTCCAATATAGTTGGTAAGAAAGAATAATTGTAATTGAAAATTCCTGTTATTTAAGTTTTATTTGTTTCACTCATATTACAGTATTTTCATTTGCTCCATCATATTTGCTTTTGATAATCATTAAAAAATTTCATAGAAAAGACTTAGCCACTGTTTGTTCTTTTCTATAAATAAAGTGGTAATGAATAAAACTTTATTTATAGCAATCAATGCAGTTTAATAGCAAGTAAATATGTTATTTGTGTTGTTAATGTTATTTTTTTGTTTTAAACCACATTTGTAGTGTGTAAACCATTTGTGGTGGCGAAACATCAGGTTTATTATTAGACAGTTGTAAATTTGATTATATAATATTGACCGTTAATAGCTTCAAATGTTATGAAAAAAGTGCAGTATATATATATATATATGCTAATTAATATTTCTTAAAAAAATTTAAACTTTTAAAAAGAAAAAAATATAATTAATTTAAAATGATGGTGATGATGTCGTGTCCGCGTTATCACGGAAAGAGGTAGCAGTAGCTTCTAAGGGTAAAGACCCCTGAACACCCAAGGGCAGAAGTCTGACTTCCAGCTCATATGAAGATGAAACTCGCACACATTCGCTTGCACAACCCTGTTTTACAGGGGGGGGGCACATTCACACACCTCATAGATAGAACACAGAACAACCATGCCCAAACCAGGACTCAAACCCAGGACGCCCTGGAAAATGCGCTATCCCTATGCCAGGAAGCCGGCATTTAATTTAAAATGATATTTGTATATATCTAATATAAAAAGACATTTATATAAGATCTAGTTTCATTTTAAAAAGTATAAAGCAGAATAGATTTTATTTTAAAGAATGTCCATATTAGTTTATTTTGGATGATTTTTATGGTTTTTCAAGTTTCATTACTAGTAGACAGAAAAAAAATTTTAAAAAGACTCATGTTCTCTAATTTTTTTATTTATTTTGTATATGTTTATTTATATTTTTATTTTGTATTTTAGGTTGTTGTTGGTGATAAGGTAGTTTTAACTCCTGTTAATGCTGGTCAACCTTTGCATGCTAGTAACTATGAGCTTCAAGATAACCCAGGATGCAAAGAAGTGAGTAGTTGTGCTTTAGCTTTTTTTTCTTTTCTTTTTGAATCTTTTAATACTTTAATTTTCTTTCCTACCCAATGAAATGATGCATTCTATTTTAAGAATTGTTATAATTGAAATTCAAAGGAGAATCTGTAGACTCTTCAGGTGTATATGAAAGTCACATAATTTGTATTTCAAATAATAATGGGTAGTAAGGAATTAATTTTATTTCACAAATTTAAAAATTAACTATTCTATAAATAAATAGGTTTTATGAAAATGACTCAGGGGTTTTAAATTTAAAAACTATGAACATGTACATTGAGGAGGAAAAGTCGTTTAATCCCAAGTAGTAGTACCAGTTAACAAATGAAGCCTTAATTCTATTAATAACAAATTTTGAAAGCATACTTATTTTCCATTGATTAATAAATTATCTTAAATCAAGATTACTATGTTAATTATTTTGAATTAGTATTTGAATCTAACTAAATCTCTCTCCATCAAATTTTTCATTATTCCAAAACTTATCTATATTATGTAACTAGCTTCATGTTAGGTTGAGTTCCTTAAGTTGAGAATGCTTTCTGAAATTATTTTATTTTATTTGAAATCATACTGATAATGAATTTAAAAAAAAAATTTAAATAAAGATATTATCATAGTTTGAAAAATAATATATATGCATTTTAGCTTAATTTATTTCTATTTTAAAAATTGTATTTTTCATTAAGAAGTGTAATTCATTAAAAAGGATTTCTCTTCTTCAGACCAGAATTTCTTGCAGTATTTTCTTTTTTGGAAAACTTTATATTCCAAAAAATGAAAATCAGAGGCAATTATTCTTGTATTAAGACCTAATTAGTTGCTATTAATAATATGTATTCATAAATTTCAATTATGAAAATCCCCTTTTTTACAAAGGTAATCTTTCCCTTTAAAGATAAATTGAACATTCATTGAACTTTTACTTCTGATGTTTTTTATATTAATTTGTTTTCCATAAATTAATATTTGCTTGTTTGTTCATTTCTCATCCATTCTTGTATGTTAGGTCAATGCAGTCAACTCCAATACTTCTTGGAAAATATCTTTATTCATGGAATATAAAGAAAATATTGATGATGTATTGAAAGGAGTAAGTTATGCTTTTTTTTTTTGGTTGATATTTTTATCAATAAAATTGTTATTTAACTGAATTTAATTTTGCTTGTATTCATGAGTTAAATTGGGAAAAATAAAATTGGGTTTTGTCTTATTTATTTTGGAAATACCTTATTTCACGCTATTGTTATTGTATACTTTCAAATTTATAATGCTGAATGGCAATTTGAATTCTTTGAACAATAAAATAAGATGTTACTCTTTATCTATATGCTTGAATTTTTATAACTATATTTAAAATATTTTTTCCCTAACGTAGTATAAAGATTAGCTCTTTCTATATTCCTTTTCTGTTAGTTGTGTTTATTTATATTAATATCCTTTGAATCTTATTCTATTATGTTGATTTAGAATCAGTAAAACAAATAAATGAATGGATTGTAAACCTCATGTTTAATATTTGTGTATTTCTTGGCATATATCTCTACATCAATATTTTTTCTGAACTGTGATGCATTTAAATTCAGATTTGATATTAAGCATTTATAAAAGCTTGTAGTACTGTGTTGCATTATGCAATACTAAGAAATTATTAAAGAAAACATTATTTCTTCCCCTCCCCTTCTCTTCTTTTGCTTCCACAGATTTGTGTATGATAATTTGTAATATTCACTTTTTTTTTTTTTTTTTTAAAGGGAGATGTTGTTCGATTATTTCATGCTGAGCAAGAAAAATTTCTCACAATGGATGATTACAAGAAAAATCAGTATGTTTTTCTAAGATCTACTGGTCGTACCACTGCTACAGCTGCGACAAGCTCTAAAGCATTGTGGGAAGTAGAGGTTGGTTCTGGTATATACCTAATATGTATATATTGGTTGCATTTTTTTTTTTTTTTTTTTTTTTTTTTTCATTTTTTTTCTGGTTGTGGAAAAAGGTTTAAATGGTTGTTTCTGGTTTCGAGTTAAATTTTTTTATTACTGATTTGTTTAAATATACTTCATTTCATGCTTATTTACTTCAGCCTGAATAGGAATGCCAAAGCTTTGACCTGCTTTCACTTTAAGCAAGGATGAAAAATTTTTTAGCACTTTTTTTTTTTTAAATAATAGATAAGGAAACAAGGTAAAAAATATGTGGATTTTTTTTGTTTTTTTGGAAAGCATACAGAAAGAAGGCTTTTTTTATTTGTCAATGCTTTTTCATGCATTTTAAAAGAGTCTTTTGCAAAATATATTACTAAATGCTCCATCATTAATACATTGCAGATGATGGAAATGCTCATATTACTAGTAAGAAAATGTGATATTTCTATTTGACTTTATTATTGTAATCAGTTTGCGTAAAAAAAATAAATAAATAAAAATTCAATTCATTCCTAAAGTAAATTTGACTCATTGGATTTAGAAGAAAAAAACTGAAATTAATGACTGGTCCTCATTTCTCATTTGATTATAGATGGTTGTAGAATACTAAATGGACTGTATGCATTACTTTTTCTATAAAGTTTCAATGAGTGCTGGTTCATTTCTCAAATGATGAAACTAATTTGTAATCAACAATATTTAATTAACAGTTCCATACTATTCATGACTGAATGCTCAACATATAACGCCAACCACGAAAACAAGACACGGACAAGAATCATAAAGAAAAAAAATCAGAATCTATACAGAAGAATGGTTGCCACAATTGGCGCACTATCATTTGACATCACAATATTAACAATAATTTTGCTTGATATTTAATAATGGTGTTGCTAAGAGAAGAGGATTTCCTCTTTCACTTCAGCAATGTTATCTCAGATGAAATGGAGATTGCAGTCATATTAAATCTTATGTTTCCATCTAGATTTAAATTGTTTTTAAAAACATGTTTTAAATAAATTGAGATAGTTAAATTAAGCTTTATTTTTCTTTCATTTTAAGGTTCTTAACATTTCATATTATGTAATATTAAAATGTTTATAACATAATATTGATTAAATATTTATGATGTTTATGAAATAGTAATTATATACAAATTAGAATTTATTTCGTGTTAAAACAATTGAAATGTCAAAATATTTTGTTTTGTTACTGTATAATCTTTTTGTCTTATAATGTGTGTGTGTTTTTTGTTTATTAAACTAGGGTATAAATAGATTTTCTTTAAATAGTATTTGATATGTTTTCGATCTTCAATTGTGATTTTCTTGTGATAAATGATGATTAGGTTTTACTTAGTGTTAAAAAAACATGTGGAAGATTTCAAAATGCTGATTAAAGTCATATGTATTGAAATTTATGAATTTATTAATTCATCTTTTATTTTATTTTGTCACTTATTTCTATTCTTAGTCATAATAGCATATTCATATTATTTATTCTTATATTTATATTATTATTATTAACCCATCAAAAGGAAACTAGTGTGATGATTGATTCAACCTTAAACTGTATTATTTCTGCTTTCTTTTAATAGACTATTTATAATAAAAATACATGAATATATATATATTATAGATTGCAGAAATTGTTTGCAATAGATACTGTGATGTTAACAGACATGAATAATGGCTGTGACGGTATAATTTTTTTTCAGAAGATTTATTTCATTAATTTTCAAGATATTAAGTTTTTATCTTTAATAATATTTTCATACCAGTTCAGTTTGCTGAAAATATTCAGACATAACCATATGGAAATCTCTTATCAAAAAGAAGTCAGTCAAATATAGCTTGAAACATCATGCAGATACATATTAGGCGAATGAAAACAACTCTATAGAGATAGGCTTTGAAGGGTTATTGCTCTGTGATATATTAATTGATTCTTGAATTTGAAATAATGATAGATTAACCTTTAAACACAAATTGAGAATTTCAATGACTCTTTTCCATTAAATTCGATCTCAATTGTTAAATTCTAAAGGAATTTGTTTTTTCTTGATAAAATGATATTGATAGCAAGATATCTCTGCACTTAATTTACCAAAGTCCATTTATTATCACGTCTGACATTATATTATGTAATTACTCAAATTTAAAATGATTTTCAAGTAGTACTAAAATAATAAAAAAAATTATTAAGAAATTTTTTTAATTTTTTTAGGTGGTGCAACATGATCCATGCAGAGGTGGTGCTGGTCATTGGAACAGCTTGTTTCGGTTCAAACATTTGGCTACAGGTCACTACTTAGCAGCCGAAGTAGATAATGATGATACACCAGATGTCATGCGGAATAAACTTAGAGGAAATGCTAGCAATAATGTTTACTGTTTAGTAGCTGTTCCACATTCTACCGACATAGCTTCAATATTTGAATTGGATGCAACAACATTGACCAGAGGTGATGACTTAGTTCCACAGTAAGTGTTAAGCATCATATATTTACTATTTAAAAAATATTTATTGGTGTCAATTATGAACATTATTTGCAGTGGTAGATTTCCTATTAAGCAGACTAGTCAATTACTTAGGGACATCAGACTAAGAAAGGGCTACAAGCAGATTGAATTAAGAATTTTATTTTCCTTGTTGTCATATGAATAAGTTTTTAAAACATAGATTTCTGTGAATTATAAAATGTTATATTAACATTAATTTTATCAAATATAATTGGCCCAATTCCTCTATGGTTCATTATGTTTGCTTAACTATTAAAATATTTATAGAACTGAGCATCTGCTTGAATAATAAATTTAAAACATGCTGAAAAGTGAAATTGAATTAGCCATTTAATTAATAGAGGGGTCTCGTGATATGTAAAAGCTAGGTTGAAAAATAGTTAATTTGACCAATGGTTACTTGATAGTAACTATTAAGGAAATATTCAGTTATGTAATTATTGCTCAAATATTTTTATCTTTGTATCAACAATTAAAAAAAACTTATATATCCAGAGAATCTATAGCAGAAAATAAAATTATATTTACTTCATTATTCAATTATTATTAAACTATTGATTGTTTATAATATGAAGGAATGCATTTACAATATTCTGCATTCAAGTAGCAAAATTCTAGAAAAAGATTGTAATGACTTTTTCATTTTTTGGTACAATATATTTAGTATGTTAATGTTGCATTTTTCTGTGCTAGTTTGCATATGAAAGTATTTCATGTGACAAAATACAAATGTTTTTAAAATAATTAATATATAAAGCATTGTTTTACTTAATATTCTGTTATTTTCAGATCTTCATATGTACGATTGCGCCATTTGTGTACAAATACGTGGGTACATAGCACAACTATACCTATTGATAAAGAAGAAGAAAGGCCTGTGATGTCAAAGGTATTCTGTTTTAAAAGTTATAATAATTTGAATCGATTTTTTAATTTATTATTAATGATATTACATTTAAAATCAAACTGTGTTATTAATAATAATAGTATGTGCATTTTTCCGTGTACATTGAATAATACAGGATGATTCATTATTGAAATGCAATTCAAATTTTTTACATTGTTATCAGTAATATTTCATTCTGGCTTTTTCCCCATTGTTGATGATCATATTAGGAAAATTTGACTTATTTTACATAAATCTTAGTATAAAGCATGCTTTTAATAAAATTTTTGAAATTTTGCTATACTTATAATTAAGGTTTAACTTCAGAATCAAATGATGGTACAAATTATTTAAAATATGTCACTTTAAGTTCTATTGTCTGTTCCTATAATATAATTCTGTATAAAGACAGAATTAGGCTTATATATAGACTGAAAATTACACTAATGTGTAATTCTAGGAAAAGTCTGATGTTAGATTTAAAATAACATGTCTATCAAAAATTTGAAATTTAAAAATGTTTTGTTGAAGAAGCCTTTAAAATAGTTATGCAAAATCTTTGAAATTTTTAGCTGCCATTAATCTTGTCAAACCAACTGTTGGCCAACGGTTACTACTTTGTAGTAAATATACACATAAAATTTATTTTATTTATGAAATGTGTATATTGGCTTAATGCAAACATCATTATTTAGAAAATTCTTTGGAGATAATCTACTGTATTTACTAAAAAAGGAGATCTCTGAATTATTAAATAATCAATAACTCTAATATGGTGATAATAACAATTATGTCATAATAAGATTTTGTGTTAATCACAATTATATCAAGGATTAGATTTTGTTGTAATTTGGCATTGGAACAAATCATAGTTATTAATATAAATATAATTACAACTTGTTTTATTATTACAGACCACTTCATTTAAATTTTTTTATATAATTTGAAAATTTTATTAATAATGATTTTTGATATAATCCTGTTAAACATATTCACTTTATTTTAAAAATGCATATTATTTTAAAAATTTATTTGTCATATATATATATAAATATTTTTTACTATTATAGTAATTAATTCTGGTTTATTTTATTAAAATATCAATGGAGTGGTTTTTGTAAGTGATTCGGATAATGAATAGTGATGTAATAAAAATCTTTTTGAAATTATTTATTTTCACTTTGGGATCATTAATTGTCTGTATCATGATTTAGGTTGGGTGTGCTCCTATCAAAGAAGATAAGGAAGCTTTTGCCATTGTTCCTGTTTCTGCTACAGAAGTTCGGGATTTAGATTTTGCAAATGATGCCTGCAAAGTACTTGATTCTATCTCAGGAAGTTTAGAGAAAGGCCAAATCATTCAGAATGAGAGGAGGTATGTTAATATAAAGATAAGATTACTGAAAAATATGTTTTTTATCTTATTTTTTAAAACTTTTCTTTGATAAATATCTTCAATAATATTTTTGCTATATTTTTGGTCATTCTGTTATTGTATAACATTATATTCCAAAAATTGTGATAAAACTTTTTCTTTTAGATTTGTCACTCAGCTCCTTTGTGAAGTTATTTATTTTGTTGCAATGAAGGAAAATGATCCAAAGAAGCCTGATCCGTTAGACTTAGTGGTTTCTCATCCTAACAGAGAGCGTCAAAAACTATTAAGAGAACAAAACATTTTAAAGCAGGTTTGATATTAATTTTTACTCAGAGTAATCTTTTCAAAACCTGTTTCTGAAATAATTTCAATTTTTTTCAAAATAAATTTTTCACCCAAATTTTAGTTATTCAAAATTCTTCAAGCACCATTTAATGATTGTGGAGATGGCCCGATACTTAGAATGGATGAACTTAGTGATCCTCGACATGCTCCATTCAAACATATTTGCAGACTTTGTTACAGAATTTTGAGATTGTCTCAACAAGATTATCGTAAAAATCAGGTATGCTCAATTTAATTTTTATACAATACTCAATTTAATTTGATTAACTCAAACATTTTCAAAAAGTCTTCCTATTTTTAAAATTATTATTTTTCATTTATTTAAAAAGTTGTATTTAAAGCATTTTTTATGAATGCTTTCATTTCATAATCTAAAATCATGTATTTTGTAATTTTTTTTAATTACTTCATGCTTATTTCTATGGCTTTCTGGTCATAGAATTTATTTCAATACCAGTCCTATGGAAAAAATAAATTCTATATTAAGGTGATAAAACATTTTAAATCAGAAAAATTTCTTTTAATATGTGAGATGGTAGAAAATTGTGTTTTTCTTGGAAAAACAACTTTAAAAAAAATACTAAGTTGAAAAGTGGTGAATTATTACTTGTACAATTCTTATTTTCACTGGAACAATTATTTAAATAAATGCCTCTACTGCATCTAAAGTTCATATTTCTTGATCTTTGTAATAAACTTTTTTTGCTTCCTCTGGTTGCTAAAAAAAAAAAAAAAAAAAAAAATGCATTTTTATATTATTTACTAGTAAATTAACCATTAAATAGCTGTTAAAATTGTATTCTTGAATCATTTTTGTTATTAACAATTGAAAATGTCTTAATTTAGAGTTTTAAAATAGTTTTATAGATTAATATTAGCTTGAAGTTATGTGAATGATACATTTTTTAAATAATAGAGAATTTTGGATGAAAAATTTAATAATTATATTATTTTTAACTTCTATTATTGTTTTATGTATTTCTAATATTTTTACTGCAACTTGACATACATAAAGTGATTTTGAACTTAATAATTTAAAACAAAAATTTTTTAAAGGAATATATTGCAAAATGGTTTGGATTCATGCAAAAACAAATTGGCTATGATGTGTTAGCTGAAGATACTATCACAGCTTTATTACACAGTAACAGGAAACTATTGGAGAAACATATCACTGCTGCTGAAATTGAAACATTTGTCAGTTTAGTTCGAAAAAATCATGAGAGCAGGTAAAATTTATTTTTTATTTGTTTTTATTCTTATTAACATATAGGTTATTAATTTTTGTTACTCTTTTCATTTGTAGTTCTTTTGTGTAATATTTAAGTATACTTGTCTAAACATAATTTTAAAATGACATATTATCATTCAGAAGTTGAATTTTTCTTATTTAAAACTCTTAAAAGAATAAGCTCTCTTATCAGCTGGCATATTATTTTATTGTTTAATATTTTTTCAGGTTCTTAGATTATTTATCTGATCTTTGTATATCAAACAAAGTAGCCATTCCAATTACCCAGGAGTTGATCTGTAAAGCTGTATTGAGCCCAAAAAACTCAGACATCCTAATAGAAACAAGGTTTGTGGACCTTTTAAAATTTCTTGAAGTTTTTTTTAACTGTAGTATAGATTTTTTCAGTCTTTTTTAAAATCTTTTTTTGAAAAAGGAAATTTATTTTTATTTAGAATGGTAAGAACGCAGTTAGAGGTTGAAGTTGAAGTTGAGAGTCAAAATGGGGAAGTTGAGCCTATGGTGACTATTGAAGAAGAGGAGGATGTTGTCTTATTTTGGGATAATGGTCGTAAAAGCAAAAGTATTCGAGAACTTGCCGCTGGTGCAATTAATGGAAATAAGGAAGATCAGTCTATCCTATCTTATTACAGGTAAGAACCATTTTTCTTTCTTTAAAAGATGCAAAACTAATATAATATTCATGAAATATTTTAATGGATTATTGGATTTAAAGAAGTATACATAATATTCTATAGAATCACTTAGCATATTTCAAAAGTCTCTTTCAGGTTCTTTTCATAAGAATCTTAATTTTTGACAAGAAAAAACTAAAGCAAAATTTTCTTTCTAAGGTTATTTTAATGTAATCTCTTCTGTTTTACTTATCTTTGATGATTGGATAATAGTGAATTTCTTAAACTTATTAAATCAAAATATTCTTATCTTCATTATTTTATTAAAACATCAATTTTCGTATATTTCAGCTTTACAATTATTTATTATCTTTATGCTTTATTTTTGAAAGAAAAATGAAAATTTATAATTATGAAATCCTTTAGTTTATTATTCTCAAATTCTGAATAGATAGTAGTAATAGTCATTTATTTCCATGATTAATGTTTAAAATTATTTATAATGATTTAATTCTCCTAAAAGTGGAAGTGCTGTTTTGCATAGTTATAAACCATATCTAATTACTGTTTTAATAACTGTAATTTTCCATTTTGTATAGGCATCAGCTGGACCTTTTCTCTGGAATGTGCCTTGACCGTCAATATCTGGCTATAAATAATTTATCACCTCATTTGGATATAGATCTGATTCAGAAGTAAAGCAGATTTTCTTTTTAAATATTTTTAAAAAAAAGTTTTTTAATAAGTGACTTTTTGAAAATATTTAGCAGTTTATTTATTTTTAAATAATTTTAATTCTTGCAGATGCATGGCTGACGAAAATTTACCATTTGATTTAAGAGCTGCATTTTGTCGTCTTATGCTTCACATGCATGTTGACAGGGATCCTCAAGAGCAGATAACACCTGTGAAATATGCTCGCCTATGGTCAGATATTACTCAGAAACTTTCTATTCAAGAGTAAGTCTTTCATATAATTATTTCAAAATGCTAAAAATATTCATTTAATAAAAAATGAAAATGTTTAGAATTTTTATGCCCCCCCCCCTCCATTGCATTCATAATTTTATAAATGCTCTTCACTTTCTCTCACAGTTTTTTTTTTTTTTTTTTGTTAAAACCTTTTTAATATTAATATTGAATCTGAATAAATGTACAACATCATTTTTATTGTTAAAGAAATGTGATATTATTTTAGTTATGATGCCAATAAACATCCAGATCCAAATAAGGAAGCTGTTAGAGCAAAGTTTGCTCCTACTATAGGTTTTGTTGAGGACTATCTTTGCAATGTTGTGGGACATATGTGGTCTTTTGCTGATCGAGAGCAAAATAAGTTGACTTTTGAGGTAATATTCTAGACTTTAGATAATTTTTAATTATTTTTGTTTTTTAATGATGAACATCAAAGATTTATTTTAGGTAATTAAATATCTTTTTTTATATTCTTTACTTAGGTAGTGAAACTAGCGAGGGAATTGATATATTTTGGATTCTACAGTTTTTCTGACTTGCTACGCCTTACGAAAACACTCTTAAGCATTTTGGATTGTGTTCCAGAATCTAGTTTTTTGAATGGTAAACTAACTGCAGCAGATCTAGATGGTGTGTGAATCTTAGTATTGATTTATTGTTGCTTTGAGTTATTAATCCAGAGATGAAATACTTGCAGCATTTATATTTTTACTCTTTTAGAATTTCAAATAATTTATTAATTCATTAATTATAAGTGTGCTTATTATAATTTTGACTTGAAATAAAATAGCTTTTAAATTTAAAATATAAGTTCAAAGTCATTTTTCACATTTATTTGTGTGCATATACAAAATTTAAATATAAGACTTGGAAAATTTAAAAAAATTACAGTATGTGGGTAAAATTATACTTGTTTATAATTTTATTTTAAAAAATAAATTCATCATTTTATTAATTTATTGTACTAAAATATTATCAATTTTAATAATTCATAATCATGTGTGTAAAATAATTAATATTGTACAAAAATAATTAAAAAAATATTTTTAAATTAAATAATTTGAGGGGTTTTTTTTCCCCTTATGATTTGTAAATGTAAGCTCATAATGTCAGTCATAAACTGGAACTTTTTAATTAATTTTTTTAATCCTTTATCAGCAAATTAAGGAAGTGCTTCTTTCTAAGATAATAAAATCAGGATTTTTTAAAAAAAAGAAATTTATTAAATCATTTCACATTTTGTAAGCATATGTATGAATTACAACTTATTTTTGAACATTATGTGATGAAACAAACAATTAAGAGCTAAATGAGAACAAAATGGCACTTTTATATCAGTGCATTTTGTTTTAATGTACTTAATTGCATTGCAAGCAGCAAAGGAGGAGAAAGAAGAAGAAGAGGTGAAGAAAGAAACAAAACCAGGTGATAATAAATCTGTCCAATATACTATATTATTTTTATGTATCATTTCTGTTCATTAATTTGGAACTCTTATAAAAGAAAATTCAATCTGTGTTCAGTATATTTATTTATTTGAACTTACAGAACTGTTTCCACTCCTTATTTTTTTCTGAGATTCATTCAACCAAATTGAGATTTTATCTTTAATGTTTTGAAATTTTCATCTGAAGTGATTATGATATTAATGCTTTTTTAGAAAATAGTACTTTTTATGCCCATATTGGGATTATTGGTAAACTATTTCTTACATGTAGTGAATGTTTAAAATTGGTTTATTTTGCTGCTATGTGTAATTAATTTATTTCTTCTTCTCATGATTATAAACAGTACAGTTTGGTTTGGCAGAAACTATCTGCACTATTTTTTAGAAAATACAATACAATGATTTATCTGAAAAACTTGTGTGTGATGTAATTATATATATATATAACTTGCATTGTATATTAATGATTGACAACAAAGTTAAAAATTTGTTCATTTGTTATAAATGATTGGCTTATAAATGGATATTTATGCTATGCATATTCTATTTTTCATAATAGCACGAGGTGGTGTCTTGAAGTCTATTGGTGATATGGGTGCTGTTATGACCAATATGGTTCTTGGTACATCAGGCATGACAAAGCAAGTTAGTGCAACTATGCAGAAAAAAGCTTCCATCACAGGTGCTGAAGACACATTAGTAATGGATACTAAATTAAAAATTATTGAAATTCTTCAGGTTTGTAATCATTCTCATTTTTGAAATTTTCTGATTTGAAGTTCAAGATTTTTTTTAACTCTTTGCATTTTGGGACTTTTTTATCCTTAAAAACTAATTATTACATTTTCACCTGAAAATTTTTATTTTATTCCAGAATTTGAAAATTTAATACCAAATAAATGTAAATAAAAAAATTATGTGAAAGCAATTTTACTGAATGGCTTTAAATAAAAGTAATTTTCTTAAAATTATAAATATGGAAGAATATGCACAAATGAGGTATAAAACTTCATTGAGTCAATATTGTTTTAAATAACATTTGGGTCGGCAACCTGCATTTTAAGAAGTTTTGATATATTTTTGTGCATAGTCTTGCATAGAACTGAATTTATGCTTTCTTTTATTGTAAAAAGAAGAATGTATTGCTTAATTTTTTTTATGTTAAAAGGCTTTTTTTTATATTTTTAAATTTAAAAGTAAGAAAATTACACAAATCAATTATGTTTCCTCTAAACATTTTTTATTACATGCTGAATTTGATAATTCTTTAATTTTTCAGTTCATATTGAATGTTCGCTTGGACTACAGGATAACAGGCTTGCTTTCAATATTTAAAAGGGAATTTGATGAAAGCCAAGACAAAAGCTCTTCAGATGACAATTCAGTAAATATAGAAGACAAAGGTACTTCAGGTTAGTTTCCAATTTAAGTGATTATTCAATCATTTTTTTTCTTTGGGTCTTATAAATAAATTTTTGTGGGTTTAATTCTTTGGTATATTAAAAAAGAAACTGTATCAAAAACTATTTAATTAAAAAAATTTTGTTGTAGCATTTCATCAGTGTAATTAAATGTGTGTGATTATTTTTTTGTTATCATTATATGATAAGTAGCAAGCAAACTTTTTAATGCTTTAATTAAATTCTAGACATTCATTTGAATTCTTTAATATGAATTTTTAATATATAAATGTTTTTCTTTTACTAACAATTTCTTTGTTAGAATTTGCATTTTTTATAATAAATGTTATAATCCTTTATAAGCATTTTTGATGTTAATTGTGAATATAAGAATGAATTGATTGTTACAATTGTTAATCCTTGCTGATATGCAATTTTACATTGCAATTGAACCTTGATTATCCAGGACTCTGTCATCTGAGAATTCTGTTTACCAACATATTTACTTAGAAATTTAAAAATTAAAACTTTTTTTTTTCATTTTTTAAAAATAAATTTGATGTATTAAAAAAATTAGAGGTAGCATTGGAGTTGATTATTTTGTTGCTAAAGTTTGCATAAGGCTGTTATCTGGAGTTAATCTTTCATAATTTTAAAAGTTATTTAAAAGGAAAAGAAAATATTTCTATTCCTAAGCTTATTACTGTTAACATAACTTTTTATTGGTAATATGGGAAAATTTCATAGAGTTTCATGAAAGAATAATCCTGCAAAAGTATTAGAATAGTTTGCATTTTTCTGCAGTAGAAATATTCTATTGAGAATCATTGATAAAATGTAATTAAAAGGGAGGGGTCAATAACCTTTTTCTATCATCTTATTAAATTATATTTCTAAGTTGAAAAATTATGTAAACAGTCTCATCCTAATATAATCTCTTATATAATTGTAAATTCTGTATATAGTTTTTTTGTTTCGTTTTCCTACTGTAAATATTTTGATAATTAAATAAAATTCTTGTAACATGCCCACCAAACCGTTCAGTGACCAGAATGGTCACGGATACAGGGGGTATAAGACGGCGTTCTGTTCTATCATCTTATCAATGATTGGATCTTCTAACAGTCCACAATATGTTTCTTTTTTTCCCTCATGGTTTTAAGAAGGAATTTTTCACATAGTATGTGATGGTACTTTCAGTTTAATTTTAATAGTTTCAAATAAACAATTTTGGAAACACTTGTTGAAAAAAAAATCATTAGTTAAAACTTAGCTGTCATTATCTGAGTCTTTAATTATCTGATGAAATTATCATCCCAATTAACTGGATAATTGAGGCTCAATTGTAATTCATAAAATTGGATTTTCCCTATACGTATGCTGGGATTACTGAGGGGTTTTCAGATATTTGATTGATATTTTATTTACTTGTCTTAATTATCTTTACTTGATTTCACGTCCAATGTTTATTTCTTTAGGTATTGATTTGGAAAGGATAAGCTACCATGCAGAATCTATATTTGGTGGAAAGTAAGTAATTATGTGTAAGATTACTCTATTCTAAACCATAAAACAAAATTCTCAACTTTTCTGTCATTTGCATTTATTGTGATTTTGATTATGGTATATTTTTAAGTTCCGAGTTATTTAAAAACTAATTATTTTTACTTTATTATAAAATTTTATTAAAGTATTAAGAGGTTTTATCAATATTATTCTTTATACCTTAAAAAATATAAATAGGTTGTGCAATTAAATGCTAAATTGTTCTGTTTGTGTATGTGTGTGTGCATGCACATTTTGTTATAAAATTATTTGATTAATGTAAAAAAATCTTTTTTTTTTATATTTCTTGGAATAGTTAGTATTACTTAGAAAGTCTTAATAATATTAATTTAGTTTATAGATATATGTTATGTAAAAATTCTAAATTATTATTAGTGCTTTTATTGCCATAAAGTCACAGTAATTTTTCTATATTGTGTAATCTTATCTAATTATTTCTTTTAATCTTAAAATAGGGATGACTGCACAGAAATTGATCTGGATGGACAAGGTGGAAGAACATTCCTTAGAGTATTATTGCATCTTACTATGCATGACTATCCACCTCTAGTTTCAGGAGCTCTGCAACTTCTCTTCAGACATTTCAGTCAAAGGCAGGAAGTTTTACAGGCTTTCAAACAGGTATAGATTATTATATTTGTAATCTGCCGATGTACATAGCTTTATTTAAATGTCCAAATGATATTTATTAATATTATTTTGAAAATCATACATTTTGTTTTAATAACAAACGAGACAATTTCCAATTTATTTTAGTAAATATTCAGATGCATTTAAAATAATGCTAATATGAAAAGAGAATGTGTTTAATTTAATTGCAAATTTTTATATTAATAAGTAACTGATGGGGGGGGGGGATGATTCTGAATGAAAATGAAGTTTTTATAAGCTTTAAATTTTCTCATTATTGATTTTTACTAAAAAAGGGATTATTTTTTTCAATATGCATATTAACATTAAACATCATATGTTATCAGACAATTAAAAAAAATATGAGCCATCTTTTAAAAATGAAATATGCTTTATGTCATATTCATAGTTTTCACTTATTTTCTATATTATACTCAGGTTAAAACACGCAATAAATTTGTATTAATTTTAAGTCTTAAATATTAGAATGCTGTATTGTGACTTGTTATATTAGCTTTAAAAGTATATTATGGAGGGGTTTTTTTTATTACATCATTTCATGAATTGATTTAATTGCAAACATTCATCGATTTTTTTTTCTAAATAATATTCATAAAAATTAATATAATTAATTTACAGTAAAACTATTTTCTGAAATCTTTTTATAAATCTTTTTAATTTATGAGAATTGCACAAATAAGTATATTTATATATTGTTAAATTTAGAATATGTATTTAACTAAGAATAATGGGGTGGCTATTATTTCTAATAATTAGCCAATTTGCTATGGGGGACTACTGATTTTTGTTTAAAATTAAAACTATATATTGCTTTGATCTCTTATTAAAATAAATATTCTGTTTTTTTTAACTTTTCACGGAACTGAATTCATAGCCTTTCTTTCTTATTTTTATCTCATATTTGTTATTTAAGTTATTAAAAGTAAATAAAAAAAGATTTATTGCAAATAATTTTATTGCTAGGTTCAACTTCTGGTATCTGCAAGTGATGTTGAAAATTACAAACAGATAAAAAGTGATTTAGATGAACTTCGACTCCTAGTTGAAAAATCTGAATTATGGGTCTTCAAATCAAAGCAAGAAGAAACAAGCAAAAAGAAGAAAAGCACTGATGATGATGGAGATGGAGAACCAGAAAGGAAAAAAGTTTCAAAAGCTAAAAAGAAAGCAAACTTGGTATGTTGTGCCAAATATCAACATGAAATTTTTGTTCATAATTTTAATGTTCCAAATTAATTTTTAGCTCTAATATTAAACTGTAACTTTATGAGCAATTCATTCTCATATCATTAAAATTTTAATGAGCATCTTTTGTTTTATTTATTACAGAGTGTAGTTTATAATGGAATAGATTGAATGAGAAAAATATTCGGAATTAAATTTTTATAAATAATTTATGTTGTAAAGTGAATTTGTCATAATTCTTATTTTTCAAAAAAAGAGGAAGGAAATTTTTTTTTAAATAATGCTTAAATTATTGTATTAAGCTATAAGTTATTTTTTGGGGTAAATTCTCGTAGGGGAAAAGTTGTATTATTTTCTCTTAAACTAAATTTTTTTCTGCTGTAGTTCTGCCAACTTTTTTTCCCTTCTTTCTTTATTTTAATTTGAAATAATAAATTTATAATGTTTTTTAATCCTGTACCTGATCAAAGTTCATTTGTTTTGGGGTACAAATGGATAGCTTATTTTCCATTAGATTATCTTTTTAGAAAGATTTTTTTTTGTCACCTGCTTAATTTTTAAGAAATTAACTAAACAAAACTTATTTCACTGCTTTGCATTATGTTGTGCATTTTTAAAATTATAGGTATTAATTAATAATGTGTACAAAATGAAAGTTGGTATGAATATCTCTTTTTTATATCCAATACTGTTTATTAAATTTATGGAGTTATTATTTGTTAAAAAAATAATAAAGTGTAGGAAAATAATAATTCTTGAAATTTTCACTTGGAAAAGTTTTATTTGCCCCCCCCCCCCATCTTTTTCTTAATACTACATTTAAAAGTATCAGCAATATTCATCAGAATTCAATATTCTGCCTTTCCTCTGCAGTAATATATATTCTTATATCTGTGTGTATGCCTTTACTTTTTTGCCTTTATTGTTCTCTATTTTTGCTGGCCTTTTCTACTTTTATCTTTCCTGTTGTAGTGAAAGTTTTAAAAATGGGAGTTTTTCTATTCTGTTTCTATAAAGCTATTTTTATCATAGGACTTAGGCCCTGCTGGTAATGAAGGCTCTGCTATAGATTTGGATATTGGACCACCAGTTGATCCAGTTCAGAATAAAAATTACAAAACCATTCAGCAGGTATTTTTGGCATGATACTTTTTCACTATTGAAAATTAAATAAAAATATCAAGAAATATTTCAAGTAATTCCTTAATTTCCATGATAATTTTTAAAACAAATTTTATTTGAGATATAATTTTTTTAACATTTGGAATATAAATGATTATCCAAATACACAAAATTACTTAAAATCCTTTTCAGCTTTCATATATTGTTAAGAAAATTAAATTTTACAATTTAGTATAATGATTATCTTAAGTTAATCCAACGATTAATTGTTACTCACTCTATAGACCACCACCACCAACAACAAAAATCATACCATTTGTACAAACCATGAGTTAATATTAACCATTTTAAAATAGAGTTTAATATCCCTGGTCACTTGTGACTTTTCTTCTTATTTTTATCGTTGTTTTAATCTTATGCAATAAATGCTAAAAATTATGATCTCAAACTCTAGAAGTTTTCTTTTGTAGACTATTTTATTTAAATATAAATATTCTTTAATATACTTGTTTGCTGATTTATCATTCGGTATTTGTAGATTTAAAAATGGCCAAATATATTTTTGCATTTACAGTAATGTCCGAAAGAACTAAATATATTTTCTCAAATCGACAGTAAATAAAGCTCCCATTTAAGACTTGATATATATTGATTCATGCATCTCTTGTAGTCTGCTTTTAACTTTTATGCAGTAAAACTGCATGTTATTAAAGCCATGTCTCAATGCATGCAGTTCAGTTTTCTGTCTTTTAAATGTTTCTTTAATTATCATTTCAATGAATAAGATTTTGATTTTTTTTTTTTTTATGCTGATGTATTTTATGTATTCTTGCTATTTTCTTGCAGTTATAAAAATTTCAGGATAAAAATTTTATACTTCCTTTAGTAGGCTATTCATACTACAAATTGGTACTAATGTAGCTTTCTGTACTTTCTGATGCGTATTCCATCATATTAAGTCATTAGCATTTTCTTTCATACACACACAAGCTTGCAGCTTTTGTATGCAAAATATTGCCTTAAATATGAACAGAACTATGCCATTCATTTTTAAAATACGTTTTATTACATATAAACTTTAGTTCTCCTTCGATAAGCTCAAGATTTAAATATATATATATTAAAACTTTTATTCTTTACAGTATGGATTATTAATCTCCATTTAATTTTTTAAATATTGCTACTTGGTTTTAAATGTTGTTTTTACTATATTGTTAATTTTTTATTTGTATAAAATTGTCTGACCACTGTCTTGTATATGTAATTTCAAAATGGAGCAATTTGTTTTAATTTTTAAATGCTACTAGATGGCAGAAATTGCCATGGTTTTTTCCATTGTTGAATCATTTGACTTTCACGTATGGGCATTAGTTTCTCTTTTTTGAGCTTTTAAATTTAATAGATTTATTGGTATAAATAGACAGCTTTTTAAAAGTGCATGTGTGATTTAAAGGGCCTGTGGCTTTCTTGTTTTTGTTTTTTTTACTTAATAAAAAAGTGGGATCATCTTACCATTGTAGGGGGAGGACTTGGGTGTTTTGTAAAATTTCAAAAAAAAATTTCTTATGGATAGTATTTTAATGTTGTTTTCATCTATATGGTATTTGTTTTTGTTTGCATAGTTAAAGTTTGATTATTTTGCTTGCTATTAATTAGGGGGAGGACTTGGGTGTTTTGTAAAATTTCAAAAAAAAATTTCTTATGGATAGTATTTTAATGTTGTTTTCATCTATATGGTATTTGTTTTTGTTTGCATAGTTAAAGTTTGATTATTTTGCTTGTCTCATTCATTTCTATTAATGTTATATAAATGCATATTAAATATATTAATGTATATTTAGTAGTATATTGTATACGTTACCATAAAACTGAAGTTATTAATGGGGGAGGGGAATATTAAAATATTATTGAGAGGGTGAAAGCTATGAAACAGAGTGTATTGCTGAGAATAAAAGAATTGCTGTGAATATGATTACTTTTAACTCAACACCTTTTTTACTACTTACATTATTGATACATATTTTTATTTACTTATTATAAAAGAGCAAAATTTCAATTCTGGCAAATTTTGATGTACATCCAACTTGTAACTTATTAAAATAGATTCCTCTGATGTGTGATTTTTACGTCTTGTTTGTAAAACTTTCAGAAACAAGCTATATTTCATTACCTCTTAAATAATAAGTTTGCTGAGTTTCATTATTAAAATGGTTAATGTTAATTTCTGTTTGTAGATTCTGCTTCGTTTAACAAGATTATGTGTTCAAGAAATGCCAAATGGAAGGAAACCTCGTAAACACGAGCAAAGACTTTTGCGCAACATGGGTGCTCATGCAGTGATATTGGAGTTATTGCAAATTCCTTATGACAAGGTATTCAATTATCAATTTTAGCATGATAATTTTATCTTAAAATTGCTATATGATCTTACAATCTAATAAATTTCTGACAACATTATACTCTAATTACTATTTTGCTTATATTTGAAATTATTGACAATCTTAATTCATACATTTTGGAATAGAAACAGATATTTAACAAATGCAGAAGAAAATATAAAAATATCTGTATTTATTTATTAAATTCAAAATGAATAGATTTGCAAGTAATTTTAATCTAAAAATGCTATGTTATAATCATTATGATTACAATTTCCTTATACTAGAGAATGCAATATTTTATTTGATGACTGTTTACTTTTTTTTAATCAGAAATGTCTTAATGAATGTAAAATACTCTTTCAATTTTGATATTTTCATAATGAATCTTAATTTTAAATCTCATATAAAATGTATAGAAATTGACTTCGGTTATACATCCCTCCCCCCCTTCTTGAATATAGAAAGAAGATATAAGAATGAATGAATTGATGAGACTTGCTCATGAATTTCTCCAACATTTTTGCCTTGATAATCATGCAAATCAAGCTCTGCTTCATAAATACATTGATTTGTTCATGAATCCTGGTGTAAGTAAAATTTTTCTTTTGCCGCATATTAATTTGAATATTTTGCTCTAACACAATTTTGTTAACTTATAGCTGACAATTGTTTCTTTTACATATTTACCCATTATTTTTTCATATATAATTTTACATCTATAGGCCATTAAGAATACTTTTTTTCACTACTAGATATTTATTTATATACTTGAAATATTTCAATTTCTGAGTTACAAAAATGTCTATTTCTTTCCATTATAAAATAATTTTTATTTCTTTATATGTGCTATGCTTTGTCCAGTCTCATATGAGGGTAAGCAAGTATTTACCTGAAGGTATTGAATGTATCAGCAATTCAAGTGCACCTAGCTGTAGCAAATCTAGTTTCTCACGAAAAAACTTTAAAGCCAGTGTTTCTTAATAAGATATATGTAATATTATATAAAGATTTTTGAACTGTTGTATTTCAAAATCCAGTATTGGTCAAATTAACTGATTTTGAAATTTCACTTCATTAATTAGCTCTATATTACTGTGTTTTTATTGCAATTTTTCTCAGTTAGGATTAGTTAAGTTTCAGGCATCAGAGAATTTTATCAAAAATAAAAAATTTTTAGAGTATCTAATATAAAAGGTCTTTTATTTATTTTGCCATAAACATAAGATTAAGATATTTTATGTTAAAGCAGAATTAGGAAACACTGTCTTTGACATTAGTTTAGATTTTCAGGCTTGCACAAGTAGTAAGAGTGCACAATTTGGGCATTTAGAATGTGAACTATTACTTTAGTTTAATAGCATATTTTTTTTAAAGTTGAGTTTTCATAACATCGCATTAATTATCTACTTGTTTATGAAGCTTGCATTTTATAGCATTCTAGATTAATATTGATTTTTTTTAAAATTTTGATATATTATTTTTTAGATTTTTCTTAGAAGATTTTTTTTTATTTACATATGTTTCAAATAGAAATTCTATGGACTTAATCCAGGGGTGTTTGTGCTCCGGGGAAACCCCGGAATTCCGGGGATTTTGAACTTCGATACCCGGAAATTCCGGGGATCATCGTTCAAAAGGAAGTAGGAATAATAATGAATTATTTATTTTGATCTGGGCGATTTTGTTTGCTTTGAAAGCAGAAAACGCAAGGTCAGCGTGTGTGGTGAAAACTTTTCCTTTCTTTCTCCAAAGGCAGTGATAATGCGTGAAAAGGGGGAAAAAACTTCTTTTTTGTTCTTTCCTTATTGCGAGTTATGACTCATTCCCCCGTTTCTCGGACATTCTCTTCTGGATTCTTTTCGGCAAGTAGGCGCGGCAGAAAAAAAAGGGAGAGACTTCGTTCGACCAGATGTGCGATCACGTGACTCTGGGTTCAAAGGTCTTATCTCTCCTGGCGTGGCGCCAATAAGTAGAGAAGGGGGATTTTTCGCCGTATTAGCTATTTGTCATTCATCGCTTCGCAACTTTTTTTTCTCCTCTGTGTAAAATTTTCGTTTCATTTATTGATGCACATGTAAATTTTTCGTTTCGCTTATTGAAATATTTTTTTATTTATGTACGCAAGAGAATTTCACTTTGAAATTTCAGCATATGAAACAGAAATTACCCCTTAAAAATTCATATCTAATTAGTTTTACAGCATTAGATCCAGAGCTAAGAGGTAAAACCAGTACAATATTAGCTTTTGAAAAATTATCATGTCCCATATTTTTAGTGATAATGAAAAGTCAAAAGTAGAAGCTGAAATAAGGTTATACCAGAGTGATATTGATATCACCAAAGAAATGCTCTACACATCTGATGAAAGTGGAAATCAAGTTAAGTGTACAATTGATAAATATTGGTCTAAAGTTTTTAATTTAAAAGATTATTTCACAAATGATTATAAGTATCCTACATTGGCTAAATTGGTCAAAGCCTGCCTTAGCTGCTTCCATGGCCCATTAGTGGAAAGTGCACTCAACTTAATGGATACACTTGTCACTGACTATAGAACTTCTCTTAAGATTGATTCCCTAGATGCAGTGCAGACTATTAAATATGATTTAATGGCTTCTAAAGAAACCTCATGTGAAAAATATGGCTCAAAAAATCCAATGACTGATCCAATTCACAAAGATCTCTTACTGAATATGAACAGAAGTTGGAAAACATATCAAGAGGACTTAAAAACATGTATTTCAGATGAGTCACCTATAAAAGTCTCTGAAAAACCTTCTACATTAGCAGAAAAGCAAACTGCTTCTACCTCTGCATGTGCAGTTCTCGAGGAAATTTCTTCAACTGTAAATGAGGAAAATAAAAGTCAATCTTCCTGCAATTATGAAGTTCACCACAAAAGAAAGACACGCCCACAAACATCAGAAAATAAAAAAATAACAGCAGAAATTAGATAATTTTTTTAAAGAATTAATTCAGGTAATTTAAAATATTTGCATAAAATGTAGTAGTTTATATGTTTGAAAATTTATGGTTATTAATTTTGAAAAAAAAGTAATTCATTGAACTTTCATAATTGGGTCATTCAATATTTCATAATTGTAATTTTTCATTTCTCCCCCCCCCCTTCTCGAAACTCCAAAATGCCGGTAGTAAGTCCGTAAAAGTTTCAGGGGATTTTTTGGGGTCCCACAAACACCCCTGTTAATCTTTATTTTGAATTTCTTCCAATTCTTGCTATTAATACTGCATATTATAATTTTAGCACATATATGTATTTAGACTTTTAGTGATTAATATAAGTGCCATGCTGGCTCCTGTTGACTTTCAGTGGATATTTTTCCACCCATTATTAAATATTCTTGGGCTTGGAGAGTGTTGGTCTTTAAGGTCTTAACATTTACTAAACTGAACATTTGTTTATATTATTCCTAAAATTCCAGCATGATACTGAACTTGATTCTTAAATGTTTCACTGTTAAGGGAATTTTTTAAAAATGTTTTCTTACAAACTTTTTTAGCTTTTAGAAGCTCAAACAATGAGAAGCATCTTCATGGATAACGTATCACTTTGCAATGAGCTAAATGATCGAGTTGTGCAGCATTTTGTCCATTGCATTGAGACTCATGGAAGGCATGTCCAGTATTTAAAATTTCTGCAGACCATTGTAAAGGCTGAAGGGCAATATATAAGGAAATGTCAAGATATGGTTATGCAAGAGGTATCTATATTTTTCTTGTTATAGTTCGAGGTTTTGTTGTATTTTGAATGTTTTATATTTAATTTTGTATTTTAACAAGCAATAAAGATTATTATCATTTGAGCATTAAATTGTTTTCTCAAAACATTATCTTTATATCAATGATAGGTTATAAAAATAATTATTATTAAAATTAATAAATATTTAAATATTTTTAAACATCTTGTAGGCAACTTTCCATACTCTTAGATATTTTTTAAACACCTTTCTTTCAGATGGTCAATGCTAGTGAAGACGTACTTGTATTTTACAATGACAAAACTTCCTTTAATCATTTGGTTGAAATGATGCGTTCAGAGCGCCAGAGAATGGATGAAGCTGGGCCATTGCAGTATCATATTAACCTTGTTAAGCTTCTTGCATGTTGTACTGAGGGAAAAAATGTATTCACTGAAATAAAATGCCATTCCTTGCTATCATTGGATGATATTGTTCAAGTGGTAACCCATCCAGATTGTCTGCCTGAGGTATTTTAATTTCATTTTGATAATTGATTAGATGAATTTATTTTTTATAGTTGAATAAATGAGGTATCTGTTGTCTTATATTTTTAAAAGTTAATATGATATAAAATTAAATCATTAAATATAAAAGAAATATTATTATGTATCCTGTAAGACAGTTTTTCAATTATTTTAATTCTTATAAAAACATTCTGTTATTGAAATAGAATAATACAAATGTTTAAGAATATGCATATATTTTGGCTAGTTTTAAAATTCCACACCATTATTCATAAAAAAAATTTGAAATAAAGGAATTTGAATTATACTGTTCATAGATTTTTATAAATTAAAATAATTAAAAATGTAAAATTTGTAATTTTCATAATTTTTTTTCAAAATTAAAAAAATAAACTCTTGGTTAAAAAATGACTTAAAAACACTTATTTCATGATATTATATCATTAAAGATATATTAACTCTCCAGCTGCATATCCGGCAATTTTCACAGGTTGACAATCAGTCCATTTTCTGTTGCATCCCTGTTGTTTTTCACAGTTTAGAGTGCTTATTATTTTTACGATTACAAAATTTTATTATATTATTATTCTGTACCATATAGTATCACTTTCTATATAGAAGTGAATCATTGTGTAACACATAGATTCACTTTCTTTGAAAAATATTTGAACTTATTTGTAAACATTGCATCTAAATAGTGATTTTAAAGAATTATGAAGCCAGAGGGTTAAAATGCTTTAATGAAATAATATGCTAATTCTTTATTGGAAATCAGTTATTTAATTCAGCATTTGTTGTGATATGTTTCTAGAATTAAAAAAAAATTAATACAGAATGAAACTTTAGATTTAGATAACTATTTAGGCTCTAATTAATGTTTACCTTTTCTTTTTCTTTTTTTTTAGGTTAAAGAAGCATACATCAATTTTTTGAGCCATTGCTTTATAGATACAGAAGTTGAAATGAAGGAAATTTACACCAGTAATCATATTTGGACACTTTTTGAAAATTTTCTTGTAGACATGGCTATGGTAATATATACTTTCTGAAACTTATATATATATATAAACTATATTTTCTTTTAAGTAGTAAATTTTAATTAATATTAATATGCTGCAACTTTTTATATCTAATACCTACTGCTATCATTTTTTCTTATTTCCAAAAAATTTGAATAAGAAAAAAAGTTATCTAACCATAATTATCTTTTATATTTGTTCAAAAAATTTTCAAGTTGTGAAGTGATAAGAACTGAACTTATATATATATATATATATATATATATATATATATATATATATATATATATATATATATATATATATATATATATATATATATATATTGCAACAAATAATTTTTTTTAAATATTTTTTTCTTTCCATATATTATACTAGTATCTTAATATATTTTGTATTAATGGAAGCACATAACCACAATTGGTTATATGGTTATTGAGTGTGATTTGAGAATTTTTCATTATTTTGAAATTTTCTAACTTTAGTTTGTTAATAAAATTTGATTTCTTTCTCATTAGTTATAATTTTTTGCTGATTGCAAATATTGTTTCGTCATTTTAGAAGACATAAAGGAGTATTACTTCTCCAACATAGACAAAAGTTTTTTTTATCTATGATAATTAAAGGAATTTCTTTTCCCTTGTGTAGGATTTTTTTAGCATCTTCAGAATCATATTGATAATAATTCTGCTAATTTAGTATGAACAATATACTTCAAAATAAAAATTTGCATGAAAATTCTTATACTTTGAATATAGATGTTTTTAATAAAATATATCCTTAGCAATTCATTATTTTATCCTTTTAAAGTTTAAAAAATATTCTTTTCATGTTCTCAACAGTCTCTTGATTTCTAAAGAAATTAATTTTAATTTAAAAAAAAATTGCACATACATGGAATAAATAGTGAAATGTTGGATATTTTAAACTATTGTTACTTGGATTTATATTTAAATGAATGTTGAAAATTTATGTTCATTACATGTTAGAATTAGGCAGAAAAAATTCTTTTATAGAAATCATTAATTATTAGGCACTAATTGTTAAAGAATGTTTCAAGAAAATTAATTAAACTTTAATTTATAATATCTGTTGAGGAAATACTGTAATATTTTTAATATTTTCTGGAATATATGTAATTCTATAGTAAAATAAATTGCTTATAGCTTTATTAAAAATATTAATATTTGTATATTTAGTTTAATTTTATAATTATTTCTTTTATGCAGGTATGCAATGCTACCCATGATCGCAGGCATGCAGATGTTGCATTAGAAAATTACATCACTAACTCAGTGATGAATATTATTACTACATTTTTTAATTCTCCTTTTTCTGATCAAAGCACCACAGTCCAGGTTAGTTTAATATTGACAATTTTTATTTAAATGTTCTGAAATAAATTATACTTTTTTCCTTTTGTATCTAAAAAATGAATTTTTAGAATAGTGTTTAGTATTATTATTTAATATATTATTATTTTGTGTGTAATACTCATTCATTATATTTTGAGAAAAAGTTTACTTCTGAATTTTTAAATTTTGTTTATAAAGAAAATTCTAATGTATGAATTTATATTTATCTTTAGTACAGTTACAAAATATTTTAATTTTTCTCTTATTATTATTGTATTTTATATTTTTATAACTATTTTTGAGTTTTTAACTTATTTGACTTAACATTTAACTTAACTTCAACATTTTTTAAGTCTTTTCTCATCTGATTTGCATTTTTTAAAAAAAAATATTTTATCTTGTACATTTTGTAAACTACCAATAAAACTTTTTTATAAGCCAGTAGCTCAAATTATTGAAAAAAAAAGTTATTTAATCTGATTAAAAAAATTATAATATCTAGTGTTTCATTGTTTCTTAATTTCATGCAAAATTTATTTGCTTTATTTCTATAGGCTCATTGGCTAAGTGTTATGTAGACGTGAGGTATATTTTTCAGTTAAGATAATAATGCATGGTTTTAAATTGTTTGAAGTGTGAATAATATAATGTGTATGTATATGTGACAATGATTTCTTAAAAAATAAATATAGAATAAGGAGTATGATTAATGTTCAGTTTTGAAGTTTTAGATTTAATAATTACTTGTGATTTTAATAACTTTATTGGAGAATTTTTGATATTTTAATGTAATGTTATACTAACATTTCTTTGTTTCTGGTGTTTGTTTGAATTTAACATGTATATTGGATTTTGTTTTTCAATTTTAATAACATTAATTTTCCTTTTTAACTTTTTCTGACCTGCTAAAACTTCAAAAACAAATTGGGTGAGTTATTTAAATAAATAATAAGTTTTCTATGCACAATGGTGTTGGACACTGCTTTAGCCTGAAGCACAATTTTTCTTTGCATGCATTCACTTGCTTGGACTGTTCCAAATTTTGGAACAGTGATTTTTGGTTGCCTTTCTTGTGAGGATGTATTTATTGCTGTAATTGCACTTATGAATTGTTGATTTAGTTATTCAAATCAAGTTTTGCAAGAATCGTAGGATTCTGTGTAGAATATCTAAGGTAACCACGTTTGCATCTTAATATTTGGGAAAAAACTATAAATGTTTCTTTGTCTCATTTGCAGGAACTGCTAATAATTTTTTAAAAATTAAATTAAATTAAATCTTAAAATAACGGTTGGAAACTGTTTCACATAACTTTTCTGTATTTTATTATTATAGGATCTTACAATAAATTTCCCAAATCTCCATTTCTTTTTTTTCTTTTTTTACTATTATTTTCTTTTACTATTAATAAATTGGCAAATTTTCTGGAGCTCTAAGAGGAGAAATATACATAATTGTATTATTTTTATGTAATATTCTTATAGCACATTGTTTAAAGCCTGCAAATTTATTTGAAAACATATTAATACTTTGTTATATTAAAAACTCGATACGGATAGAACAGTTTTGAAGGGATTTGAGAGTTATTTGTGATATTTAAATTTCTTTTCAAAACAAATATACTGAATTTTTTTTCCCTTTTGAAAGAATTGAAAAATTTGGTGATGTGAAAAGGTTTCTTTTCTTTTTTTTTTTAAATGTATGTTTAAATTGTTTGCATTTGTAATTTATATTTTTTGGCTGGATCTCTTTAAAAAATAGCTTATATCTTCAAAAAAAATGCTTAGTGAAAAATTATATTTTTTATTTTACATATCATGCATGCAACTACATATTATTTTTATATCATATTTAATAAGGAGGATCAATTTGACAATGGATGATTTTCTTTTCAGTTATAACTTTCAGAATGATAAATTGAGATTTATTTATTAATTTTCATTATGTACTGATAACTGTATGTATAAGTAATTCATAACTGATGCTTTTATGATCTGTTTGCTATTGTCTTATATATTTGTAATTTAAACTTTTTAAAAATTTATTTCTGTTTTAACATAACGATACTAATGATAATCAACTTTTTAAAAAACAATATCAAATGTTACTAATTCAATTAATTTGTTTTTCTCATACATGTCAGATTGGTCTTTTTTTATATTTTTTTTTTCAATGGTCCATTTATTTTATGATATGGAGTTGGTTTTTACCTCCATAGTCTTCCCTTTTTTGCATGTTTTGCCTGTGCTGCTTTTCTTTTACTTTCTGCTTGTTTATCAGAAGCAACTTTTGCATGCTAGGGTGTTCTGGGCTCAAGGGCAATTAACTGCAATCGATCTTAGTGATGTGAGTATGATTGTGTTTGGATGTATCTTTATTTTTTATAAAATATTAAAATTACTTCCATATGGCAATTGCTTTTCATATCGTTATATTTTGTAAGTTTTCAAAAATTTTTAATTTTTTAAAATTTTTATATAGAAATCATTTTAAAAAGTAGCAGCCTTTAAAAATAATTCATTATTTAATGCTGTCATTTTCTTTTAAGGAAAGCTACTGTAACTTTCATAAATTATTAGACTTTAGAAACTTCCCAAAATTAGGTAGTAGAATAATTCCATTATGTTAAAAAAATATAATTTATTCGATTAAGTGTATTTTAATTTATCTAATAAGATTTAAATATTAAAGTCCTTTAATAAAATAAAAACATTGAAAAAATTCCAACAATGAAAAAGCTGCATTTCTTCCCCTTGTAAATTGAGTTTTGCTGTTATATAAATGATTTTGGAAAATTCATATTTAGAATCTGTTGAATTTTATAGTTTTAATTTAACATTCAAAAACCTTCTAATAATCATAATTTCATAACCACTAATTGTCATAATCCTTTTTAATAAGTTTTTGTTTTTCTTTCCATGATTAAAATGCATAATATTTAATGTAATTGTAGGGATCATTTTTAGTTACATCAGCAATTTAATATTTGTTATATTTAATTTTATGCATGTTAAGGATTTAAAAAAAACATGGTTGCAGTTTTCTTTGAGTTTTATTCTCAAAATGTATCATTAAAGTTTTGTTTAAGCAATTTCTTATGTTTTCAAGACCCATCAGCCTGTATTTGTGCGTCTTCTTCAAGGAGCTTTCAGATTATCAAACTGCCCATGGCTTAATGTTCACCAAAGAATGAATGTTGAAAGTTGCATCAAGACATTATCTGATATTGGTAATTTAGCTTTATCTTTTTATTAAAAATTCAAATAATTTAAAATTGTTATACTATGATGGTTTGAATATACATTTTAAAAAATGTTTTAAATAAAGCATTTGTTGGTTATAATGAGACTTTTCTTCATTTGGACATGCTGTGACAAGACTTAATATCTAAAGTTCCTACCAATATTTAAAATGAATTATTGTGCCTCAGAAGAACCTGTTGTAAACCTGTTCTCGGTGCTCATGCACTTTCTAAACCCCCCTTAGAACATGAAAATGAATGGTCATAATTGTGAACTCTAGTAATAATAAAGGTCATGAATGATCGTAACTGTGATCTGTCTATATCTGTCTTGTTAATCTACATTATATACATTATTTTATTAAATCATTTTAATTATCAATAAAAATACTTTCTATTTTTATATAGATTAAAAATACATATTACTTAATATTTTTAGTATAATACATGAATCTTTCATTTCAGGGAAAAATAGAGGGATTGCTATTCCTGTAGACTTAGATACTCAAGTTGCAGCAATGTTTAATAAAAATGCTATGATCAGTAAGCATACGAGAGCATGGCTTTCAGCTGCTCGTACCCCTCGAAGAGTTCCGTCTTCTACGAATGTTTTCAAAAATGACCGTAGCATAATTGAAGGTTTGCAGGTAATAAAAATCTTTTAATTATATGGCAATTTTTAACTTTTTTTTGATAATAGGGGATTTTTTTTATCTTGTATTATGTTTAAAAAGTTTATACATATTACTTTAATTTGAATTATTGAATAAAAGAATTATTACTATCAGATTATTGAGAGAAAAAAAAATGACAAAGAAAATGTGAATATGAAATTTTCTCTAAAATTGTAGTGTTTAAGAAACAATTACAAGTACAACATTATTATTTATGCCATTCATATTATATTTGTTCATAAATCACCATCTGAATTGATTGCAAATGCCCCGTTGAATGTAGCATGGAAGCTAAGTATATTTTGTTGAAAATGTAAGGAGCACCATGCCCTGAGAAGAAATTTTATTAAAATAATGAAACCATGTAATGATTTATGAATAATGTATTTTGTGAAACAAAAGCTGCATTTCCATGGTATTTGTTTCAGATGTCTGTTAAATAAATGTCCGTTTGCCAATATTGTGATTGTTAAGTAAATGTCTATTTGCCAATATTGTGAATATTGTTAGCTGTATTGGCTGTTTATAATTTTTATCTCATCTTAAATGAATAAAAAGGTTTTAGCTTTTTGCATGATCACCGTAACAATAATATGCTCAGACTGAATTTTCGCATATAAAAATTTTATATTAAAATATAAATAAAGAAAAAAAACTGAATATTTGCTTTTTGAATTTTTTTTCTGGATAATGCAGAGCATAAGCCATTCCATACATAATGCAAGAAAGCATTTTTCTTCAGAAATTTTCCAAAAATTCAAAACCCATATAAGTTATAATAAACATTTTTTAAAAAATCTTGTGATTTTCAAACATGTTGCTAGGTGGGTGAAAATTTGCCATTCATATTTTTCATTCAAGGTATTATAAGTAAAACACCAAATGTCAATGATGATAGTTTTAACTCTGTTATCTCTACATGAAACTAGCAAATTCTTTTCCATTCATTTGTTTTCTATGTACAATCTATTAATCTGTGTTAGTCGTATTTTCTGTACTATTTTATGTTTTGTATAAAAAATAAATAATTAGAAACAAATTTTTGCTGCAAATTCCAAGTTACAAATGAGCATATTTGTGGGAAATTCTAATAGCATGGCTGCTCTAAATTTCTTTTTTAATCTTTCTTTCTCTGCAACAAATTAGCTGTAGCAATTAAAAAGTTTCAGAAATAAAACAATTTATTTCAGTAGGGAAAAAAATTCATTTCCTTATAAAAGTTTTTTCTCCCTTTTAAATTTTTGAAATACCGATTACAGAAATAAAAGTTCTGTGATTTACAATATTTAGCATTATATGATTTCCATCCAGGTAATAAAAATATGAATACATTTTTTTTCGAGATTAGTGGATTTGTAAATAGGCCAAAACCCATAGTTAAACATTAGAAGAAGTTTCAAAAACTTTTGAAATATATTTGGAAATATGTGATAAACTGTTATATCAAACATTTATCTTGCCAAAAAAGGCAATGGCAAATGCAGTATATCCTTGTTCATAATACCTATCAATTAAGGTACAAATTTTTTCAAATGTAATAGAATTAAAATAGTATCTAATAAGGAATAAAGTGCGTATGATAATGAAAGGGGGGGGAAGAGAATATGAAGTAGGCCATTCCATCGCTTCATTCGCGTGAACTCGTGTGAAAATTAGATATGCAAGAACTGTAATAAAATATAAAACCAATTTAAAATTCAGTCTTTATTAATATTCTGTAAATTTGCATTTATTATTTTTGTGTTAATTCTTTTCTAATTTTTGTAATAATCTAATATAGAATGTTGCTTAATTACTTATAAGTTTTAAATTTAATTTTAGGATATTGTGTCTCTACTGGAAGATCAACTACATCCATTAGTTCAGTCAGAATTGTCTGTTTTAGTGGATGTATTGCATCGGCCAGAATTATTATTTCCTCCTGGAACCGAAGCTCGTAAAAAATGTGAAAATGGAGGTTTCATTTCAAAGTTAGTTTTCTAAGTGCAGTTTTGATTTATTTTGTGTTGTCATACTTGATTACCTGATATATCTATTTATACTAAATAAATTTTCAATCAAATAAAAAAATTCTTTGATTTAATCTTTTTTTTAATAATTGTATAAAATTTTGAATGTTTAAGAAAACTTTTGTTATTAGAATATAATTTTTTTCGGAATTAATTTACAAGTATCTGGATAATTTAAACTGTTTTAGAATTACAAATCTCCACTCTCTTTTCTTATTTTATTTATTTATTTTTCAGACTGATCAGTCACACTGAAAGGTTATTGGAAGAAAAAGAAGAAAAGCTCTGTATTAAAGTTTTGCAAACATTGAAGGAAATGATGTCATTAGATCCAGATTATGGAGAAAAAGTAAATTTTTTCAGTATTAAAAATTATAATTGTGACCTTGCCTTTCTTGTATTAATTCCAAGAAAAATTTTATATCAATCATTTACTTTCTTTTGTTGGCAAACAAATCATATATTAATATTATAAATTTATCTCCAAATCACATAAATTTAAATGAAAATGAAAAAAGAAAAAAAAAATATTTAAAAAGAATCAAATATTTAGAAGACGATTGCTTATGCTTAAATCCATCTACTTTTCTTAAAATTCTCTTGCTTTCTCTCTGAACATTTTAAATAAAATTTACGATATCCGCTTTCCTTTGTGTTTTATTTTTCATAAAAAAATAGTTATATGAAACATGCTTCTATGTATTCATTAATATGCACATAAACATGTGCTTATTAATGTTTTATTTAGCTGGCTACAAAAAAAAAATCTATATTAGTATCACTTGAAATAATATGTATTTAAAATCTGCTTAGTAAAATGCTTCAACATCTACATCATAAGAATGAAAATGTCACAGAAATGTGAATTAAATTTAAGAAGTCTCGTACATTCTGATTCTGAATTCTTACCCAATTTTATCTGTATGCTTTAACTCTTCTATTTATGTGTATCTGAATCTGCTATCATTGCATTCTTGCTATTAAATCATGCAATCTTGTTCCTGTGCTGTAACTTTCTCTAAATGTATCTGTTCCTCAGAATTTTGAGCTCTTTTTTTTCCTTTATCTTCATGCTTCATTCATTAGCCTGAGGTAAAGACTCTTACAAAAAAAGAGGTAGAAGATCAGATGAGGGTAAGGAAAGTTTCTTTTGACTCTTATTTTTATCTTTGCACTATAAACAAAGATAAAATTATTTTAATTAATCTTTGCTGTAAGTAGCAATCTAATATAATGGTGTAGATAAAGCTGTAATTTTTATTATTAGATCCACTTAAATATTCTCTCTATAATCTTAATATTATTCACCATAAATTGTATGTTCAAACAAAAATTAATTTTAACCACCTCTATAACATATTTTACAAAGTAGAGCTTAGTATTTGAAAAGAAATATGTTTAATTTCATACAATTCTGTAAGGATGCTCTAAGACATATCACCATTCATTCATTTATGATGTTGTGATATGACCATTTATAATCCTCTTACTATTGTCACTGAGTCTAGAATTTTTCTGAATTATAGTAATAAATTGTATTTCACTTTGCTTACTTTGGATTTTATTTTCCTTAAACTCTACGCTAATTTGGTCAGTATGTAGTTGAAGTAATTCTTTATGTTCTGTTCCATTTTCTTCATTTACAAGTTGTGCATATTCATGTAAATGTTATGTAAAATCATTTTAGTTTTCTGATCCATTGAAGTATTATATATAAATGTGACAAATATTTTTTCCAAAATATATGTGTGCTTTCTATATCAATGTTATTCAAATTATTTTAAAATGCATTGATGATAAATTTTTTTTAAAAAATAACCATAATATAAAAAAATGAGAAATTTTGCTTAAAAAATCAATACAAGTAAATTATATATCATGCTTATTTTATAAGTATTCTGCATTTTAAAAGCATAAAAAAACAATAAATAAACTGTAAATTTTTCATTTGATTTCTTGTTATTCATATACTTTGTTATATTTTATTCATTCACCATACTTACAAAATAGTCAATTCTCATTTTATTTCTGAAATTACTGGAACATAAGTTCCTATAGCTACTGGATGCATAATTTCAGTTTTCTAAAATATCTAGAATTTTGTTGACAGAATTTTTTATTCATTCAGTTTTATCGTCAATACTTTTTATTTGTTATCAAAATATTGGTAAATTTTTTAAAGCAAAATATTGATATAATTTGTTTCTGTAGGGTGAGGCATTGCGTCAAACATTACTGCAACGGTATTTTGGAAAGGTTCATTGTAAAAGAGACAGCATAGTGAATGGCAAGCAGGCATTGCATCCACCTAAAGCTGCTACTCCCATTACCCATGGACCAGGAGGTGTTATTCTAACTCGTGCAGAAATGACATTAGCTGAAGTACAATGTCATTTGGATGAAGAAGGGGCTTCAAATTTAGTTGTTGAACTCATCATGAAAAATCCTAGTAATGCCATATTTTTAGAAAGTGTAGAACTAGGAATAGCATTATTAGAAGGAGGAAATCCTGTTATACAGGTAATTTAAAATAGTATTAATAATAAAATCAATATTTATCTGTTGTATTATGATTCAATATTTGTTGAAAGCTTACTCTTTATATCGTAACAGTATTTGAAATTACAGCTTTAATCAAATGCTTATAATTCATTAATATAATCACTTTCCCTAATACTGTGAAACATAGAGTGTAGTTTCAGCAGCTGGCAACAGAAACAACTTTAGGCAAAAATTAAATTATTCAAATTATGAATTCAATTAAATAATTAAAAAGTATTTTCCTATTTCATTTGATTATTCTAGTTCAAAACTTATCTAGCAGTGTAAAATTATAGTTTGACAGATCTGTTAAATTAATTCAAAATATAAAGGGTTAAAAAACAATTCTAGTTTGTTTCGAAATCACCATCAAGTAACCTACAATACTTCATGTTTCTTTTGAATACAATTCATGTAATGATGGAAATTCATGTAATGATGAAATGTAATTCATGAACTGTGGAAATCTAAAAATCATTTGCTTTTTTAATCAATTTGTATCCTAAACTAGTCAGTAAATTAGTATTATCAATTAGTAATTATTATTATAGTCTGTTTTAAATTATTATATGCTTATAAATATATTTTAGATTATTATTTTTAACTATATTTAAGTAATAAATATTCAGAATCTTCATATCAACAACTTCTTAATGAATAGTAATTTATTTTTATTTTTTCCTTAGTTTTTCTTAAATGCATAATTTTGCTGTAATTATTCTCTATTTTATGAAATAAATTGAATTGTAATTGTTTTTAGGTAATATTTAAAATAATAGAAAGTACCAAATATCATTAGATTCTGAAAGCATTATAATACCATTCAGAAAAGAAAAGAGATCTTTATATATGTACAAATAAATATATTTTAAGGAAATAAAGCTTACAGGTAAAAGCTAAAGAAGACATAGGCTTATAAAGTTTAAAAGTTTAAAAAAAATGCTTTTTTTTAAATTAACATTTTATTTGAATAGAGCACATACAAATTTTCAATGTGTTTTTTCGTGATTTTTTAATGCTATTGTATTCATTTCACACTTTATTTCCGAGTTATTGAAGAAAATAATACTTTTGGATCAATACATTTTTCTGTATCTAAATTGATTTTTCAAAATGTAATAAATTTGTTTTATTTGTAATTTTTAAGATTTTTATTGTTATATTATTATTTTAAGCACAGATTATGTGCATTCTTGAACAAAAATTAATACTTTAGACAGAAAATTCATAATTTTATTATAAATTTAGAATTTTTAAAACTTTTTATTTTTTGCCTGGTTCAGATTTGCTAATCTACTTGATATTTATAATCTAAATTGAATGCATTTAATGACCTTTTTTATCAAATTAATTATTTAATGTTATCAATTTAATAAAAATTATGTAGTTGACATGTTCTTCTGAATGATCAATCAGATCAATATATTTTCATTTTAAGTTCCTTAATATTACATTGTATATTTCATATTCAGTATTGTATATTTTTGTCACACTTTTTAAATACAAAATAATAATATTTTATTTTTCAATTATTCTTCCATCCTAGAAATCTATGCTTCTGAAATTGACATCTGGAAACATTTCTGAAAAGTTTTTCAAAGTTTTTTATGACAAAATGAAAGATGCTCAACAAGAAATAAAATCTTCTGTAACTGTCAATACTGCAGAGCTTACTAATAGAACTGGTGATGAAAAAGATACTATTGGAAAAGACCTAGGAAAAGATGGACGTCGTATTAAAAGTACTTAGTTATTATCTATTTATTTTGATATTATTGCTAATATTAATAAATAATTTAACTCTGATTTTTTTGAAAGTGGCTGAACTTTTGAAGTTTGATTACTTCTGTATTATTTTATGCACAAAATTTTTAATTTTATAGTTAAAAGACATTTGAAAACATAAATGGCATTTCAATAATATGCTTTAATTAATGACATGTGTAATGCTCATTTTTTTTTTTTTTAAATTTATGAATAAGTAATTCTTTCATTTCTTAATTAAATATTTCTCTCGTTTTATAATAGATAGCTTTTGCTGAAAGCAGTTAATAAAAATAAAATAATTTAGTATTCATATATTTACATTGCATATTTAATTTAAATTAATACAGTCACTATGTATATATGAAGTATAGAGAAAGTATTGTGATCATCAGAAAAATTGGAACTTTAAATTTTGATGAATCTCCACATTTTGGACCTCTTTAGGTTTGAAAAATCATTTTTGGAAAATATATGTTTATCTGTGACAAAGATAACTCAAAAACGCTTTAACTCTGCTTCAGTGATTAGATGGGTGAAATTTAGTATATGGTCTTTACACCAAGTTTGTAGGTTATCAAATTTGAGCAAAATTTTTTTGATAGAAGTCTGTCCAGCTTTTCAAATATAAGTTAACTTGATATTTACAGAATGTTAAAAGCTATATGGATGAAATTCAATTCAAACAATCATCAATTTTGAGCCAAGTCCAACAAGATCATTAAACATATTTATATTTGTATTTTCAGTTACAGGTAAATACACTAACTCAAAAATACAGTGATTTAAATATATCAAATTTGATGTGTGATTTCGTGACTGCAATTGTAGTTCTGTGTCAAATTTTGGTTTCAGTTGGTTGGAAATATTGCATCTAAAATACAAATTCATTTTTATTAGAGAGCTTGCAAGAAAACTTTGAGAAGATCACTCTGTTGTTTCCCTTTACAATAGGTGTTAATAGAAGGATTAGCTTAATTTTTAAATAACGAAGCTTGTTTGATGTGGATTAATTTTATGTATATTCTTAAGGATAAAATTTCTGTAACTATAAGACTTTTAATGTAAAGACTAATAATAATTTTTTAATGGATTTGATTCCCTAAAAGCCATTTACTTTTATTAATTTCTAACATACTTTTTTTCATTTACTGTCTTTTATTATACTAACTTAATGATGATTTTTACAAAATAATTTAGCAGGTCTAAAACAAAATGGGCTTGTTATGACTGATGAATTGAAAGAGCAATTAGAAGATGCAGCTGCTGCTACAAGTAAAGCATATGCTCATGTGCGAAATCTTGGCACTACTGGAGCTGCAGCAGCTGCAACGGAATCTGATCTTCTGAATCTTGGTCAAGGTAAATAGAATAGTAATATTTATAATAAAGAAAATTTAAAAAAAATTATTTTAATTAGTCGCTTTTTTTGCAAAAAAAAAAAAAAAAAAAAAAAAAAAAACCACTAAATTCTGTTTAATTTGCATTTATCTTTTTTTCTTTTTTTTTCAGATATAGCTATTGTAATTGAAAAAATGAATTTCTTTTGTAAAGATTAAAATTTAAATTAAGTAACATTGACTTATATATTTGCATTCATTAAAAAAATTAAATTTTTTAAAGTTTTTGATGACAATCTTTATATTATTTTATTAGATGAAAGAGATTTTAATATGGTTGATCCTGTATATTCAGTATTTTAATTTTAATAACAAATTGCACTCTATTGAAACTCTATTTATGTAAAATATCACTTTTAAAAGTCATTGAATTTAGTTTTGCTGATTACAGATTTTTTTTAAGACAGTATCATTTTACAATAGTGTTTTTTAAAGCATACACTATACAATGATGCTCTGGGAATAAGTAATTACTGTATTGTACATAGATATGTGATTAAAATGAGATTACTTCTCTTGTAAATGACATATTATTTTAATTTCAATTCTTACATCTGAACAATTGTTCACTCTTTTGCATATCCTAATTTCTTAGTTGTTCATCTAAATTTTTTTGATTATGTTAAGTTTTATTTTGAACCCTATTAATTAATTCATTTTCATGAATATTTGATAAAAATTGTGTAGGGAATTCTTTACTTTTGTTCTCTTAAGGTTAAATTATATTATTTTAGCATGTATCATATGGCCATATTCCTCAACTGCAGAATTTCACCCCTCACTTACTGATACAAGCTAAAGGCTGTGATAGGAGAATATCAGGTTTGAGGATGGAAGATTGTAACTTCAAATCTTGTAATAGTTGCTGTGCATGATGTACATTATTTATGTTCATAAAAATTAGTCAATGTCTTGATTGTGTAGATGAAATTTAGAAAATTGGCAAAATTATGTTCAGGGGTAAAATAATCGATACTTGGTTTTAAAGTAAAGAATAACTAATCTACTCTATCAATCAATCAATTTTATTTTTATTTATTTGTTGTTGACTTTTTTTCTAGGTACTCATACTCATGTTGCTTTAGAAGAGATCTTAGCTGAAAAGGCTGAAAAAGCAAAAGATGCTGAAGAAAATAAATTACCTCAAGAAGTTGTTGTAATGCAACCTATTCTTCGATTTTTGCAACTTCTTTGTGAAAATCATAATTATGATTTGCAGGTTTGTATATTTACTTAATATGAATTACATTTTAGGAATTATCTAAAAATGTACACAATTTTTCTTTATTATATTAATAATATTTCATAATTACATCTGCCCATTATCATATTCTAAATAATCTCACCAAAAAACTCTGTGACATGAATTTTTAATATTTCTAAAGATTCATATTTTGTTTAATTTCTAGAATTTGATTTGATGCATTTTTTTTTTTTCAGAATTTCTTAAGGAACCAAAACAACAAAACAAATTATAATCTAGTTTCAGAAACTCTGATGTTTTTGGATTGTATTTGTGGCAGTACTACTGGAGGACTAGGTCTATTAGGTCTTTATATTAATGAGCATAATGTCTCTCTTGTTGATCAAACTTTGGAAACTCTTACAGAATATTGTCAAGGTCCATGCCATGAAAATCAGGTTGAGTATATTTTGTTACAATTGGAACAGATAGATGTAGCATGCCATAAATTTAAAAATATTATTTTAGGGATGATAAAAATTTCTGTGACATTAAAATTAAAAATGAATTCTAGATTTTTTAATTAAAATATTTATTATAATAAGAGTATAGTATTCTTATATTTATTTTTTTAAATTTATTTTTTTCTGTCCATAATTAATGAATTTTTTTCATCATTTTAACGTAAAACTTTTGTAATAGACATTTTTTTTTTAAAAAAAAATCTTGATAGTAATAAAGGCTGACAAAAAGGGAAAAGGTACTGATGAAAGTAGTGTATATGTGTGTTTTCTAGTCAGCTTGGTATATTTACTTGATATAACCATATTTTATGAATCGGAGGTTGCTGAAATAACCGAAGATTTTGGTCTATTCATTATAGGTTCATGATAAAATACAATAATTAAAATAAATTGGTGGTAGAAGTAAATAGATAATGTCAGTAGAAAGCTAATATTTATTTAATTATTATGGGGGGACATTTATTTTTTAATTTAGTAGTGCTAAATTACTTATGCACTTTTTACTTTTTATTCGCACATAGTTTTGATAATAACATAAATCCCCCCCATTAAAATATTGTATCTATAAAGAAATGTTTTACAAAAATGCAAAGCATGGAAAGAAAATGGATTTTAGTTATTTTACATTGTTTTATCTTGTTATCAAACAAATAAAAGGAATATATTTGTTTGCAATTAAACTGAAATTTAATGGATTTTTCTTCAGCTTCTGTATTTTGTACCCCCCCCCACCCACCTTTCCCAACTAAAAAATTGACTAATTTTTAAATATGATTGATTAAGTCAAACATCCGAAATTTTGATTAAATTTTGCCAAAAATTATGAAATTTTATTGGTGTTCTATGCAGCTCAACCTAATAATGTCAAATTTGTAATAAATTGACCCAGTTTTTTTTTTTTTTTTTCTTCAGTTACGAGTAGGGATTGCAATACCGGTATACTGGGATACTGACTACCAGTATTTTGAGCCATTTGTACAATTTTGTAATACCGGTATTCACAAGTTTAAATACCGGTTTTTCAGTATTTACTAGAAATTTTTAAAATTTCTCCACTATACGTTCAGGTATCACGAACATAGCAAAATAGTATGCGTTTTTGTTTTTATGTCTCCATAACGGGCAAAATTAATTAGCTAATTAATGGCTTAATTAATTGCTTAAATATAAATTAGCGAAACATGGATTGTCCCTGAAAGAAAATATTGTATCCATAACGATTGATGGAGCAACAATTGTGAAAAAAGTTGGAAAGTTGATTGGTGCAAATCAGTAGTTGTGCTATGCACATGGAATTCAATTAGGAGTAATAGATGTATTATACCAAAAAAATAAAGAACAGAAGAATCCAAATACTGTAGATATAGAAACTTCGGATTCCAACTTTGAAGAGAGTAAGAGTGTGAGTGATATTGACAATGAAGATAATGACAATGTAATTGTTGAAGAAGATATTGCTAATGACGATGAAATATTAATCTATCAAGAATTGCTTCTATAATTTATAAAGTCCGAAAAATTGTTAAGATATTTAAACGTTCCCTTATAAAAAAGGATATATTACTAAAATATATACTAACTGAAAATAAAACAGAATATATGTTAAGATTATATTCTAAAACACGTTGGAACAGTTTACTCCTAATGATGGAACGATTTTTGAAACTGAGAAATCCAATCTGACTTAAACCTGTAAATTATTTTTTCAGATAGTGAATTCGATTTAATATCCAGAACTATATCAGCTCTACTTCCAATAAAACTGACTATTGAGGCATTGTGTCGGAGAGATTCTAATTTATTAACAGCTAATGCAACAATAAATTTCATGTTGCAGTCACTGAAAGAACAGCACACATCACTATCTGAAGAATTATATATTACATTGAAAAATCGCACAGAAGAAAGGCATACTGAAATAGAAAATGTCTTACGGTATTTATATAATTATAATGATTTTAAAAATGAAAAAGAAGAAAAGAAAAGAACCAATTCAAATCTGATTATGTTTAGAGTAAATTTTCTTAAAATTTTTTACCGACAACCCTATCCACATTCAGAAGAATTTGGTTCAATTATCGAAGATTATGATGTCACTACTGTTGATAGTGAAAAGGAATTGTCTCTTGAACAAAAATTAGAATTAGCGATAAATAAAAAATTTCAATGAACCAAAATAAAATAATACAGAAATCAGCTGTATCCAAAACCATCCGACAAGAAATTGATTTATTTGAAGATGAAGGATTTAGAGGTAAATACTTGGAAAAAGTATATCGCGCATTGCTAACAGTACCACCAGCTAGCGTAGATGCCAAAAGAGTGTTTTCGACAGCTGGTAATTTTTACACAAAATTACTTTTCAGGCTTAATGACAGTACAATTGTTGCATTATGTTTTTTAAGATCACATTTCAAAAAGTTGTAATAGTACCCCAGACTGAATAGTGATATTTACACTTTTTTGTGATTTAAATAAATAAGATGTTTCTTTACTTTTTTGTGATTATATACTGTTATAATTTATAAGTTACAAATTATTTTTTGTGATATTTACACTCTCTAACAAAACTGGCAAATAAAAGAAACGCCTGTGCTTTCTTTCTTTTTCTAAAATTTCTAATACCGGTATTAAAACTGGTATCCCGGTATTAAGATTTAAAAAATACCGAATACCGGTATTGAACTTTTTGTCCGATATTGCAATCAATAGTTACAAGGGAGGAAAACAGTTATATCAATTTTTATATCATTTGCTAGAAAAAATGAGTTAATTCAAATAAAATCTAATACAAGAAAGAACTTAAATAAAATTAATTTAAATAAAAATTTGATATGGTTAAGTATTTTTTTTTTGTGTGTGTATATGATTAGTTTGCTAATAATATATTGCAGATGTTTGCTATACTATGGTATTCTTTATTTTAATAAAAAAATTTCTATTTATCATTTTTGAAGAGGAAAAATTACTTATGCTTTTATTATTTTTCCAGAACTGTATCGCTGTCCATGAAAGTAATGGAATCGATATCATTATTGCTCTTATACTGAACGATATTAATCCTCTTGGAAAAAAGAGAATGGATCTTGTATTAGAATTGAAGGTATATATTTATCATATTCAGCCACAATAAATATAATAGATTAATTTTGGCATTATTTAAATTTTTAATTGCTGTTTTCTTGCAGAACAATGCATCCAAACTTCTTCTTGCTATTATGGAAAGCCGAGGAGATAGTGAAAATGCAGAAAGAATTTTATACAACATGAGTCCGAAACAACTGGTAAAAGTTCTTAAAATTTAAAAAAAAAAGTGTAATATTAGTTGATGGGCATGTTTATCTTAGCTCAGAAAAATATAGATGCCCAGATAAATTCTTTTATTCTTCCATATTCTGAAAGAGAAATAATTTTAAGTATGATTTAGTATTGTATGCAAGCTTGTGAATGAAAAAGGTCTACAAGAAAAGGCCTTGCACCTTCATTTAAATTATTCTAATCTTGACATCATCATTAAAATTTTATTCTTGATCAGAATGATATGCATGTTTAAAGAAAAATCTTAAACATACAGTTTTTAATTAAAAGAAGTAATGTACATTTCATTGCAATAAACTTCATGACACTATCAGATTTGTCTCCAGAAGTTTGAAAAAAATGTTTTTATTTAAAAATCGGAGTACCAAGAATATTTTACAAATATCATTCATAGGATTGAACTAAAATTTAAACTTCATATTTTTTCAAATGTACATTTATTATCTGAAACAAAATAAGATATTATTATTTGCTTGATATAAATTCTCATGAAATTAAAATTGAATTTTATGATGAATCAGAAACTTTTATTAAACAATGCTTTAAAAGAGCTTGTATATAAACTGTAAAAAATATTCTGTATGCACATAAGATTGCAGTCCTGGATGATTCTGTTTTCTGTACTCATATTTTTTAAAATTATATTTGATTTCAGCAAATAGCTTTTTATTAATTGAAATTTTATCATTTCCACTTTATTATAATTCATGGATTCAAATTTTACAGTGTCAGAAAATTAGAGATATATTATGGTACTATGAAAAGAACGAAGTAAGGCTTCTATAATAGTATGAATTATATGATTATAAAAACTTGGAACTTAAAAAGTATTGTGCTGAAGATGCTATTAAGAGACTAAGTTGCATAAAGTATTTAATTAGAAATTTTAGCGAATATTAATCCCTACAAGCCAGTTGCTCACCATAGGTTGCTAGTTTGTAATAGAAATGAGCCATTCTAAAAGAAATTAAAATAAGCAAATTAAGAAAATGAAATGGATGTTAAGGCCATTTTATTGAAATTTGCTCATTAAATTTTATTTCTGTGCTTTAAAACTTGCTGCAAAAGGAAATTAATATTTAGTTCTAATTAATCAATTTTTCAGATGCAAATCTTTCACCAGAAGGAATTGCAAAAACCGTTTATAAAATTAACTGGTGCTTATTGTGAAAATTTTTATCATACAGAAATTCTATGTTAGAAATTTACCTAAAAAGAAAAATATTTCAGTATATATTTTGTTATTTAATTGTACTAGAATTCCTCATTGTATGACATATATTAGAACAGTTTATGGACATATGAAATTTCTTCTAAAACTTTAAAAATTTAATACTAAAAAGTTTACTTAAAAATTTAATACTAATTGACACTGCTAATATGGGGGGGAAAGTTTTATTAATTTATTTTTTGCACTTTCTCTATCTGTAAAGAATGTTTAATATTATATGAGAATGTACCATTTCAAATGAAATGTGTGTTTTGAATAGCTGTTCTTTAGGTAATTATGTAATATTTCAAGTATATAACATGATTAGATTGAAATTTGTAGTATTTGTGTAGAATGTTCTTTTTAAATCACTGGTCTCATTATGGATTATAGGTGGATGTAGCCTGTAATGCATATCACCAGGAAGGTGAAGATGAGGAGGATGAAGATAGTGAGGAAGTTGCTGAAATAGATGATGGTGTTTCACCAAAGGAAGTTGGGCATAATATTTATATATTGTGTCATCAACTTGCCCAGCATAACAAAGAATTAGCTTCAATGTTGAAACCTAATTTAGCAGATCCTGATTCAAAAATGAATCAAGCCTTACAGTATTATGCAAGTCACACTGCTCAAATTGAAGTAAATAGTTTCTCATTTCTTTTCTAAAACAAAAAGTAAATTTTTAATTAATTATAATGCTATTCGGTTTATTTGTTTAATGAAATTTAATTTAAAAGTAGTTATCTATCTGATCAAAGTAATTCATGCAATTTATTACCATTATTAATATTCTTTAATTCCATAGTTTACATTTTGTGTTGTTATTTATTACTAATTGCCATTACTACTAGAGTGCCATTTCATGGCATTATTTTTATTACAATATTTCTGTTTTTGTAGATTGTACGGAATGATCGTACGATGGAACAGATTGTTTTTCCTGTACCTCAAATTTGTGAATTTTTAACCAGAGAATCAAAAATGCAAGTTTATTTGAAAGCAGAGCGTGATGAGCAAGGAAGCAAGGTATAGAAATTTGATTAATTTCCTATTTAGCTGTAAATTTTAATTGCTTATTAAAACATAAGCATGTATTTTCCCCTCTAAAATTGTAAACATCTGTTTACTATAAAGAACTATTATATTTAGTTCATGAATAATCAATATTGTAATTCTTTTACTTCCTAATATATAAAGCTTAAAACTTTTCTGCTCTGTCTTTCTCTAGTATATTAACTTGTTCCTGTGTGTGTGTTTCCCCCCTTTTCTTTTTGGGAAAAGGATCAAATGATACTTTATAGCTCATATATAGGAAACATAATATGACTTTTTCTTCATTTATCTTTTTTTCTATTTTTTTATAATTTATTTCTTTTACTTGGTTATTTGCATTAAGACCGGGATGCTCGTTTATACATACCTCATTTGTTTAATATTTTTAAATGTCTTATTTCATTCTTGTTTCCTATCATCATTCATTTTATCAGTTCATCTTACATGTCAGTATGTTTATCCAGTATTATCTGATCAAACTTAATTTAGATTCTCAATTGAAGATATTTCTGAGATTTTACTTAAAGTTGTATTTCTGATTGTTTAATTTTCTTTCTTTGACCTTAGAAACAGATGATTTTATTTCTTGAATTACTTGTATTAAAATTTTCATATTGTGACTTCAAATTGAATTAATATCGCTTTAAAATAAAAGATCCAAAGATTTAATTTACTTAGAATAATCTAGTAAAATAATAATTTTCAGAGAAAAAAAATCATAGTATTGTACAAAGTAATATACTTTATGTCATTTTATGATAATTCTAATTTGAAGGAGCAGGTTGATTTTTCTTTGCATTCTGTGATTCTAAAATAAAAGTTACTATAATGTTTGTTTTACTCTCCATATATTAGAATTAAATGTGAAATTTTAAATCTTTTACTTCTGTCGCAATGGTTCTTCTTGGGAAAAAGAGAGAGATAATACTTTTTTCATAAATGCTAACTAGCAAAATAAATTTAATATTTATATTATCCATTTATTTAGGTGTCCGATTTCTTTGAAAGAACAGATGATCTATTTAATGAAATGAAGTGGCAAAAGAAGTTGCGAGGTATTATGAAAACTGTGCATTATGTATTTATTATTCTGTAATATTCTGATACAATCAATTAAGCTTTTCTTTTAAATATTATCAATTTTTTATATTATTCTCAGTTTTAATAAGATTGGTAAAAAATACAGTTAATATAACTTTTAAACCCATAGGCTCATTTATATTACTGGTTTTTAAAATTTTCTCTATATATAAAATAAGGCTTGTTTTAAAAAATTTTCAAAAGTCTGTTTGTTATAGTTTTTAAACAATAGCTTATGACATTTGGGATAAAATTTTTTATATGTTTTAAATTTTAAAATATTAAAGTTTTTTTTTTAATAGCAGATAGGGTTTTTTTTCTAGCCAAAAATTTTCACTTCTGAATAAGAATTTGCTGAAATTAATCCTTTTCAAAATATGGGTGTAAATAAATTGCTTTATATTTCTATGCTAACTATATATGTTATATATAAGTAAATATATATAACATATTTTATATATATATGTTATATATAAATAAACATATATAACAAACTTTATATATGATCATTTATATTAGTTGCTGCAGCGTACTCTATTGTATTACTGAGTGATTGACATTTGTATCATTTTTCTCTTAATATAATTTGTGTTGTAAGTATTGTTTTTATATAATTGCAAAATTTGCCGAAACAAGATATTGATATGTTATTTTGCTATTAAAATAAATGTTGTCATGAATATATTTATAAATATTTTAGAATATAACATTTCTAAATTATGAAACCTTCAAAGATTTGTGAATTCTTGATTTGCATTTTTTTTTTCAGGGTAATAAACTAATTTATATTACAATTATATTTTTTTTATTGACAAAAAAAATCAATTTCCAAACTATTTTTTTTAATTTTTTAAATTTCTTTTAGGTCAACCCTTGCTGTACTGGGTTAGTCGACACATGTCTATGTGGAGTACTATTGCCTTTAATTTAGCTGTGCTAGTCAATATCATTGTTGCAATTTTTTATCCATTTCCTGACTTTTCTGGTAAGGGAGTCTTTGTCATTTTTTTTAAATCATTATTTAGCTTTGATCTGCATTATTTGTTTTCTATGCCCTATATTTAGAATATTTATTCTTTTATTTTGTTTGATATTTAAGATTAAAAATATAACTTGATCTTCTTACATGAAATGTTTAAAGTGATATCTAAAAATAGTGAAATCTTCAGTCTGCTATTATTAAAACATATTTACTCTATTTCATAATTTCAAGAAAGATAGAATTAAAATTTAACTGAGTTTTAATGACTTATTTTAACTTTCCCATTGATATTTGCTTATTAAAAATAATTTGTGTTGTAATTTAAAAGAATATTCTTAAGAGCTATGATATCGGCAATTTTAGAGATTTATATTCAACTTATTATCAACTTATATTCAACTTTCCATTTATTTCTAATCGTTTTTGCTAAATTGGCAGTAAATTAACCATTTGTATATATTTTAAAATTGTTTCCTTTTGTTTTAAAAATGAATGAATTTAAAAAAATCTATTTTTTGTTAGGTTTTGTGTACTGTTATTTTAATTTAAGATATATAAACTAATTAATACTTCTTTCTAATTATAATGTTTGTCATCTATATTTCTTTATTTCATAATTTTTTCAGGTAAAATCGATCCACGCATATCAGGTTTAATGTGGACTGTTATGTTTGCATCATTAGCTGCTGTAATAACTGTACCTGGAACAACAGTTATTCGTATTTATGTATTTTCGTCAATATTAAGAATGATATATTCGGTTGGCCTTCAACCAACTCTATGGATACTAGGAACTGTTAATGTAAGTATTGTATTTAAAGAAAAATATATGAATAAAGAAATAAAATATAAAAATTAAAGAAAAATATTCAATTCTGATGATAATAATAAAAATTTTAAATAATTTATTTTTAACTGATTTTTTGTTATTATCATCAGAATTAAATGCTAAACTATGTTTTATTAAAATGAAAAGCTTGGTGATTATCAGAAATAAAATCATGGCTTATTTAGATTCTTGGCATTATATAATTACAGAGTATATTTATTTCTGATATCATTATTTTTATACTTTTTGTAGGTGGTTGTAACAGCTGTTCATTTAGTCAGTATTATGGGTAATCATGGGACATTTACAAAAAGCTTTCGCCAAATACTTACAGATTTTGAGCTGTTATACCATATGGTGTATCTGTTATTTTGCATTTTAGGGCTTTGTGCTCATCCCTTTTTTTATAGTGTTTTGGTAAGTCATCATCTCTCTCTCTATACTTATTTATTTGTCTTTTTATATATATCTAAAAATATTTAAAATTGATTTTTAATGAATTAGTAAACCAATTATCAAATTAAATTTAATAGATTTACAGTTGTTTTAATTTTTGTTTCAATATTCTATAGTATTCAAGCTTAAATTACATTAAAAAGCATTTCTTGTAGGAACTAATTAGTTTTGGTATTTATATATTAACAGAGATCACCATCTAAATGTTTTTAACGGTTAATATTGTACATCAGATTCAAATATATAAATGGATGATAATACAAATTAATAAAAATCTGGTTAATCAGTGGAATGTGAGGTGTTGCATCTTAACACTAAAAGGCACTACATTATTAGAGATTCTCATTACTATGTAAATGAAAGCTAGCATACAAAAATTTCAGAGTTCACAGTAGGAAAGGTAAAAATAGGAAGGTCACCATGGAAATATAAGCTTATTATATGAATAGCAATTTTCAAAAGAAGAATTTGCTATTTTAAGCTCACATATTCTATATATGAATTTTTTCAATTCACATTTCATTAGTTGGTTGGCTTGAAGATATTTTCAGTTTTCTTACTATTAACATTTATTTTAAAGTACTGGGGAGGGGAGCTTTGCCCACTGCTCACTTTCTCTCATCAAACCTAATATTGTACAAATTGTATGTCAGTTCCACTTAACAAGTTTTTAAACTCTACTGGCCATTTGTCCAATATTGGAAGCTAATCTTTCTATGATAACAACATAAATTTACCAATCGGCCTACTTCCAATTCAGAACTCTTTTAAGTCCAAGAATGAGAACATTCTTTGCTCATATTTAAATATTGATTAAATTTTTCACTCTTTACTACCAATTTAGCAATTTCATGATCAACTTTTCCTTTCAAATTATTAAATTGTCACTTGGTCTTTCTTAATATCTTTTCGTCATCTGATATAGTTGGACACCTCATTACTATTTAAAAAAAAAAAAATGCAGATTTTGCATGTGTGTTGCTTAGGTATTCAGATAATTGCTAGCTGAGGGATGAAAAATTTCTGTTACTCAAGAAAAATAAGCAAACCAGAAAAGCTATTCATTAGTGTTGCCACATACTGTGTCTAAAAGAATTAACAAAAAAGAAAAAATAATAATAATAAGTGTTTTTAAAATTTAAAAAAAAAAAAATCTGCTATTGCAAATTTTAAGTTATTATGTGAGAACATTTTTTTTGATGAATTGCTTAGAGCTAGAAAGCGATATTTGAAACGCAGAATTGAAACGGAGACGTTCTGCGTTGAACGTTGATGGTTGGGATTCAGAATCCAAATGGACATGTTCTGTATTTGAAGTTGAGTGTTGCGATTAAGAATCTGCAACGCAATGCATACGTTTACGCTTCTTTTTCTTTGCCGGGCTTCATCGGGATAAAGCTTAAGACGCCCCATTTATGATTTATTCATTGCCTACATGATTTCGTGCTTCAAAACCCCTAACCAAAACAACATCATGTTCTTTTTCCGAACCTGTTTCCGTTTCTCGGCTCCTAATAATGTAAGCGACGTAAATGTGGTATCGTCCGTCTTAATTTATGTAATATCTCAAGAATTTGTCAACAAAATTTTCTCAAATTCATCATGAGCAGATTGATTAATTAACAATGTTTAATTTTAAATGCACTTAGTGTTTGAACACTAAGAAAATAAACAGAATCGTTTAAAATAATCGGTCAAAAACAGGTTAAAAAAACTACTTAAAAAATGATGTACTTTATAAGCATATGCAAAACATATATAACTAACATGAATACAATTTAATTACAAAAGCACACAACTAACCTAAAAATAATTTTAATCAAGTCCGCATCCATTGAAAATAGTTGTCAACAATCAGAACACAATGCGCATGCTTGAATTTTCAACACCAGTTATGGTAACGCTATGCAGATTAGAAATTTTTAATTTCCTTTATTCTGTTTTATTTTAATTCAAAAGTACTTCAGAATGAATCTGAAAGATCGATTAATTAACAATGTTTAATTTTAAATGCATCAAACATTATGAAGATAAATAGAATCGTTTGAAATAATCGGTCGAAAAATATTAAGTCTAAGCTCTCATTAGCGTGGGAAAAAAACTGAAGCCTTACTCATTCGGCGGTGAAGAAATAAAGATTTTTTTGGAGGGAAAGTTAGTTTTATTTAATAAGTAAAATTCTAATTAAAAATTAAAGCAAGGGACCCTAGGTGCACATTCTCGACCTCCAAGGTATACACGTGCCAAATTTGGTAGCTGTAGGTCAAACGGTCTATCCTGTAGACTGCCAACACACACACATTGAGCTTTATTATTATAAGTATAGATAATAGATTATTTTTATCTATTGCATGAACATGTTTTTAATTTAATATATTTTTATGATTATTATTGATATTGGTAGCATTTAATATTTTAATGATTTTTTTTCTTGTTCTAATAAACTGTTGAATTTTTTTTTTTTTTTTTTTTTTTTAGCTTTTAGATGTTGTTTACCAAGAAGAAACATTGAAAAATGTCATCAAATCAGTTACAAGAAATGGCCGATCTATTATTTTAACAGCAGTGTTAGCATTAATTTTAGTCTATCTCTTTTCTATTATTGGATATTTGTTCTTTCGAGATGACTTTCTTATGGAAGTCGATGTTAAACATCATCGTGATCTTGCTGGTAAGTTCAGTTTAACATTTTATGTATAAACTAATGTTTTACATTATGCATTTTTTAAATTATTGAATGTTATTAAAATAATACAACAGGGTTGAAAATATAGTGGAATATTTTTTAAAATGTAACATGAGACATTTAAAAATTGCATACTAACTTGAGACAATTTTTAATTTTCATTGATTTATCTGCTGTGCACAGCTAAAAATATTACTCTTAATTTCAGGATAAATATGTATCGATTTGTGGTCTATGCTAATTTTGTAATTATATTATTTGTTTAAAAAACAAGATAGTGAGCATTTATAAAATGTTTGTAATTATAAATAAATAGAAAATATCATAAAATTCATTTGCCTATCATGTTCGGGACCAGCCGCCTTTGGCTACCAGATGGTTTGTCAGCAATAGTATTTACTAAAAATTTCAATTAAACTAGGGGGCTCTGCCTCCTGCTCGCCAACTCCCAGGAACTGCTGATGCAGTTCCTCTCGGATCGCTTCGCTTGCTTGCCATATACTAAACCACTTTAGTGTAGCAACAGATATATTCAGATTCAATTTATTCCAAAACATGATAAAACAATAAAAGAAATTAAGAATGTAAAGCAAAAAGTACACTCGCAAAAATCACCTGCATCAAAGTTCTTTGTAAACACAAATATCCTGTCATTAAAATAACTATGCACATCTACCAATGAACTAAATTTTTTAAAAATTGCACTTTTCTGACAGTTTTCCAAATTTGGGAACTATACCATAGAAACAGAATAAAGAATTAATATTTACAAAAAAAAATGTACTATTTCTCACAATTGTTTAAATTTGGAAGCTACGCTACAGAGACAAAATAAGAGTTTGATATTTAAAAAAAAAAAAGAAATGCCTGAAAGCAATTATATTCAAATTCAGTCCATCCCAAAATAAGATTAAACAATATAAGAAATGAAAAATATAAGGCAAAAATGTACTCGAAAATTGAACCTAATTCTCTTCTTGGGAACAGCAACATAGAATCACGACATTGATTTAAATGAGAAACATCTTTGCAGCTATCAGCTATAGGATTTGCTTGAAATCTTATGAAACTGCGTGTTGATTGTTCCCGGGAAAGGTTGAAGTGTTGCCAAACGGCAATTAACAAATTTCGGCTAGGTGAGCGTTTTATGAAAATACAGTTGTATACAATCAGAACTCACTGGGCGTGCATGAATTTTCTAGACCAGTTGAGATAACACAAACGTTCAAATTTTCTACACCAGTTGGGATAGTGCAATGCAGATTGGAAGTTTTTAATTTCCTGTATTCTATTTTATTTTAATTTAAAAGTACTTCAGAACGAATCTGAAAGACCAATTAATTAACAGTGTTTAATTTTAAATACATCAAACACTAAAAAAATTAACAGAATCATTTGAAATAATCGGTTGAAAACATGTTAAGCCTAATCTCGTTAGCGTGGAAAAAACTGAAGCCTTACTCATTTGGCGGTGTCAAATGTTGTCAAATGGCAATTAACAAATTCAGCCTCATTTTGCGACCACATAATCGTTTTATATATATAGATATTTTGTGCAATTTAGTTTTAATAGCTTCTTTAGCAAAATATCTTCAAAATTCTACTTTTATGCACATAATTAGTATAATTTTAGAAACCCTACACCATTCTGTTCATTGTGCTCTGCATTCCTTCAGACATGACATATTTTCATAAAAATGAGAATTTCATTGTTTTTAGAATAAAATTGTATTATTTTTGAGATCAAATAATTTTCTATTATGCAATAATTCTACAATATTTTTAATATTTCAAGCATTTTCTATATAAATTTGTTCATTTTATTGTTTATTTAATTACACTTATTTTTTTCTAAGGGTATGAAGTCCAACTTTTTTTTCTGAGCCTTTGTTATGTCTGATTTCTTTAAGCTTTACTATGTTTCCTCAATATACAGTTCTGCTAGAAAATGCATTTTACAAAAATTGGACCCTATTCACCACGTAACTCTCCGTCATTGTTCAGGAGCTTTCAGGACATCCCCTGTTAAAAGCTTTGTGTGTTGAAACCTGTGAACCAGCCCTTGAATTAAGAAGACAATTTTTGTCTCTTAATTATTATTTTTGAATCCAATCGAACATTAATCATCCATTGTATGATTTTAAACTTCATCCCTTTTTAGTTTGCTCTCAAGATGCCAGGAAATCATTCATCCCTGTCTTTTTTAACAAGAATTAATAACATTCCTTATGCAGCTTTTAATCCGGAAAATACTTTTCCACCTTCGAAAATGCCTGAAATGCAATATTTAAATCCTTTTGATACTTTTATCAAGTCTGAAACAGCAGATCTCATTTTTCAAGAAATTTTCTTACACAGACATTAATATCAAAATTTTATTCCAGTTTTTACAGACAGATCAAAATCATTTACTCATGTCTCTTCTGCTGTTGTTTTCCCTCATACAGTTTCTTCTTTTAAACTTCACCCTTCCTGTTCAGTTTTTACTGCAGAAATAAGTGATCTTTTATATGTTTTAGAAGAAATTCCTAATAGCCTGTATAAAAATTTTATCATTTATACGGACTCTGAGCATTTTACATTCTCTAAAATCATTTAATCCTCATCCTTTGATTTTAAAAGGCTTAGATACTTTTAATAAATCAACTTCTCATAGTTATACTATTTTATTCTGTTGAGTACCATCCCTTATTAGAATTTTAGGCAACAAAGAGACAGACAAGGCTGCCAAATTGGTGACTACTTCATTCGCTACTAATATTCCTCTGAACTACATACAGAAACATGTTAAAATGCTTCCTTATTCTAAAATGGTTGTGACAGTGGGACCTGGAGACAAACAACAAACTTCATATAATCAAATCCCATATGCAACTTTGGCCCTCATTAACGAACAGCAAAGCAGATATGGTTTTAACTCGTTTACGCATTGGACACACTAGATTCACCCGTATTCGTTTGTTGCTAGGTGAACAACCACCACTGTGTTCACGATTTCATTGTCAAATGTCTGTACAACATATATTGTCAGAATGCCCACATTTCAACTCCCAGTGTTTATAATTTTTTCAAAAGTCTTGCACTCCATTATCTTTCCTGCTTGATAAGATACTTCATGTCCAACTCCTTGCATTTTAAATCCCATAAAGTTTTATCCATTTATTTGAATCTTGATTACATTTTAGCCTCTCCTCATTTCCCTTCGGTGACTTTTTTTAAATGATATAATTTTACCCATTGTTTGGCACAGCATGGTCAACATCATGGCTCTTGTGCCAAAAAACCCCAAACAAATCAAAATCTGATTTCCTTAATTTTCTGACTATATCTTTATGCTTCCAGTTATATCATAAGAAAAAGCAACTGTATTTGAATATTATTGTAGTATTCTGAAAGTATTGTAGTATACTGTAGTATTGTAGTATGTTAAAACTTTAAATACAGCAAAATTTCTTAAAATTTATTAAAATGCATATCCATATACCGAAATCTACGAAATGTAATAAAATAAGCTAAATTTTTATTTTATTTGGATCATCAGTAACAGGAATAAAATTCAGAATGAAATATTAGTAGCCACAATAAAAATTATTTCAGTTTCTCATTAACAATAAAATGTATTAGTGAAAAATGTTCTTAATTTTTTTAATTCATTAAATATAGAAAAAATTACACAGGAAGAAAATTAATATTATTTGAAAGTTAGCTTTATTTTCAAATTTTAATATATAAAAATCATTTTTATGCTGTATTATTTTTGAAATTTGTATGAAAACAATACAAATTAACTTAATTTTCATTATTTAAAATTCTAAATTTTTAAAAAGTTATCTGAGGTGCACATTATTACCCTCCAAAATATATATGTGCAAACATTGGTAACTTGTGTTAAATAATTTGATCTGTAGAGCACCAATAGACACACACATACATTCTCCTTCATTATTAATAGAAATTACTGTAGGAACTAATTTAGTTTTAAACATTGGCAAGATGAAATTTTTTTAGTTTTTCAAAATTATTAAAAAGTTTTTCTTTTATATTTAATTATGTTGATATTTATTACAAACTTAACAGATATTCTATGTTGTTGATTATCATACTATGGTTTTAATAAGTTAATCTCAATAAAAAAAACATAAATTTAATGGTATTAATAAGAATAACTTCTTATGATAGTCATGCTTTTTAAATAAATTATTCAAACAAGAAATGAATGCTTTGAATTGGGCTAGTATTATTGTGTGTACATGTTTTTATTGGTTAATTTTTATCTGCTATGAAGGCATGATTATTTTTTTTTGTATTAGTATTTCTATTAAATACTTATACAAACAAATAGAAATACTTTTGTTAGTTTATTAAGCTTGAAATTTGATGACAGATACTGATAAGTTAGAGACTGGGATTTCTAATCATTTTAACATTATTTATTGTAATTTTTTAGTTGGGAAACAAATAAAAAATTAAAATTAAATCGTAGCAAAAATCTATTTTACATAACAGTACCTTGTATTATATTTATTCTTTCAAGTAATGCCTTGCTTTTACACTTTTTAGGTGCTATAGGAGTTGAAGAAAATGCAAATAATGTGTCTTCAGAACCATTTCTCTCAGCTGATGGATATTGTCCTGTTAATGATACCACTTGTCTGAAAGGAATAGAAAATATATATAAATCTCATGATGAGAATGAAACAGGTACATAGCAGAATTAAAATAAAATGAAAATTTTATTGGTGAGGATCCATATATTACTTAATGTATGCTTTTATAATAATAATTTCCATGGATATTTAAGAAGGCTGATACTGCATTTAAAATGTGCTTCATCTTATTATTATTCTGTGATTATTAGCAAAGCTGAATAAGAATTATAAAGATATCTCTTTTAAAAATTTTATTTGTGTTAAAAGAGTTATAAGTTCTTTTCATTTTAATATTTAGATGAACATTATTAATATTTTGAAATTTAAAGAAACTATTAACATGATTCTGATCGGGAATGATAAGTATTTTATTTTGTCAAGTACAAAGTTAACAATTTTCACCCCCCTCCCCCAAAAAATCCCTTAAGATGCCAAGAATTCAAATCAAATAAGCTTTTATATTACTATTTTAAACATGTTAATCATAAATCATTAGTCACCTCTTCTTTTTAACCCTTGCAGTAGTGAATTAATTTATCCCTAATAATTATAACACTGATTTATCTTGACTTATTTTCTGAAAGCTTATAAACACTTTCTGGATCATCATTTACTTCCAAGATGGCCTAGAATGAATCAGAAATGAATAGATTGAACCACAAGTAGATCATGGTAGATAAGATATTCTGGACTGCAGTGTTAAGCCCAGAGCTAGCATTAAAAAAATTAGCACTTAGCCAACTAAAAGGATAAATGCTAATTTTTTATTTAATTTATACTTCGAAAAGGAGGACTTATTTGAAACTGAAATTGATGAACATCCTAAATTTAAAGTTATCATTAATGAGAATTTCACAAAAAAAGATATGCTTATTGCTATACACTTCAGATTTTCATTATTCATAAAATATTCATTCAGATTTTCATTATTCATAAAATATTCATTCAGATTTTAATTGTTCATAAAATATTTTAAGTTTTAAATTGAATTCAGATTAACTTATGATTTTCATCTGTATAAATAAAATGTAAATTGTCCTCTTGAAGAAGTTAATAAGATTTTCTATATCCTTTTTTAAATATTCTGCATTAGATCAAATCAACATGAACCTTTTTGTAGCTACCTTGTCTTTAAATGTATGTGCTTTTATTTTAATATTATTGTCATATTCACTATAGATTTTAATATCTATAGTGAATATGATATATAGTAGTATTTTATTATACACTCAAACAAATATTTCCCTGTTTTTTAGCATTTGAAGTGCAAAAAGTGACTCCTTCCCAGAATGATGATGATGACGATGAAGATGATACTACTACAGAAAGAGCTTGTGATTCATTGTTGATGTGCATTGTTACTACTTTAAATCAAGGTCTAAGAAATGGTGGTGGGATTGGAGATGTTCTTAGGCCTCCAAGTGCAAAGGTTGGTTTTTAATTTAATATTTATATCTTTTTGTTTTATTCTTTTTGGTGGATGTATGATTTTGTACAAAAGTAATTAAAATTATCTAAAATTCATTGTAATATGTTATTTTTTTTTCTAGGAACCGTTGTTTGTTGCTAGAGTTATATATGATCTACTGTTCTTTTTTGTTGTCATTATTATTGTCCTGAATCTGATTTTTGGTGTCATCATTGATACCTTTGCTGACCTGAGAAGTGAAAAACAGCAAAAAGAAGAAATACTGAAAAATACATGTTTCATTTGTGGTATGTTTAGCATTAACTTATGAATAAGTATTGTTGTTTTAAATTGATATATCATTTTTGTAATAATTATAAAAAGACATTTAGTTTATTTTTAATCCAAATATTTTATAGCAATTCTCAGTTTTGTTCTACATTGAAGTTGAAAAACAAAGATTATAGGCTTGCAATTTTAAAACCCTTGCAGATGCACATAAGATTTTTTCTGATTATTTTCTTTTCTTAAATGACTTTAAAAATTGAATCAATGTTTTTATTGATGTCTTAAATGTTATGAAAGTTTTAATTATTAATTCAATTTTATTTGTTTGGATAAAAAATCACAAATAGTAAAACAAAAATACCCCCCCCCTTTTTTTTTAATATTTCCCCCAAATAAAAATGGAAGATTATGCATTGATGTAAATTTTTCTTTCTAATGAAATATGTGGATTGTGTACAAATTTTTACTGTATATATTTTGGTTAATGGATTGTTTTGGTAGAAGTAAATTACTTAATTGGTTTAAACATTATTAAATTAAATTATTACATATTTAAACTGATGAATTAAAATTTATGAAGTAAGAGAAATTATGATTTAAAACACAAATTTACATGTAATCAATAAATATCTGAAATATTCCGTTGAAGATTTTCATCTCAAATGTTAAAAGTTAAATGAAATAAAAATGCATTTCCACAACACATTTTGACATATTTAGATCTTACAAAAAATTAATTTGTTCAAAGTTTTATATTGAAAAGCAAGTTTTTAACATATTAGCTATTGTTTAGTATATTTAAAATGGAATGGAAGAGTTTTTCATAGAATATTTCTTTAAATGCATTATTTAATATTATGTATTCTTTTCTTCTAATCCAGGTCTTGATAGAGCATCATTTGATAACAAAACTGTATCATTTGAAGAACACATACGATGTGAACATAATATGTGGCATTATTTGTATTTTATTGTTTTGGTTATAGTAAAAGACCCAACCGAATTCACGGGACCTGAAAGTTATGTTGCTTCCATGATCAAGGTATGTTTTTTTTTCAAGTTTTCTTAAAATTTCTGTAGTTTTCATCTTGTTATGGACTGAGTTTCTGTTTTATCATTTATGAACAGAAAAAAAAAATTTCTTTTTAATTTGGTTTATTTTTGGTTTCTAATTCTGTTTGCTTTGAATTTCTTGTTTTGAAGCTCTACTAGAATTAGATTGCATTGTAATTTTGAACCATGGACAAATTATGAAAGCAATACTCACCACCACCCTGGGGGGGGGGGACTTCCTCATTGTATGACAGAAAGAATATTTCATTTTAATAGATTAATGTAGACCACGTTCACATATATAGTATGTTTTTGATGAATTTGTATCTTAATCTCTTGACCTTAGAGTTCCATAGCTGACACAAATACAATGATACTACAGGCTCTATTTTTCAGTAGATTGCATACTTTTTTTAGTGATCTGTCTTTCTTGAATTACCTTTTTTAAATAATATTTGCATGCATTAGAATAAGTGTTTAATTCTGATCAGAATAATTTTTCCTCAGAATTATTTGCATTCTTTAGATGTATGTTTTCAAATACTTACCTTTATAATCTGTATATGGTGTAACTTTTGAATGTAATGGAAATGTATATTTAAATGTAACATTTAAAAAGTTTCCTTCTTATTTCAATTAACCATTTAACTTGTTTATTTGTTTGTTAACATAATATAGAGGTTCCATTTTTAATGCCATTCATTTATTTGTATTATATATTTCAGTGTGTCATTTATAAAGATTAACTGTTTTTATTATTGTCTAATGTCTTGATATGAAAAACATAATTATAAATGTTCTGTATTTTTGTTTTTTCTTAACTTATCTGAAGGTAAAAAGTTTTCTTTATATTTGTGAACAATTATTATTTTTTTCTGCATTATAATTATTATTAGAAAATTTTGACTTTTTGTTGAAATATGTAATTGTTTTTTATTTCGACCTTAATAGTATATGTGTATGCGTGAGTGTGTTATGATGGTTGTCATATGTACTTGTATAACTTACTATTTTTTTTTATTTAATATTTTTACTATATACTGTTTATGCAATTTTTTATATTACTAAAATTTAATTTCTCTGTTTTGAAGGATCATAATCTTGATTGGTTCCCTCGCATGCGAGCCATGTCACTTGCTGCTGATGAAGCAGAAGGGGAACAAAATGAAATTCGTACTTTACAGGTTCAACTAGAAAATACTCAAAAATTAGTTTCAACATTATCTCATCAATTAGCTGAATTACGAGATCAGGTAAGTTCCATATAGAATACTGTGCTTTTTGCTTTACATTTTGATATTTGTTCTCTACAAAAGAATTTGTGTTGTTTTCTTTCAGTGTTATCAGGTATTGTAACAGTTTCATTTTATTTCTTAAATATAAATAGAAATATTAACTATAAATAAATTGTGTAGTTGTATTGGTGAGTTGTTCGGTGAACTTTCTCACCAAACTAAATAGGAATTTACAGTTCATTTTTTTCCTTTATGCAATATGTTTTCTAAGATTGTTTATGCACATAAATAGCTTTTCACTTTAACAAAAAACTCCCTTTATTGACTGGCTGGTTTGCTTGGAATAATATATGTTAAATTTCAATTGAATATTTTATGTATATCATGATTTCCTTAGCAAAGCATTTTTAAATAGCAAATTGTTATAGGCTTTTAAGTTGCTTATTTAAGTTTATTATGTACGTGAATCTCCATCATGTAATCAAGTTATATTTGCTAACATAACTGATAGCATCTGATTATACATTATCGATTAGACAAAGCACTGTGCCAATCCTACTGCATTTGTCTAATGCACTTGTCTAATTTCTCATGTAAAATAATTTCAATATTAAAAGTGGGTTTTATATTTTACTTGTAAAATGTGTAGACACTGTAGAAACTGCTTAGGGGGATTGAAGCAGGCTCCAAAAGAAAAAAATAGCTGTATAGAGAATAGTATAACTAATAAAAAGAGTACAAAATTGTTAAAGTAGGAAATGGGTAATAAAGTAAAGAATGTCTAATATTATTTGTCAGGATGTTGAATGTATCTTAATATCTTAAAGGATTTTGTTGATGGATTCCTCAAAAAATTTGTTGAAGAAATAAGAAAGTAAAGATTTATTGTAGTATTACCAAAGTGTGTCAAAGTATTTATAGAAGCAATGAGAATGGTTTGAATTTCATTACCGCAATGAAGAATATTATTGTAAATATTGCTTAAAAATATATTTTTTAAAAATTACTAATATTCGGTAAAAATTGCTTGAAAAAAACTGAAACGTATCATTAAAGAACTTTTTTCTGAATTATAAGAGGATATAAAAATGATTTTCTTTTCTAATAAGAAGATATAAAAATGATTTTCTTTGTGTGATAATATATCTGGGACTTATTAATGAAAGACACCAAAATTCTATATATTTTTAATTAATTGAAATTTCAAAAAACAAAATTGCACTGATTTGCATATTTTTGCCATTCAAAGTATATCTGTACCAAATTTGATAACTCTTAAGCCTGTACAGTAAATCTTACCCTGTAGAGTGCCAGCAAACATACATCCATTCCCTTTTATTATTATTTGAGATTTAATTTTTTATGGTTTTTGTCTTCCTCCTTCTAAGAATTCATTGTCTACCACCATTGACATTATAATTATTTTTATGATAAGACAATTAAATCTTTGTGAAATACGTTAAATTTTTTGTCATGATTTTGGATGAAAAATTGTCATGCAATTAAATGAATGATACATCTCATTCTAATTATTCTAATGCCATTTTGAAGGCCTAATGCCATAACAAGAGAAAAATTAATTATAAATATATTCTCTAAGCTTTATCACTGAATGTTATAGATGGTATTTTTAAAAATGATAATTTAATGTTTTTACTGGAAATTATATGCTGGGTGAATAAATGTGTGTGGTAAGTACTATTTTCAAAAATTTCATTCTTTTTCTGTAATTGAAATCTCTTCCAAGAAAGGTTCTATATATTTTTAAAAAATTAATGTAAACTTTCTTATTTTCTGAAAATTTGAGAAATACTTAAAATAGAACTTTTATTTTGAATATTTAAATATGTTTTATTATTATGTCTTCAAATAAAAGTAGGAAAACATTATTTATTTATTTTATTTTATTTATTTTTATTATTGTTGTTATAAGTAAAATGCTTCTTATTTGCTATTTGTACAGAAAGTTTTTAAAGCTTCTTACTATGAGTTGAATGAAATTTTTGATGTTTCATTATTCCCCAAATATCAGCTTAACATACTTCTTTTAGTTTATTAAAAAATGCTTTTCTTTTAGTAATAGTAATTTAAATACTTTATGAATAAAACAATTATTTAAAACACTTTATACTATCTGCAGAAAGAATAGTAGTAGTTCAATTGTAATATCTGCTTTTACACTACTCTCTGGGAATAATTTCTTCCCATAACAATATATTTTTTACAGATGACTGAGCAACGCAAACAGAAACAAAGATTGGGGCTTCTTGGAACGCCTCCAGTTCCTGGAAGTTATCATCAAACATCAACATCTAGTTCTGTTGCTGTTTAAAAAAAGTTGAAGTAAGTCTCCATGCTTATATATTCTTCTTTTAATTTTGCATTTAAATTTTTTTAACATCATGAAGTATATTTTTAATTATGTTACTGATGCAATTTCAATTACATGTGTATATACTATAGTTTAATTGCATTTTATGTTTCTCAATCACTGTCCTTTATCACTTAAACCTTGTTTTTATTTTTGTATTGGATTTAATTACCTTTTTTCTTTAAATACATAGTGTAAGTTTGTCTTTAAATAAAAGGAATTAAAATTTTATTTATTTTCTAAAACCATTAGATATATGCAGCAAGATTAGATGTTATTAAAATATCTCCATTCAAAAAAAAATTAAATAGAGGAATATGAGCAAACATTATATGTAAGAAAAGCTAATCTTTGTAACATGCTTTTCAAAATGTGAAATGATTGGTAATGTGATAAAAAAAGAGAATTTTAATGACCTTTAGTATCTTTTTCTGTTCCTTGCTATGCACAAATAATATGCAGTCATTGCTGTGATTGAATTATTATACGACTTTGATTAAACTATGTTTAAAGTAAATAGCATTTGCCTGTTTATCTTCATTGTTCATTTTTGACACTTTGCTACATAATTTGTTGCAAAATTCAATAGTTTTTAGACTATTCATTTATCTATATAATATTCTGTATGGGACGCTTATTAAGGATGATTCCAGCTTATTTTCATTTCTTTTAATATCATAACTTTAAACTTATACTATCATTGTTTTTTACCTAATTGTTTCATATTTTTATATACATAAATAAAAGTGAAACATATATGTGGCTTTATACTGTAAAAATCCAAAGTAAATATATTTTTTTTCTAATTTTGCTTACAAATATAATGAAGCATTAAAAATTATAATGCAGATTTTATGAAAATTAAGTAAATAGTTTTATTTTTATTAATTAAAGACTATGGTGGATGTATTTATTAAACATTCCACCAGATAATGCTACTACCCATGTCTTCTAAGAGATAACAAACTTAGTAGTAAGTTATACTTAAGCAAAAATATAGATCATTACAGGATTTTATGTATTAAAATATTTTCTACAAACATACTTTTCACATTAAAACTATAATATTTAAATTTTTTAAAATGAATTATTTATACATGTATTAACATTTCATTCAGTGCTAAGATAATTACTTTTAATTTTGTGCATAAGATGTTCCTAATCATATAGTTATCAGCAGCAATTCTGTTTGTGACTGTTGTAGCTTTTGTTCTATTATAAATTCCCCAAATTTTTTCTTTCAAATATTTGAGCATGGGAATTTTAGTGAGTTTAGTACTTTTTTTTTTTAGTAATTGCATGAGTTAAATTCTGGATATATAAAATAATTTAAATAAAAAAAAGTTACTATTTTTCATTTTTATTCCAAAAATTCTAGTTTTAAAAATTTACACCATTTAATCACTTCATAGTACTTTTTTCTATTTTTCTGCATTATATTAAAAACCATGTTTTAATCATAATTCCTCTTTCTAGAATGTGCTCAAATTTCGTGTTGGTGAACTGTCATAACATGCATTGGGACATTCTCATCTAATAAGGACTTACTGTTACCATTTTTGATGAGGAAGACTAAAACTTATTGAATTTTAAATATTGTACATTTGTATCCAAAAATATTTTAAGATTTTTACATAGTATGTTCCATAAAAAGGAAAAAAGACCATGATATATTAGTCTGCCGGCAGACCAAACTTGAGAAATTATAGATATTAACAGTCTTTAGCTTATATTTGATTAATTTTAAAATTGACTTTAATGTTGCAATTTTTTTTTCTTATCTTTGATAGTTTTGTATAAAATACCTTAGCTAGTCAAAATATCCCATTTTATATCTTTTTGCAAAGTGCATGTTATACATTGCTTATATAAATGCACTGTTATTCACTTTCAGAAAAACGATATTTAAAAAAATTTAGTTTTTTTTTTCTGTTATTTTGATGAATGTCTTCTGTGGTGCATTTAATATAAATAATGCGTCTGCATTTTTATCTCATCTTTGTATTTTTGTTTGTTTTGTAATTAAAGCATATATATGTTTATCAGGTGATGCTAGAATTTTTATATTTTTTTCAAGCAACCAAGAATTTAAGAAATTATTTGAATTTCTTTATTGCTTGTTACATTTTTAAAAAAAAGTTTAAGTTTCAATTTTTATTTTTTGCGTTGAGATTAAAGATATTTATGGTTGAAGGATTTATGAAAATATATTTTCTTCTACTTTTGATTACAACCTTAAACATGTTAAAAATTTTGGGTCCAATAAGTCATCGAAGTTTCTGTAAACGAAATGTTTATGTATAATGAATATTCAAAGAAAAAATATTTTTCATATATAATCGAATTGTGAAATTATGTGAATTAGGTATTTGAATGAAACAACTTCTACTGCACATTTCTAGAATTAATGACCATAATCAAATTTCTGAATTATTTTTTAATTCTTGTTTATGAAAGTTTACAATTTTTTCAATTTGTATTTGAATTAAATGTCTTTCATTATTTAAAGATAGTGTACTCCCAGTGATATACAGAAATATTTAAATCTTTTATAATGTAAAACGGCAAGTTATTCAATTTTTTTTATATGCTTGTATTGTCATTGTTGAAAATTATTTTTGATTAATTGTGAATGAAGTAAAGGTGATCTCTAGAAATTTGAATATCTATTTGAATTTTTATTTCAAAATCAATTTATTTAATTAATGAACTTCAAATGTTTTATTCTCTTAGTTAACTGCATGTTTCCATTAGAAAAAATATTAATATAATTTTTCATATGGTGTGTGTTCTCCATTTGAAATGGTGGCAAGTTGGAATTTTTTCAGAGCTATAGTTATATGTTTTCATTATTTTTAGTTAGATTTTAAAAATTATTTATTTATTTTAATAAGGTTTTAATTTTTTTAAATCAGAAATTTTATTATGTAAAGAACTAAAGAAGATTTTTGTTTAGTAAATTATTGTTTGTTTTTGAGATTACAGAGTTTTTATTAAGAATTTCTTCAATCCTTCTCTTGCATTTGAAATTGAAATTATCAAAATATATATGAATAAGTGTTCTTAAAAAAAACATAAGCATGGCATTTCATATCAAGAAATGAATATTTGAGTGATTCTTGTAAGACTAAACAAATTTTTTGCCCCCGATATTATTTAAATTTATTTTTCTCCATTTAATTTTAATATTATAATATTTAAAAAATGAAATGAATCAACTATTTAAACTTAGTTTGATGTACATTTTTTAATTAATGTATCTTTTCACTTGTTTTATGATTCTTCCCTCTAGAATATATTTTATCTACCTCTTGGAGCAATACATTTTAAAAATTATTAACAATTAAGTCTTCCATTCTTTTTTAATGCATTTCTATACCTCACACATTTATCTTTTTATGATTGTTTAAGTATAATTTTTTATTATAAAATTTAATGTTTCAACCCTTTTACTAGGGGAAATGCAGATTTTTTTCTCTGTTTGTAAATGAGGTGGTATAACTCTCGTATCAGTAATGTATATTTATTTTGTCCTTCCTTCCTTGAGATTTTAATCTGTAAGATACCCTAAGTGACCTATATACTGTTTTACTACTGATCCCATTGCATTGAATTGTATGATGCTTCCCACAGATGGTCAATAGGGACTATGGATCTTATTTATTAATGACTTGAACAGGAGTAAAACAGTTTCTAGTTCTTCCATTGAGGATTAATAAGAGATATCTTAGCCGTCATTTCCACCCATAATCTAAAAGTTAAATTTTTCTATATTTTATTCCTGAATTTTACATTTATTAATGGATTATAACTCACTTTTTAACCAAGTGATTTTTTTTAAAGGCACCTTAAACATTTCACGTAATTTTTCTGTTGTGAAATAAATTTTCTTTGTTGAAAAAAAAAACGTAAATAAGTATTTCTGAAATAGATTCTGGTACTTGTTTATTTTTACGACGTTCGCAATAAATAGCAAAAACTGCAAATCGTCGCCTGTTTGGCGTCTGGGCACTGGCGATCCTGGAATACTCTGAAAATCGCCAAGCAAACCTCGTATTGTTGCATAATCTGTCGGTAAATAAACCCAGGGCCGTAAAAATAAACATGATTTTTTTAAGTAAACAAATATTTTTTCTGTGTCTATTTTGGCACATAAATCCAGTCTTCCTATTACTATGTTTAGTTGTTGCTAGACATGGTATGGATATTTGCTCTTTTATCCAAGTGCCAAAAGTCTTTTATATTATATGTAATGTTTCCACTTGTATATCAGAATGCAATTTAAAACTGCCCTATCTTGTTTGGTATTTTTGTTTTTTCTTTATAAGTTTGTGTAATCTCGATCTTGTCGATGTCTCCAAAGAAGTAAATGTATGAATCATTTTTAGTATTTTATGTGTATGTTAAATATTAATCATTTTTACTCTCGACATACAACGATATTTCTTCCAGTTGTAAAATCATGTTAGATTATGGAAATGATATTGTTCGAATGTGTTGAATGCTAAAATTTTCTAAACGTTTTGTAATGTATTTCATAAAATTTTACTTGGACATTTCCTAACCCAGCAAGATCAAAATTTGATTAAGAAGACTGTGTGAACAAGATTGATTCTCTAAAACTTTTATATTACTGTAGGTGCTTGAGATTAGATTCTTTGAAACTCAAGAACTTAATTAATTGCAGATCTCTATACAACTTACTTTGTAAAACTGTTTTACATGTTTCTGAATCCAAAATGTGAGAATTTAAAACAATATCTCTGTAATAAATCATTCATAAAATTGTATTATTTCTTTATTTTAAATGCGAAAGTTAGGAAATCAGTAGTGTGTCTCTGCCATGTTAGGTTTCACGACTTTTCAAAATAACAAAACCATCCCTTCACTGTTGATTGTTTTTTTTATCTTCATAAAGCACTGTCTTTGTTCAATGTATATTGTTGTTTATTACATATTTTATAAATTTTCTAACAATATTTAGTTTTTAACTCTCTAATAAATTACTATTTACAAAGCGATTTTGTTTTATTTAAAATTAGCCACTTTTAGCAACTAGCTTATTTGCCACTACTAATGGCTTTGTCATATTACTAAAGCTACTGTTTTTCTAAAAGTAAATTTCATGAAAAATTGAAACAGTTTGAGCTTTATTGCATCAACCGTCATGCAAGTAAAAATTGTATCATATTTCCTGTACATATTACTATGAAATATATTATGATAGATCAGGGACTCTTTATAAATGATACATTACATTATTTTTGCTGTTTCAGTTTTTGAGTCAAAAATTTAAATAAGTATAAAATGATGTCTCTTTTAATTGCAATGAATATTTTTTTTTTTTTTTTTCATGACACCCTCCTTTCCTCTCTTCTCTTAGATGACACCTAAGAGTAATACCCATACTGATGATGTACTAGAATAGTGTCCTAGATAATATTTGTTTTAGAAAATGATTAATTTTTAAATAGTATATATGATAAAAGTTTCATGAGAAAAGATATTACCAACATTGAAATTTTTAATTCCTTTCAATACATCACATCATTGCAAAGATGATTTTTTAGCCATAATATTTATTTAAAAATAAATGAAAGACTTGGTTGGCTGCAATGTTAACATGACTAATACTTAAAAATTAATGAATGCAAAACCCCAATGTATCAGGATTGCATTAAAACAGGCTCAGTCAGTCATTACATTAATCCTCTCCAATAACAAATTTTATATGCAGTACTATTCTGTAGTATTATCAGTATGGCCAGCCAACTGGGATTAATCGCTGGTATTTTTTGAAATTTATACCTCTGAAACATTTTTTTTAATGCAATAACAGAAAAAAATTAATAGTACCAATTTTCCACTTTTTTCTCTATTTTACAGGTTAAACATTCAGTCAGCATGCAAGCGATTTTTTTTAATTATAGTTGGTGAGCTAAAAGCCAATGTAGTTTTGATTTCATTGAAGAATTTTTCTTATTTGATGCAGAGATTTCATTTTGTATTTGTAATTTTTTTTTTCTTCGTAAAATTATAGTTCAGTTTTGATTGGCATATAGATAAACAGTATGGATAAGGGAGATCCCACTGAAAGGAAACAAATAATTTCATTCTTAATTGCTCCGTCAGTATGCATATATTTTTGTACTGCATTTTTTGTGAGTAAATTTGAAAAACAGTTCTGAGATATCACTGGTTGGCTAAATGTTTAATCTAGTGATCACTAACCTTCTAGTGTTGGTTAATATATTTGTTAAAAAAAAAAAGGGGGGGGTATTCATAATTGAAGCTTATCTCAAATTCAGTAAATAAAAATGTTTTTTTCTGAGAAATTTGGAAATAAAGCTAAGAGCATATTTTGCATAGTTATAGAGGATAAAATAAAGTGACATCGTTCTAAAGATGTCAGGAAGAATTCATTAAAAACCTGGAAAAGTCGTGGGAATTCAAACAGCAGAAATACTGGCCACCTTGATTACTCTCTTGTGCTAAAATATGTATTGTATTTTATTAAGAAATATAAGTTTCATTTACAAATATAATTGAAATATATAAATATTTCTTTTTAATACAAGCTCTCTATTTAAGATGATTTGATTCTTGATTGGGGAAAGCTTATATGATATTACTTGCATTTTTGTTTGATATGTGGTATAGCATTAAAAGGGTGAAAATCCCTACTATAGAATGATTGAAATATAACAGTATTGCAACTGAAATTTCACTCATTATAGATATGTTTTTACCTATTTTGAAATATTGCATTTAAATTATCATTTGTCCCAAAGGAATTAAATAGATATCCTCATGAGTTTTTATTTTATTTTCGTACTTCATTAAATATGATAGTAAGTGTATATGAAAGAGAAATATTTAAAAAATATGTGCACCTTAATTAAAAATAATTTATTTCATGAAATCTTCTCATATGACATTTTTTACACACAAAACCATACCTATATTGGAATGCTTTCAAAACTTATAAGTAAATAAATTCTGATTTCTGTACTAACACAACAATCTTTTATAAAATCCCCATTAAGAATAGACTTATATAAATCATTTCTAAGAAAGATTTGAACTATTTCTTCTCAAGAAGAATGTAAAAATTGAATAGTAACAGTATTATTGCATGTGTAAATGTGCGTAAAACCTAACATTAATGTTACTTACGATGCTGCTTGTAACATCCAGTTTCACCAAATAATTTTTACAGTATTTTTGTTATTTTTAAATATGAATGCAAAAGCTCCAGTAAAGTTAGATGTTCATTGTTGCTCTTTTTTGAAATGTGTGCAAATTGCTCTGCTTCAAAACCAAAAGAATAAGGAAAATATACTGAGAATAATATCTGAATTTATCTTATACTCCACAATTTTTTGACTTAGTTTAGATAAACCATTATAATAATAATTGTTAACTATGAATTAATTTTTTTTTAATTTTACCATCTAATCAAAGTTTCTTTCTTAAAATTAGAAATGTAATGAATGTTTATTTCCCAATTAGCTGTTAATTTTTTAAATGACACACAAATATATATGCCTGCTGAAATATTTTGAGGAGATTCAAAAAAAACCTTAGCTCTTAATTAATACTGAAATTTTAAAAAATTATAAATTTAGTTTTTTTTTAAATATTTAGTTCATATCTTAATGGTATATTATTAATCTGGTAAAAGAAATTAGCATTGCTATTAAACAGTTTTCATTAATATCTTGGTTATTTCAAAAATGTAATACTTCCTATTTTCATACAATAATATGAACGTTTTTAAAAAAGAAGTTCATTACCTTATAGTCAAACTTATGATCTAACTGTGGTCATATAATTTTCTTACAGGAATGCAAGTTTGCATCTAATGGCAATTTGAAGTCAAATAAATTATGTTATTTACTAATACTAATTAAATTTACTAATGATTTTGTTATTTACTAATAAATTTTGACCTCCTTAATTATATTTAATAGTTTTATATTGAAAATATATGAACTGAACCAAAGAACTAAAAATTTTCTTTCATAATAAATAACAATCCCAGTGGTATAGTTAATAAATTAAGAAGAAATCACATTACATTAATTATTTGAGGGGAAATTAATTAATATGCAAAAGAAGTGCATAAAGCTGCAATGACTGTGCCACTCGTCACCAATGCATATTTCTGTTCATTGCTTTCCATCTTGATTTAAAGAATCCTGTTGTATTGAAACTAGATTCTTAATCAGCATGTCCATCATCTAATAAATACTATCGTCAGACACAATCAACTTTTCAATAAGTTTCAGTTTCACTCCTGCTGAATAATTACAAATATATATAATTTCTTTTTTTTGTCCAATGAAAATGTCCTACATGTCCTTTGGCAGCCACATTATATCAGACATGCTGGTTGAAAGAGTCAATGAAACAGTTGCAACTGGAAGACAATTTTTTGTTTGGTTATTAGCTCTGTAGAAATGTGTTGGATATGAGAGCTTTGTAAGCTTCTTTGAGCTTGTGTTGTTGTTTTTTTTGTGTTCTAGTCGCATAATGATGTTCTTTGGAACAGACTTCATGTCCGTTTAACTGTTCAGCCACTTTTCAGATTGTATTCTGACGTATCCAGTCGATGTATTCGGACACACGCGTATAGACCCCCGGATATCCTGGAGATGCACATTTGGTTCCAAATGATACGATTCCTACCACAGTCCATTCCCTTGCATTGTTTGGTACCATGAGGGGACTACCAGAATCGCCCTAATTGGAAGAAAAAAAAGCAAAGTTTAATAATTATGAATTGATTTGAAGCACCAATTATTACTCTCGTAAATGAAGTATAGAGAAAGTATTAATATTTTTTCAAAAATCAGTTTCTCGATTTTGACGCATCTCCATCTCCATTCTCGTAGAATTGTATCTTTTGATCCTCTGTGTGTATTTAGAACTCTCTCATGGTCTTCCCCTGCCCAAGCAGTATACTATACAATGTTAACAGTGTAAAATATGACTTTTATTCTTCAATATTTGGGATTATAAATGCCTTGGTCGATAAGGTGATAAAATGTATTGAATTTAAATTCTTTTTAGAACCAAATACAAGGAGGCGAGAAAAATAATATTATGCTCCAGGTATACTTTCTACGACATAGATGACGATTCTAGTAGGTCAAAAAAAATCATATTTCCCATTTGTTTCTTACCTTCTACTACAAACAAACGATACAGAATCAGCGTCCTCACCATATCATTAAAAATGAAATATGAAGTTTCTTGAGAATTACAAAGGTAAACTTTTTTTTTTAAAGGATTGGTTTATTGACAGCAAAAGCTACAATGTTTATAGGGAAAGAGAAAGAAATGGAAAATGTTTCATTCCCGAGATTGTAATAAAATGATATGAGTGCCTTGACTCATTTAATTCTTTTTAGAACCAAATACAAGGAGGCGAGAAAAATAATATTATGCTCCAGGTATACTTTCTACGACATAGATGACGATTCTAGTAGGTCAAAAAAAATCATATTTCCCATTTGTTTCTTACCTTCTACTACAAACAAACGATACAGAATCAGCGTCCTCACCATATCATTAAAAATGAAATATGAAGTTTCTTGAGAATTACAAAGGTAAACTTTTTTTTTTAAAGGATTGGTTTATTGACAGCAAAAGCTACAATGTTTATAGGGAAAGAGAAAGAAATGGAAAATGTTTCATTCCCGAGATTGTAATAAAATGATATGAGTGCCTTGACTCATTTAATTCTTTTTAGAACCAAATACAAGGAGGCGAGAAAAATAATATTATGCTCCAGGTATACTTTCTACGACATAGATGACGATTCTAGTAGGTCAAAAAAAAATCATATTTCACATTTGTTTCTTACCTTCTACTACAAACAAACGATACAGAATCAGCGTCCTCACCATATCATTAAAAATGAAATATGAAGTTTCTTGAGAATTACAAAGGTAAACTTTTTTTTTTAAAGGATTGGTTTATTGACAGCAAAAGCTACAATGTTTATAGGGAAAGAGAAAGAAATGGAAAATGTTTCATTCCCGAGATTGTAATAAAATGATATGAGTGCCTTGACTCATTTAATTCTTTTTAGAACCAAATACAAGGAGGCGAGAAAAATAATATTATGCTCCAGGTATACTTTCTACGACATAGATGACGATTCTAGTAGGTCAAAAAAAAATCATATTTCACATTTGTTTCTTACCTTCTACTACAAACAAACGATACAGAATCAGCGTCCTCACCATATCATTAAAAATGAAATATGAAGTTTCTTGAGAATTACAAAGGTAAACCTTTTTTTTTAAAGGATTGGTTTATTGACAGCAAAAGCTACAATGTTTATAGGGAAAGAGAAAGAAATGGAAAATGTTTCATTCCCGAGATTGTAATAAAATGATATGAGTGCCTTGACTCATTTAATTCTTTTTAGAACCAAATACAAGGAGGCGAGAAAAATAATATTATGCTCCAGGTATACTTTCTACGACATAGATGACGATTCTAGTAGGTCAAAAAAAAATCATATTTCACATTTGTTTCTTACCTTCTACTACAAACAAACGATACAGAATCAGCGTCCTCACCATATCATTAAAAATGAAATATGAAGTTTCTTGAGAATTACAAAGGTAAACTTTTTTTTTTAAAGGATTGGTTTATTGACAGCAAAAGCTACAATGTTTATAGGGAAAGAGAAAGAAATGGAAAATGTTTCATTCCCGAGATTGTAATAAAATGATATGAGTGCCTTGACTCATTTAATTCTTTTTAGAACCAAATACAAGGAGGCGAGAAAAATAATATTATGCTCCAGGTATACTTTCTACGACATAGATGACGATTCTAGTAGGTCAAAAAAAAATCATATTTCACATTTGTTTCTTACCTTCTACTACAAACAAACGATACAGAATCAGCGTCCTCGCCATATCATTAAAAATGAAATATGAAGTTTCTTGAGAATTACAAAGGTAAACCTTTTTTTTTAAAGGATTGGTTTATTGACAGCAAAAGCTACAAAGTTTATAGGGAAAGAGAAAGAAATGGAAAATGTTTCATTCCCGAGATTGTAATAAAATGATACGAGTGCCTTGACTCATTTAATTCTCTAGATATGCTAAACTATATTTTATTTGAACCCACATCATCATGCATCACTAAATTGTTAGAATTTACTCACTACCCTGAACTGTCCCCTAATCACCCAGCAGGTATTCCCTATGCTACTATACCATACCATAAAAGATAACAAAGCTATTGCTGCCTTATTAACTCAGGGATTTTGTGTATCATATTTACATCGTTCTTCAATTTGGGTAACGAGAAAAGAGATTTAGCAAGGCTGATCATTAGTCAGCAGAACCAATTAGACATGCGCCAGAATTCCATCTATCAGAATGTAAATTGATCATGATCTGATGTCATAAAATATACTTTAGTAAACTGATAAGGGGTACTTTTTTTTTCTCATATACAAAGGAAAAAAATATTGTAATTGTTAAAAAATTCAGGAATCTACAAGTTCTGGACTATGAGTCTGGAAGATACCATTTCCAGCATTTAATCTGTGAGCGTCATAGCTCAAAAATGCAACACCCTAGTCGGGTGAAATTTGGTATTTGATCATAGCACCAAAACCTGTAGATTCCAGTCAAACTTTCAATTTGAAAAATCGGTCTATCGAAAGTCTATCAGCCTATGTCTTGACAAAACACTTGCAAAGAGCTAGAAAGATTAGATTTAACATTTTGTAATATTATCAGTATTATGAATTTTCCGAATTTTGGATCGAAATTCATCAAAGATTCTGTCATTTTCTCTGCTCGCGAACCTGAACGCTGTAACTCACGAACGCATCGTACTAGATAAATAAGATTTAGTTTTAGATTTGTACCAAAGCTGTTGTTCGGCATCAAATTTTAGAATTAGTCAGAAGAAAGGAAAATGTCTAGAATGAAAACTTGTTTTCCTTTATTTAATAACGAAACAAAATCAGTACCGTATTGTTCTAATATATGAGAAAAATAAAGTCAGTGGGTAAGATCCTTCTCACCAGGGGTGTTTGTGCTCCGGGGAAACCCCGGAATTCCGGGGATTTTGAACTTCGATACCCGGAAATTCCGGGGATCGTCGTTCAAAAGGAAGTAGGAATAATAATGAATTATTTATTTTGATCTGGGTAATTTTGTTTGCTTTGAAAGCAGAAAACGCAAGGTCAGTGTGTGTGGTGAAAACTTTTCATTTCTTTCACCAAAGGCAGTGATAATGCGTGAAAAGGGGGGGGGAAAGGTAAGGTAAAGTAAAGGCAAGTAGGTGTGGCAGAAAAAAAAGGGAGAGACTTCGTTCGACCAGATGTGCGATCACGTGACCTGGGTTCAAAGGTCTTAATTTTGCAAAATTAATGGTTATTAATTTTGCAAAAAAAAGTAATTCATTGAACTTTTATAATTAGGTCATTCAATACTTCATAATTGTAATTTTTCATTTCTCCTCCCCCCCACCTTCGCGATACTCCAAAATGTCGCTAGTAAGTCCGTAAAAGTTTCAGGGGATTTTTTGGGGTCCCACAAACACCCCTGTTCTCCTATTGTTGCAAAATCTTTCAATTTTTAAAATAAATTTTTTTTTTAATTATTGATTTGCAATTTTTTCAATTAGCACAAGGATAGCACCTCACCTCCTAAGATTGATCTTGAGAATAAATAATCTCACGTATAAGATTACTGATTTATCTACGTCTCATATCCCTGTTAGCAAGACGACTAACAGTATTATCATTATAAAGACATTATACAATAATATCTTGTCTAATGGGGCTTATTTACTTCGGAGATTATTTATCTTCTTACCATCTACAAGTCTTATATCCTTATTAATTTAAAATTGAGAACATTATTTTCCTGTTTTTTCGCCAGGACTCCCAGTGTTAAAAGTGTATATATATATATAGAGAGAGAGAGAGAGAGAGACCGTTATATTAACTCATTAAGTTATTGAGATTTGACTCTCTATTGATACAGTTCAAGTCGATTGAAAAATTGTGTAAAAATCAGTCAAACATTTGTGTTTAAATGTACTGTAAGCCAACATTTTCTTTGGCATTAACTAAATATAGCGTCTATAATGAAATTATGTCTCGGAATCCTTACCTGGCAAGCATCCTTTCCACCTTCATTGTATCCAGCGCATATGAAGTTCCTCGTAATAGGTTGGAAATATCTTGAATCGCAGTCTTTATTATCCCAGATAGGCATCGATACTTGGTGCATTGAGCCAGTGCCACGAGTACCTGTGTAATTAAAAATAAAGTCATCTATGTTGCCAATTCATTTTTAAAATGTTTAATAAGTATAAAAACATTACAAAAACTGTTGTTCTTTGCAAATGAGATATGTTTCTCGGTTTGGCAATCTCTATTAGAACAAAATGTTAACCAACATCGTTACGATATCTTCGTGAGATATTGTCCGGCGTTCAAAATATCGGAAAACATCGTGGAGATATCGTACCATAGTTTGTGCTAATAGGATTTTCCCATACACGGTACTCTTTCTTTCTTTGATTGTTGATAGAATCAGCTAACAGGAATACATTGCCCGAATATATATCCCGGAATACCATGCAATTCGGCCATTACAGGTCTAAAAGAAGTTTTAATATACTGCTAAGAATTTACTGCAGAATTTTATATAAAAAAATCGTACTAACATTTAGACATCGAAGTTATGAATAGTATTTTATATTCCAATCTAATCTAAAATTTAAAAAAAAACAAACAGTTAAACTCTACTAATGTGCACAGATGACAAGTTACTATGGTGTTTCATCGAATTATAAATCTAACTAGGTTATTTTCAATCATTAAAAATGAAAAGACAATCATTTCTGGCCTTGAAGCACCCCCTTCCACTGATGTCAAATCTAGAGGTTCAATTGAGTCACAGAGGGCTAGCGGTAAAGTCTCATCTTCGGGACCGGAGAGTTCCAGGTTTGAAACCCAAATCTATCGCATAGCTGTCACTCTTTAAATCCATCAGGCCCCAATGCCCTCTTGCTGCTGTGGTGCAAGTTTGAAGCGGCTATATAGCTGATATAATAAACATAATTGATTAAAACGTTACATTTTTTTTCGATCTAATCACTAAGGCTCTATACAGTTTTTGCTAGCAATGAAGAAATAGTAAAATGCCAGAAGCAGCAGCAACAGCAATTCTGCTAATGGTTATGATGGAGAGATCAACTCTTCAAGAGTCTTTGATACGAAAATTACAAAGATGTTCCTTCACCCTTAGAATTAAATCATTTTTACATTTGAGTTAAGCCACTTTGTTTAACTCAAAATGTAAAAGGCTTTGTTTTTCTGCATAAGCATTCGCTTCAGAGTGTATAGCACAGGACACTAGTACATTTCATCGTAGCTGTGAAGACAAACACTTTACAATTTGCCATTAAAGCATCAATCTGTAGCTGATTTATTGGAAAATGATTAGAAATAGAAATAACACTTAGTATAAATTAATCACGATGATTTCTGTTTATATAAACCATGGAATTAAATTGACTGTATTAATTTTCATACTCTTGTACTTTAAAAATCAAGGCTGTACTCAAAATGTTATTGCATATATATGGTAATTTGAGATCACAGCAACAATTACCAACGGTTATAGCTTTTATATAAATAGTGATAGGAAGGGGAAAAAATGTAATATGGATAGTAACTTAAAATGTTGCTTGTGTACGTAATAATTGTTTTATGTGACTTTTCTCGGTCATGAGGGCACCACTTATATGATAGCTCATTTCTCGTCACAGTGAAGCACAATCGTAATATGCGTTCATTAACCGATAATAAATATAATAAAAGGATGTCTTGCGTTGTACTATTAATAATTTTCTTAATTAATTTTAATTGAAGTTGATCCTTATGCCTTTACTTCATATGCAGTTGATTCTACCTTAAAGAGCTTCTTGAGTGTAAGAGTAAAGAAATTGCCGCAGGTACATAGGATTCTCCTCATAATAGTAAGCTGTTAATGATTTAATGTCATCTGTTTGACCACGGATAATAACAGTGAGGAATATTATGTATGTAAACAAAATTTATACTTCCATCTGCATAGTATTAATAATGTTTTTCCTACAGTTTTTTATAACCAAGTCCTAGTCATTTGTAATTTGTGCAATTTTGAATTACATTATGCATAATTTTACTTCAAAAACATGCATGCTTTAAAAATTAAAGCCCACTAGTAAATTCTTTAATAAAGTTGGTTTCATACTTCTCCTGTGATAAAAAATCTATATCATACTGACCATAATTCATGGCTCCCCATCCAACGACAGTGGCCATTTTTCCAACCATGGACTGCGTAGATTTACCCGATGGTAGACACACCGGCTGGATGTAGTCCGTGAATTTCACAGGACGCGCTAACTTGACGATGCCAATGTCATTATAAAACCCATTCCTTTGAAACTGTGGATGCGGAATTAAGGCCTCGACGGGGTATTCTTGGATGCCTTTACCATCTGAATTTAGTAAATGATGCTCTCCTAGCCTCACCACTACCTGACGAGGATGGTACCTGTTAGAAAGGAAACCTGTTATACAATTTATAATGCCCATGAGCAATTTTCACACACTTTTATTTAATATGATTTCTTTACTTTTTTTAAATCTGATATTTTTAAGGACAGGACTTTGTAATCAACTTTTCATACGCTTCCGAACGTTCTGAAATTCCGTATCTGCGTTCCAAATGAAATGCACTGCTACAAGTGATTTTAATATTGTCAGACATCAATTAAAAAATTGATGAGAACCGGTCCCTCACTCGCCGCACATTAAACGGCATATAATAATGAATTTGAAAAAAAAACGGTGGACAGGATTTCATAATAGTTATAGTAATTAATTATGAAATAAAATAAAAAAGGCTTTTCTTTAACTTTTTTTTATTTGTGCATTAAAGCGTGAGAAATAATTTTTTTAAATCAAAAACAAAGGTGTCAAAACAGAATATGAAATATACTAAATGCTGAAAACTATATTTCTTGGAAACTTAGTTTGTCTAGTTTGTAATTTCTAAGCTGTTCTACGAAGGGTTTAGCAATTACAAGCTATAAAATTCCTAATATATTCTTAGAGGGTACTGGAAATTCAAAAACGATATTTGTATTCTACGATTAGATTGGCATTATGATTGTAACCCCAAGTGATTTGCATGAATATTACAAGCCAGTCTTCGTCCACAGATTTCTGAATAAAAATTTAAATAAATTTCTAAGAATCAATTAATAAAAAAAATTCTAAGAACATGTAAATATACATATCTTATTTACTTAGCATGTCCATCCCAATTTTTTGCCAATTAAAGGGCTTATATTTTATTTATATACTGATTCATTAGATCTGTGCAAGTTTGAGGTTCGGACTCGCAACGTTAGGGTTCATAACCAAGTAACAAAGCCACTAGACAAAAGCGTACACTCCTCTCCGGAGGTTGTCATCTGGCTTATGAAGTTAACAACACAATACTCCCCCACGAGTCGGTGCAGTTTATCGCGCCAGGCGTTATGGCGAGCGACGAGCGTTGTTATCGAGCCAAGCATTATGGCGAGCGTGTGTGAGTGGTTGCTGCCGGTAGATGGAGCCACGACAGCTGAACGAAGGATGCGGTTGTTCAGAACAAGGTTCGCCAATATGCGAGGTTCAAACTCGTAACGTTAGGGTTCATAACCGAGTAACAAAGCCACTAGACAAAGGTGCACACTCCTCACCGGAGGTTGTTATCTGGCTTATGAAGTTACCACCACAGATCTATACCTGCGTTATTTAGGTTTATTGAATATTTTTTCCTTAATCCATTACATTTGATGCATTATTAAAAGTAGATGAAAAAGTTTTTTACGTTACAACTGTGAAAGAAAATTAATACGAGAAGTGAAAATATTCTGAATAGCTCAGTACGACTTACTTGTATCCTCTCCTATCTGACAAACAGTGAGCTGCAGTTAAAATATACAAATTGTTTATTAAGGAACCCCCACACCAATACTCTTTTCCTCTTGCTGTGATAATAAATAGAGCAGCCTGTGGAGGGAAATAAATTGCCTTGAAACATCTTAACAACAACAAGAACAAAAACAAATAAATGTTAAACTCTTTCAATGATTAATGGAGACAAAATGATGTATCACAATTATATATTTCTCTCTAATCCTTATTTATTTCATTTTTTTAAAGAGATGCGCCGCAATGTATGCAAGACATCCCAGTAATTGGAACACCGTTTTGACATTCTTCGAGATACCCAGGGAACTCATACTAAAATTTACTTACGTAAATAAATTTATTAAAAAAAACATTTACAAACGTCTTTACAATATATCGAAAAAGCTATATGCCAGTTTATAATAGTTTTTTATAATATTTTTTTGAAATCAGGGAAAGATTTTGTGGCCACTCTGCATATTAAACCTTTCAACAAAAAATGTTCTAATTAATTGATGTTTTTATTAAAAGTGATAATTTGTAATTGATGTGTTTATTAAAAGAAGAGATTCTTAATAAACTCTTTCTTGAACCACAAAATCCTTAAATCTGCAAATGTTCGCAATATTGTATACTATTGCAATCGCATAATATTCTATATCGTTAGATAGCATAGTACAATATTGTATAACATGTTGGCTAAGAGTGTGGCACATAAAATGCTTTAATAACAGCGAATGATCTCTTTTTTTTAGAAATTCACCAGAGAAAAAATCATTCATTATGAATAAGAAAACAGTTTATCTCTTCATTTTTAGCTAGAAAGTTTAAGCATAACTGCTTGCATTAAAGTTCACCTACGTTTGACTCCACTATTAATAAATTTTCTTTTTTTTAATATAATACAACATATTAATATGAATTAAAGTTGAATTCTATATTAAAATATTGCTGAGCAATTAGGAATTTAACGCAAAGTCAAGAAATAACTTGTGCCTATAAGGCATAAAAACATAATAAAATATTACAAAGAAACACGAGTTAATTCGTATTTAGTGCTATCAATTAAAAACGAATCGAAGAAAACAATGTTTTGATAAGATTGGTGATATTATGTTATATATATATTTTTACATATATATGCCTGCTTACCATCCATGGCCACTGTCCAGGGTAGCTTTCATGTCCTCCAACTACCCTTGCGTTTCTCCCTCCAATTCCGCATCCTGTGAAAACAATGCAATTTTATATTTCAATTTGATCATTTATTTATGTATTGGTGCCATATTACATATTAATTATCCAAAAGTAAATAAAAAATGTAATATAGGATGATGTGCAAAAATTTCAATGGAGTTCATGTATACAAAATTTCCGAACTTCCAAGCGTTACTACTTGTTCAAACGCAAATGATATTCCGGATGACAACTTTATAACTGAGAACTTTTTTTTAGTAATTTTCTGAAATCTTTAAATAATTAATACTATTTGAAGCTGGAGTGGCTCCAAATATTAATATATTGAAGTGTCATAATAATTATCCGTGCCCTAACTCGTTAAAAATCTAACTTGTGAAAATAAATTAATTGTCATAATATGCTGGCTATTTCATTATAAAAACAAACAATCCTTTTTTGAATACCTAGTATAAATAAATAAATTGGAATGATTAGACAGGAATTCATTCTTAGATTCTCGTGAAATTAGTACTTGACTAATTTTTCAGCTGAATGATAGAAAAAAAGAGTCAAATACTAAAACATTTCAAAAAGATTCTAATGACCATTTCCGGGGGGGGCTATTTTAACACTATATTTATAGATAAAGAAATTCTATAAATATAGTGGAGTAAGAAAAAAGACAGTTAAAAGGGGCCAGAATCTCTTAAAAAATTATAGTTGCCTCCAACCTACCTAAGTATCCAAAATGATCTGAATGTCTGTCATCACAACTACATAGGGAGAAAGTGAAAGTAAGAGCCTAATATTAGTGGCTGAAACCCAGCTGTATTCACCAAATATCGTTCAATTGTTTCAGAAGGAATATTTTCTGTCAACGGAACAGAGTTAATTTGACCACAAACTCTTATTATAAAACCATTATATTCCTCATCCTTAAACCTTAACGTGATCCTTTAAATCTTATCCTTATCCTAATCCCTTAAACTCTTTTATGTCCTCACTAAGGAAGCAAAAGTAAGAATATGTTTACTTATATGGCAACTTCTGAAGTATGAATCGTAATACTCATGGTTTAACCGGCAGCTCAGAGCAGTTTTTCTTTACTGGAAAAGCACATTACAGAATATTTAATTAAAAAATTAATTTGGAAATTCGACATCCTAGTCGCAAATGTAGAAGTGATTCTTACTTGCAGATGGTTCCGAGTGGGAAGGGGTCAAGTCAAATGGCTGGTTATCGAAGGGCTTGTAGCTCATGATACTGTCAGGCCTGCTGTAGGAGATGTAGTGCATGGGGGGAGATTCGATGATACCGGAGATGAAGGTGTCCATGGCGTCCCCGTTGTAGTCGGATGAATTGGTCGTCGGTGGGGTGGTCGTGGGTGCAGGCGTTGTGGTGGTGGTGGTGGGCTCGGTGGAATTTGATGAGCTTGCTGGTGCAACTGTGGTGACAGGCTGCATGAAAAAAAGATTGTTAAAATCTAAGAGATATCAAAATATTCGAATTCATTCGTGAATGCATATATTTTTGTTATGCTTCAGGTTTGAATGCTTTGAACTTTTGTTAAGTAATAAATCGAATGCTTGGACTTCAAATAAAAACGGGTTCGATTTTGCCACAATTAAAAAAAATGTGTTGAACTTGCACCTCAGAGAACAATTGCGCATTTGTCTTTATAAAAGACAGTACTGCGATTAAAATAAAATACACATATGATTCATATTGTTCATCAAAGAAAAAATTACTTATTAACTAATTAATTTTTTCTGATTTTTTAAAAAAATTTCTTCAAGCACTATTTTGAATATTTAAAATTAAATAACCTTCTTAATTAAAAATTCCGTTATATAACTTACGCCAGTTATAATCAGTCCTTGATGTTGTTTAATTCATATCTCATCGAATATGAATTAAAAAATGCATCGACAGAAGTTGTTAGCAGTTTAAAAGGAATCCTATCGATTACAAATGAAACTTAAGAGATTATAATAATCGCAAAAAGAATTGGCTGGGTGAATGTTTTTTCCGATAAGTCGGTGATACCATAGTATTGATCCAAAAATTACAAATGTAGTTTTGTATGATTTAGTAACATTGGACAATAAAGGCAGAAGCTATGGAGAAGAAGAATATGAGACACCTTTTATGTATAAGAAGTTAAATGAATTTTTTAAAAAGGGACCGGAACTGAAAACTTCTGCATATGAAGGAAAAAAAGAAAAAAAAAAAGGAATGAAGGAGTAAGTACATTCTGAGAAGCATAAAAAAATCTCAGTGCTGCTCCTCAAGAAACTTTGAAATAGCCATTGTTTTAAGCTAATAATGATCATTGTATTGTGAACCTACTTATTAAGTAATAACAAAATCTTTAAAATTAACAATTCGACGGTAAGTAACCAGCATCACTTAACTCATATTTTAAATTTTTTTAAGTTCTAGGAAGAAAAAATTAAATTTCTCGCACTCAATAATGAATACTTCCAATTTTTTTTTTCGCATCTGGTTAAGAAATACGTTTTAATGTTTATGCTAAATGTCAAAAATAACCCGAAAATATTCTTTATTGGTTTCGACAGATTCAGATTTGCCTTGCTATTGTAAAACTTGGAAAATTAAAATAACTGCTATTGATTGTTAAACGACGATTTGTTTCATTTCTCCTAGTTTTAATCAAAACAATGTTTATATTTGTTTAAATTATATTTACATAGACATTTGTTCCATATAAAGCTAATTTTGAGCTGTGCTTATTAAATATTAACGATGGAAACCTTGGATTCTGCAAGTGTTTGATTATTATAATTACTCTCAAATTCGGGGAATTTTTTTAAATTAAGAGGTTTGTTTTCATTTCTAAGGAAAAATAAATTAATGTTTTAGAATCCTTTTGGTATTCAACACATTAACTATTACAAGACACTTAAAATAAGTTTTTGCAAAACGCTTAAGTAACAAGAATTTTCTACCAATCTATCAAAGAGTCTGACCTATATGGTTCTGTTCTAACTTTAGAGAAATTATTTATAGAGATTATACTTCCATGAAAATCAAAAAAATTAGATTAACACTTAGAAAAGTACATGCAAATAACTTTCCCCAATCTTTTAAAAATAATCTAACAGAAATTTCTAAACATTAAAAGTATTTCTACAGATTTTTCTGCTTTTGTCCCAAACGAGATTTTTGGCAACTCTGCAATTTGAGTGCAAATAATTATGGAAACAGCGGAAATACAAATTTGTCAGTTAATAGAGTATTTCATTCATTAATATGTTAAATCTTTCCTAAGGGCACTTGAAATAAAGGATGAGGAAGTCGTGGAATAAGAAAGCGCGTTCTCATTTCTCCGGAGAATACAACGATGTGAAATTATTTGCCTCATACCGAAAGAGTGACTGCAAGACCCGATGATAATAGTTTTTAACTGACCTTACTATTATTAACTGACCTATTATTACTATTCATTATCATGGATAATCGAGAGCCAATCATTCAAATACATCTGAAAGCCAAATAATATGTCGAAGTGATCTTTATGTCTTATTGATACGTTAATGTATAATTTATCATTTTATATTGATTTTACAGGGTTTTTTTTCCAACAGATTTATTTTCACTTTTAGATTAAGAACTTCTATGCATTTCTAAGTACTCTTCATTTATTTTATTCATTTCTTGCAATATCTCGAGTATTAAAATTCTGGACATCTTTAGAATCAGAACTGAATTAAAATAAATAAATTCCTATTTAATTGGGATCATATTGTATTTGAATTATATTCTCTACAAAATAAATATTAGAATCTATAAATAATCCTTGAAACGTGCAATTATTTTAAGAACCAATCACTACAAGGATCTATAGTAAAATGCAACCTTGCAAACACAATTCAATATGAAAACTTGGATGAAGATTTCGCTTTTCTTTTTATATATATATATCTGTATTCTCTAATTTGATTAAAATTAAAATGACGCTGCCAAATACTATGGATACTATGTAAAATGAGTTAAGTTCAGACAAAATCTTTTAGGTATCAAAAATGCCTCACACATATTATAAAGCTATAGCTATTTCTACCTCATCTGTAGGGATTGCAATACCGGACCAAAATTTCAATACCGGTATTCGGTATTTTTTAAATATTAATACCGGGATACCGGTTTTAATACCGGTATTAGAAATTTTGAAAAAAGAAAGAAAACACAGGTGTTTCTTTTTTTTTTATTAGCCAGTTTTGTTAGAGAGTGTAAATATCACAAAAAATAATTTGTAACTTATAAATTATAACAGTATATAATCACAAAAAAAGTAATTAAAGTATTTAAGTAATTAAGTATTTAAATCACAAAAAAAGTGTAAATATAACTATTCAGTTTGTGGTACTATTACAAATTTTTGAAATATGATCTAAAAAACATAATGAATCAATTGTACTATCATTAAACCAGAAAAGTAATTTTGTGTAAAAATTACCAGCTGTCAAAAACGCTCTTTCGGCATCTATGATAGTTAGTGGTACTGTTAGCAATGAACGATATACTTTTTCTAAGTATTTACCTCCAAATCACTCATCTTCAAATAAATCGATTTCTCGTCGGATGGTTTTGGATATAGCTGATTTCTGTATTGTATTTTGGTTCGTTGAAATTTTTTTATTTATCGCTAATTCTAATTTTTGTTCAAGACACAATTCCTTTTCACCATTGACAGTAGTGACATCATAATCTTCGATAATTGAACCAAATTCTGAATGTGGATAGGTTTGTGGGAAAAAAATTTTAAGAAACTTTATTCTAACTTAAACAAATTTGAATTGGTTATTTTCTTTTCTTCTTTTCATTTTCATTTTTAAAATCATTAGAATTATGTAAATACCATAAGACATTTTCTATTTCGGTATGCCTTTCTTTTGTGCGATTTTTCAATGTAATATATAATTCTTCAGATACTAATGTATGCTGTTCTTTCAGTGACTGCAACATGAAATTTACTGTTGCATTAGCTGTTAATAAATTAGAGATCTCTCCGACATAATGCCTCAATAGTCAGTTTTATTGGAAGTAGAGCTGATATAGTTCTGGATATTAAGTCGAATTCCCTATCTGAAAAATTAATTTACAGGTTTAAGTCAATTATTGCTTTTTGGATTGGATTTCCCAGTTTCAAAAATCGTTCCATCCTTAGGAGTAAACTCTTCCAACGTATTTTAGAATCTAATATTAACATATATTCTATTTTATATTCAGTTAGTATATATTTTAGTAATATATCCTTTTTATAGGGGAACGTTTCAATATTTTAACTATTTTTCGAACTTTATAAATTATAGGAAGCAATTCTTGATAGGTTAATATTTCATCCTCCGTAGCAATATCTTCTTCAACAATTACATTGGCCATTATCTTCATTGTCAGTATCACTCTCACTCTCTTCAAAGTCGGAATCCGAAGTTTCTATATCCACAGTATTTGGATTCTTCTGTTCTTTATATTTTTGGTATAATACATCTATTACTCCTAATTGAATTTCATGTGCATAGCACAACTGCTGATTTGCACCAATCAACTTTCCAACTTTTTTCATAATTGTTGCTCCATCAGTCGTTATGGATACTATATTTTGTTTCAGGGATAATCCATGTTTCGCTAATTTAGATTTAAGCCATTAATTAGCTAATTAATTTCGCCTGTTAGGGAGACATAAAAACAAAAACGTATACTATATTGCTATGTTCGTGATACCTGAACATATAGTGGAGACAATTTTAAAAATTTCTAGCAAATACCGAAAAACCGGTATTCAAACTTGTGAATACCGGTATTACAAAATTGTACAAATGGCTAAAAATACCGGTATTCGGTATCCCGGTATCCCGGTATTGCAATCCCTACTCATCTGGTATGAATAGATTTACAATATATGTATACTTAGATCGAAAAGGAGATGCAGAAAATAATGCAATTTAATTGATTTATTAAATATAGCATTAAAAATCAAATAAATTAACTTTTTAATGTAATCTTTGGTTTACTTTAATACTGGCTTGCTAATCTTATAATTCCTTTGCCATTTAAAGTATTAGTGACAGACAGATGATAATAATTCACCCTTTTAGTGGCTATTATAATGTACTTTTGTTATTATTTTGTATTATTTTACGGCAATAACTCTTTGTCTTTAAATGCTCTAGAAACTTATTTACTTAATTTCAGCATTAAGCTGACATAATGGATGTTTAATTGAAGGATTGAATTGAAAAAATGTTAAGTAATTGAAGTTTTTTTTTACTTTGATAATAAATCTGTGCCAAAAACTGGCAGATTAAAACATTATGTATTTTTTTAATTAAGTAATGAAAAATTTGAATTACTTTTAAAATGAAATAATTAAATTCAAGTTGAAAAACAATAAATCTTCCAAAATAATTTAGAAGAATCTTTTCTGGAGCAGAAAAAAAAAACAGAATATAAGAGCCCAACAACTACAGAAACCCATTCAATCTACAGAATAATAGATTTTTCTTTTTGGAATGTATTTGTATTCATTTCAAAAAATTTTTGCTCATCAAATGTTCATTTTTTTTTTTTTTTTTCAATTTTTAGAAAAAATAACTACTTAAAAAAATACAAAATCTTAAATACAAAATTTTAAAAAACAAAGTTTTAAAAAAATATTCTATAGGTATGGTTTGAAAAAAACATTTATGACTGTTACAATATTTAAATAATACGATTTTCTGCTTATGGATTACCAAAAGAAATCTGCTAAATGACCTAAGATCTAAAAACACAAAATCTGAATAATGAAATCTGACTACTTAAAAAAATACAAAATCTTAAATACAAAATTTTAAAAAACAAAGTTTTAAAAAAATATTCTATAGGTATGGTTTGAAAAAAACATTTATGACTGTTACAATATTTAAATAATACGATTTTCTGCTTATGGATTACCAAAAGAAATCTGCTAAATGACCTAAGATCTAAAAACACAAAATCTGAATAATGAAATCTGACTACTTAAAAAAATACAAAATCTTAAATACAAAATTTTAAAAAACAAAGTTTTAAAAAAATATTCTATAGGTATGGTTTGAAAAAAACATTTATGACTGTTACAATATTTTAATAATACGATTTTCTGCTTATGGATTACCAAAAGAAATCTGCTAAATGACCTAAGATCTAAAAACACAAAATCTGAATGACGAACCGCTACACTTAACAAGGAAGATGTCTAAAGAATGTCTAAGACGCATATAACATGGTGCAGAAGATGCGGTTTTCTGGCAGAGGATCCATCACCAGCTCTTTTTATTGAGAAGTCTCTTCTTATAGAAACTGCACAAGCAGATTTTTCAAAATTTACTTATGATTTGATGCAGCAGTTGTAAAAATAGCGATGTTTAGGTGGTAAGATTTTATCAACATAATTGGATTCCAGTCATTCAGGTAGGATTCCAAATCCAATCATCAAAGATCAACTATATTTAAGATTTACTTTGTAAATAGACCTGGGGTATATAATTTGATTCGAAGATTATCCTATTCACTATTTTGATGTGCAACATTTTAGAGGGTGTGTTGGTATGTAATTCGTTTTCCTATCAAGTTTCAAAATTACTCGCTAATTTGAAGTGCAGAATATTAGATGTTTTTCCGGCTTATATTAGTCTTTTGGTCAAGATTCAAAATTACAAAGTCGTTTCAAAATTATTCTTGTATTATTTCAAGATGAGAAATTAATATAATTAAACCATATTAACCCTCTAAAGGGCCATTTTTTCTAGTCATATTATGTTAAAATATTTTTAGGCTTGAAATTAGAATAAGAAAAGAGATTCATTTAGCTTTAATTTGATTGATTAATTAATTAATTTGGTTAATTAATAATTAAGTAACAAATCAAGACACATCATTTTGTCTGAGATAAAGAACTGAAGCATCTAAGTTTCTGACTTAAAAAATTTGTCAGAACTTATGCCAACCTACATAATTTCATACAAAGATTGATAAATTTGGTGGGAAGCATGCTTCCCATGGCCCTATAAAGGGTTAAACCAGGAAGGTTCCCATTAATACAAAATTCCCGAAACCATTGTTATGATATTATCCGACGTTTAGAACATTGAACAATATCTTATGCCAATAGGGGGTTGTTTATGCTATAAAGAGTGAAGAAATAACTTCCTATTTCAACATTATTATGAAAGCTAAATTGAAATTGCAAATTTCTGATTCTTAAATATATTATGACATTTGATAAAATGATGTAAGCAAATTGTAAAATAGTAAACAGTAGTTACTCTCATATTCATTGTTCTTGAAACACTGACCTCTATGTGTTAAGTCCAAGAGAATTTTTTTTCCACAAAGAAAGTGCAAAATTAAATCCCGCCATCGATTAAGGAAAGCGGAAGAAAAAGCTTTAAGCTCGCTGATGTAATTAACTCGAGGGTGGCACGAATTAAACGATCCCGTTTCGCCTCGATGGAGGCATCTTGCGATGTTGTATTGTTGTTCCATGCAAAAAAGAGGCGAAAATGTATCCACTGGCATTTTTTGGGTCAGCACAGCGTTCCCCCCGAAAGTGTTCATTGATGTGTCACATTTTCAGATCTGTCTGTCAACGGTGCCGAGCCTCATAATTTAAATACGGGACCAGCAATTCAATGAAGCTGTGCCATTTTCGTTTTTAACAACATAGACCACAAGTGGTCCATAGAATATGTACTTTTACTGTTACAGGAAATGAGCTTGTACTGACAGATACACTTTCATAAATTTATAATAAAGCTAAATGGAGATTTCACTTTCAATATTTGTGTACAATAGAAGTTTTTACAATGAGAATTACCAAACAAACAAACAAACAAGAAAGGGCGTGGTTAAAAGTTTTTACGGAGGAGCGAAAACAATTGAAGTGAGATTTTTCATTCATAGAATTACATTTTGAGGAAATATGCAATTCTCAAAATTAAGAAACAAGAAAGATTGAGAAACTATTAAACTTTTAAGCAGTGAATAAAATTAGAAATTATCTAACTTATATATATATATATATATTTTCAGATTGTTTAAGTTATATACGATGGCACGAAATGTGTTCGTCATAATCCATAACAGCGAAATCTTCGAAATCGAAATTTACAAGGCCACTATATAAATTCTATTTATTCAAAATTTGGAATTAAGAAAGCCAAATTTAAAAATGAGTGCAGCAAGAAAAAGTGACAATCTGCCAAATAAAATTAATGGTAAAAATTTAATTTCAATATTTAATAATTTTAAATGAATAATTTATAAAAAGAAATGCTCATAAATAAAATAATAATAATTATTATTAGCATTTTTAATAGTTTAAAATGTATCAACTTTAATTAAATAAAAATCAATATGCAAATAGTTTACAGCACTTTGAAAACGCTTATTTTTCAATGAAATTGCAAAATAAAACAGTGCAATCCATATATAAGGTTTTTCAAGAAATGAGATATTTTTTATTACTTTTTTTAATAGAATGCGGCGTATATCTATAAAGCTTTTGGGTGAATTAAAAGCTCCAAATTCACTTAGAATTGCAGAAGATAAAAGGCTCGAAATTAATTAATAAAAATAATATAAGAGTAGAAACAATTATTTTTATTAACTTATTTTTGCATTTTTTTTCTTTTGACAAGCAAACTAATTTCAAATTATATATAGCTGACATTCTAGTAATATTTAAATAGAAAATTAAAGAGCTCAGATAAAAAAGTTCAAATTACCGATATATTTAACTTGAAAACATAAATTTACAGAGTTTCACTTTGTAAAGAGAAGTGAAAGCACTTTCTCAAATACCGAAACTGAATAAGTTTCTAATTCTGAAGATTTCGAAGAATTCTGAAGAAGATCGGGAAACTCTTAAACAGTAAGTATAGTACGGACCAACTTTGGTCAGAGAAAATTTCTCTCCAGTTGGAAAAAAAAATCTATCCTTTAATTAGAATTCTATATTTACCCTACCAGTAAACATTAAGACACCCCTAAAATGCAATATATCGAGCAACATACCTAGTTTTACACAGTTCATATATATATATATATATATATATGTAATGATATTTTAACTCTAATGTCAATTTAATTAATTTTCATAGTAACTTCATCTTAATTTAGCCCATAGTAACTTCATTCTAAAATATTCTCTTATTTCGTGATCCAATTCCACTGTCTCTACTTAATTAATTCAAGAGAAGCTTTGTTAAATTGTTGAATCAGCTAAAATCTAACTTTCCCACACTACGCGTGAAGAGATAACATACCGCTGATCAAGCAAATTCTTTTTTAAAATCTCCCTGTGTTTCCCCTACCTTGTCCACCCGTATAACGAAAATCCCTATCGAAATCTCATAATACATTAGCACTGTAAAAAAGTATTTTCCCTATCAAAATCATAGGTTATATAAGACCAAGGATAAAATGTCCAAGAGCTTTTTCCCTCATTCCTTTCTGTGTCGTTCTGTGTGCTCGTCGCTTGTACATATGCTTGCTTCTTCAAAATGAAATAAAACGACGTCACGAAATTAAAAGTATCTTCATTGTCTTCAAACAGTTATTACTTCATATATTACAGTTATACATTTATGCATAGAAATTTGAAAAATTTCATTTATATGATTATTTTTATAGAATGTAGAAATGTTCACTATTAAAAAAATTACTTCTGCGTTCTTTTTTTAATAATTTTGATGCAGTTAATTTAGTTTTTGTTGTACCATTCAGTATTAAGCTTCAATAATTTGAATGGGAGCATCAAGATTTTAATTTACAAGTATTTTTATTGGTGGAATCTTTTTGTGGATAATTTGTTTTGGAATCATAAAGGTAGAAAGTCATAATAATCTCGTAAGTTGAGTTTCAATTCCTTCGTATCAATCTTTAAAGCATCTTCTGACCTTTTATTTATAACGCAACCATCCATGAAACTTCTGAAATTATTCATACCAATTTTAGTAACAAGCATCATTTTTCTAATGATTATTAAACAAAAAAAGTCTTCTTAAAATTTGTCCATTAAAAGTAATTTATAAACAAAAAACATAATTATATTTATTATGATAAATATTTACATATATAAATTTTAAGCTATAATAATTATAGTTTAAATAAATAATTATTTTATATAAAAACAAAAGCATTTCTTACCTCAAGTTTGATTAATGGCAATATTTTAGATCATTTTAATTTGAGATTACATTATCCATTAAGGATTTCTTTAGACACCTTATTATTCCAATTTTATTCATTTTATGAAACTAGTTTAGTTTTTAAATTGTTATACATTATATTCATTGACAATTTATAAATCAAAGTTCTTCAATTTAACAATAAATGATTATAGTTCTCTAATGAATGGTATATTACATCTAACGCAACTTTCTTTAAAAACCATCGGGAATAGTCTCCCAGAAACTTTCTCGCATAATTGTTAATGCAGGTGTTATTTTTTAGTTCCGGTCTCTCTCTCTCTCTCTCTCTCTCTCAAAAAAAAAAATGAAACTTGAGTAAGGCCGTAAATTTCATGGATACTCATTATTTTATATTCAGAGCCCCACTCATGAAGTAATGAATGTAATGAAAGAAAAAAAAAAAAAAACGAGAATGTAATTTTGAAGCCTTTTTCTCGACCAACTAAAACAAAAATTTGACGCAAAGCTACATTTTTAGTAACAAGATGATAACAAATTTCATTTATCTACGCTGTTACGTTTTTGAATTATCGCGTTTTGCATGCTTGAGAATGCAAAAACAGACAAACAGTTGACCCATTGCCGAATTTAGTTTAGGATAGGATATGGATTTATATTTTCAATATTAGTACGGGTTGGTTTTAATTAAAGAACAAGTGTTTGAAGGACTGTAAAAGAAAAACTACTAGTAGTATGTTGAAGAAATTTGGTATATGTTATATTTACAACATGGAGAAATGAATTACAGAATAAAAAGCTCATTTTTTGCAATAGATGGCGCTGTAGAATATTAAAACGTTGATTTTGCTCTGTACTATGTCAAAATGAATACCACTTTAATTTTAAAATCATTATGATGATTAAAGTCATTTATCTTTAAGCTATAGCCATGACTTTGTCAAAGGTATAACGTGCTCTATTAGTAAAATGTTATTACCAAAAGAATAGCAATTATAGTGCTGCTTTGAAGAATATCGCCGTCTTAAAGATTTGATAAAAGGACCGATGTCTGTGAATGGCTTAAAGAAAAGGATTAATAAATTTTAAACTACAGGAGAATTCGGAGTGCTCCCTGGGACTAGAAGAAGAAGATCTGTGAATCAGGAAGTTGGGGAAGAGATTAGGGAAGCAATTGATTCAGGGTTAGTTGATTAGTGACCTGTAAGCGCTAGTAGTGTAGTAAGGACTTTATCAAAACCATGGGCGACCGTACGCAAAGTCTCGCGCTACATTTTAAGACACTATCTGTATAAAATTTAAATTTTGCAGCACTTGCAACCAGACGATCCACAGCAAAGAATTGATTTTACCAACTTGACAATTGACTTTCCAAAATGGACGAAGGCGAATCATGGATTCGAAAGATTTTGTGGACTGATGAAGCACATTTTACTTTATCCGGACAAGTGAACACCCATAGCTGTAGGATATGAGGCTCATCCAACCCGTATACTGTTTTTTGGGAAACCCTTGCATTCAACGTTTGTTACAGTTTGGTGTGGTATGACTGCTAACTTTATTACTGGTCCATTTTTTTTTTTTCGAAAATCTTACACCAACAGGGCTAATTTGTTGCGCCGTAACAGGCACTAGTTACACGACACTCACTAGAATATAATGTAATAATGAGCCCGAAGGATCATGGGAAATATATCTCGATGTTAATAAGGTAACTCCATTTATTGTATCAAAAGGGAAGATAGTAGAGCTAATGCAACTGCAACAGAATTAGATTACAGAAATTAATCGTAAAAAATATTCCTTACACTTTTAATTTCACGTGAAGAAGAAAGACGAGGGAAATCAAACATCTTATCACACAAAAAACTAGATAACAATTTTAAAATATTTTTTCCGAGAGCTAAATTTTATTTATTTACATAAAAACTGCTCTAAAAGGGCTCAATTACTCTAATATCAGCAATCAACTATTTTTCAGTTAGTACAAATTGTAGGATAATTTTTGGGAGATAAAATGACCTCAACAAAAATAAACAGATACGTCTTAATTTAACGATAACAGAAAAACGTTGCATGCTTGAATGAGTTGTGCCAATTGTGAAGTGTGCCATATATATAATTATACGTCAAGCAGGTGATCGTTTTTTTTTCTTCTTTTTTTTTTTTTTTTTTTTTTTTTTTCTCCTCCTCCTCCTCAGAGAATTGAAGAAAATGATAGTAAAAATATAGAGCTCATATTAACATCAATCTTGCAGATAATTATTATTATATTTAATATTTAAGTGGGAAATTAATGAAAAAAAATGAGAAAGAAAGCTCATTAGCATGTTCTATTGAAAATGTTGACAGTAAACGTATTTAATATTTTCTGCATTTTATGATATTAACTATTTTCTCATTGAGCTATAGACTACAGATCTTCTCATTCTGCTACTATGCTATTAGAATTCTTAATTTTTTATAAAAGGAATAAAGCATAAAATATCAGTTTAGGAATTTCTCGAATCACATGCGAAATTTCAGCATGCAAAACATTCCAAATGGCGTACAGCATCTCAAATTATGAACACACAAGTTAAAGAAAAATCAGAATAATTAACATGCCATTAAGAAAATAATTTACCTTCGTAAACTAATAAATGACTTATCTTTATAAATTCCACATGATGAGCATGTAATTCAATTGAAATTCTTTTTTAGAGAACATTGCGGTTGAAGTTGTTGTTGTTGTTGTGTGTGTGTGTGTGTGTGTGTGTGTGTGTGTGTGTGTGTGTGTGTGTGTGTGTGTGTGTGTGTGTATGCGTGCGTGCGTGCGTGCGTGTGCGTGTATGTGTGTGCGTGCGAGCCAGGGCAATTTTCGTGAGTAGAGAACTACTAAGCCGGGTTAGAGTCGTATCCATGACAGAAAATTGAAAAGAAACTTCTTTTTAAAAATAAAATTTTATTTTTTTTCATTATTTTTATAATTTGCACCTTTATTATAGTAAATTTTCTTTATCTTGATAAGTTTTTCCATCTTTCTTTATTTCAAGGAATTGTAGAGAGTCGGAACTTTCTTCGACTAAGTTTGTTTTTGGCAATATTCTATTTAAGATGTTCTAGATTTTTTTTATAACTTACTAAAACGCTTGATGAATCTACTTATGAATCATTCGATTCGAATTGATGCTTCTTTAAAAAAAAGATGAGATTATACGCATATTTTCTCCGAAAACTGTTAGAATTCACATTTCATGACTGTCAAGTTTTTATTTCTATTTCTTAAAAAATTAATAAATAAAGATGATTTGAACTCTTAACCCACCACATAGAATCCAGGAATTGTCTTAGGATTGATGCTTCTATTTTCATTTTATTTTTAAAATTTGCTTTTAATTATATAGAAGCGATAATTTGCACCACAAAATTATATTAAAAGCCATCGCATAGCATGTTGAATATAAATCTAATAATTGGAACAATAAAAATATTATTGTAAAATATACTTAAAAATATTTATTAGTTAGAAAAAATATTATTCGGAAATAAAAAAAAGTGGTATTACTGAAACATTGGTTTTCCTGTTTTAAAGTAGAGTAAAAATGATTTTTGAGCAATAACATTCTCTGAAGCTTTTGAGAGAAAATATTAAAATTTTTATGACTATTTAATTAATACTTATTTAAAATTTCGAGAAAAAAAATCTCTTTCTTACGGAGTTTTTAATATCTAAGAAGTAATTACGTTATTTCATTAGTAGCCAAAAGCCTGCTATGCAATAGCTTTTAAGTAAAAAGTTTTCCCTCATGGCAGCAGATCCAACATGCATCAAGCCCATATGCAAAAGGAATTTTAAATGTAGTCGGGTGTCGATTTTGTAAATTAAATTACAAAGTCATTGCTATATGTTACTTTATATATATATGATATTTTAAACTCTTAATTTAATCCAAAACTTTATCTTAACTTAGCCCATCGTAACTTCAATCTAAAATATTCTTTTATTTCGCGCTCCAATTCCACGTTCGGTTTAATTAATTCCTTTGTAAAACTAAAGCGCCATCAGCACTTCGTCTCAAATGAAAGTGAACCCTTCGGTGCCCTTGAAAAAGTGTCAAAGGTCAACACATGTATTGAATTGGCGCGTGGCCGCAAATCCCATGTTATATAAGACTAGTGATCATTTGTTTAGGCCTTTTCTTTCTTACTTCTGCTTTTGTGCCGCACTGCGTCTTGTAAATAATTTGCTTTCCCGAGATGGATATTAAAGAGAATAAAAAATACAACGTCTCGTCTATGTCTTCAAACCTGCACTCTGCTTCAACCAAAATAATGTTATAGATTATTTAGTCGACAGGATTCGAAATTCTTTATATATAAATCTGTTACGGTAACATTTCCTTTTCTTAAACCGAATGAATTACAAAGTTTTGAATTTCATTATTTTGGCTGAGAAAATAAATGGCTATCTAAAGTTGCTGTCTAAAAGAAAATAAAGTTGTATCTCAATATATCAATTTCTCTTTATACATTCTAATATATTATTCTAGTAAAATATTCGATTTATAGAAATTTCGATATAAAGAAACACATTATCCGATCAAGAAGGGTGAGACCATGAGCATGTGGACGAGAAGTTATCGCATAAGTAAATGGTAAACACAGTACTCCACTTTGTTGTTAATTCCTTCCTATATAAGTTACTCCCCTATGATGATGGAATGTACTTCCTAAAGAAGAGGGTAGGAAAATGGGCGATGTTGGCTGTTAGTTATCCTCCCTCAGTTTCTGTTTATGTCGTCGCGATGATTAGATCTCTCCGGATGTCTAGGTACGGAAGGGTTCATTTTTCGTAATGTAGAAATTAAAAAGAATTCATCATTTTTTTATATTAAAACAATTATGCGGTACTAATTTTTTAACTTTAAAAAAGAATTAAAAATTAAATTCAGAAATAAATTTATTTAAATAACCATATAAAAATATATTGATTTAAAAAATTTACTTACATTAAAAACTACTGTTCGTTTACAAACAATGAAACTAAATTTTAATTTATATTCGAACACATTTTTCATTTTTATTAATCTTAACTTCTCTTTCAGACTTTTAAGTTTTTTGTTTTAAGACCTATTCATAGTTAGGAAACTAAAGACAAGCTAAATGAAAAGTATTGCTATAAGTTAGGGAACTGATTCGCTAAGCAGAAAATAAAAATAATATAATTCAAGAGCAAGTACAGATGAGTTGTCATTTCTTTACCGATTGACCGGTTTTCTGTGAATTTCTATGGCATTTACAATACGTATACATTTTTTGTAATTATTTAACTTATTTTCCTTCTTATGAACGAAGTTCATAAAGTTAAATACAATATGTAAATAATTTTTTGAATGGAAATTTTATTCTACATATAAACTTCCTTTCAAATAATAATCGTAGTTCTATAAAAAAAAATATTGATATATAGGGATTCGATTGCACTAGTTGACTCATTTCAGAATGACAAATAAAGAAACAAAGAGTTCTTATGATAGAAGCGATAATATGCCCACAAAACACTTGTTTGATATCTTCATAATGTGTGTGAGTGTAACTTCAGCAATTTAATTCATTGGGTGTGGTCTTCCCAAAACTTTCTCGCATACTCTCTCTAATATATATATAATATTAATCACATACCATTGGCGAACTATAATTACGAAAAAGCCTATTAGCATATGATCTTTGGCGATTAATCGTTGTGATGCGGTTAACAGACAAGTGCCATATAACCAAATGTGTATTTTGGATTTTTTTTCTAACCGATTACAATTAAAATTTAATCGGTTCAAAATTACGATTGCTGTTATAGAATTTTCTACCTAATTTCCTATATTTAAGTCACAGCATCTTGAGTTATCGCTTTACATATTTGTGAAATGACAGGCCGAGAGACGGTCAATCCTTAGATAATTGCAAATTTGATATTTATCTACATTTAACATGCTAAATCTGTAAATCTTGCATGTAACAAATATTATTCATCTACCTTTCTTCGTTTTGTAGTTATTTTGTTAACTTATATTCGAAAAGATGCACAAACTTCTTTGGAATGAAATTTGATAGATGCAAAATTGATATTTCGTAAGAATTTGATATATAGCTACAAATTTTGCATAAAACAGTTGAAAACCTAAAAATTTCAACTGTCTCTATTAAATAGCCTTTGACTGACTGGCCAAAATCTCGAATTCGAATTTTTTGGTGATTACTCTTTGTATACGTAAAAGCAAAAATATAAAAGTGTTTTAACGTAATGTTTTTAAAAATTTATTAAAAACAGTTAAAAATGTGCGGAAATAAAATTCATATTATTAAGCAGTACACTTTTAAAATTTTAAAGTGATATAAAAATAGTTTTTTGCCCTTCAATAATCTTCGAAGTTGTTGAGAAAAACATAGATAAAATTCCAAATAATTTTTAATTAAAAATGTGATTAAAATTTTTAGAAATACTCTTAATTAACACTTATTTCCCAGGAAATAAAACCCCCGGGGGCACCTCGAAATGAGGATGAGATGCTTCCGGCATGGTGGTTGGATCTCGCCACCCTGAAGAGTACACAAATAAATGGGGGATCTGACTCTCCCATCGATGACGGGATGTACTTCCTTCGGGGAGGGTTGTACCGTGGCCGGTGATGGCCCATAGGACTCAACCACAGTTCCCGCCAGTGTGGCTTTACGGCGGTCCGGTCATTTAGCCTTATGGTTTAAATCCGTGTGCCTTCGTGGCGGGTCGTAGAACCGGGTGACTTCCCAGGAAATAAATGCATGTCAGACCTAGTAGCCTTAAGTCTAACGTTCTGCACTATTGGGCTTTCTGAAAGATTTTTTTTTTCAACATGAATGTGGCTTGATATATTTTACAGATTATATCTTAGCTTATGAACCCTGTTAAACTAAATATATATAGTTGCGAAATATCATTCCTCAAAAGTGTTCTTCAAAATACCTGAATTCAAAATAATTAGGAAATAATTCCACAACGTGTCAATTAAATTTCTTATATTTTCATATACACAAATTTAAAATAAAAACAATTCGGATAAGATATATATGATTCACGACTATAACATGAATTCAAACAATTCAGCTGAAGAAAAATCTCCGATATTCCATAAAGCCTTCAATGGTAAATGTCACTACTAAACAATTTCGAAAATTGGAAGTGCGAGATATTTTTAACATATTTAGATCTTTGATGGGGCAATTTTAATGGTTGAGGATGAAATGTAGTTATATAATGAGTTGTAATTTGAATTAACTTTTTATGAAAAAAAAATCCATAATGTCATTTTGAAATCGCTGATATTCTTATTTTAAAACACAAATAATAAGAATAAGTTAAATAATTATTTGAATTTCAGCAATAAAATATTTCTTAAAATTTTCTGATTAATTTCATGGAAACTGAATATTGATCTTGATTTTTCGTATATGTTAACAAGATAGGTTTTAAAAAAAATCTTATTGCCAATATTACTTCATAAATTATCTTTCATTTCAACAAATAACAAAAAGAATGTGTGTACACATGTGTATTGGAGCTGTGTAAACAGGACCGTTTGACATAGAGTTATCAAATTTAATAAAAGTATACTTTAGAAAGTGCGAATATGAATCTTAAAAATTTTTCCCCATTATAATAAGAATACAAATTAATTGAAAATTAAGCCAAATTGACAATAATTTAAGAAAATATTTCTTGAAGAAAGTGATTTTTATACCAAATCAAAATTTAAAACAATTATATCTTCAATTTTACCAATTTAATTATCCTTAAGTTCTTTCATAGTTTTTATGCATAATTCTCAACAGTTCTCCTGATTGTAACAATAACTGAAAAGCCTTTTGTTTATTTATCCAAATATTTTTGCGCTTAATCTTTATGGGGACAAAAAAATGCAAAAAATGAGAAAAGTAAAGAATACGCGACAATGATTGATGAAACGAATTAAACATATGCTATATTAATAAAACATTTGCTTTATTTTAATAGAATCTAAACTATATTACATTAGAAAAATAATATTAATCAAAACAATTTTTCTTGAATTAATATTTAATTCATGATTTTCACATGATTTTGATAAGAAAAAGTGTGGGAAGTGCTAAGAACTCTAAATAATTATAAGTAATAAATAATTAGTAACTAGTATTAGGAACTAAATAATAAAGAATAGGTACTAAATAATAAATTCAAAAATTATTTAAGGAATAAAATGCTTTTTATTACAGTATTCAAATTACATATTTTTCTTTCTTTGTAACTTGTCATTCATCTTGAATATTTCAGATAGTATCGAAATTTCTAGAAACAGACAAATTAAATTGGAAACTATTATTTCGCTGTTTGAATTTTCTAAAATAGTAAATTAAAATCCCTGAACTATGTAAGCAAATCATGAGTCAAAGTCATTAGAAATGCGAATGACAAATAGTTTTTATTTTTTATTTTTTTATTTTCTTTTATAAGAATTTAAAAATATATCTTTCCTTTCCTTTCCAATTCAGTAAGAAAATTTTATTTGAAACAGAAAAATTCTTTTCTTTCAAATTAAAAAATAAAACTAAACTTTATTAAAAACTTATTTATTTTTATAGAATCGCATTTAATGGGCTAGTATGATAATACATATAAATTAGCATAATATCTAAAATTTGCAATAGAAATGATGGATAGATTTTTCAAAATGTTTAACAAAGCAAACAGTTGGACTTGAAGCTACCACATTTAGTGGATAATTACTTTTGTTATTGTTTAGTAAGTGTTCACAAAGGAAAGGATTTTTCGAATTTTTTAATTCGATTATTACTAAATGTTTTCAGCATTTTAACTTTTTTCTTCAATATCTTCGAAGCAAATAACTGCACAAACGTTTCAATTGCATACTCTAAAATTCAAAAAATAAACTTTTCAAAGACATTATTTTTTTTCATATAATTAGTACTCCGATTTTAATACATGTATATTTTAAATTTCTATCAGTTTTTCAACCATATTTTTATTATTTTAATTATTTGATTAATATTCATGTTGTATGAGTTCTAATCGAAATTAAATATATTTTATATATGCACTTTATCGCTGCTGAATCATTAGCAGCGATAAAATGCATACATAAAATATATTTAATTAGATCGTTAGGCGTTAGGTAAAAAATATTAGGAATAAAATTAAATTAAAATTAATGCTAAATCAGTAGGAGTAAAATTAAAGAAAATAAAAAATAAAAATACATGAAACAGAAAAAAAAGTTCTATTTCCTTTTGATTTTTTTATAGATAGTTACAGAAATACGGTATCTTTATTTAAGGTATCCGATTTGGTTGAATGGAAATTCAATTCGATTCGATTGGATTCGAATGAAAATTTGTATTTTTATTTAATTTTATTTATTTATTTTTGCTGTTTCAAATAATAGATACATTTCTGTTTCCTGTAATATCTTTATTTTATCACCAAGTAATTAAAGACGTTATATCAAACTATTGACATGTAAGTGACGCTTACTTAAACGCATTTAAAAACTTTAAATACATTTCCTGTAGAATGAGTTTTTTTTTCATTATTCATTTCATTTTCACTATATATCGTCATATCTCAAGAAATAATCAACATATCTTAATGAAATATATAATTAGTGATAGTTATGTTATGCAGAATGTAATGAACCATGGATTTGTTGTTGAATGCTGTAGAAGTGGATTTATGATTGTTTAATGCAAACATTGTTGAAAAAATTCCAAATTTTCATAGATAATTTCCTATATTACACACAAAAATTTTATTTTTGAATATAATTTTTAAATATTAGTTGCACTTTAAAATATATTACATATGTAATGTTACAAAAAAAACATGAAAAACTGTCGCACTTTTTTTTCCTAGAACTATCCTAGTTTTTGTAAATAAATGCTAAAATTTACATCAAAATATTCTTTTTCTTCAAAGGCTAAATATATATTCAAATAATTTGACTTTTATTCATCCTTTTATACTTATAATAATAAAAAACATCATATAAACATTAAAATCTTTGTTTTTTTTAAAAAAAATCTCCCTCCGAACTAGTTGGATACCTTAAGCCAGCCGATTCACAACTAAATTTTCCAGTTCCACAACTAATTTATTCTATTTGTAGGAAATAAACAAAACTGCTGTTGTTTACCGCATCGGTGTACAATTAAGCGATTTCATTTTGATTTGCATGATTCACAAAGCATTCAACGAAAGTGAATAATCTATGTCAGTGGAGTTTCAATTAGAAGTTTAATTGTCGTCCCATTTCATTTCCTTAAAACATCATCTAATGACTTTTCCTCATTTTAACATTACTTACTTCTCCACAGAAACGCATCAGAGAGCCGAACTTTGCTAATAGCTATACATTTCGATTTCTTTTATGTTATTTATCACTTTATTCTGTCTTTATACTGCCTTGAATTAAAAAAACATTGTAAATAGTAAAACATTAAAAATTAGAGGAATTGTAAATAGTAAACATGTTATAGTTCGGTTAGAGTAACATCTCATTTTGGAGCTACTTAAGGACCGTCTTGAATCCGTTTCGTATCTCGTAATTACGAGTGAATTTGAATTGATCTCGTAATTACGAACAGTGATTAGATGAGAAGTACAGCACATCCAAATTAATTCACACTTATTCAAATTTTCCTGGTACATCAGGAATGAAATTAGGATGGATATACTTCAGATATAGAATTTCATACATTACAGGAAACAATATTTTTGTGAACGAACTTTTATTATAAATACTTTTTAAATGTTCGAATGCTTTGAAAGGTATATAATATTATATATATATTAGTTAAAAGGGAGAGTAGGTAAACGACATAAAATTACCTAGTTTTCTTTCGAAAATAGAATCGAAAAATAAGACCTAGAATGACCTCCTCGGATGTCCATAAATCTGAACATGCTTTTAATAGAGCAGAAAATAAGCTAAAATTAAAATTTTCAATTAGATGAAAGCTACAGTTATTGCTGCATGATTAATCGAAGAATAGATGTAAGTTATTTGTACATATAGCCCAATCGAATTACGAAAAGTAACAAAATGGGAGGGGCGTTACATAAAAACAAATTATGCGGTTGGCTAATCAAAACATACCTCTAAATTTCGACTCGGAATAATTATCAAATGAAAAGGTTGGAGGGAATTTTTAAACCGGTCATTTGCATTTAAATAAAAAGCTATTAATCTCAGAGACAAAAGGCTAAAGTAAAAAATTGTAGGAACAAAAACAATTTTATAATAACTTATAAAGTAAATAAATATCAGGTATAAATTTAAAAAGTTCTAATTTGTGAAAAATATTTTTCATTTATTTTTAATTTGATTTTAATTTTTGGAATTTCATTGAAGTTCATGTTATATAGAAAATAATAGCTTAACTTTCTGATCAAAATATTCATATCTTCATTATTTTTTGGAAAAAAAAACTGTCTTTTTTGAAGAAACAGGAGAGTTTAAAACTGTCTATTACTTTTTCATCCGCCAGAATTTACGAACCGAAAAGAATCCTATTCCAAACGCTTTCTTTTACACTTTCATATGATATTAAAATATTAGATTTTCAAAAAAAAAAAAAAAAAAGGTTGAAAATTAGATTTTAGAAAGTAAAAACTTGTGACGATTGATTCTCGTAAAGAATTCATAAATAGGGCTCATGAGCATAACAATCTTTGTAAAATTAATTCAGGCTTGATAAAGGAGGTGAAATACAAATTTATTTTTACCACTTTTTTTTAAATTATAGTTGTGATACCATTAAAAATCATAAACAGCCTTTTTAGTACATAATTTTTTTCAGTCCTCGAAGTGTGATTGATAAAAAAAATACATATAGGTATTTTTCAATGATCCTGTTATTTTCCACAAAGTCGAATTCTTCAAAAAAAGAGTGCAGATTAGAATTTTACTAATTGATCTGAAATTGATAATAATAAAATAAAATTGATAGAATTTAAATAATTGATATTAATGAAAATAATTGATCTGAATTTTTACCACTTATTTTAACATGTATTTAAATAAAATTCACCCAAATTAAGAAGAAAAAAAATTTTCTCCCAAATTATCCTTTTTAAAAAAATTCTTCACAATTTTCTTTAGCTATCATTAATGCTTTTTGACTATAACTTTTAAATTTAATTTTATAAATTTCCTCAGCGATTAATAGATTTTTATTTTAAAGGAAAAAAATCGATGTTAAAGCTTCTACTCCTCGTCTCCTCTTATGCAGTACACTTCCAGATGCAAACTTAGACATCTGTTTTAGATTACCAACTGAAGAATTAAAAAAAAATTATGTATTTTTCCCTGCAAAAATACAATTCAATTGAACTAATTTTTACAAATAACGTATGTAGTTCTAATTAATTGAAATCTTCGATATTCAGTAGATTTAAAGGGAATCATATTTCGATCCCAAAGCGTAATGATAGCGTAGATCTATTTATTCCGTAGACCACAAGATCACAATTGTGAAAGGCATCTGGAGTAAGAATTTTACACCATTTTGCAAAGAGACGATCTTCAAAACATTTGAAAATGACAACCAGAGTACGATAACCTCACGTAACAAGTGGACGAGAATTAAATACCATTCGAGAGCCATTATTTCCTATATTGGAAACATCGCCTATGAATGGCTTGTCGACAGAGGATCAAAGTTTCATTTTTTTTTTCTTTCTTTTTTGTAGGAATGACATTTAACCACGTGTCCAGTTGCATACATGATAAGCCGGAAGAATTCAAAGCATCATGACGCTGAATGAGTGTTTTCCTTCAATGATATAATTTTTTTTGTAAGAATAAACGCAAACTGTGCATGCAAAATATGAAATTTCGTAAAAATAAGCCCTAATGTAATCTTTGTATCAAATAATAACATTAGACTAATTCATAATTGCGAGGAACACAGTAGCCATAGGTGTACTCAAATGCATGACTATCCAAATAATGGAAACTCCGAAAATGTACCAACACTTTCCCACAAGTATCGTTTAGCAAATTTTAAAACCCATGTCAAAGACAGTTAAAATAGTTCCTGATAGAACTCTGATTATTTTGACCAACACATTTTTCTGTTATTATTATGGCTGTGAAAGTAATATCTCTCCTGTGATGAAGATAAATGGTAATTCATTCATTGTATAATCAACTAATACTTATGCGCCATTTTAATTATCTTATTTCAGTGCATTCATGATCGAATGTTTTTAAAAAATTCCCTTTAAAAAAAGAATTTTGTTTTATTTTTAAGTTATTGTTAGATCCTGGAACTTTGAAAAAGGCACAGAACTCACAATTTTGAATATCAGTTTCATATTGAAAATGATCTCAAAAAGCTCACTCCTCTTCAAACAATCCTGTGGAATATATTGTGCACTTACTTTTCCGTAGTGTGTCAACTGAGAACAAGATGGTTAAGATGCCACAGTCCTTAAACTAAGGAAGGAGATAAAGATGGCCCCAAACCAAAATATTATTCTGAAACATCTTAAATTATGCATCGAGATTTGTCTCTTTTGAACCCTTTCTAGGGCCGTGGGAAGTATACTTCCCACCAAATTTATCAATCTTTGTATGAAATTATGTAGGTTGGCATAAGTTCTGACAAATTTTTTTAGTAAGTCAGAAACTTAGATGCTTCAGTTCTTTATCTGACAGAATGATGTGTCTTGATTTTTTACTTAATTATTAATTAACCAAATTAATTAATTAATCAAATTAAATTTATCTAATAAGCTAAATGAATCCCTTTTCTTATTCTAATTTCAAACCTAAAAATATTTTAACATAATATGACTAGAAAAAAATGCCGCTTTAAAGGGTTAAGCTAAGGATTAATCTAATTAAATTATGAAATATGAGTTCACGGATACTTGACTTTATATTCATTTTTCAAACTTTTCAATCCATCTATTAAATATAAGTCATAAAAAGTCATATACATCTGAATAATTTCACCAAAGCTATTCATATAAATTATATACATATAAGATAATTTAGAATCTTGAAGAATTTCAAAATTCGAGGAATTGCAAGCGTATGAGGATGGAAAAAAAATGACACTTGCGCAAAAAAGATGGAATTGATATCAATATGTCATGTGAATAGAATTTATTGCAAGTAAAATTCAGAATTTGTGCCGTTAAATATTTGCAATTGGAAAGATGTGTTACATAAGATAAAACAAGAGGGTTGAGGGGGGGGGAGAATAACAATTTGCAGTACTGGTGAGTTATGTCCCATTAAGGAATGAAGTTGTCATACGAGGAGCAGAAATTTTCATATCATTAAGCGAAATTTTTTGACGATCAAGTTCAATCATATCGCTAAAAATGGTAGTTAAGGTTATGAAAAATGTTGTTTCCATCTGACAGATAAGTTCTTGAAAAAGCAGACAATATACTGGATATTTGTAAGTTGCAATATTTATAATTGTTAATAAAATATTATTGTTTGGATATCCATGTCGACTGCAATAAGTTTAAATTACCAAACTAAAAACTTTAAAAAAACTTGGAACGAAATCTATCATTAATAAACTTTCTTTTCATTTTCAGATGAATAGTTACTTAAGGATAAATCAACAATTTTTTTCAGATCTTTTAAATTTTTTTCAAAAGTTTAAGGAAAACTGGTGATTTGCTTTCCGGATATTTATTCAATCAGTTATAACCAAACCAGATGGCTAAGCTAAGCCGGTAATAACTTCCTTCCTTAATCTAAAAAAAATTAAGTTCCGGTGATTATGAGGATAAAACAATTGTTTATGTATGGGCAAGTCAAAATATTTCGCTTGATGGATACTTAGCCAGGAGAAGGATGGAACTGGACATTTAAGGATTAATGTAAATTGGGCATTAATGGTTCCAAAACAAGTAAAAAGATCAACTATTAGATATGTTGAATATGGACAATTACAAAATGTTGAATTTCGACAGTTACAACTGCAGTTTCTTCGAAATAAGTTGTTATTACTGAATAGTTATTGATAAAATGCTCTGGAACAAATTCAAACCCTTTTGATGATGCACTTGGTCCACTAAATATTTTTAGACGAAAACTGAAATTTTTATTAAAAAAAAAAAAAAAAAAAAAAAAAGAAGAAGAGGGAAAATGTTAATCCAAATTAAGATAGTAATATAATAATAACCTTATGAATGAAAACATGATGATGCAAACCAGCATACTAATTTTTGTAAAGTTTTTTTGAATAAAGAATAAAATGGTCTAAAAAGATATCTGTTGAAAAATATTTGTAAAACAAAATTTATTATTAAGTTTTACAAATGAAAAGTAAAAACAAAAACAAACAATTAAAAGTTAAAACAAAAAACAATAACAACAATTAAAAGTAAAAACAAATAACAATTACAAAGTTTTACAAATTTTTTTTTTCAAAAATTCAAACACAAAAATTATCATTGAAGAGGACTTTTTTTTTCTTGCTTTGCATTATTTTTAATACAAATTCAATCAAGACGTGTTCAGTTATCTGAATTAAAATTTCCAATAAGTTAATTAGTAATGGTTATAGAAATTTTATAAAATTCATATAAATATTAACTATCAACAATTGATAAAAAAGGGATTTATAAGTTTTTAAATATCAATATTTAAAAACACTATATTTGTTCCTGGACTCAAAACACTGTAAAATCTGTTTCTTACATTTTTAGTAATTTTTTTTCTAATTTATTACCACATTTTTTTTAATATTACAGCAACAGTATAATAGTATAGTAATAACTATGATGATTTTTTTAGAAAGAATGGCTATATGTTGTACTTCAAACATATGTGGATTTAACTATCTAAACGACGGATGTAATTGATATGGAAAAATAATATTCAATGTAAGTGTATATTTATATAGATAGAGACTACTTGAAATTGTTAAACACATCTTGCTATCAAAAAAGATGCAATACTATATATATATTAAATAAATAATGGATAACTCAATCAATAACCATTTAGTCCACAGTTTCAATTATCATAATATAGAAAATTAATGCAAATCATCAAAGTGTATGCGTTTCATTTTTTAAAAGATCACTATGGTCCACATATAACCGTACAAATTTTCTAGTTCATTATGCATCCATTGCCTGCCTAAAATGATGTACTAAATACAAGTACTTTATAATCCCTGAAACAAAAATAATTATTTAGTGTTCGGTGGATTCTGGAACGATTAAGTATTAGGACGACAGGGAAGAAATAGATAAATGGGTGATTTAAAGGGAAATGTTTCATGGTGCAGAAATCTTTCACAAGTGCTGATTTATAATTTATATGATTAGAAAACGATATCTAGAGTTTTAGTGCTTGAATTACGGCTATAGACTGAGTGGAAATTTATCCTTATTTATAGGTCATACCGTGATCTTTCAGCGTTTCCATCAAATCTTTTCGAAAAATCTCTAATATATAAAAATCTCCTTTTGATTTTATATCGATATATATGACTTTGGGGGCCATTAAATAAGATGCCGGTTTCAGTGATACGTCTTTAATATAACATGATTCAGAATCTATATACCTCAAAATGAAACAATTAAAATCGCAAAGAAAGTTGTAATATCATTTAATACTTTTTGCACTTTATAAAGATCTATCATTTTTTTTACTTATAACCAATGAAATTTACTAATGTATAAAAAGATTTTAAATGTCCCCATACCTATCAGCTAGCATAATTTTCAGAAATGTACTTTTTCTGAAATTTGTTTAATTAAAGCGTAAAAGTTTAATTAACAATAACCGCATTTTATTAAAGCATATTAAGTAAAATTTAACTTGAAAAAAATATCTAAAATTTTCACTAATCAAGATTATTTATTTATTTCGTTTCTTTGAAGTTTCTGAATTTCTAAATGCAGAGATTTTATTTCTAATAAAATGCTAAAATCTTTTATATATGCACAAATAATTCATACAAGTACAAATAATTCATATAAAATCCCAATAAAAGCATTATTGCTATTTATATAAAATATAATATGATTAAGTTAGCCAACTGAATAATTTTAAAATCAAACAATGCTTTGGAGCGAACCGGAAAAACTTTCACACTATTAAATGACCTGAAGCTATTTTCCCAAATTGATTAGAATTCAGAGAAAGCATTTACAAGTTGAAATGTATACAATGCGAAACATATTTTGCACAAAAAATTTATAATAACTATTAATAATTTTAATTATAGCATTGTTAAATTTTCTTAAACACAGCCTTGTATTTTTTTAAGACAATAATCAACGTCGTATTTAACATATTATATTTAAATACTAACGCCATACAATGAATAATTTACCAGTTTACAGTTATGGATAAGAATAAAATATTAATTTGCTCTCAATCTAATTTAAAACTTTTTGCTCTTAAACCAAGATATTGATTTTACATAAGTGGCACTACACAGGATATCCCCCACAAAAATGGAACAATCCTTTATTTTCGATATATTGAACCTAGATACACACTTTCTATTATAAAGTTACGTTAAATAATATAAGTGAATGTATGGAAACACTTCAACTTCTCTAGAGGTTGATAACAAAAATTAAAAAATTAAACATGAAAATTAAATAAATATCCCTATGGTATATAAATGTCAATTAGTAAATCATTTCTCTTATATTCATCTATGTGCACATAAATTTTCACACTTTTCTCCGCAAAATTTGTTGTGATAAAATTAGTGGATTTCCTGAGATAGCCAAATCTGAATTGCTAAATTTAGAGGAACTCATCACATATTTAGATGAAAATATTTATAAAGAAAAATCTGTTATACACAGAAAAAATATCGCATACAAATATTTGTTTAGTAGCACATCATTCACCCATAATAAAGATTTCAAAGAAATTTTCAAGTCACACGAATTGTTGTCACTTTGATTGAACGACAGTTGCAATTTTGACTTAATAAAGGAAGAAAGCGAGAAAAACTGGGCATTTAAGGTATTTCAAAGAAGTGACGTATTTCCGCATAAGAAAATAAAACTCTTTGCTCGCAGTAAATTTCGTGATATTAAGCTATATAAAAGACAATTTTTTTTTCATTGACGAGGAAACTTTGAAATATTAATAATTGATGATATACACAACTGCCATATAATTGCACGTACATGCAACTATATCAGTATGCACCATTAGACAGATGTCGAAAATACTCATTTTGAACAAATTTGATTCATACTTTAATTAACGCCAAGATTATTTCAAGGCCATTTAAAAAAAAATTATGAGCTAATAAACGGAAATTTATTTTCTGATTCTTACCTTGTAATATTGTGATACAGGTATTTTTTGAAATGCTTATGATTTATGATTCACGCCGTATGTTATGAAAATGGTTTAATTCAATAAATTTACCTTCTCTTCAAAATGTGTTGACTGAAACGAACCGAATATAAAAGAAGCATTTTATTAATTCATATTTTTGCTCTATAGAGGCCGTATATAAAAAATAAAATCTTTAAATTTTTTTTTAGCATTTATTTTCACAGAAGTCAAAGTGCACTTTTATAATTATTTAATGAAAGCAATTAAGAATATACTTTAAGGTGAAATGTTTAAATATAATAAACGTTTTTGGAACAACCTATATAAAAAAAATTGCAAACATTTTTCTAAAGACAGTACCTCATGTTGTCCTATATTCTATTATCCTTATATTTTTTGCAATGCAAGAAACGTCTAATATTACTTTCCATGAGAGTTACATAATATTGAATAATTTAAAATAGTTTAAATTGCTATATTTTTATTTGAAATAGCAATATTTTAAAAGAAGGCTCCTTGAACTATTCACAGTCGAGATTACTTTTGATCCACAAAAGGGTTGCCGATTTAATTTTTGCAGAAAATTCTGGAGTGATTTGGTTCTATCGGCTACATCCCAGTGAAGGGCTATACTTCCTATAAGAAGAATTGGTACATTGAAAAATATGCTTACTTTGTAGCTGCTCGCAGTAACGAGTTACTTTCTATAGCAGTCACTCATTCGAATACACTTGATAGCCAAGTGCAAAGCCGGAGATATTTTATTTAAATTCTTTGATATATTTATCTCTTAAGTGATACTTGAACCATTTAGAATTATACGTTTATCGAAAAATATCTTACATATCATACCTTCTTCTTCTTACGTACAGCCGATCACCCCGCCACCACTGAACGTAGCAGTATCGCCTTAAATATCATACCAAGTATAATTCGAATACCAAACTAATATAATTGAAATATGCCAAATTAATATAATTCAAATTCCAGAGATGTCGAAAAAATAAAATTGACGAGAGAATGGGGATCACAGTCACGTATATTCAGGTAAAATTTAGTTTTTCAAAGTCATGATCACTCTGGGTTTAATAAAGTCAATGAATAATTCATTTAGCCTCTAAATACAACAAACAAGATCTACTAAAATGGCGCAATTTGATTCACCCAACGCAAAACATATTTGCTACTCATAAATAATTTCAAAATTTTTCTCTTTTGTCTCACAAGACACTTTTTTTTATGGTTTTTCAGTTTGCTTATTTCAGTCTCCAGTTAAAAATCCAATAGTTGTTAATCAAAAACTTCATATACGGTTTAGTTTAGTTTAGTTATATTAACGTCCCGTTGTAAAGCAACACTAGGGCTATTTTGGGACGGGCCTCGTAATTTTGAACCGCGGTCAGATGACGAGAACGACACCTGAGCTGGTACCCCCCTCTCCACACCACACCACTCCATCGGGAGGACGTTTGGCATGACGGATTTAACGTGCAACAGAGCCCCTTACACGACGGTTTTCGGTGGAATCGAGTCTCGAACCTGAAATCCTACGGCTCACAAGCTGAGACCTTACCACCAGGCCACCGCGGCCTCAACTTCATATAAGGAAAATTTCTTCAGAACTTGAATATGTTACATTTACATGTTATTACTTTTCCTATTTCGAAAGATTGTTTCTATTTAACGAAATTTTTTTTTCCTTGCAACATTTTGCATTTTATTATTTGTAGAAGATTCAATAAAATCTATAAATAGATTGCCATGATCTCAAGAACCCTTACTCTTTATAGAAAGTATGGACCTGAATAATTTTTTACCATATTCATGAAGACATTGTACTAGTTTGATATCCCAGGAACATAAAACATTATTAAGAGTTACGAATTTAAAGAAGACAGTAACGTGAGTAATGAGGATAAAAATAGGGAAACAATTAAAAAACTCTTACACATGAAGAAATGATAACGATGGGAACTGCTATTTTAAAAAAAATGTTTCAATTGTTGTACAAAAATCTTTCCAAAGATTTTTATAAAAAAAAATATTTTTTCTTTTAAATTCTTTTTATAAAAAATGCGTAATATAAATCAATCTTGAACAAAGCAAGATTATAGACACTTTCAAATTTAAGAATGTATATCAGCCAACAAAGCAGAAAGATAAAATTTAGTCTTTTTCTCATTTTTATAATTAAAATTTTTTTATTTAATAAATTTTTTTATGAAAAACTCTTTAAATAGAATATGATAAGGCTTCGTGAAACGTAGTATCGCTGTAGTAATAAATTCCATTTGAAATAAAATTATTTACGAAAGATACAACCAGATAGTACGGTTAAATTGATTGGAGTACAATTTAGTTAAGTATTATATAAATTAAGTCAACCTTAAAAATAGATTCGTTGATGTAGTGATAATCAAATGAATTTTATTGTACTTAGAAAGATAACAAAATTTTTAGAAGAAATTTTACGCTATTTAATCAAACTTAAGTAAAAGAATAATTCTTTAAAACTTCTTGTTTAAGAAGTATATAAAGTATACTAGAGTCAAGAAAAAAATTCAACTGCCATGTACTCATAAGTTTCTACTGTTTTGAAGTTCCATTAATTAATAAGGTTAACAGTTGTAAAAAATTGCATAGTTATCAAACAATTAAAAACTTTTTTATAATTTTGTCAGCCTGCTTGTTATTCAGTCTATCTGCTTGTGAACACGCTAGCTTGCAAACGGAAAAAGACTAGATATATAACATGATATATGCAACTATTTCAAAGCTTCGGACTCGAACAGATTTTAACTCGTACATAACAATTAAACAATAAGGTAAGCAATTACGTAATAAAGTCAAACGTATACGTTCTCAAGAAGCGAAAACATCACTGAAATTGGAAAAATAAACTGTGAGGGATAATTATCTGTGTTAAAAGAGAAACCATTATTCTAAAACCGGGAAAAATTTAATTTGGTTGCCATCAATACTATTAACTGGCATTATTAAAAGATTAAAAGAGAATTTTATTCATATGGATAGATAAAAATTTGTTATCTTGGCTTGCAGTTACAGGGAGGGAAATAGAGTTTAGTCTTACTGAGTGACAACCAGAGAATGTAAGCAATACACATTATATTCAAGTGATGGAATCCAACTTTTTTACTCATCCTTAAAATTTATTTAGAGTAGAATGGATAGTTCAACAAGAAAGAATATCCATTCATGCTGAAAGTGGAGTTAAAATTTTGTCCTTAATGAGCGGAATTTTTTCCTCCTTATACCAGCTAAAATCCAGTTGATCTAATATGATGGGAAATACTAGGCAGTATTGATTCATATAGTATATTCTGATAAAAAAGAGCAATTTGAATTCGTTATAGAACATCGAAATGCAATGAATGCAGTATGGACATTTCCCGCCTAACTGAAATTCCGTCTCTGTACGATAGATTTTCTGAAGAGTAGAATTAAACAGACAAACTGTCCGACTCATTAAGAATAAGGATAATATTTTCTTTATTTTTGAATGAAAAGTAAGTTAAATGTTGGATTTTGCTGATAAAAATGATAATAATGATTTTCAATCTTGATCATTTTTTTTGGAAAAAAAATATCTTTTCTCTCTCTCTCTGCTTTCATGCTAAGAAGACAGGAAGGAAATAGATAATTAACTGCTGCCGGAAGTCCTTTTCATCTCTGTCTCCATTTTATCCTTTACGTCTTTCATAAATTGAAATTTTAATTACAAAAAAAAAACACGTTTAACAGTTCCTTGTTGTTTGACACATCATTAAATAAAATGTATTCATAAAGTGAAGAGATGTCTCCATAATACGGATTTGAGTTTTAATTAACAATATCAATTAGTTCATTGTTTCAGTTTGCACTATCCGCCTTCGACAATCAGCTTTTCACTTAGATTTTCTAAATGAATATCTGGACTGCTGAATATAAAGTAAAAGGATTAGCAGTGTCTTCTCTTCTCTTCTCTTTATTGTCTTTTGAATTTTGTTTATTTTAGGAATAATGTAATTTTGATTAATAAGCTTGTAAAACTTTTAAAGCAAAGAATTCGTAACTTGAAGTATTGTTTCATGAACACAAATTTTAATTTCTCTTATAAAATGAATTTAATATTTTAAAATAATAAAATAAAAAACAATATTTTAAAAACACTTTTATAAATGTATTAAAGCAGATAAAACATTTTTTTTTTGTGAAAAATCTGGAATCGAAGAAAAAATTATAAAATAGGTAAGTTGTTGATTTAAATATTCTTATTGAATTAAGATTTTAATGATATATATATCATTAAAATATGATATATATATATATATATATATATATATATATATATATATATATATATATATATATATATATATATATATATATATATATATATATATATATATATATATTCTTACCTGAAAGGGTAAGAAAATGTTGATGAAAATGTAAGAAAATGCTGAAAGGTAACCTGAAAGGGTATATATATATATATATATAATAAGTTAATATAAATTTAATAATTTTTTTATGAATTCATCTTTTTTTATGGTTATGTGCTTATGAAGAACTTTTTTTATGATACTCATCGAGGATTAATTTTCTCATCGTTTTATTCTCAGCCTTTCATGCATATAAAAATTTCAGCTGATTGATTTTTACTTTGATCTGTTAATTTTTGTGAGGGAAAAATATTTTCTATGTTCATAAGCACATTAATAAAAGTATTATTTCAACTTTTAATTTTTTTTTATTTTTTAATCCTTAGTACGTTTTATAATTCTTTTCTGTAAGTGTTATGGATATTTTGTAATCAGTTTTTCCTGATTCAGCACCAGGTGGCGGCTGTCACATAGAAACAAACTTTTACTAAAATTAATCGTGAATTATTATTATGTAAGTATTTGAAAATAATAAAACAAGCAATCATTATGGCAAAACTAAAATCTATTATGTGAAAATATTAAGATATTACATGGTGATGGGAGCACACAAGTGAATGAACTTTCAGAATTGTAGTAAATCAAAAAGCGAGTGAGTAATTGACAGCACAATTCTACCTTTACAAACATAAAGTAAGGTAATTAAAATAATTATAAGCATAAAATAATTATTATTAAACAATAAACCGAAAAAAGGTTAAAACTTATCCGACATTAATAATATAAATAAAATCTTGATAAGTCAAATGCTATCAAGCGAAAAAAAAATTATTTCAAAATTTCTACTTCTCATTTCATTTTAACTTTAAATAACAATTTAAAGAAATTGCAGTTTAATCTTTTAAAGAAGGATTTTGATAAAGAAGTGAATAAAAAAATTTTCCCTGTTCAAGTCCCCAAAAGATAAAATTTATGATCCTTTTTGTCTTCTGGTGGAATTATTTATTCTTGTCTTCCTTTATTGCCAACAAACCTACTCAGCGCACAATATAATGGAAAAGCAAAAGGACACAAATCAGTTCCTATGAAAATGAATGATATCTTAATGTTTTATCAATTACAACTATTGCACCAATTTGCAGCTAGAAGTATATTACTCAGCTGTGGCAGTATTTGTAACAATATAAGGAAAAGATTAACCACCGAGTTTCTGAAAATATGAATGACTTGATATTAGCACATTTACATGGTTTTAAGAAGAAAAACCTGACTCTTAATTCCTGCATCTGTTCGAAAGTGGAAAAATTACAGAAAACACGATCCAATTGTATTCGAATCGATTCATGGATTTTCAAAAAATTATTAAACCAGTCTTTTCTTAACTTTTAGAGTTAAGCAAAGTAGCAATTAAAAGATATAGTACTATGAAGCAGTGAAAATGCTTTCTATTTTATCGTAAAAATAAATTATTAGTTCTAAACCATCGCTCATTCAACATTTAAACTCAATGTGTTTTGGTCAAAAAAGGTTTTTTGTCTTAAACTTAAAAGAATAATTAACTTATTCAATTTCTCAAGTATTAAGTAGTTTTCATAGTTTTAATATAGATAATTTTTCATATATTTTTTTCTTTTGAAATCTTCACACTTCTACTCCTCAATCAATAATCTCATTTGTATTAAATTTAGTTTAATTTAATACTCCACACAATTTAGTTTAATTTGGACTCCACACAAGAATAATTTGGAAAGAATCTAGTGTTCAAGTGACGAGGGCAATAAAGGTTTCGTCGCATCCCCCTCTCCAAATTTGTAGGCTATAGAAGTTTGAAGAGATGAGCGATAACAAAGGATAAAAGTTAAACTAAAGAACATTTGATACCGACGGATTTTAATGATTAAGAACATCAAGCCATTGGTGGAAGCAGATCGACCCTTACTTTCAAAAGCCGAAATTCTCCTTTAAGGAGACCCCTGACCATCTTCTTGATAGAGCAGGATTTCTTTTTTAAATTACCAGGATCTTGACGGCTTTTCCGAGCCACTGTTGAAGCGATGAGAGACATAGACCCAGTGGGTGCCAATCACATCAATATTACGGAGACAAAATTCTCCGTTTCTACGCTTTTCCCCTTTTTGAAGTCAATTATGTCAATGGGATATATGCTATCATTTGCTCACCCGTTGCCTACAAATCGGGAGGGGGGAGGCTAAAAAATTAAATTGCATTCTTGAAGTCACTGATGCTCGCTAGATCATTGTATGAAATATTCAGCTTTAGGATTTCGAATGAAAGGATTCAATTAACATTTAAAATTGGATAGTAATAACATTCTATTTGCAGAATAAGTAATTAATAGTAATAATATATTCCACTGTTAAAGGTTAAATGTGCCGTACCAGTTTTTGTAATTTTTGAAGAGGAAAGAGGAAGCAGTGTATGATATTACAGCATAGTGAAAGATAACATGCAATTAGTTCTTATATAACAAAGGCAATTATGTTTAACACGTGACTGTGACGTCACGAAATTTGACTAGATTGTCATATTAGCATCAAATATTGTTCGATATCACCATGAAGTTGATATTCTGAATGCTTCATAATATTTTAAAGATATCGTAGCAACATTGCATAGAATCTTCTGTCAATAGAAAGAGGATTTAGACTCTTACCAAACCTGAAAAATTCTCTTAATATCTAACTTTTTGGGATCCTATTATGCGATTTGTCAAACTAATTGAACCAAACAGGTGTAAAAAAATATAGTCAAATGTCAACTCAACGGACTGCAAAATTAGATAAAGCAAAATCGTAAATTTGAAAAAGCATGCCAATTTTCAGGATTTTATTATTCATATTTTTGCAATAACCATTTAATTCATTCTGCTTCTATGTATGTACACAGATATTATGATAATTTAATATAACATCGGTAAAATTAACAATTTACTGACAAAATGTAAAATAATTATTATTTGATTTCTTAGAAATAAAACATTGGTTTTATTAAGATTATTTATAACATTAGAAGTATACTATCTCCTTGAAACAAATTCTTGCTAATTAGAAAGACAATTAGTACATTAGAGCAATATAATTGAATATAAATTAGTTCAAGGTTTAGACATAACTTATTTATATTTAATGAAATAAAAGTCCTGATTTGTTCACATAGTAAAATATAGAATGTAAACATAAAGCTTATTAGAATATCCGATGTTATTTTAAAGAACAAGTCTGATTCTAATGTCATTAAACCAAGGTAAATCTATATTTTTTTAACTAATTTATGAGCAGAAATTATAAAAATGGTATATATACTAATATCAATTTGTATATATATATTTTAATATATATAATACTATATTATAAGCTTAAAAGCAAAATCAATCAGAAATAAATATACGAAATAAAATCGCAGATATATAGATTAAGTTCTTAAATTAAAAATTCAAAATTAAAATTAAAAACTAATGCGGCTTGAAATCACATATGCGGCTGTTTCAAAAAATTCTATTAATAACAAAAATAGAGATGTCAATGAAGTAGATTTTGCAACATTTACATAATTAGTAAAATTTCAAATACTTTATTGCATTGCAACAAGATTTTGTAATGAAAATTAATTGATTGGATTATCTAAATGTTTTAGATTTTTAATGATTAGTTCCTAAATATTTACATCATTTAATTTCATCATGAGATTGAATTTAAAAAAAAACCTTCAAGGAACGGAAAAAGTAATTACCTGTTGGTGAGCGGATGAAAATGAAACCAGTGAAAAGTACACCAAAAAGTGGACCGCTTGCGCCGCGGACGACTTTGTGAAGAAACGTTCAAAAAATCACTCAAGCCCGTCCCTGATAACCTGAAATCACACGGAGCGCCGTCTAGTGGAGACAGCATCGAAGGCTCGGACAGGAGGAGGAAGAAGGCCAGAATTCGAGAGCGAAAATCCGATTTCGCGCGGCTAGCGGAAAGAAAATAATAAAAAGAACCGAAAAAGCGGAAGCGGAGCGTGCTCACTTTCGAACATTTTCAACAAATCGTTTCTGACACGCTTGGATCAATTTGGATTGAAAAACGAGAGCTGTTGTCTTTTGTTTTCTGCTGGCTGTGACAAGATGCCGAGCAGAACCGCGAGTCCAAGTGCACAGATATAGCAGGTGCTTTTCTAAGGTCGACACTTTGCGGGGTTGTGGCCTACTAGCACCTTTTTTGGTCTCCCACTTTCGTGCGCAATTATATAAATTTATGTCGTTCTGCCTACAATTTAATTTGGTGCGCTGATTATCTGTGTGCGATTGGTTACCCACCCCTACAATTGGTATAAATTCGGAAAGCCGAGTTTCTTAATATATTTCTGGTTCAGTAAACTTTTTTTTTTTTATTGCTTTGTGACAGGGATTGTTTGAAATCGTAAAGCACAAAACAAAAATAAATACATGATAAAATAAATTTTTTTAAATAAACAAAATTTGAAATTGATCCAAGGTTTCTTAGAGGACAAAAGAACAAAGGGATATTTGAAACTTATATCGTAATTTAAAAGCAATCAATTCACTTTATGACTTGAAAGTATGTTGATTTAAAGAAAAATACTGAACAAATATTACTTTTACCTGAAGAAGAAAAATTTCATAAACCGTAATCCAGCATCCTCAATCCGTTCGAGTATTCAAATTAACAACATGATCAAAATTCTGAAATATATATGCAGGCAGGCAGATCAGATTTTAAGGCAAACCGGTTTCGACAAAGATCAGTAAAAGCAGTTTCGGTTAATCCCGAGACTTGATTATCTGAAGCAGAAAAACTTCACATATCTGCAATTAAATTATTTTCTCATTCGTATAACTAGTGTGAGAGGGAATTAAATTTATAATTATTCTAATAATGTTGGTCAATAAAAATTTGTAAATAAAGAAGAAAACTATAATATTCGATCGATTGGATCTCATACATATCACTAATGAATTAGTTTTGTTGTATACATGGTGCTTTCTCTAATTCTAACCCAATAGTTAATTTTAGATGTTAAATAGTTAGATAAATTATCTTTAGATGTTATTAGAATAACATCTAAAACTAGACAATAGCTGGCCAATAGATGATTTTTTTAATATTATTGGAATAAATCAGTAGATGTAGGTTTATTCCAATGAGAAAATATGTTAAATGGCATAATGAATCATATTTTAAAATGATTGAGCTTAACACTTGAAAAAACTATCATTCTCATTTTTATCCAGCTTATGAGTCCTAATAATCATATTTAATGAAGTTACTTAACACAAGGATATTCCAAATCAAATCAAACACTCTTCAGTCCCCACATTAAGAAGCTCTATTTATATATATATATATATATATATATATATATATATATATATATATATATATATATATATATATATATATATATATATATATATATATATATATTAGATAGTTTTACACTTTTCAACTGCAACCTAAAACAAGATTCGCACATCGAAAATCGCTTCTTCGAACTCTTCTAATTTGAAGATAATCAAAGTTTTATAACTTGGTCATTTTATTCATAGAATAGCAATGTTTCTAAGGCTGTATTTCAATAAGTTTTTATATAAGTTAGTATTACTTTTTAGAATTTCCTATTATTACAATATTAACTATTATTATAAATATTATATTTCCTATTATTATAAATATTATAATAATTCCTATTATTATAATATTTCCTATTATTTACGATTTCTTTAAAACTGAACGGCTAGATTAACTGAGAATATTAGTTATGCTTAATGTCTATTAAATTTCATATGCCTAGCTTCAAGATTCTCTCAATAAAGTATTTTTAAGTATTAAATTGTGACATATATGTAACTACGTTTCTTTATAAGCATGCGTTTGTCTTAGACATGCATTATTGTGTATATGAATCATCATAATGTAGTCCAGTAACATAATGCAATCATTAAAGACATGACTACCAATAATAGTAATTTATCTTCTAATTCTAAGTTGTCTTTCACGTCATTGCAGCTGCACTTTCTTATGCCTTGTGTAAGTTGTCATATAATTGAGATAATCTTTCTTCTTTAACTTTCAATAGAAGAAATTCACGCGGTTGAAGATTTGATGAAGTAAGGAAACCAGTCTGAATTTGACTTCTGTATTTTCGGAAATTTTTTAATAACGTTTTTTTATTTTAATATTGTCAAATTTCAAGAAAAATTGCACAACAACTAAGATGGATGGTTAAAAAATGTTGAACTTTAAAATAATGCAAAAAATATTCTTGTGCATATTTTTAGAAAAAATTGCGGAAAATGCCTCTTTTAATTTTTGGTTAGCCGACCGATTCGATGTACTCATTCTTTCTTCTCCCAAAACAAATTTTTGCAAAATTTGGTTGGTGTAGGTTAATTGATTTGATCCATAGAGCGTTGACGAATACAAACATTTTTTTATATTATTAACGGGGAAAGAAAGACGTTAGTGTGCCAAAAATGTTTTTTCTTAATATGACAAATAGTATTTGAATATAAATGTAGACTTCGTAATTTTTTCAGCTTTCCATAAATGTACTTAAACAATCGTGTGGCGAATACCTTGTGGTTCGCAGCCGAGTAACATGACCACAATACAAAAGCAATTGCTCGTGTAGCGTAGCTGTTAACTAGCTTATACGATTTCACCACAATCGTAATATAAAGCACTTTTTTTAATAAAAAAGTGGCTTATTTTTAAAGTTTTAGGAATAGCTATTTTACTACGATGAGATTAATTAATAATGACCAAGTCTGACATTGGCTCAAATGCAAAAACCATTTCATACAAAATAAGGGGAAACTTTTTTTAACAAGTGTAAATGAATTTCGTTTATAATGTAAAACATTGTTCTTAAGTTGTTAAATAAAGTTGAATGTGTAAATTAAGAAATTAAATATATTCTAATTTCTTAATTTATACATTTAATATCAGATATAGATTTTTGAGCGTCACCTTTAATGACTCATGATGTATTTAGAAAATAAATTATTTGTACTTCATTTTAATGAGAGATGTTATTTTAAATGTTTGAATAAATTATTAGATAAAAAATATTTAACTGGAAAAATCGATCAAAACTATGTATAGATTGTTTAAATATGCATCGTTTAAACTAAAAGAAATATAACAAATAATATTTTAGTTAACTCATTTTTTGCCAATTTCAGTAGATCATAGATTTAAATAGAAAACTGAAATTATATATAGAGGCTTGATTTTTGCACTTTAAATCCTAAAACTGAATAATTAAAAAGTATTGAAAATTTAATCAGTTTCTTTTTTCTGTGCTATTATTCTTCATTATAATATTAAATAGTTGTTACAATATGATGTTAAAATGCACATTAAAAATCATGTATTAATATCGTTAAATTAACATAATAAGGAAGAAAAATTATGACAAAAACACCTTATTATCAGATTTAAATACACATAAATTAAAACAGAAGTAAAATAATAAAATTCAATCTATATAGAGAATATATATGTCCATGACGATATAGACTGCAACTGCTTTTTAAAAAAGTTTTCTCCTACGTTTCGCTAAATCAAAGCTCATAAATATGTGAAAAAAAAAATTTTTTTTTTCTAGTGCTAATCTATATAAAAAAAAAAGCAAAACAGTAAATTTTTAGAATAGAAGTTCTGAAACACAATTTCAGTTCTCGCTGATGAAATCTCAATTCGGTCGATTCAAGTTTCAGACTTAAAAATGATTTATATTCAGGTGTCTTAAGGAAACTACGGAAATTGCAGTTAGTCATCATATTTATTCACTGGTAAAAAAAATGTTCAGCCAGTTCTCATACGAAGTATAAATAATGTTATATTCATGTTAAACAAAATTTCCCTTGCATTCAGTACGTATTTACATACAATTGATCTAAAGAATTTGTTTCTTCTTATTTATATTCGTAATCATTTTCTTTATTCTCCTAAAGAAATAATTTATAGAAAACCGAATCGCTTTTAGTATATTATACGAGTTTCTCTTTTCTTACTTTGAATACAATTCCTGTTTTAAAATAATGTGATCACATGCGGTAAATACATTTCTAAACATTTTAAAATTGTCATATTATGTCTAGATAAAGCACTGTTTTGATCTGTAGCATATTAACCCGAGTGGATGCATAAATTTTTCTTAATAGAAAAGGATCATTATCGTCAAAACCATCATTAGTACTTTGAATTAATTCAAAAAATCATTTTTCATTAAATACAAGCAGCAAAAATGGAAAGAAAAGTAAATTAAATATTGAAAAACGAATAATGATTAAAATGAGTAAATTGTTTGAAAGATAGTAATTATTCTGTTTTTAAAAAAATATTCACCGACTAACAAGATACATGAAAAAAAATGCATGTTATATCAGATAACTTGTAAGCTATTTTTTTATCTTATCCTCATTTGTTATTTAGAAACAATTTTCATATATTTTTTTTTACTATTATTTAACAGAAAAACCTCATTTTTATTTTAATTATAATATTAAAGCAAGCTCAAAAGTGATATGTACAAAATTTCATTTTAACAATGACATTATTTCAAAGCATTTATAATCATCACTTATATAAATTCATAAATGTTTTCTTACCTTAATTTCCAAAGAGCTTCAGTAAAATTGCTCGCTAAATCAGAATAATTGTTTATATTTTGTGACAGATTTTAAAAGTGATCTATCTCACGTCTTCTCTTGTAATAAAACAAAAAAAAAATGAAGCTCAAATGAACATAATGTCTTAAATTTGATTTCCTCATGGCATTCGGATAAGAAATAGAGGAGAAAATCAAATCAAGTTCATATTATTATTATTATGCTCTGTTGATTACATATCATAATTTCCGTAAATGTTGAACAAACATCTTGAAAGGTCAATGTATGTAGTAATGACATTATTTTTGAAACAGTCTGCAGACATATTCCACAAGGAAAATTCCTTTTAGTTTTCCAATTTAGCAATAGAAATTTTTTTATTTCATTATGTTTATATGCATTACTATGACGAAATAGATCATAAGTTTGATAAACACGCAAGTGCTCAATTTGATGCTTTAATGAAATTAAAGGTTAATTGAGAATTAATTGAGGTTGTCTTATGGTCAGTTTCGCTTTGCACCAGGAAATCGCCATTTTCATGTAGTAATTCTTAATCTATTTCTTATTTTATAGACTCAGCGGTGATAAATGTTACCACCTACTGTGCCTACTTGCTGGCGTTTGTGCCAGTTGAGCAAGTTTAATCATTTGGAGAAAACTATACCTTTCACTCTTATATAACCGTAATTTAAATAAAAATCATAGTTACATATATGTGCATGCATGTTCCGCATTTTTTTCTAAGCAACTGCAAAGATTTTAATCAAATTTTACATATTATTATTCTAGATAGAAAAAGAATCTAGACAAGATCAACTTTTCAAAATTGAATAAACATTCAATTAGGAATGAGTCGAAATGTTTATGTTTTTGTAGAATGACTTCGGAGAAAATAATTCCACAAGGAAAATATTTAAAACATCTTAAAATTCAAAATATTACCTTTTCTATGATAATAATTTCAGTTTCGTACGTTGTTTCCTATAATTTTTTTAATAATTTTTCAAAATTTAGTAAATAATTGCATAAATGCAGACAATTTTGAAAGAAGAAAATCATAGATATTCCGTTGTTAGGTAACTGCATTTTTTAACTACCGTTTTTTAATTTATCATTTTCTGAAGTTTGTTTTAATATTTTTGTATCGTTTTTAATTGGTCAAAAAGTTTTTTTTTTTTTTTTGCTTTGGAAGAACAAGTATACAAATGCAGAATTATTGCCAGAACACATTAGTAAATTTCTGAAAGAACATTAAAAATTAAGCATTTTAAGCAGATTAACAATATATAACAGGAAGAATTATTAATTCGGTTTATTATTTTTCAGAAAATTAGTTTTTGATGAATTTTAAAGGATTATCTGGTTCAATCGATATCTTTATTTCAATTTTTTTAAACGCTTCAGATGGTAAAAGTTTTCTGTCTTATAACGTTTTTATGCGTAAGTTGTTTTATAATATAGATAAAATACTTTAAACCTAATTATTATGGAATGTTAGCATTTCATATTTAATATTACTATCTGTAAGATTTTTGGATATGCATTAAATATATTCTTAGTTACAAACTTAGAGTTCTATTATTCATATTATTTATAATTTTCTCATCCATAGTTGCGCATTCATCTTTTAATTCGGATTTAATCGTGTTTTTTTAATCAAAAGTCACGATTAATTCCAAATCAGAAGAAAAATCACGATTAATTTGAAAAACACATAACGAAATTTAATTGTTTTATGCAAAGGCGATATTGAAATTTCATTAGCACTCTACAAGCATTTCTGTAATTTTTATAATTTTGAAATAGATATTCTTTGGGCAGAGATTAATTCAACAAACAAAATGGCTATTATGCTTAATTTTATAGATAAATTTGAAAATACCCATGATTAATAGAACAATGAAACATACAAAATTTATTTTGCTAACAAACGTTTGGTGTAGCTATCTTTTAATACTGATAATCTCCCAACAGTAAAATATAGTGTATTAAAATATGCCACGAATTGTTTTGAAGAATTAATTAAATTCATAACAAATAGCGTCTCTTTTCTAGAATTTTTTATTTTTAAGAACATTTTTCTTGTATTCTTGTATTCCTGAAATTTTGTTACAAGCGGAAGGAATTTCATGAAACTCAAACAACATTATGATTCCACAGTTTTAATGGATTTCTTATTACTTTTATAAAAAAATAAAGCAGAAAATTCAAGCATAAAGTAATTTAGTTAACACGCAAGAAGTAATTTGCTTTGGTAATTAAAACATACAATTTGCTGTGTACAAACACAAAAGTAATTTGGAAAAATGGTTAAAGGTTATTGTGGAAAATACAGGTAAAATTAGAATCTCAATCAATACAAGTGCCTGGTATGCAGAAGTAAATATTGAATGGAGATAATAAAAAAAAATCTTTGTTCACTAATTGTAATTTTACATTATATCCAGAGATTGAATTGATTTTTCAGACGTTAAATGATGAAAAATTTTAAACTTAATGCGTGATTTTTGCAAATTTTATATAATGGTATTGAAGATTAGAACTTAAGATTCTCTTAGTTAAAATACGCCAACTCATTTCCATCGTACATATCGTTGCTATAAGCGAACAGAATGTAATTACACATGTATCATGTTTTAGATGAAGTTAATTAGTGGGAATTTTTCTCTGTCATAATCTATGGAAACATATAAAATGCTTCTGTTTTATTTAATAGAAAGAACTATATATAGTTTACTTGTAGCTATGTATCTTCTATTATGCAAATGTTTTACTAATGTGTTTTTAAAATGTTTAATTATTTTTTTCTTTCTACTAAATAATAGGAAACTATGACAAACCAAAGAAGTAAAAATAAAGCAGTTTAATTTAAATAAAAAATTAATAATCAACTTCTATATATCCCTTTTCAATACCAGGTTAACAACACTGGAAGCTAATATGCATAAAAACGCTGGATATTAAATATGAATTTGATTCCATTTTTGGCAATGATAACAGAATAAAACTTCTATTCTCTATCATTTGCTAATATTTTGTAATTGAATTTAATAGCAAAAAATTACATAATAGAGTTAATTAACTTCATCTATAGAAAAATTACATAAAAAATTACATAAAAGTAAAAAAAAAATAAAGATAAATGTGTTTTTTTAAGACATTTAGATGGCAATTTATTTCCTAATAATATGCTTTGTTAAAATTTAAAGAAGAGAAAATGGGTTTACTTTTATGCGATAATAGAATTCGAAAAGGTTTTCCTGATCGTTGAAGAAACATTAAGTGTAATGGCTACATGTTAACTTAATAACAGTTATTTGATTTAATTTGATATCAGTCATCTGATTTATTTTACAACAGTTATTTGAAATTTCTATAAAAACTGTTTTCATAGATTAATAGCTTCCCGTTTGTTTTTTTTTTTCTTTTTGCAATATCATTTAATTTTAAATTTTAAAATCACTGAGCCGAAGTAGGTACAAATAACCTTAAATCAAAGCTATCGTAAACTCCAAATTCATTAAAAATGCGTATTCAATCAATTAAAATAATTAAATGAAATAGTAAATGCTATGCCTTTTTTTAATTTAGAGAGTATTTATAAAATAAAAAGTAAATAAAGAATAATTTTGGATTTCTCGTTAATTTTTTTAAACAATTAGAATATAAATTATTACTACTCTATATTTACTGAAGTAAACAAAGTAATTTTACGATAAGAAAAGACTGTATATAGGTCAAATTTCTTGGAAAAGTTTTTTTCATTAGAATAACTTTATGTTTTTGGAATAATTTAATGCCTCACTGAATTTAATGTTTTAGAAAAGAAAAAAAATTACCTCCGTATGACACATAAAGTGCTTGTAAAACATGCCTGTAATTAAACAGGGCACTTATATTGATTCAAACTTTATGGTTTCTGGTTCTGAAATTCTTTAAACAAAAGATTTATGCAAAAATAAATTCGAACAGGTAATTAACTTTAGTATTCCCTAATGACCCTGGCAATTAATTAAATTTAAACTATACATTAAACTTTTCTTTAAATGCCAAACTTCAAAATTCCTTCAATTTCTTAAGATGAGCGTATTTAATACTAAATCCCCGTAGTTAAAATAAGTATCAAGAATTTCATTGAATAGTATTCAAAGAATGAATAGAACAGAATTCATCTCATGAATTCTATTCAAATAATATTCATTTGAATAGTATTTTAAGAAGAGAATATTTTATATTTATTAACATAAAATAATTCTAATATTTCATAATCTTTTTTAAATTTGAAAACAACGATGTTTCCTGTTATTACTCAAACTGAATATGAAGAAAATTATATGCTAACAGATTTTACAGTAATCGATTCAAAATATTAATTTATAAGATCATGCGAAATTTCAGTTTTAGTCATATCTTTAATGTATTTTTTCCCCTGCGTTCAGTTTTCTTTAATAAGATGACTTTGAGAATCCATTAATCTAAGAAAGTGAATTATAAAAAAAATGATTATTCACAAAAAAGATGGACAATTTGTTGAATGTCTTGGAAAAAAATAAAATTTTGCAATTGTCTGATACTGAATTACAAATAGATTGCAGATACATATAGAAAAATTTAAATATGGCCTACCTTCAAATGATATATTTAAGCATTTTCTACACATTATGAAGTAAAACGATCTATAAAAAATTTATTCCATGTCAGATATTTATTTCATGTGCGTGATTATGAATAATTAGCGAGATTATTTCCGAAATTTGTAATTTTTTTCTGATAGATTCCTTAATAACAGATATATAACAAGAATGTTTTTCTATAAAAAAATAGAATAGAAATGTCTTTTCTTCCTAAAAAATTCTATGGCATTGACCTTTTTTTTATAAAAAAAAAAAATGAATATTTTCGAATGCATACCAAAATTTTAAAAAATGTCCCCTTCTAATATGTTTTTTTATTTCATTTATTCTTTTTACATGCATTCTCAGAATTTAATGTTGTTATTTTCAATAACGTCAGCGCATGTCATTGACCTACTGAAATGCACTTTTACTTTCATCGGATTCATGTTCTTTATTTGTACTAACCAAGATCAATTTATTCTATTCACAACTTATCTCTATTGTTGAGGCAAATACCACTTTTAGCGACCTACTTTTGACTTAAAAGCATTTTCATTCTTTGAAAAATATATTCCTAAAATACTCTCAGTTTCGTGAAAGCTTAGTAAGATTTTATACTCTATGCAAAGTCTCTTCAAGGCAATATTTTCAACATTATTTTTTCTTGCCTACACCAGTGAGAATGAAAAGAGAATTTTTGGAAAATGGAACATTAGGAAAAGAGAGATTAAATTTCTTTCATCGTTCCTGTTTGCATATATATGATAGTTTTCTTCCAATGCAGGAGTTTTTATATGTATGTGTTTGTTTGTTTATGTGCATGTTTTAACCAGTTAACAGTTTTTGACGAATTTATCCATCATGAAAAAAAAATACAGCATTTCGCGTTATGACGAGTTTATTCAATGACAATTATTATATTTAATTATTGTATTTATAATTATTTATTATATTTATATATTAATTATTTATTATATTTATATATTAATTATTTATTATATTTATATAATATATATATGTTTTTGGCAATTAAATTATGCATTTTCCGAAGAGATCAAAATAGTGTGGTTAATTAATAGCATATATATCACTTAATCAATCCTAATTCATTTCCTAGTTTTTATCTTAATTTAAGCCATATTAGATTCATTCTAAAATAGTCTTATTTCTTGATCCAATTCCCACTTCTTATTTAATTATTTTTAACACGCCCTCTATAAAACTGAAGACCTCAGCATTTTCTCAAACTCTGAGTGAAGGGATAAAAATCTAAGATTCCCTTTCCTAAGTTTATACGCGTCAAAGGAATTCCTATTGAAATCTCATAGTAAAATCACTGAAGGGGAAAATTTTGCTATCTTTTGATTTTGTGACACGATGTAGACTGACGCATCTCCTTCAGTTTTTTTTTTTTTTTTTCATTGTAAAAATTACGACTTTTGTGATGAAATAAAACGATGTTAACATTTCACAAGTCTCTTCTCGGCGAAGCATCTGCTAAAATATGTTCACTTGTGTGTGTGTACGCTCGTATGTGTGTGTAATATTTGCTTATTTTTGATAGTATGTATTCTTTCATTTTGCATCTTCACAATAATTATAAAATTTTTTTATCAGTTCCTTTTTTTTTTTTATCCTGACAGGACTCAAGTGGCTAGGAATATGTGAGAAGGGATATGAAAGAACCAGCCAAGTTCGTAAATGGATCATCCAAATCAAATAGAAATGGAATGGTGGGAGTTGAAATATTGATTCGCTAATTCTTTAAATATTGAAGATAGAAATATTATGCAAATTAAATGATTAATAACTTTATCTTTTTGCACAGCCTTTATTTTAAAAGTATTTGTATAGATCTTTTAAAAGTTATCTCCATTAAAAATAAAAAACGATGTATTAGTATCTGTATATTAGTATTTTTCTAAATTTTCCGAAGTCATTTAGGATTCACATTGAATTCTCGGCATGAAGATCTGACCAACAGAAAACAATGCGAGAAAAAATAAAAGGCAAATTAAAAGGAGAAGTCCCTTTAGTTTATAAGCATTTTTTTTTTATGAAATTTAGTTTTCAGAGCTGTGTTTTCATTATTTATAAAATTAAGCACAGCTACAACTTTAACAGTATTTTCATATAAAATTACAATTCATTTAAATAAATGTTATCTTGGTTATATATGTATATGTATGATATACATCTCCTCCAAAAAAAAAAAAAAGGTTGAATTCAATGAAATTTTGTTCATCTTTTATACCAGATAACCAGAATTTTGCCTTTTTTTAAAACTGAACAATTCTAATATTTTTATAAATTTCTCTTTTATTTTAATACGTTTTTTGACAACGTGTTTATTAGTTCTAATATAGGAATTTAACCATGCAAATTTAAGTTAATCACTCAAATAAAAGTAACCTCCTTTATACGTTACCTTTAGTGAACAAAATTTGTAGTATCTCAAGGATTAAAAACTTGCACAGAAAATCTGATTCAATTTATATTCTGAATTTAATTAAAAGACTGTAGACTATTAAAGTATTTTGTATGTTATAATATCTTATGCAAAAATATTGTTTACATTAAAAATATTTTATATGAAATGATTTTAATTCGGAGCTACACTGGACATATCAACTAGTCTATGCATAAAGATGAATGCTTTACATTATCTTTTATATAATTCTATAGCTTTTTACCATCTGTATAGAATTTAAGATACATTCTCTCCTAGTCAAAAGAAAAGTCACAATCATATTTTTATTGTTCTAGGGCACATTCAAATCTCAAAGTTTAGTTATATTAACATCCCACTTTTAAAGCAAAACTATGGCTATGCTGGGACGGACCTTGTAATTTTGAGCCGCGATCAGATGACGAGGACGACAACTCATCTGGCACCCCCCTCCCCTCTTCACAACACACCACATCACCGAGATTACGTTTGGCCCGGACACATTTAACGTGCACCAGACCCACTTACACGACGGTTCTTCGGGTGAATCGGGTCACGAACCTGAAACCCTCTGGTTATGAAGTCGACACCTTACCACCAAGTCACCGCGACCCTCATTCAAATCTTAAAGATTAAATAAAATATGTTAATTAAAAATTCTGCTAATCTTTGTTGCTTTTACCATTTTATATATATGTTTATCTATATATGTATGTTTTGAAAATATTATTTGATAAAAAAAATTATATTATCGAAAAACTTTTAAAATCGAAAAACTAAAAAATTGAATGTTAGCAATTTTGTTCTTTTTGATAAATATATTAAATTTAGTTTGATACAAAATTTTTAACAATTTTTATAATGATGAAATGCATTGTTCCATAAAACTATTCAATTAAATACTTTTGATAATGTTAAAATTTTAAAAGCTAGTTTTTTTTAATATAGAAAATTTAGAGGAAGCACTTTCCTGTTAATTACAGGTTCAAACATGCCATTATCAGAAAACCGTGAAATTTAATTGTTCCTTCAAACGGGTTTCTGATTACTTATGCGATTTCCGATTCCATCAAGAGCTGAGCAGGGTTTTTTTTTTTATTTGTTTGATTATGTGGTATTGTTCTAAACATTTTATTGCATCAATAGGTTTTATGTTCCAATTTGTTGAAATGTTAAATGATTCAAATGTCCTCTATTCAAATAGTGGAAATGTCATTAAAAAATACATTTTTGGATTCTTATTTTGTCCTTGCAACATAAAAAATCTGTAGGAGACATCGTCGCTTTGCTGATGTTTTTATGACAACTATTGTGAATTAGTGCCTTTTTTTTATCTTTCACAATTGAATTGATAGTGACAATTAAACATATCGAATATGTTTTATGGTGTGTAAGTTTTTTTGCAGAGAGATACAATTGAAATGATGTAACTATACTATTAAGAAACTCTTCAATTTATTTACATGTTTGGATGGTTTCAGCAAAAAATTTTTGAATGAATTTTCTCTAGGTTAACTATTGTCATCAACCGAAAATAAATGCTTTGCTTAGTTGACTCTTGTTTTGACTGCTGGTAAAAATTCAAGAATAAAGTAAGATTCACTAAGCTTTAAACAGTATTATTTATATTTAGAAAGAACAGAATTTATTTAGTTTTAAAACTTGCAATTTGTTGAATGGGATGAGTTAGTTTTCTTTGAGAATTCTAAATTCTTAAAGAATATTTTGACTAATTATCTTATTTCAAGATCAATCTATATGCATTGTGCAATTTAACTTTTAGACAAACAATTACTCCCTTTTAATATACTTGCATCTTATGAGTTGTGAATATAAAGCAAATTAAAAATGCTATCCCCCCAGCAAAATTTTGTAGGTGAAAAGAAAATTTTTTAATATAATAATTATGTCTAATAATCTATGTATCCTAAATGGAGTACTTATATAAAAAATAAAATACTTTTATTAGTAGTAGTATTTAAATTATTAAATTAATATTATAGAGAAACCTATGGATTAAAATAAAATATATTATATATTGTAATAAATTTTATATTTATAATAACACCTAATAACAAATATCAGTATTTATCTTGATTAGGAATAATTTGACAGATGAATCTGATTCACTGTATTGAATTTCTATTCGGCGTACTTTATATCGGCTTGTAGATAAAAAATATACTTATCTATATGACAAGGATTTGAAAAGCAATAATCATGATTCTATTTTAGATTCATTCATAAGGAATTAAAACACAATCATTTTAATTAAAACGAATAATTATTCTTGCTTCTATAATTACTTTTAATGAGAAATAATTTGATAAATGAATCTGATTCACTGTATCGAATTTTGATTTGGCGTACTTTATATTGGCTTGTGGTTAAAATATATATTTATCTGTATACCAATGATTTAAAAATAATAAGAAAGACACTATTTTATATTCATTTATAAAGAATTAAAATTAAACAATAATTTTAAATAAAATAAATTATTATTATTATTGATTCAATATTTATTCTTGATTAGGAATAACCTTATAAATGAATTCTGATTCATTGCATCATATTTCAATATGGCGTACTTTATATTGGCTTGAAATTAAATTATATATTTATATGTATAACAAAAATTTTAAAAATAATAAGAAAGACACTGTTTTATATTCATTTATAACGACTTAAAACATGTTGGACAAAAATGAAAAGCCTCCACTTAAGAAAACAAATTTTCAACTACCTTGAAAACATCGGTAAAATGTGGCAGTCTCGATGGCGGGGCATACCTTCTCGTGAAAGATTTCATATACAAGATGATAGTAGTGGTGTCTAATTTTACATGGTTACCAACGTTCGTGTGATTTTTTTCGAAAGTTCAATTATTTAGTGGCACTAGATACTTAATAAAGCAGATATATCCTTAATGCCCTTCGATCGTATAAACCAAAATTTCTCAACCCGTGGTAAGCATACTCCCAGGCATACCTGATTTGGTATCAGGGGGTGCTCGGAATGAGGTTATAATGGTTGACACTGATAGATTTGTATGTAGATGTTAGTAATTATGCATAATAGGATGAAAATGGGATATTTGGAGCAGCGATGATACATCAAAAATACATAAGTAAAAAAGTGTGAGAAACGTTGGTATAAGCATTGTTTTATTACAAAACTTTAATAAATTGTTCGCTATAACTGCAGACTGAATAGTTCAGTTTAGTCATATTTACATCCCGTTTTGAAATAAAACGAGTACTATTTTAGAATGGACTTCGCATTTTTAAAATTTAATCAGATGGCGAGGATGAAATTTTGAATGAAATGCTAGCTTCTAGTAAACCAATTTATTCTGAAAGCTCTACACGAAAAAAGTTATCTTTCATATGGGATCTAAGTACAATTTTATATTGGATAAAAAAAGTAAAAACTAGATGTTCGATTGTTGCTTTGATGAACTGAAGATTCCACAACTTCCCTTTACTGTAAGTCATTCCAAATATATCATATAAGTCTAATGCATAACGTAGATCATGAGACTTGCTCTAACATACCTAACCATGACTCATGACTCTATATGTTACACCAAATGGAATGAGAGTCTCTACCATATATCTAGCGGGTTGACAGTTTATTTCGAGGGTGATGTCAAAGTCTAAAAGTTTAGAGTCACATATCTGTTCTAACTCAACGCCTGTACTGGTAGAAACCTCAATCAGTACAGCATATGCCTCCTATCATAATAAGCAGATAAGCAGCTACAATACAGTTTTCTTCTAGATAGAATCTACTGGAAAAATCGTTTAGTTTAACATTTTCAAATCCTCGTTTCCTTACTTCAGCGACTACTAATCAAAATAGAAATTACTCACTGAAGACCATGACCTGAATATATTCCTCTATCCAGAGGCAGGCGGCAGCGATTTTCTCTGCTTCCGCATATCCAGTGTCAACTAGAAGCGGGAAGAGGAAGCAAAGTAAAAACTGTTTCATCTTGATTTCACTTCCATGTGATATATCCTAATCCCCTGTACATTGTCAAGCGTCCTTAGAGACACTCCAGCGATCTTGGAGAGGAAAAATTGCAACATTCCGATTATTTAATAACATTCCATTGTAAAGATAAGGTCAAAAACGTTTAAATATTGTCTGCAAAGCTAATGGTAATGCGAATCAGACGGAATCTGAAGAAATATCTCTGAAATCGTTTGCTTGGCATTAGGCTCAGTAAAAAAAAAAAAAAAAATACACTGAGCTCCTTAAAATATTATCTGTATTTCAGCTTTAAATTTGACACTTTGTATTCATAATTCTTGTACAAATGTTTTGCATAATAGCATTTTTCTTTTTAATTTCCTTTTTCATTGGAATAATTTAGGAATCTTACCTGTATGACTGGACAGCATACTCCAAGAACGATTAGGTTCTGCATGCAAACAGATCTGCGAAGACGATTGAGGTCCAACATCAGTTGAGGACATCGCGCTATAGCACTGCAAACACCAGGTTGTCTCTCTGGAGTAACACATGGTCTTGATTGGAAAATAACTGCCAAGGGAAAAAGTATAGAGTAAATTTTCTTATAAAATTTTACAGCAGTTTTTATAAGAACAGATTAGACAAGATCTCGCAGAATGGATCCTATACAACAGGTGGGATCGAGCAAGAAATTACAATGGAAGTTGGCTCATTCGAGTAATTTCCATTCAAATTTTCCTTTAGTCCCTTGATATTTCCATTAAAATAATTCTAAAATAATATAATTTTGTCAATTTCAATTCTGTTCAATTTGAAATCAAAACTAAAAATTTGTTTTAAAAAATAATTTTTATTTCTGATTTTTTTTATTTATTAAATACGTCGATAATCGTAAGTGAATAATATTTAAGATTAATTTTTTTTTAGATTTCATATTACAACATGTCATGAAAGACAAAAGATGCAAGACCATGCTTGTAATGAAATTGAAAGGATGAACATTATTCATTGAATTGGATTTTAAATATATCATCTTAGCCATATTTTCACAAATAATTTGATTCAATTTATCGAATTTCTGTTGCAACAAATATTGAGCTTAAAATATGAACCATGAGAGCCTGAGGGCACACTTAAGGTTTCGGCTTCAAAGGATCGGAGTTCGAAAGCCAAATCACTATGAACACATCAATTAAATAATCAGTGTTCACTTACACCTGGTTTAAGCCAAATCTGCAGAGGACAGACGCCCTCATATTCGTATAGAACATGTAAGCAGAGATTGCTGACTCAGATGCCTTTCAAGACACTTGATTATGGCTCCGTATTTCCAATCCTCGCCTAGTTTCAAAATGTGACATTAATCAAACAAAATTAAACCTTTCGTAAAATAGAATATTTGCTTTAGCAAAAATATTCCATTGATTTTTTTAGAGTGAAAATCATTTCAGAAAAAATTTTGATAATTGAATAAATTCATAAAAACTAGAAAATAAATTTGAAAGAGTTCTGTTTTCTAATTAAAAATATTTGTGAAGCTATTAATGATTATTTAAAAGTATTTTATGTGAAAATAACCTTTCATTAGATTTTGCTTATTTATATTAACAAAAAATACGAAACAACCCATTTAATTAACATCTCAACAAAATTATTTGTGAATTAAATAAGTATATATAAAATTTATGAAACTTTATCTGAAAATTTTCTCTTTGTGTAAATAAAAAAGAAAATAATTTACAAACACCATGAATCAAATTAATATCACATCTTAAAATTTTAAATTTCAGTATTTAAGTACTTCTACCAGAATATAAACTATGTGTAAGCATACATAATTAATAAATTAATTTAAAAATATTTAACCTCTAATTTACTTTTTATTCTATCGTAAACTACAACCAAAGTGTTACAGAATTAAAAGCAAAGCAGAGATTAAAAAAAAGGGAAACCGTTTCTGATTTTACTTATTAAAATTCAAATTATAACCTGAAAAACAAGTAATTCTCAATGTTAGATGCATGTACTCGAGGAGCAGTAAACGACACTTAGGATAGAATTATGTTTGTCTGTGATTTTATATTTGACTTGAAAAAGGTGAATTAAACGTACAAAAATATGTCCTCGTGAGGCTTGTTGGCATCTTACTTTTACTTAACAAGAAAACATTGCAAATGTCATGTGCTAAACAAGAAAATACTGAAAATATTAAAGAATCTACTGAAGGAACTTTGGTTTAAAATTTTATCTTTTTCAATATAAATTCAACCCAAAGATATTTTTTTAAATTTATATAAAAATAATTTAAAAGCAAGCGTTTCCACACTTTCCATCAAAAATATTGAAGTATAAAAATCTAAAAAACTGCATTATTAAAATCTTCGAGCACGCTTATCTGCTTAAAATAATTAATAAAAGTCAACCAGGATTTTTAATGGTGTTATTTCATGTAAGGTTGTAGTAATATGACAAACCTAATTGCAACTGTCGTTTTAATTCTAATAATATTTTGTAATTTATAGTTTTGTTTATCTAAGCTCTTTCTTCTCACACAAGATGCCCAATTTTCCCCAGAATTAAAATGTACCACTAGATGAAATATCTCCAGTAATCATAGATTGATTTAAAAAAAAAAAAAAACTCCCTTCCCTTGTGAACTGCATGTAGAACTGAAATAGACCGAAGGTGCCAAATCAGAGCTTGAGTAATGCATTCCAGCCATTCTCAGCAACTTTCGCCAGGTGGTCAGAAGTATAGTCCTATCACTGACTCCCCGACAAGCCCGAAGGCACACGGATAAAGAATACTGAATGACCGGACCGCCGCAATAACAACATTGGCAGGAACGGTGGTAAAATCCTAAGGGCCATCAGCCACGGTACAACCCTTCTCGAAGGAAGTACGTTCTGTCATCGATGGGAGGAGCTAGGTCTACCACCTATTTATGTACCCACCAGGGTGGCGAGATCCAACCACCATACCGGAAGCATCTCATCCTCATTTCGAGGTGCCCCCCCCGGTGGTCTGGTCAGAAGTATATGTGACCTAACGTTATTTTGGTCTCTTTCCTTTTCCTTGATCCCTTTACTATTCTTTTACGATTCACCAATTCTGGAACTTTTGGCCAATGGTTTATTTCAAATTACCCAGCATGGTAACCTATTTATTTGTTTACTCAGTTGACAGAATTAATTCTTGGTAAAGAATGCTCTTCTAATCCCAGTGGTAAAAAAATTATATGATGCATGTAAACAAAGTCCATTAGCATGTGGAAAGGTCCATTTAAAAATTACTCAGTCCATGGCATACCCAGTCATTAATGTAGGGTTTACATTCAGCCAGCAATAATCCATATAGTGAGACTGCGCATGGGCAGAAATTATACAGTAGCAAGTATTTGTCCCGTAGAGGCGATTGTCTGCTCTTTCAGCGCATGCATAGTCCTCCTTATACGCAAACATGAATTACTAGAATCTTATAGCTGGCTGAGTGTAACCCACTTTAAGACGAACTACATAAGCCAAGCCCCATTACATGTCCATAAATAGTTCATTTCGACACTTTGAGTCTATGCTGTGATCAATGCCTTGATTTGGTCGTCATCATTCCCGGATACCCTATCAGAAAACATTGTCAGTCTTTGATGCCAAATTCGCCCTGTATGAGTTTTACAAATCACCTTTTTCTTACAGAATTCTACAGGTAAACAAAGCATATGATTTCGTTACTGAAAAACATTGATGACTTCTTGATGCCGAAAAAGAATTATATACCGAAAATTCGCTTTATTGTTTGCCATTTTTACCAACGTAAAACAGTACTGATTATTAATAGACATAAATATTGGAAAAAGCACTACTTTCCATATATGGAATTTTAAAATTTTATAACAACAGCCCATTGTCCATATGGTAATCGGTGCAAGTTATCGGAAACAGGCGGAAAACTTTCCAAGAAAATGCCAGTAGTATAGTTGAAACAATTTCATAATAAATGTTACAAAGTTTTATAAAAAAAATAAAAAAAAAACTACAAAAGTGTTTAAAAAAATATAAAAAATGAACAGAGCGCAATGACTCAAACCCCTTTAGAATCGTTATCCGGAAGTAGATTTTCATTGAAGTTTATTTTAATAAAAGCTTATATATATTTTTTTATCTTGACCCCAAATTTATTTTTCAAAATTCATTTACTTCCTCCTTTTTTCAAGTGTTGCAGTAAATATTATTTAAAAATTTATTTTTAAGGAATTGTATCTGCAAAGGTAGACTATAATTTATAATGTTTGTTTCACAAAATGATAAAATATTCAGGCAGATTTTTTTTATGTGTATAACAACTACCTATTAGAAATATTTAAATAATCCATAAGAAGAATATAAAAAAATTCTTATAAGAAACATTTTTCTTCTAACTCTTCTATTAAACAAATTGATTAAGTGTAACATGTAATAAACTTTGGCTATTTAAAATGAAACAAATTTTTTACTAATAATCATTCATGAGAAAATAATTGGGCAATTCGTTATTACATGAGCGAAGTTATGTTTATGTTATTACAACATGCTAAGACTTTTCATATTAATATATAATTATTTTCTTTTAAATATATATTATGCCTTCTGTCAATAGATCCTTTTTCAATAAATCCTTTTTTCAACTAATTCACAGAAAATAATAATGGATAAGCTCACACTGGATAAGATATTTTATAAACTTTTGCAATAATATATACAGTTTACGTTAAAACACATTGTATGTTTATGGTCTTTGTTGAAAATTAAAACATCATAGTTTTTGCAATAAATTAGCAATCTAGTTATAAAAAATGCCAACATGTATCATAAAGACCTATTTTCGCAATTCTGTTTATTCAAGCATTTTCGAACAGGCTAGAGAAGTTATACAGTTCATGTTTTCTGTGCATGGCATTTTGAAAAAAAAAATTAAAAATAATATAAGCTGCTTTTTATGAAAAAGCTTTTTTATTATTATATTGATAACTCATTGTTGCGCAGCTACCCAGTTTTTACTTTTTTTTTTGTATTTTAGGAAGTTAAATATGATAATCAATGTAACATGGCAATTTTAAAAGTTGCTGAAAATGGCAATATTTTTGTTCTTACTGACAAAAATAACTAAAAGAAGAGTCAAGATTTGACCCAGATATCCAACAATGTATAAATTATACAATACATTCATATTAATAAACTGTTTAAATTTGGATTAATAAACTGTCTAATTTTGGATATATGATACTATTAAGATGTATAATTCAGATGTTTTATAGAATACCTAGTTATTTCATGAAATAGCTAATGGTGATTTATTAATTACTTCATAGATGTTCAGTAATTAGATGAAATAATTAATGATGATTTATTAATTACTTTATAAAATATCTAGTTATTTCATGAAATAATAAATGACGATTTATCAAATATTTTATAAAAAATATAATATTTCATGAAGTAACTAAAGATGCTTTATCAGTTGCTTCATATATTATCTAGTTATTTCATAGAATAACTAATGACGATTTATTAGTTGCTACATAGATTATCAATTATAAGACGAAATAATTGATGATGATTTATTAATTATTTCATAGATTATTAGTTATAAGACGAAATAATTAATGGTGATTTATTAATTATTTCATAGATAATCAATTATAAGACGAAATAATTGATGATGATTTATTAGTTATATCCACAGAATATCTAGATAAGATATTCATAAAGATGATTAACGATGATTTATCAAATATTTTATAGAACATATAGTATTTTATGAAATATCTAAAGATGAGTTTTTTATCAGTTACTTTATAGATTATCTAGTTATTTCATGAAATAATTAATGATGATTTATCAGTTATTTAATCGAGTATATAATCATTCTATGAAATAAATCATCATATTCTATGAAATAATTTATCATATTTTATGAAATAATTTATCATATTTTATGAAATAATTTATCATATTCTATGAAATAACGGATATTATACTTCGAAAATAAAATGGATATTTTGTTAGGTAATTAAATTAAAAATCCTAACAAAAACTAAATCATTTCTAGAGGGGTTCCTTTCATGTTTGTTGATACTTGCACAATATGCTAATTGTTTCTATTATTAGCATAGTCATACAGCTTATATTTATAACGATAAAAAAAATTCGTTAAAAATTATGTTAATCACTAATATTTTATTTATTTAACAAAGCAATTATTTTGAAGATAAATTTTCTAGTGCACATTCAAAATGACATAAAACTGATTCCAAACAAAAGTCTGTTTTTATCGGGATAAAACGCGTTTTTTGATAAAGTTAATTTACAAATATTGTATTATTATTAACCCGTTTTATTGTTAAGTATAACTGCATAGAAACGTACTTCAATGTATAATTTAAATTTAGTTGGCGATTTTCATTCAGGTAATGCATGATGATTACTAAAATAAAAATTTAATAACTTTACTTTTAAATGCCTTAAGTTTCAAATTTGACCCCGGATTTTTAAATCGAGTTGTACACTTGTAATTCGTTTATTTTTAATATTTGGTTGTATGTACTACCATTCCATAATGTTCCTTTCAACAAAAGTTTAAAGAATAAACGTCATCTGCCAAAATTCCTCAATTAATATGGCATTTTGTTTCTCCGCCGTATTGAACGAGTGACATATTTTTAGAAAAAGTTGAGCGGAATAAATTTTTAACGCATTTTATTTTCCCGAAAAATAAAAATACTTTTGAGGTAGGTGCGTATCTTATTTATACTATATTATAATTATTTTTAGTAAGCGCCTGTTTAGCTTGAAGAAAATCTTGCTATTTTTGAGAGTACCAATTTTGATCTATAGGCTAAAATATACTAAAATATATATAGTGATTTTTATTATTATTATTTTTCTCTTCATCTGGCTATAACAATGAACACATTGATATTTTTAAAAGTTTAATTTCAAAAATCAAGCTTTTAAGGATTAAAATTAACAATCTATCTGCAATTTTTCATTGAAGTCCCAATTTTGATCTATAGGCTAAAATATACTAAAATATATATAGTGATTTTTATTATTATTATTTTTCTCTTTATCTGGCTATAACAATGAACACATTAATATTTTTAAAAGTTTAATTTCAAAAATCAAGCTTTTAAGGATTAAAATTAACAATCTATCTGCAATTTTTCATTGAAGTCCCAATTTTGATCTATAGGCTAAAATATACTAAAATATATATAGTGATTTTTATTATTATTATTTTTCTCTTCATCTGGCTATAACAATGAACACATTGATATTTTTAAAAGTTTAATTTCAAAAATCAAGCTTTTAAGGATTAAAATTAACAATCTATCTGCAATTTTTCATTGAAGTCCCAATTTTGATCTATAGACTAAAATATACTAAAATATATATAGTGATTTTTATTATTATTATTTTTCTCTTTATCTGGCTATAACAATGAACACATTGATATTTTTAAAAGTTTAATTTCAAAAATCAAGCTTTTAAGGATTAAAATTAACAATCTATCTGCAATTTTTCATTGAAGTCCCAATTTTGATCTATAGGCTAAAATATACTAAAATATATATAGTGATTTTTATTATTATTATTTTTCTCTTCATCTGGCTATAACAATGAACACATTGATATTTTTAAAAGTTTAATTTCAAAAATCAAGCTTTTAAGGATTAAAATTAACAATCTATCTGCAATTTTTCATTGAAGTCCCAATTTTGATCTATAGGCTAAAATATACTAAAATATATATAGTGATTTTTATTATTATTATTTTTCTCTTTATCTGGCTATAACAATGAACACATTGATATTTTTAAAAGTTTAATTTCAAAAATCAAGCTTTTAAGGATTAAAATTAACAATCTATCTGCAATTTTTCATTGAAGTCCCAATTTTGATCTATAGGCTAAAATATACTAAAATATATATAGTGATTTTTATTATTATTATTTTTCTCTTCATCTGGCTATAACAATGAACACATTGATATTTTTAAAAGTTTAATTTCAAAAATCAAGCTTTTAAGGATTAAAATTAACAATCTATCTGCAATTTTTCATTGAAGTCCCAATTTTGATCTATAGGCTAAAATATACTAAAATATATATAGTGATTTTTATTATTATTATTTTTCTCTTCATCTGGCTATAACAATGAACACATTGATATTTTTAAAAGTTTAATTTCAAAAATCAAGCTTTTAAGGATTAAAATTAACAATCTATCTGCAATTTTTCATTGAAAACTTAAGTGTCTGTAATCATAATAAAATCTTAGTGTTCCGATAAAACAAATTTTAAAAATAAAATTTCAATATAAGACATATGAAAAGCAGCTTTTCAAAGGAAAAAAATCTTAAATCCTTTCATATTTCAATGATACAAAATTAAAATAAGAATGTTCATTAAGGGCACATTATAGTGCCATCTTTAAAATAATGAATAACCGTATAACACTTTCATGCTTTTTACAACACCATTAATAAAAAAATATATGATTAGCTGCACTAATGCACAAAAAAAGGGGACTTTTTTTCCAAAATATCATAACATGGTGATACTTTATGCTTGCTTTATTAGTTCTTTATTTTATTGTTAAAATTTGCTTATAATGATTTAATAGCAGTAACGAAGCGAAACAAAAAAAAATGTAATTATTGTTGTCACAAAATGAGTGCATATAAATCCAATAACTAATCCAGTGAAAAATATTAAAGCAAAATATACTTAAAAATAGTTTTTAAAATTATTACAAATAAAAAAGCGGATTGTGCGTAGAAAATGTATGCATTGAAAATTAATAGATACATTTTTCAATTTAAAGTGAAATAAAAATAATTTTAGTGAAATAATATTCCATCATGTTAAAGAAAAAAAAATGAGAAGATATAAACTAGATTTTAATAAAAAAATATTATAATTTCTTAAAAATTAAATAAATTAAAATATAATTAATGTTTGAATAAAACTTTATATAGGAAGCAAACTAAATGCCAAATTTAGCAACTCTATTTCAGAGGCCTAAGCTGTGAAGTGCTTTAAAAGTTTTTTTAATCATGCCCGGTTATAGAATGTCATTCTATAAACATTCTAAAACTAAAATAAATGAAAGCACATTCTATGTCTTATCTTAGATCTCGTTTCATGTTATGTTTATTTTTCTAATCAAGCAAATTTATACAACCAGAACTAAAGCACTAAAAGAATTTCTTATACTTCAAAATTTACACTACAGATGGCGACACCGCAGATAAGAGCAATCAAGAAACAATTTATGTCTATTTATTTATTTTAAATTTTATTTTTTATATAATTTTGCTTCATTTTATAGAATTAACATCAATAAAAAAGACTAACAATGAATACCTAAATGAATAAAATAATATTTTAAATAAAAATATTAGTAAAAGAAATAGCAAAAACGTTATTATTTAACAAATTGTCATTCAAAATCTAGAAATATCCTATGTAACACAATATATAAGAGGAAAAAGATATAGACTGAAAAGATTTTCCATTTATAAAAGTGAAAATACCATGAGAACAGAAGAATTTTTTAATGTCACGGCGATATAAATTTAATACTAATGAACAAACACACACAAAAAGAAATGATATCAAACATTCAGTATTTTCCACATGAATAATAGAAAACTTCTATTATAGTAATATCCAATAAATGAGGAGGAACAGCATAAATATTATAAGTTGGTGTTTTTTTTCACTAAGCACTTTTCAATCTAATAATAATATTCAGATCATAAAGTTTCTTTATTTAATATGTGTAATAATTGTATCTAGTACGAAAATTTATTTTATTTCGGAAGCTAAAGAAGCAAATGCATACATATACCAATCTAACCGCCTACATTTTTATGCAATTCTCCGATTCTACTAATCATATTTAGCGACATATTCTTTTTAAACAAGAAGCATTTGAAACAAAGACGGTTTCTTTCTTCTGTGAACCAAAATGGATCGAATTAAGAAGCTTTGAATTTTATTTAGACCAGCCAAAGTATACTTACAGTAAACTCCAAGAGTTGATTCATGGAAATTATCTAAAATAGCTATATTAAGAATTTAAGAATGCGGTCAGTTTTGGAGGGGAAAGCGAGGAATTTTTCTTTTTGCTTAAAGTCCTTTATTTAAAATAATATTTCACCTACTATAATTAATAAGCAGGTGAAACGAATAAAAATTTAGATATAATTTTTCCACAAGTATTAAGCATCATAAAATGAAGCTCTTGCTTGTATATGCCTATATGTAATAATTCAAAAACTTCCTATTGGTCAGAATTCTAATGCACACATTTTATGTATTATTAATAATATATATGACGATGCATATTTAATACACAATCGTATTTTTGCTACAATAACAAAATATTTCCTGGCTTATCTCGTTTCAAAATATTATTTTTAGAATTTATTCGAGATTTTTAAATAATTAGCTCTCCGAAGCTTTAGTTTTTACAACAATATATAAATTTTTGAGTGCACGTTTAATGTGCAATGAATAGCAGCAACATTTTAAATGAACAAAAACTTTTCAAATATTTTCTGAAGCACTTAATTCTTTTACAAGGATGAAAAACTTACTCTGTCTTTTGATGATTGGCCTCCTCGCTCTGCCATTTTCTTCCTCCAGACACTGAATGTTCATGCAGAGGCATGATAGAATGAACAGGAGGAAAATTTCCATCAGCTCCTGAAAGAAATTAATTTTTATAATTTGTTTCTGTCTTATTATTTTCTGGAATACCAAATGTATAGTTAATATTGTAATAATAATAAAAAGAATAGATTTTGAGGAATATCCATGTTTAAAACCCTTGAGTCGAAAAAATACTTTTTTGGCATTATATATGTCGATAATTTTGCTTAATTGCCTGTTTGTTAATATGATAACTCAAAACTCTTTGAGATGGATAAATAAAATTTGGTATATGGACTTAAAATCTTTATTTTTAGAATTCTATCAAATTTTGAATCAAGTCCTTTCACATGAAGGCTCTCTGTCTGGGTGTTCGAGTTTATATTATATATATATATATATATATATATATATATATATATATATGCATACCACTCCCGCTGGTTACTGACAATCAATGTGTATTAATTAGTGTCACAGAGATATATGATTCGGTTTGTTTCCACTCTAACTTCATCATTTTCAAATTATTTGTGATATATTTCTGTTATTATATCATTTATATATAAAATTATTTATATAATTATATATAATATAGATTAGACATACGAAATTTTGTGCGCTTATTTTGTAAAACAGTGAATACAATCAAATCTGCATTTGAATTTCTTCTCTTTCGCCAACTTTATGAGAAGTTTGGTATAAAGCTACAGCTTAAGTGCTAAACCGGTCGTGTAATCGTAAGAGTAGTCGTATGCACATAATCGTAAACCACATAATCGCATTCACATAAACAGATTAATAAACAAAAAGTGCCATTGTTTGACGGTACCATTTTCTGTTTACTACTAACACAGTTTAATCATTTGACTCCAATATAACATACAGATAGATAACCTTGATATTATATTTTGAAATTTATCTATTGAACTCTATGCCTTTCGAGTAATCACGTTCATTGTGTGGGAATGTACAGACAGAAAGACAGTCAAGACATCGATCAATTTGTTCAAAAAAAAATTCGCTCGCTAAATACTATCCTGTGTTAAGAATAATCATATCCACATAATCGTAAACCACGTAACTTTATAATCGTAAACGCATAATTGTATCCACATAAACAGATTAATAGACAGAAAGTTTGACAGAACCATTTTCTGTTTACAGGTGACGCGGTTTAATCAGTTGACTCCAAAATAACATACAGATAGATAGCTTTGATATTATATTTTGAAATTTATCTATTGAACTCTATGCCTTTCGAGTAATCACGTTCATTGTGTGGGAATGTACAGACAGAAAGACAGTCAAGACATCGATCAATTTGTTCAAAAAAAAATTCGCTTGCTAAATACTATCCTGTGTTAAGAATAATCATATCCACATAATCGTAAACCACATAACTTTATAATCGTAAACGCATAATTGTATCCACATAAACAGATTAATAGACAGAAAGTTTGACAGAACCATTTTCTGTTTACAGGTGACGCGGTTTAATCAGTTGACTCCAAAATAACATACAGATAGATAACCTTGATTATATATTTTGAAATTCATCTGTTTAACTCGATGTCTTTCGATAGTCGCGTTCACTGTGTATGATAGACATGCAGTCAAGACATCGTTGGATTTGTTGAAAACTTTTATTCACTTTTATCATTTCTGCAACAAAACCGTATTTCAATATTTATCATCTAGCATTTGTAATTTAGATATTTGTAGGAGCACAGTAATACAGACAATTTTCTAGAGTATTTCATTAGAACTTTAGTTGAAAACCGCACAAGAAACACCCAGTCATTCCAGTTTATTGATTTTCAGAGCTATTATTACCATACATTGGCCTACAGATTCGACATAGTTCAAAAGCATTTTTTTTTCGATTTGAGAACAGTCCAAACAGGAATTAGTTATCGACATTTTGAAGCCTACTTTCTTGACTGCTTACAATATATCCTATTCGTTTATTTCGTCGATTAAAAAGTAAAAATTGAAGGACTTTTCACATATACGCCTGAATTTTTTACAAACAATGATGACACAATAAAAGTTATTCAGCAATAGGATGCCTAGTTGTCAATACTTAATGAATAAATTAAAATAGTTTATGATGATCCATAATTAAAACTTTTCTCAGTTGAATAAGCCTTATATACAGCATTTTAGAAAGTTGTTGAAACTTGTTTAAGAAAGAGGAAGTGAAAATTGTCCCAAATGTTTATTCACATGTTAATTCATTTTTCAATTTTAATAAAAATTAAATAATCTAAGTATTATCATCATAATCGTCATTGGTTCAATGGAATCACATCATGCGGCAACAGTATTTGACACATGCAATTGTGCATGTCATTTAACATTGTATTACATGGGTTCCTATAATGTGGGTGATGAGCCAATTTTTAATGGTACGAATAGAAATTTAATTTTTCTTTCAACATATCCAGAAATTTATTATTAAAATTAAATATTAATTCTTCCAAATTGGCACAATTATATTATCTGTTCAAAAAGTGTTTCCGATTTTTTCTACTTAACTTTGAAGCTAACTTTTTCATAGCTTTGTAAAGTTGGATTTTTGACATAATAGAAATTGAAACAAAGTGTGAAAAAAAGCTGCAATTGTTGAACTTTCGAATTACCGAATTAATTTGGGTTTCATTTCAATTATCAACAGAAAATGAAAAAAAGTATATCCCTCATACAGACCTTATAAGAAATATCTTCTTTTCATAAAATTATATTAAATAAGAAATATTTTTTCCTTTACATCAGTTAATTTTTTAATCCACACGACTGCTTTCGAAAGAACGTGGCTGTTCATCAAAAAATATAATGCGCCAAGATAAAATAGATTATAGATTTAGTTTCTAAAACAAAGCTCACTATGCTTAAAAGCTTGCGAACCCTAGTGCCATCATCTTATCATTTTTTTATTTGTATTCACAAACATCCAAATATAACATTTGAATTTTCATCTATTTGTATTATTACAGTTTAAAAAAACTGTATTATTACAAATGAATGAAAATTTTCAAAATAAACATTAAAAAGATTGTAGTGATCGTAGCGCCATCTTTAATCATGTCATTCTAAAGCGCTACCTATCTACTTTCCCTAATACAATCTATGTTAATACTTCTCCCGGGGAATCCCCGTTCTGTATATACGTGCGCTAAGCAGCGATGTTCCGATAGTTGTTAGTGTAATAAAGAGTTTATTTTTCTAATAGCGATGAAATGCTTTACACTACACTCTACATGAACATCACCACAAATGGTGACCCGGATAAGAAATCACGCATCTCTTTTGATTTAATTGGATTAATATTATCTTACTAAGTTTCGTTTTGAAACGAAAGCGCACTTCATGATGGAGGAAATCTCAGCTGTGAAGATGCCTAACTTCATTCCGTCCGACCCTTCCCTATGGTTTACGATGGTAGAGTCAACATTTGAATTGGCTATTCCAAAGCCAATTACAGCTTCTCGCACTAAATTCAACTACTGCGTGAGCACTTTGCCACCTGAAATCGCGATAACTGTGCGCGATATCATTCTTTCGCCAGATGCAACTGACCCTTACAGCCAACTTAAATCTGAGATAATTTCCCGATGCGGAGAATCAAAATCTCAGGAAATTCGTAAGTTATTGGCTGGAGAGCAGTTGCATGATAGAAAGCCGTCCGAGCTGTTAAGAATTATGCAAAGACGTGCCGAAAGTCACAATATTGCCGATTCTCTCTTACTGGAATTATTTCTTCAGCAACTACCATCTAATGTGCAATCGATTCTTGCCTCAATACAACCTTTGACACCTCAAAAAGCCTCTGAAATAGCCGACAAAATACTGGATATAACACCAAACCAGGTAAGTGCTGTTTCAAATGCAACTGCTACAGCTGATTCTGAACTGTTATCAGAAATTAAAATGTTGCGTAAAGAAATTGCACAGATGCGTCGCCATTCCAGAAGTCATTCACGGAATCGCCAACCTCGTTTTCGACGGAAAAGCCCTGCCAGTAATGATGATATCTGTTGGTATCATCGGAAGTACGACTCCAAAGCACAAAAATGCATTCCGCCTTGCAATTATCAGCCAAACCACAACGGCAAGGAGTAGCGGCGACATACGCCTCGCCCAGTAGTTCTCGTCGCCTTTTTGTTCGCGATAGAAAATCAAATGTAAATTTTCTTGTTGACACTGGCAGTGATTGTAGTTTGATTCCTGCGACTAGAAATGATAAACTGTGTATTCCGATTCAAAAATTCTTTGCAGCAAATGGTTCCATTATAAATGTTTATAAACAAAAGTTATTATCTTTAGATTTAGGTTTAAGAAAACAATTTGTTTATCCTTTTTATGTTTGTGATATTAAAACTGCAATTATTGGTGCAGATTTTTTACATCATTTTAATTTGCAACCTAATTTAAGAAATCGTCGTTTAAATGATATGTATACACATATAAATGCTCATGCTATTCTTAATAATACTGATGTTCATTCTGTAAAATCTGTATTTTGTAATGATGATTTTTCAAAGTTATTGAATGATTTTCCTAATATTGTTAAAGCTCCATGTGCAAACCAAACTGTAAAACATTCTGTTATGCATCATATTGAAACTTTTGGTTCTCCTGTTTATGCAAAACCTCGTAGGCTAGCACCCGATCGCTTAAAAATCGCTAAAATGGAATTTCAGCATATGTTGGATTTAGGCCATATGCGGCCATCCAACAGCAATTATGCCTCTCCTCTACATATGGTTCCGAAAAAAGGAAGTGACGATTGGCGTCCTGTTGGTGATTTTAGAGCTCTTAATGCTCAGACCAAAAAGGACAAATATCCGATTCCCAGTGTTTTGGATTTTACTAGCGAACTACATGGAACCACAATTTTTTCTCATATTGATTTGGTAAAAGCTTTTCATCAAATTCCGATTGCTCCCGAGGACGTTCATAAAACAGCTATTTGTACTCCATTCGGACTCTTCGAGAGCACTCGGATGCAATTTGGTTTGTGCAATGCATCAAGTACCTTTCAGAGATTTATTGATGAAGTTACTAGAGATTTAGATGGTGTGTATGCTTTTATTGACGATTTATTAATTGCTTCAAAATCAATCGAAGAGCATAGACAGCATCTCAGAGCTCTCTTTTCAAAATTAGACCATTATGGACTTACAATTAAATCTTCTAAGTGTACATTTGGTGTTCCTACCCTAGATTTTTTAGGATTTAAAGTTTCCAAAGAAGGTATTTCTCCAATTCCTGATCGAGTTAGTGCAATTCAAGAATTCCCACGACCCACTACCCTTACTCAACTTCGTAGATTTTTGGGTATGTTTAATTTTTACCGCAGATTTCTTCCCAAGGCAGCTCACATATTATCACCTTTGATTAAGTTTCTTGAAGGCCATACTAACAAAAAGAAATCACCACGGCCAGCAAAAAAATCTGAAACTACTCTGCAATGGTCTGAGGAAGCTGACAAGGCATTTTCTAATGCTAAGAAAGCTCTTGCCGAAGCTACCCTACTCAAACATCCGATTCCTGGAGCTCCTTTAAGTCTGTGGACTGATGCATCCTTATTTGCTATCGGAAGCTCTTTAAATCAACTTTCAAATGGAATTTGGGAACCTATTGCATTCTTCTCAATGAAACTTTCTAAAAGTCAAACTAATTGGTCAACATACGACAGAGAACTTCTTGCTATTTATGCTTCTATAAAAAAATTTCGACACATGCTGGAAGGTAGGGAATTTTCAATCTATACTGATCAAAGACCCCTTACTGAAGCCTTTAAGCAAAAGCCGGATAAATGCTCACCTCGTCAACTGAGACATTTAGACTTCATATCCCAGTTTTCTACCGACATTCGTTATGTCAAGGGTACAGAAAACATTGTTGCAGATGCATTGTCTCGCATTGAAATCAATTCAATTTCAAAGAAAAATTTAAATTTTAATGACATTTCACTTGCACAGTTAAATGATTCTGAACTTAAAGAATATCTGAAGTCTTCAAATTGTAAAATAGAAAAGCAATATTTTCCCTTAGAGGATGTAACCTTGTATTGTGACTTATCTACTAATTCACCTCGTCCGTACATTCCAAATTCTTTTCGTTCAATAGTTTTTGAAAATATTCACAATCTTTCTCATCCTGGCATTCGAGCAACAAGAAAGCTGATTACTAAACGTTATTTTTGGCCAAACATGAATTCATTTATTAAAAATTCTGTTCAATCTTGTCATAATTGCCAACGTTCTAAAATTCAAAAACATACAAAATCTCCTATAGGCACTTTCGCTTTGCCAGATGCTCGATTTGCCCATATAAACATTGATTTCATAGGACCACTCCCACTATCTGATGGTTATAAATATTGTATGACAATAGTTGACCGATTTACCAGATGGCCGGAAGCTATTCCTACTTCAGATATAACTGCTGAAACAACATGTAAAGCCCTAATTCATAATTGGATATCTCGTTTCGGTTGTCCAGTAACTATAACTACAGATCAAGGTAAAAATTTTGATTCACATCTATTTAGACATTTGAATAATATTTTGGGCACAAATCGAATCCGCACAACGTCCTACCATCCCCAATCCAATGGACTTGTAGAACGTTTCCACAGGGATCTTAAGAGTTCTATTATAGCCCATTGTCAACCAAACTGGACTGAAACTATTCCCATAGTTTTACTCGGAATTCGATCTGCAATTAAACCGGACATTAATGCCACATGTGCTGAATTAGTCTTTGGTACAACTCTCAGATTGCCTTCTGACATTTTAACCTCAAAAGTAGATCTATCAGTACCAACAGATACTTATGTATCAAAATTCAAAGCACTAATGCAATCTATAAATCCTATCTCTACGTCTAGACACTCGGTTAAACCTATTTATATTCATCCATCCTTAAGTACTTGCTCTCATGTATTTTTGAGAGTGGACAGTGTTAAACCTCCTCTTTCACCTCCTTACACTGGTCCACACCTTGTAATCAGCAGGAAAGATAAAACTTTTGTATTAAAAGTTAATAATAAAAATGTAACAGTTTCCATAGACCGTGTCAAACCTGCATATGTGTTGACAGGATCTAATGACTCGTTACCTTCTATACCTGCAACTATTCATAAAACTCAAGGTGAACTTTCTTCTAAAAATGAACAATTACCGACAAAACCAACTACCACTCGTAGTGGACGTCATGTCCATTTTCCAACGAGATTAATTACTGAGATATAAATTGTTATGCATATATATATATATTGTAACTGTAATTTTATGTATTTCATATATTATTGCATCTATTTACTTCAATTTCTATTTACCATTTGAAATCATTATCCTATATTATACTTATTGTATTATGTGATGTTTTATTTTTATACGCGTATAATTATCTTGTATTATCACATTTGTCGTTCTCCTTGTTCACTAGGGGGATACTCATGTAGTGATCGTAGCGCCATCTTTAATCATGTCATTCTAAAGCGCTACCTATCTACTTTCCCTAATACAATCTATGTTAATACTTCTCCCGGGGAATCCCCGTTCTGTATATACGTGCGCTAAGCAGCGATGTTCCGATAGTTGTTAGTGTAATAAAGAGTTTATTTTTCTAATAGCGATGAAATGCTTTACACTACACTCTACATGAACATCACCACAAGATATTATAAGAAAGAATATAGCACCTCGAATCCTAATTCAGCTTTTCTTTTAGAGTGTTTAAAATAATTATATTTAATAATTTTCTGTTTTCTTTCTCTGTGTCAACTTCCGAGAACTTCTCTGTGAGCAAACAGGAAATAATAAATATTTTGTTAATTCTAAACAAATAGAACTATGTGATCTCTCGCACTCATTTTGTTCATGGACTCTGCTTTTATAGAGTTACAATATTTCTTTATTACCTCAAAATTATTTGAATTGAAACTGTTGGGATGAAGCGAGCGGACTATTTTTCTCGCGTAGGAATATCTGTGTGACTCCGCTTCTGGTGCTTCGTTCCGGCACCATTCCTCCCGCGAACAAGATGCTGTTTGCTTAATTGTAAATACCTGTGTTCTTTTCTCTTCGTTTTCTATGTCCAATAAATGTGCTGTCTTCAAAAACCATGCTGAGATTATTGAAAAGTAACAACAAATTGGTAGCAGAGCGTGGTTCTGGTTCGTGGTAAATGTTTCGTTAAAATTTCTAAGTGAACTGTGTGACTGAAACGAAACTGTCAAAAACGAAATTGCAAGCATGGATAAAGTAAATGTCCCTGAGCTGAATGGAACAAATTATTTCATTTGGGCATTGAAAATACAGGCAGCGCTGAGTTTGAAAAGATTGAACTCTGTTATATCCGCGGTGAAACCAGATAATCTAAGTGAAAAAGATGCAGCAGAATGGAACCAGAAAAATTCTGACGCCGTTGCTTACATTAAGTTATCATTGTCAGACGAACAGGCCCTACAGTTCGCAGCAGAAGAAAATGCAAAAATTCTTTGGGATAAAATAAAGTCAACATTTACGAGTCAAGCAGAAGACCGCAAAATAGATGCCGGCAATGAATTGAAAAATCTTCAAATGAAAAATAATGAATCGGCAAACGATTATGTTGCCAGAGCAAGAGGAATTGCTACAAAATGTCATTCTTTAGGACTGGATGTCACACCTAAGGAGCTCGTTTATTATACAGTGCGCGGGCTGAAAGGAAAATTCTCTAAGGTGCGAGAAATTCTCAAAACCCAACGTGACAAGTCAATGGACGAAATATTAGGAATTTTACGTGAAGAAGAAAATACCTGTTATTCGCCGACGAGTACTCGCGCTGAAGGAATCAGTGCGGAAGTGTTTTATTCTAGAGAAAACAAAAGTTCTGGTGTAAGGCTCTGTTACTCTGCAGACGCCCAAATCATATCGCCAAGGACTGTTTTTACAGGAATAAAAATGTTAGTAGAAGTGCTCCATGTAATGAAAATAATCAAAGGAGAAATGCACAACATCGTGCCAATCAATCAACAAAACGACGAAGTGTTAGTGATGTGTTTACTACTTCTCATCAAGAAGAAAGCCTAAGTGATAAAATATGGTTGCTGGACAGTGGAGCTTCTTGTCATATGGCCAAAGACAGTATGTGGTTTGAAAAAATAATCCCTGAAACAAGGGATATTTATTTAGCTAGTAAAGACTCTAAAATTTTGTGTGAGGGAATCGGAACAGTTAAAACAAAAACTGTAAGTAATAATCCTAGAAATTTAACAATTACTAATGTTAGCTATGTTCCTGAACTAAGATATAATTTATTGTCAGTAACTTGTTTGATGGATAAGGGTTGTAAAATTAAATCGAATAATAATTGCATGTTGATTTTTGATAAAGATAATAATTTAGTTACTAAAGCATTTAAAAATAACAATAGATTAGAATTATATTTGGAACCATTGTATAATTCAGAGTGTTATTTTTCTAAACAATCCACTAGTAATTATGAGATTTGGCATTACAGATTATGTCATTTAAATCCTAAATATATGCTTAAAATGAAAGATTATATTGATATTAATGATATAAATGATTTTAGATGTGAAACTTGTGACATAAGTAAGATAACCAGAAAAACTCATCCTAATATTGATGTAAATCAAAGTTCTGAAAATCTTGAATTGATTCATGCTGATCTGTGTGGTCCTATTAAACCTGAATCATTAGGTGGCGCAAAATATTTCATGATATTGGTGGATGATTTTTCTGGCATGTATTTTACTTATTTCTTAAAAAATAAAAATGAAGTGTTTAATATATTTTCACAATTTAAAGCCAAATATGAAAATTTAACCGATAAAAGAATTAAAAAATTAAGAACTGACAATGGCTTAGAATTTGTAAAAACAACTTGATACTTATCTTGCTAATTCAGGAATATTTCATGAAAAAACTATTCCGTACAATAGTGAAAGTAACGGTAAAGCTGAAAGGGCGAACCGCATTCTTTTAGAAAGGGCTAGATCTTTGTTATATGAAAGTGAGCTTCCATTAAACTTTTGGGCCAAAGCCATTAATTGTAGCACCCAAGTGTCTAATGTAACCCCACGTAAAGGAAAAGAAAAAATACCCCTTGAAATTTGGACAGGTAGAAAACCGAAATTAAATTATCTTAAAAAATTCGGCTGTGTGGCTTATTTTCACGTTCCGAAAGTAATGAGAAATAAATTTGAAGTTCCAGGGAAACGTGGTATAATGCTAGGATACGCTAGAGAAAGAAAGGGTTATCGAATTTATGACATCAAAAGCCGAAAAATAATAGAAGAGAGATCAGTTAAATTCAATGAATCTTTAAAAGGTAGTACGTATTTGGGGAAAACGAAAGCAGAAACTTGGGATATTAATTCACTTCTTGAAACTTCTCCAGCGGCATGCGAGATAAATCAAAAAACAAAAAGTGAAATATCTAGTTTAGAAATTCCTGATGAATCGGCAGAGGATGAGAATAGTGATTCATCTATTCTATACCATAGTAGAACTTCGCGTCAGACAGACGCCGCTATGGGGGATGAAAACGAAACACCAGATGTTGAATCAAGTAGTAATAATATCGTAAATCAGATTCCAGTCAGACGTTCGGAAAGTCTCAAATCTAAAATGTCAGCTAATGTAGTTTATAACATTCCGAATACATACTTAGAGGCAAAAAATAGTGCTGATTGGAAGAACTGGGAAAGAGCAATGAAAAATGAATTGGATTCGTTAAATAAACATGAAGTTTGGGAAATAGTAAATAAGCCTGCAAAAACAAAATTAATAAAAAGTAAATGGGTATATTCTTTAAAACAAGATAACTCTGGTGAAACAAAATATAAAGCGAGACTTGTAGCAGCAGGTTTTAATCAAATAAAAAATAAAGATTTTTCCGAGTCTTATTCACCCGTTGTGAACATCGAATCTTTCAGAATGTTAATGGCACTTGCATCTAAATTAAATTTATTTTTTAAGTTCTTTGATGTTAAAACTGCATATTTATATAGTGATATTGAAGAAACTGTTTATATGTTACCTCCACCTGGTTATGAAAAATTAATTGGAGATGAAAAAGTTTGTAAGTTGCAAAAGAGTATCTATGGCTTACCACAATCTGGTAGAAACTGGTATATGACTATAAAAGGTGAATTAGAAAAATTAGGATTGATGCAACTGGCCTCTGACAATTGTGTATTCATTAAAACTGTTGGTAAAAATATTTTTATATTATGTATGTATGTAGATGAATTAGCAATTTTTTCTAATAATGATGAAATGTATCAAAAGATTGTAAATAGCATCAAAAGCATATTTGAATTACAAGAGAACAAAACCGGTAAATTTTTAGGTATAGAAATTGTAAAACATGAAAATGGTATTGGTCTGTGTCAATTTGAATATATTGAATCATTATTGGTTAAACATAATCTAGAAAAATGTAAAAGTGTTAAAACTCCAATTGTAAAAGGAGAAGATAAGAGTTTCCCTTCCACAAATGAACTGGTTGACATCACGATGTATCAAGAATTAATTGGTGAACTTTTATATTTAGCTAATAGAACGCGGCCTGATTTATCATTTGTAACAACATATTTGTCACAATTTAATTATTAACCAGAAAAAAGGCACTATAATTTAGCTAAAAGAGCTCTAAGATATTTAATGGGTTCAAAAAATAAAAAATTGTTTTATGACAGTAAGTTTGGTTTTCTTAATGCCAGTTCTGATGCTAGTTGGGGGAATGCAGAAAATGGCAAATCATTTTCTGGTGGTGTAATTAAATTAGGTAATTCATTAATTTCATGGAAATGTCATAAACAAAAAAGTGTCAGTCTGTCAACATGTGAAGCTGAGTTATTTGCTATTTCTGAAATATGTAAAGACATTATTTGGACTGTAAACTTATTAACTGAGTTAAACTGTAAACAATTTATAAATAATGCTGTAACCTTAAATTCAGATAGTCAAGCAGCAATTCAGTGGATTAAGTGCACCAGGTCTTCAAATAAATCAAGACATATGAATTTACGTTTTCATTTTGTGAAAGATTTGTTGAAAGATAATGTAATTAAATTAGAATATGTTCAAACAGAATGTTTAATTGCAGATTTTCTTACAAAAGCTGTTAGTGAAGAAAAACTGAAGTATTCTGTGAAAAATATTTCGTTAATTTTTGTATGTACATATAATTTTTTGTATTTTTGTGTGCATTTAATTTTTATGTGTATTATAAATGCTCGAAAAATGTCACTCGCAGGAGGGGTGTGTTGGGATGAAGCGAGCGGACTATTTTTCTCGCGTAGGAATATCTGTGTGACTCCGCTTCTGGCGCTTCGTTCCGGCACCATTCCTCCCGCGAACAAGATGCTGTTTGCTTAATTGTAAATACCTGTGTTCTTTTCTTTTCGTTTTCTATGTCCAATAAATGTGCTGTCTTCAAAAACCATGCTGAGATTATTGAAAAGTAACAACAAAAACTTTATAGTTTATTACTGTTATCATTTGTTAATGGAGTCAATTCAGATGTTTTCAAATGCTTACGTCATCTTATTTAAATTGACTAGTTAAAAGAGGAAGATTCATGTATGGAACAGAAAATTTAATTTGTGTTTAAAAACCGTTGTTTCCAAACGATTGATACCAGAATTTGAAATAGAATTGCAATTGTTATCACAAAATAGCATTTAAAATTTCTTATATTTAAGCCATTGGGGTTTTGATTTAATACTTTTACATGCTTATGAAAGTATAGACAGACTGATATTCAAACCGTAGATAGCTCTGGTTCCTTATTTGCCGAGTATCTACATTTTCGATATTAAATCTGTGTACCAAATGTTATTCATTTAACTCGCTTCATTTTGTAGTTATTGTGTTGATTTATATTCGGATAAACGGAAAGGTAAATTTCACCTGAATGCATTACACTCAAAATTTGATCTTTACAAATTTGGAGTGAAGACCATATAACAAATTTCATCAGTCCAGCTCAAAGCATTTTCGAGGTATCTTTATCACAGACAGGCCGACAAACATAATGATCAAAATGTGTTTTTCGAACTCAGAATCGTCTAAAATGTATAGATTCATAAAAAAAATTTAATTCAAATTATCTGACGATTACAATATTTTTTTTATATTATATATATGAGAAAATAAAAAAGGAAGGAAAATTACAAAGTAAAACCGCAGATGTGAAGAATTTGATATAAAAATTGTATAATAAATAATTTAAAAAATTAGGAGAATGCTTTTTCCCATTTTCCGTTAAAATAGTGATTAATTGATTATTATTAATAATAATTGGTAAAAATTATAAATCGTTTTATCATATTGACCATATATTAATAATTATTGGGTAATTATAATAAGAATATATTAATCACAATGGCCACTATGTAATATATAATCACAAAGAATTCATTGTTCTTTACAAAACAGTCCGGAGGGACTACAGATGGCTCACAAAATTCTCAAAAAGTGCCCACAACATTCACTGATTTTGCAAAAGAAAAAATGTCTTCATTTCTGTATTTTTGTTTGAAACCAAATACATATACATTTGAGATATATCATATTTTCTAAAATTTCATGAATATCAATTCCATGACTTTGACTGATTTGATTCATCTTTGACTGATTTTGCAAAAGAAATGCCAACAATTTCATTTCTGTATTTTTGTTTGAAACCGAATACATATACGTTTGAGATATATCATATTTTTTAAAATTTAATGAATATCAATTCCATCTGCGTGCTTAAAATCTCATGAAATGATATAAAAGTACATGAGATCCAACAAGTCATAATTTGCCAAGAATAATTAGGCATCTTATCTATTGTATCCTAATTAAACAAAAAAAAATATTATGATATTATTGAATTAGTTAAAATCATGTATATAAGAAAAGAAAGAAAATCACACATTCTCCTAATTCGCATATCAAATTGTATTTTATAACTTAATAACTCTCTCGCTCATTTAATTAGTATTTATTGTTGCTATTGAAATGCCAAGTTTGTACAAATAATTTAACTATTTATTACGTTTATGTATTTCTAAAACTTTTATTACAGCAATTTGGGCTACGTGATAAATAAAGAAATATAGTAGATTATTATTTTGTTTTCCAAAATTTGTTTCTGTTGTATGAAGTTTCACTTCTCCAAAATAAACTTTACTCTAGGTACAGTTTTTGTTAGTACCAGGCCTGCTCACTAGCTTTTACATACTGAGTAATTTAAATTATCTTTCAACTTGCACATGATTCATTAGAAACTTTAAGATTACTCGAATGTTTTAGAATTCTTCGATAATACTAACCCTCTAAATATTTTATCATATTATTTCTAAAAAATTATTTACATCAAGCATTATTTCTTTCAAAAAAGAAGTATACTTTTATGAAAAAAAATATTCTTCTAATTTCACGGTTAGTGTAGCATGTATCACATTACATCCCGTGATTGTTGGACCACTTCATTATAACACGTGAATTTCTGAAAAATTCGATGCTAAGAGAGTCAGATATAAAATAAACGAATCCGAGGAATCCTACAGATAAAATAGGGCAAAAAAAGAAATTTTTTTGCTGCTTTATCATATGAAAAATAAAAAAAAGTTCCTTTGAATAAAGGCTTTTCATAGCAGAAGTTGAAAGAAAGTATTTCTCTCTTTCTTATTTTTTTCTTTTTTCGTTGATCCGGATGTTATTTTGAAAAGAAAAGAAAAGTTATCAAAAATGCATTTTCTATTTTATTTTTTAAAAAAATTTAGAGACTGTCTTCTTTAGAATTCTTAAACGGATGTTTCATTCATTCTTTTTATATATGCATATATCATGATGAAAGGTGGAATAAATCTCTTTTTAGATCACTATAATCGCGTGTTTCTTCTTCAAATGTGTATATCTTTTCCAAATTTTTATATGAACAATCGAATGAATCATTTTTAAAGAACTATTATTTTTTCGAAGAACACTTTTATTCCACAGATCCTGGATAATTTCTTATAAAATAGAGCACATCTTAAATGGAATTCAGAGAATTCTTATTTCATAATAAGACTCATGGTTGATAAATTTTCAATAACAGCAAACTATCTGCAAAGTAGGATTTTATTATTTTATGATTAAACTATTGCATGCAGTTTAATCATAAATTTAGTTTAACATTCGAAATGATATCTATTAAGCATAGCATTAATGAAATTTTAAATTCGTGAATGGAACATTATTTTAAAAAAATAATGTTCCGAATTATTTTTCGGAATTCCATTATTTAAAAAAATAATGCTCCGTCTATGTTCAAAGTTTTGCTATGGACATAATAATTTGTTTCAAAAAAAATATTTATTCTGTGCATTTTTGCAACCAATTTCTCAAAAAAGGTATTATTATTATTAAAAAGTCATTTTCATATAAAACATATTGTTTGTATTCTAATACAAAAATATCTTTGTAAACGTTTATGAATTTAAATAAAAAGAAGTATTTTAATATGAGACAACTTTTAGCATAGATTAGTTAGAATACATTAGTTTAAAAAACAAAAAAAAAGTGATTGTGGTGAAATTATAATTAATTACGGTGATACTGTAGAAACATTAATTGTGACGATTTCAAAATAAAAATTTGTGATTCCTATATCCTATGGAGTGCAATACATTTTCTTTAAAATTAAAAAAATAATAATGTTTCTGTTTCAGAAAACATAGATATTTCAAAAAAAATTCTAATAAAATCATCTATTTTATTTCGAGGCAAGGGAATAATTAAACAAAAGTGACATTTCATTTATTTACGTATAAGATGTCTTATAATATAGGATGGTATTTCAAATATTTTCAAATAATTAAAAAAATGTTATTTCTTTTGAGGTTCGTTGTAACGAAATTCATCCCTTATATCGCACGTAAGAACCTAACCCAGATATTAACCTTAAACTTCGATAGATTAAAACTAAGAAAAAATTGAAACAAATAAAATATTCTTTTTCAGAATCACAGTCGGCAAATATAATAACGTGAAGCGAAATTTGAAGCGAAATCTTTATAATTTACTATTAAACACGTTAAAAAAATTCAATTTCGCAATATCTTAATTAAAAAATTTAGAACAGTTTCTAGAAGTTAATATATTTTTTTAAAAATCATTACTTTTTTAAACCTAATTATTTCAAAAACGAATACAAATTCTTTATTCTTTCAGACTCATTATTTTCTTCATTAATAAATTAAAATAATTCGTTTTTATCTACATCATGCTACCTTCTAGGCCTCCTTAAGTACTTTCCATTTCAAATTACAAACAGGAACGAATTATAGAGAAAATCCTTATTCTTATGTTTGTAAGTGGCATGATACTCGGAAAGGATTATAAAAATTCATTTCCTATAAAATGAAAGTCTAAATTACTTACCACTTTTCTTAAAAGAAAAAGTTCACAACATTTTCCACGTTGAATTCGTTTAATTATTTATTGTTAATTTCAAAGCTCATTTTTAAGTCACTTGAAAAATAACAGCATTTGCTCTTTACAACGTTTGAAGCTCAAAAATAACTTGAAAAATGTTTCTATATTAATTGCTTATAACGGAATTTTACCTCTTACCATAGGTATTGGACAAAAATTATTGAGAGGCATTAAACTTGTGGAAAGATTAGTCATTGATTGTTAATATTGAACTATATGCTTTTACTATATGGTATTATATAATTTGTACTATATGGCTTGATACTGATTCCTCAGATAACCTCATCAACTAGATAAAAACATCCTCAGATAACCTCATAATTCGAAAAAATATTCATAAAATTCAAGCAAAGTTTAAGATGACTGCAAATGAAATCTAGTACATCAAAGTAACTGTGAAATCATTTAAGAAATCTCATGCTCTTCGTGTATAATTTCCTGTTTCCCTTGTAGAGTTGATTAGGTGCTGTAAATGCTTAGTCCCCTAAAAAAACGATAGTTTTACCAAGTGACATTTCTAAAGACTTTTTTAGTTTTTATTTTCATTTAACGAAACCTCTAACCTTCAAAGTCGAATGGGATATTTTTTTTCTCTTCATAATCAGAATTTAGCGTCTGATCAGTTCCATTTCAAGTAAGTGCAAAAAATGTTATTGTAAAAATATTATTATAAAAAAAAGTTATTTTTCTCAGTGAAAAACATTTATCTAAATAGTTTGACATAAGAATGAGTGGAACATTTAAATAATAGACAAGAACTGCTTTCATAATTAAAATACAAAAACGAAATTATTGTAAATAAAAGTAAGAAAAATAATTTAGTATAGGGGGAAAGAGTAAAAGAAAATAAGATAATATTGAGAAAAAAACCTCATTTCTGATTTTAATTTTGACTGGAGATAGTAATAAAGCTTTGTAGAGCTTCTAAAGACACAAAAAACTGAATTTTTTATTTTCTCTTACACGATGGTTACAAAGAAAAATTACCGTGATTGTCAACAAATTCGAATTTAAGAACCTCTACATTTCAGTACGAAAGCATATATTTTGGAATTATGTCTATCCGTTTGAGAACACAATAACTCAAAAATTGTTTGAGCTTGATAGATGAAATCTAGTATATGATTTCTACCCCCAAATTTCGTAAGTTCCCATTAAATTTTGAATGAGATCCAATTTGAGGAAGTCTGTCTGTCTGTCTGGGTGTTCGAATTTAAGATAACACGATATTCATAAAATGAAGAAAGACAGATGACTAAAATTTGGTACGCTGATTTATTATCTGAAATGTAGATAAATATCAAATTTGGATCCAAAGCCATCAAGGGGTGAGACTGTCTGTCATTTCTTACTTTTACAAGCATCTAAATTCGATAATTCAAAAAACATAATGACTTAAATATATGAAATTTGGTTCGCGTGATTTGTGATTAAATTGTATAATATATATATCAGATTTTTGTTTCAGTTGGTTGGACAAAAGGCATACAAAAACACATTCAGTCTATTTATTAGTGTCTATTTATTTTTACTATTGGTGTCTCTTTATTAAGCTCATCTCAGCGATTAATTGTTAAAGATTGAACGCTAATAAGTTCTTCCGTAACTATTGTTACCAAATTAATTCGATTAATACAACACATACAACAAATACAATTATCAGAGAACATACAAGAAAGTTCCGAGGAGCCACGTCCGTTAATTCTCTAATTACTCGCCTTTTTTTATCTTACTTGTAAGTGATTTTAAGCGTCGATTCGAAATGTGAAGAATTGTACAGAATATCCATTCGCTCTTTCGATTTCAAATAAGATTTAATGGCAGTTTCTAAATTCAGTCATACAAAACTGATAAACAACAGGATGATTTTATCTTAGATAAGATTAAAAAATTCTCTAAAAGATAAAATCGACAAATGCTACAGAAAAAAAAAGTAAATACATTTTTCAAATAAAAGCAGATTTCTAATTTTCAGTTGAATTTCTTAATAACATTATAAATTACATTTTTCAAATAAAAGCAGATTTCTAATTTTTGACTGAATTTCTTAATAACATTATCAATTTTCGAAATTATATAATTTCAAAGAACAATGTCAAACGATTAATTTATCCCTGAGTTTCCATTCATTTAAGCAGATTATTTTATTTTTTAAAATATTAATAAATAATATATATTTATTTATGTTTAAAAAGCAAAAGTTATTCTTTTCTGTTTACCTTAATTCCTGATACGCTAAACGTTGCGACAAAGTTTACATTTTTCCTATCGAAAGTTTCCATGCCTCTTTCGGTAAAAATTTTTCAATATGAAAAAAATGAAAGAATGCATAAAACGTGATGAATAAATTTTTATGCTTTATTTATGCGACACCGAAGCTTTTCCTTGACCTAGAAAGAAATTGTAACTAGAAATATAAATATACCGAGAATCTGAATTATTCATTGCGATTTCACACTTTTGTACTTTTACTTTCGAAATGTATGGCGTGATATATCATTTGAATATGAATACTACCGAGAACAAATATATAATATTTTTGTTATGCAAGTCTCGTTCTCACTTTTACTTTTGAATAGAATACGCTTCGATTCACAGAAAAAAAATATTTAAAAACATGTTAAACGCGCTTATCTTAATGCGTTATGTCACTGCTAACTGATTTGCAAAGGAATTTTAGTTCAAAAATCTTTAGTCTATAAATCGCATATTATTCAACTACAAAAATTTAATTAAAAAAAATTCCGGCATTATAATTTTCCTAAAGAAATTTCGTTATGTATTTAATTAAGGAAATTTCTGCGTTCTTTTACTCGAATATAATTTTAAATTGACATATTTTAAATGATAGTCAAATTGTATGGATGATTTTTATTTAAAAATAATGAAATATGTCAACTACTTTTGAATTTTTAAGCATATAAGAAAGAATTACACAAGGAAAAAATATTTCGGGAAACAAAAAATAACAGTATCATATGTATTCTAGACTAAAAATAAATCTTGAAACAATTAAAGAGAAAAAAAATCAATCTTTTAGCTATCATTCTATGAACAAAAAATATGATGTGAATTTGAAGAATAATTGATTAATCAATTAATTAATCATGCCAAATAGCTAATTTTAAAATTTCAGGAAATAAAGTTTCACTCTTCTGCGGCAAAAATAATCAAATTATAGAGTTATGAAATTCTTCAGTTTAAACCAACCATCGAGTGCCAGGAGTAAAAGCACTCCGTAATGCACAAATCTTCTTCATGGCAGTCAATGAAATGGTCTATAATCGCACGAAATAATGATAATCAAGTAATTCCGTTAGTTTTAATCGAAAAAAATGGAAATGTTCATGATTAAAATATTAATGAGTCGAAAATATTTTTACTAAATATGATTTATAGGACCACCGGTTGTATGAAAATGTAGATTTCATGATTTTTCTATTTTTTGTCAATGCATTTATTGTGTCAGACAATATAAGAAATAACTCTTTACTTCATTTAAAGCCTTTCTCCATTAGAAACACACTCTCATCGTTAATGGTAAAAACTTAATTTCGGGCTATGATTGGAACGAATTATTATAGAGATCAGTTTAAACATTTTGGGCATATTAGAAATGCATATTTACATTTAGTTTACAAGTGGAGAAAATTTCATAAGGCCCTTCATTTAGAGAAAAACAAAAGAGTTTTTTTCCCTTTTTTAAGCAATTGGAATATCTGAGCCGTGGTCGTTTTCAACTGTCAAATGAATTTTGTCTTTACTCATTGTCAACAAATCCTTCATCACATGCAGCGGACAAATAAATATAGGAGAATAAGATTCCTTACATTCTAGCTGAACAATAAGTAGGTAAGTTCTGTAAGTTAAGTTTATTAGATTCAATTATATTGGCATATAAAATGTGAGGGCTACTTTCGAATGGATATCACAATTTTTAAATGAAGTCAGACATCTCAATAAGTATTCTTCCACCAAAGTGTTATATTACGTAAAAGAAAGAAGTTGTTCGATGTCAGATTCAGTTTTTGCAAACCTTTACATGAATAAATCAGATTACAAGCATATAACTTTGGACGAATCAGATTGCATGCCTATATCTTTGGACGAAACATATTGCAAGCCTATATCTTTGGACGAAACAGATTGCAAGCCTATATCTTTGGACGAAACAGATTGCAAGCCTATATCTTTGGACGAAACAGATTGCAAGCCTATATCTTTGGACGAAACAGATTGCAAGCCTATATCTTTGGACGAAACAGATTGCAAGCCTATATCTTTGGACGAAACAGATTGCAAGCCTATATCTTTGGACGAAACAGATTGCAAGCCTATATCTTTGGACGAAACAGATTGCAAGCCTATATCTTTGGACGAAACAGATTGCAAGCCAATATCTTTGGACGAATCAGATTGCAAGCCAATATCTTTGGACGAATCAGATTGCAAGAAAATATCTTTGGATGAATCAGATTACAAGCCAAGAAATCCATATTCACGAATTGATAATTTACCGGTCGGCTTTCTTGCCAAGAATGAACACCACTAAATTCTAATGGTTTTAGTAGTATTGGGTCTGTTCTAACCTCCGTTCTAAAAAAACCCCTTCTTCTGAAGCAATATATGTACCACTCATAAGAAACATGTTAAAATTATCTGCATTTTTATGAGTTATAGCAAACTGTTGAAGAGTATATAAATTACCAAGAGATTCCAACAGCACAATACATCTATCTGCTTCACTTTAAAAGCGCATGGGCATGGGTATTTTTCAAGATGACTGGGAACGACAAACCAGTTGTAACAACCAAGGACAAACTTGAAAATTGGTATGAGAAAACAAACTGTAAAATGCTATAAAAAATCTTTTCTGGATATTTTATGTTATTTTAGAGCTCTAACAAAACTGTTTAAGCACACAACTTTAATTTCTCAATTAAAGGAATAGTGGTACATCGGTGGCAACGCTTAAGAAAACTGTTTTGTTAAAGCATTCACAAGGGGGATGATTCAATAGATTCATTGTGATGGCTGTCGTGTGATAAAAATCTTCATTCACACTTCACAGTTAACGCTCTTGCTCGGAAATATTCATTACTTTTAACACAAGGAAAGTTCTTAATGGTAGATTCACACGCTTTTACACACACTAGAAGGATTCTTCTTCTGTCAAGGAATATCCTTGACCTCGATTCTTTGGAGAGTATAATTGCTCTTATGAAGAGGGAAGATAACCAGACCTTTTGTAAGGTGATTTGTTTATTCCTTAGTCTAATTCCTGAATGCGAAAATGTGTTCCAACAAAGCTTTTTTTTATTGAAGGTTAAGAGAAGACTGACTTCACGGTCTAAATCGCCACTGTCCACTGGAACACTCCTCTCTAAATGGCATTGTCGTGACCTTTAAAGATCTTTGATATCATTTTCTACAAAGTATGTCTGCTCTTTTTTGGACTGTCACGGATTATGATTTGTAGGGCGTCTTAAAAAATCATTGCTGCTAAAAAGGATGCGGTTGTTGTCTAGTGAATTTGAAATGTTTCGCTTTAATAGACAAAAGGTGGACTGTGCATGATTATCATTACAAAAAGAAGCAACATTCTCCATCTGAAAACAAAAGATTGTATGAAAGCGTCTATTTATGTACCGAATAAAGAAGAAAAAAATCTGGAAAGCTATGACGTACTTTCGGAAAGAAAAATTACACCAAGAACTAAATATGTTCGTTTCTTCAAGCATATTTTAGACAACAAACAAAGGCAAATGTTCGTTCGTAGAATCAATATTTAATTCTTTTTTATCCAGTAGAAAATATGAACTGAACGAAAATTATATAACAATGTGCGAGAGCAATCAAAATATTTTTTAGTTTCGTATTTTATAAGGATTTCTAAATTTTAAAATATTATAACATAGCCTCTGACTTTTCCAGTATGTAGAGAACATATGCAGATGAATAAATGGATTGTATAGGAAAGAAAATATTGAAAAGATCTATTTCAAAGTAATACTACTATCGAGTAAAACTAATATAATCAAATATTAATATAAATATACTTTCTAAATACACAAATATAGTAAAATCAACTACTACGGCAGGCATGCTTTAAGAAATTAAAGTGAGGACAAAATTTTGATAATTTATTACTTGCTATAAAATTTTGAATGAAATGAAAAAAGAGATTCCTTTTTCAATCTTATTCGTATTAAATTTCAGCCGGCAATTGTAAACAAACTTGAAACATGAACGTTTCTTCCATAGAAATTTACAAACTTCACACTCGCTTGATTTGTTTCTAAACATGAGACTTTTCCATCTATTCAAATGTATCTGGCTTTTCAAATCTATCTGTATGAAAGATTTATGTGGCTATAAGAAACATGAGCTAGAATAGGTGGATCGTATATTTTGTATTATTCATTTCCATTTTAGTCTATGTCTGAAAGGCCAAGTTTTTGTTGGATTTTATATTTTTGTAGTTTTTATATTATTCTATTCTGAGTCTGTTCCGTTGTTTCTGAATTTCCACCGATTTATTTTGTAGTAGAAAATAACAAATGTCTTTCCTTGAAGTATAAAAAGTTAAAAGGCCGTTACTATTTACTTAAACAGAATTATGAGCCACTTTTTTAAAATTATACATTCTTTTTTTATAACAGACTAGCCACTTGTTTGTTTGGAATATTGATTTTCTTGACTGTTAAGCTATTAATATGGAATGCATTTATTTAAAAGTTCACCTTGTTATGTGATAAACTGAAACACGTGAATTTTATGGAATCCGTCTACTGTAAATTATTACTTATGGTAATTAAAAATATACATATATCACGACATAAAAGTGGAAGTGAACATTCTATTTTCAGAGTTAATGTCTAAATTTTTTTTTTTTTTTTTTTTTTTTTTGTAATTTTAACATTGGCAAAAGATCCAATTGAATGGTTCGATAAAACAACAAAATTAATTTGAATTTCATCATAATAATAAAAACACTGTTACATATTATTAATCAAATGGAATTAAAAAGGTAAATTTATGAAATGATAATGGCATCGTTAAAAAGGTACCATCTTGAATTTTAAGACTGTGAAAAACTTAGTTTTATGCGATAATAATTTTAGAAGATGTAGTAAAAAACATCAAATGCTTGGTAGATCTTTAATTCGCTTATATTTCAGTTAAGTTTTAGAGTTTGAAAACTTGGCAATGACCTTTCTCTAGTCTTGAAGGGCATTGTGTCGAATTTCATCATGATCAGACAAAAATTGTAGACTTTTTAAAGAGACATGCAAAGAAACATTCTCTTTACATAAATAGATTATCATGTCAGATTACTCATTTCCTCTTAACATATTCTCCAGTCTACGCACATACATAAAAAAAAAAAATCTAAGTGGCTCATACCATGCTCTACTAAAAGCCACCAAAATTGCGTCATCAAAAACACAGAACGCTAACACTTCAGTTTCAAGTCCTACCTAACAAAACATACTATTAACGGCGTTAAGTCATTTGTTAGGAGTTGTCATTGTTGTTCCGGACCTTCCGTTACATGTGTTATCGGCTGCGATGCGGAAACCTTTTCAAACTAAACGACGTGAAACCTTCATCATTCTCTAAAAATGGGTTTCCGTTGCTCCTGGCTTGATGAACGGCACGCAGATGATAGCAGAAACATAAAGTAATTGTCTGATTCTGTAAATGCCATCCGCTGGTCTCTCCATAGAGTTGTCAAATTAGAAGAAGAATTGGAGCAGACATTTGATGTATTATGGGAATAGGAGGAAATTCTAAATTTTCTGGCCATAGAAATGACTAAATAAATTAAAATTTTATTGCTAAATTGATGGTTAAAAATTTGTATTCATATTTTTTAGGTGTATATATGGAATAGATTTTTATGACTATTTATTATTTGTTAAGTCACAACCCTTCTTCTCATGAAAAATTTATGGTTAAAAATTGGCATTAATGCATTTTGGAGCCTTTTTTCAGCTATACTATTACTATGCATGTTTATACGTATCGCAATTATGATCAGATATATTATTACTATAATTCATGGTTAGTTCAACCAAAATTTTTCATTTTTCAATAAAATTTTTTGATTTAAAATTTATTTTGGTTTGGTAAAAAATTATTATTCATGCTTTTCGGAGCGTTTCTCGGATATATTATTATCAATAACTACATTTCATAATAATTATTGAGAAAAAATTAATAAGTCACGATTTTTTAAAACATTTTTTTTTTTTTATCTTCCCATTAAATTTAGGGTAAAAGTTTAAGTTTATTCTTTTTTTAATAGTTTTTGGAATATGTTTTTATAAATATCTGAACAATTTGCGAGACATATAATTATCAAAATTCGTGAATTTTTAAATAAAATGTTTTAAATTTATTAATTTTGAGTTTATTTTTCGATCATATTTGTAGCTTAAAATTAAAACTGCAAGTCGTTTTGGGGCGTTTCTTGAATGTGATATCAATATACATACAACTCCAAAATAAAAGTTTTAACAGGGAGTTTCCTTTTCTTTATATTATAATGATTCATGAATTTTAATGAACAAATAGAATGAAGTTTTTTCCTTATACTGACATTTTAAAAGGAAATTGAATAAAAAAAGGTCATCTATGAATGTATTTAATTACAAAATGTATATAAATTTCACCGTTTTTAACCCTCAATTAATGAGATAAAAATTTTTTTAAAAACTCATGCTTTCTCTAAGTAAATCAAAAGTTTTATTTCAAAAAATATCCCATTTAAAGATTTTCTGAAAAGTAATCATTCCTTGTTTTACATGTTTAAAAAAATTACCCAGAATCAATCGAATGATTTTCGTTTCAATCTCGTTTTATATTTTGATCTTGTTTAACACTTCTAAAATCAAATATGTCAAAAAGTTTCATCATTCGTTTTATTTTTTAATATTATTTTTCAATCGTCATCAAAAATACAAAACGAAAAGAATTTATTTCTAATGTATTTAACTTAAAGTCAATAGTTTACATTTTAATACCGAAGAAGTTTTATTTTGTCATAAATTGTTTCAAAGTAATTTTTGTTTGTAACTATAATATGATTTAAAAAATATGTATTTAATTAGGAGTGCAATAAAAATATTCGGAAACTAAAATTATTATCAAAATACTAATAAGGATGCAATTTTTCAATCAGACCAAAAACATAGGTTTTTTTTACCAAATAATATTCTGTTATTCATAACTTTTTTTTGTATTATTTTTTTCTCAATATTCTTTGCATTATTCTACATAATATGATATTCACAGTTTTTGTTATAAAAATTTTTTTAATGATAGAAATTTTTAGGAAATAAAAAACAATTTGAGACTCCAAAAAAAATAAATGCTCTTGTGATAAAATGCACATTTGAAAAAGAAATATTTAGTTATTGGAAAAGAGAATTTTCCTGTATGAAATACTTGGGGGCCATGTTCGTTGTAATAAGAGTTTCAATAAAATAACCAAAAGACAGTAACATTTTCCTCAATTATTTTCATGTCAGTTATTATTGAATTTCACATACTGATTGGAAAGTAATTAAAATTGAATTTTTTTCTCTTTGAAAGTATACAAAAAAAAACGTTCCCATTAATTTTTTATTAAGAAAAAATTATTAAATTTCTAAACAATTAATTTTTATTATTTCAGATTTGTATTTTTTATAAGATTCACGCGAATAAAACGAAATAAGATTTCTTTCTTTTGAAATTTAAGATTAACTCAATTGCTTTGATTATTAGATATAAAAATTAAAAATATAAAATGTTATCCGGAACCTTAAACTAGTAGTAATATTAGCAAATTCTCTGCTACGAAAGAATAAATAATTTCATAATATGGAAAAAATTAAATACATGCAATAGGTTTTAAGATTTGCTTTAAAAAATGAATATTTTTAAACTGCCCAACAAAGCAAGTAAAAAGTATTAGAAATCTGAAATAACTCTGAGAAACTACCCGTTCCTTGCATAAGTACTCTGGGTAATCTTAATGAACGGAGAACTTGAAAGTTAATATAAAACATTGTATAGAACGCATCATAGACCCCCTCCCCTATCATTGTATCTATCTACCATACAAAGACCTGAACTCTTATCAGATGAAATAACTCAGCCTCAAACTATTATTTTCTTTATCAGGGAAATAAAAATGAGTCATTGAACTTATCTCTGTATCTAATATGTCTTCTGTGGGTATAAAGAAGTTCGGAATAAAGAATATTCCGTCATACTTATGTACTTTATACAGAATTCAGACTTTAGTTAACATAGGACTTAAAAAAAGCATTTTTAAGAATTTCGTAATTTGTTGGTTTTCATCAGAGCAAAACCATTACCGTCTAAAATAAAATGAACAAAACTTTAACTGAGGTCCCCACTTCAATTAGAGTAATTTTGTATTTTTAAACAGAAATTTGATTTGCCTTGTTACATTGAGAATATTTTTATATGCGTATTTCTTACACTGCAGACTTTCAATGAAGTCCACCAAAACGATAAAAAACAATTAAAAGTCATTCAAGCGTTAATTACAGAAATGTGTTTAGAAGTTATGACAGAAATTTTTGTTTAGTTATTAAATCAACATTTATACTTTTGCCATATAATTAAAGAAATGTCAATAATGGTGTCTTGCAAGCTTAATTTTGTTGTGATTATTATTATTATTGAAGAAATGAATTTGAAACTACAAGATTAATCCATTTCCACTATAAGTGACTTTCTAAGATAAATTATTCAACATATAATTTTTAAAAAGTTACAAAACACACAATTTACATTATATAAATTATTTGAATTATTTACTTAAGTAACATGCATTTTTCAAATACACTTTGGTTTACAATTAATAAAGAACATTAGAGATGCATTCAAAAAAAAATGAAATAAATCTATAACTTCTCGTCACTTACCTAATTATAGAATCATGAAGTTTCAAAAACCGAGTCCAATACTGCCCATCACCGTCTTAATCCCATGCGCTGTTACAGGTGGTTGTGCACATGGGCAAAAAAGATCTTCCAAGGTTTAGAGCTGACTAACCGAATGAAACTCCCCAGTTGTCCATTCGCAGAATCTTCATCCGATTTCCTGATTGGACCAGCGCCTCCCGTCTGCCGTGACACATTTGAATGATGCTCAACTATAAGTCATCGCTGATCTACTGAACTATATTGCGGCGGGCTATTAAAACTTCTGAATGAGGGGTGGTTCGGCCTTTTCTCTCCGATGACCAGGTCACTTTGCACTCACTGAGAGTTGGCTTTGGATTGTTGCTTTTTATTTATAGTAGCGTGATTTAAGGAAGGGTGTGATTTCTCTGGATGGAATTTGCATCGCCGTTGAAAGCGTGAAGCGTGAGTTGCCATGCTACAAAAAAAAGAAAATGGTCAACAATGGCCTTGTGGAAAGGGTCGTTTGTCGGAATAAATAAAGCAAAATTAAAGCCAGACGTGAAAGCTCAGGCATCTGTTAGCATTTGGGTTGATGTGGGATGGGCGAAGGTGGATTCGGCTGTTAATCAATTTTGGAAACTTATTGTAGCTTCGTAGAGTATTTCGGGAGCCTTGGGAATGATTTGGATGATAGAACTTGGAGCCTCATGATTGAGAAATTTCAATGTTTTACTACCAGCATTTCAAGCTCTACTCGTTCTTTATATTAAAAATGGGTAGATGACCGGATGGCTGAATCTCAGTTGCGAAATTAATTAATCGTTGATTCGCAACTTTATTCGATCTGTACTCTATTTCTCTGGCAGTACACATATATTGTACAATATTGTATGCCGTTAAATAATACCGTATAATAATGTTGATTATTGAATAATATAATACCGCACAATATTTTGCAACAAATTGTGCTTAGGTAATAGATGGTTTAAAGCATTTGAGTGTCATCTTTGAAATTAAATTCGTCAATTTACCGTCGGTCAAATTGACAAAACTTAATGCAATTAGTTTTATTTTAAACTGAAAATCGGAGTACCAGTTTAACTACTCATTTAATCGTCTCAGTTTTGTGAAAAACTTTGAGGACTGAAGACTTTTTAAAAACATTCATAAAAGATAGTACATTGATTTTTATGATTTTATCTCTTTCAATTAAATTCTCTCCTTTCATCTCAAAAGAATTATGATCGATAATAAAGTAATATCTAATATGATTTGCAGTATTTTTCCATATCGATTAATATAGATGTTAGGGTTTATGTTAATGTTTCAGTAACGTTTCCATTATTAAAATAATATTATGGAATTTCAGACAAATATTTAATTCTCTTTATACGATGTATAAAAATTATGTATTTTTGAATGTGCTTTTATCAAACATCGCGAATACAAATATTTTCACTTTTTGCAATTGATTTTTATTGCTGTTTTCACAGAAAGACTAAATCGTTTATTAAATCAGTATCACCCCTTTCCTGAACCTTAAATATGCAACTGAATAGGGTTTGTTTGTTTTTTGCTTCGACATGTACATGTTTGAAATTTCAATATTTTGATGTCTGGGAGAAATGCTGGCTTACGGTTGATCACATTTGAGGAATTGATCGAGAAACATAAGATTGTTGACTTAAAAAAAACTTTGATCGAAACCGGTGGGGAAAAAAAGGGCTTATTTTTATTATCGATCTTTTTTGTGACCTCATAATTTCAATCATTTTTTAAATTAAAAAACTTTATTGATTAAAAACCATTTTGCCTTGAGAGACTCTAGTATAAAATCAATGTTATGATTACTAGGCATAATACATTCTATTTAGTTGAATCAAAAAGCTTGTCTATAAACGAATACCAAATGTTATATGTCATAAAAGAAGTTGCAATATATTCGATATATTGCATATATATACATTTTATATATAATTAAATGTCCGAAGTTTGGGGAAAACTTAATGTTGAAGAATGGTAATCATGGTAAAACTTATAATAAAAAATTACATTAATATTTCCTTTCATTTCCTACAAAATTGATTAACAAAAATTTGAAAATATTAGCTATAATTCTGAATTTAAAATAAAGTTATATGACACAGTTTAGATCCGCTTTATTCAAAGACAATTTGGTGCTTTTTGTTGACCCCCAAGTACATTTTTATTAGAGAATATGCGAGAAAGTTTTGGAGAACCACTTTTGGTTCAAAATATTTTTAAACCACTTAGTTGCTGCATTATCATGGTCCGTGAGTTCCTATTTTGCGACAAGGTGATAAATGCGCTATCGACAGAAATGAATTCGTCAAATTGCGTAAGTATACGCAAAGGTTGAAAGGAGAACCCACCCATTTGTTTTACTTGCGGATGTCTATCGCAAACATGGTATCAAGTTTTACAGCTCTACAAATTTGCAGGCTAAATTTCATTGTCTTGCTCACAAAGTTTTTCTGTTATCGTGTTGCAACCAGATAAACATAATTCCAAATTATTCTTTTCGAACTCGGAGAGGTCTGAAACATGGAGATTTTGCAAAATTTCATTCGAATTTCTTCATTATATATTTTTTTTCATACCTCGTATACGGAAAAGTAACAATCATATCCTAAATTTTCTATAGACAGGTCGTTGAATCAAGACCAATCAAATTTTGCTCGTAATTATACAAGTAATATAAAAGTAATTATATAAATAATATTTTTTCACTGATATCAATTTTATTTTAGTTTTGCTTTACACTGATATAATTGCCTGCTTCATACTCCCGTACGTTACAATGATGTTAAATAAAATTCTTTAGTGAGCTCGATATTACTGCCATATAATTAAGAATAAATTTTAAAAATAAAATAAAAATGGAAAGAATCAAGCTTACAAAGTTATCATGCCACGATGTTTCGAATTAGAGGCTCTAATCTTTTGAAGAAAAAAAGTTACGAATGAAATCTTATCGCTGTTTCTTTCACTCCTTGGATTACTTTTATTATGATATCATAGTTATTTCAGCTGCTTAAAATTGCAACACAGTAAAAATCGATTTCGTTTGACAAATCAAAATAAATTGGCACACTAAAGATTAGAAAAAACAAAGGGCAATGGAAAGTAAAATGATAAACAAAAAAGAATGATAAATGATCGTTGTTTTATTTTTCAAAGATCCAAATTTGAAATTCATGAGATCCACAACACAATCGTAGTTTCCTGCTCTTCAGACAAAATAACAGAATAGTAGAAATGTTTGAAACGAAATGAATCATGGTTATGTAGTTATGGAAATAGACATAACATCTAAAGAGTTGCAGACAGATATTTGTAATATTTAAACGATAAAGTTTTACGAGAATACTTTCACAAATCTAATTCTGTTTTGAATAACAGCTAGAGAAATAAATATGAATGTTTCAGACAATTTTGGTATAAATTCTTATAACAAAAATTTATGTTCATCTCTGATTATTTTCTATGTTTTGGAAATATAGTAAATTTTTAATTAACAACAGATATTAATTCTCTAATTGATAAATGACGAGAAGTTGGAAAAAATTTTTTTTTACATAATGCATATACAAAGTAAGCAGAAGAGCTATAATATATAAAAAATTTTCCTTGAAATTTAAAAAATTAATTAATTTTTAGTTTATGTTAATGAATTTATTTTATTTAGCTATACACGGAGTTATAAATACCTCTTGGTCTAGTTTAATTACATTAACGTCTAATTTAAAAGTAAAAATAAGAATATTTTGAGATAGATCTCATAATTTTAAAACCTGGTCAGAGGATCAGGACGACACTGAACCAGCACCCCTCTCCAAAGTTCAATATCACACTAATGGAATAGCTATCCTTTAAGAGCCGACGAGAACTAGCCACTTTTGGACAAACTTGAGAAATAAAGAGTTTATTCCACAATATATAACAATTATTTAAAATGATTGACTAACAAATAAAATAGTTAGAAATTTCTACCCTTAACTTTCACGAATACTTAGATAATCTATGATCTTTTTAGATCACTTTCTATCTTTTTTTGTATTCTTTAAAATATAAGATAAAGGGCGGCTAAGCACAGAGGCGACTAAACTTCGAAAATTGCGTAAGCATGAGTACCATCCCCCACCCCACCCCACCCCACCCGATCTTTAATAACGCATTATAACATATATTATTCTTTGTAAATACTAGTAAATGTGCTTGACTAGATGGATTGTTATCCTATTAAGAGTATCTCAGATCTGATAGTCATAGATTAATCATCGAAATTTCCAGTAGAAAATTTTTATTCATTTTGAAGTGTGTTACAGAAATAATACATACTGTTCGTTACAGCATCCCAAGTCTACCACTTTTGAGGATTTTATCTTGCTAAGGGGTGAAGAGCACACAGAACGAGCACATTTCCGAATTCTGTGCTTTTTTTTACTTTGATTTTTGCCTCATTAGATTCATTCTGGTTCAATTCCCCCCCCCATGTCTATGTGAAAATCGTGTCGCTTTTTTGACTGTAGTATTTTATTTTAATGCAAAATTGTAGATTGATTTTTTTATATGGTTAATTCAAGTGGCAAACAAGCTTTCAGGAGTGGCACGAAGATTAATTAATATATCATTAAATGTGACCGATATTATCTACCGCTGTTAATATCAAAATATTATCGAAAATTCATTAACAAATAAAAAAGAATTGCTTTAACATAAAAATTAATATTATTTTATAAGAAAGTGATTTATTAAATTTTAAGAACACAAATCTTTCATTTATTCATCATAATTTAATGTTTAGGTTCTTTTAAATAAAAATTGCTCTAAATAATTTTATTCTTTTTCTTTTTTCCCCCACAGTATTACGAGATAACCGCAGTCTTTACACTTAAGTGCACGCAAATCTGAGTTCACCTTATAGTTAAATACAGATACCCTCTCATTTTTAGACACATGCGCAAAAGAGCGATCAGTTTTCAAATCAAAGAATAAATCTATTTTTGAAGCAGAGTCGTGGACGAAAAGAGAGAAGAGAGTTCTGTAATTTTATAACTTTTTATTCCATCCCGGGAGGCATAATCTATGTGCAAGCAAGAAGCGACAAGGTAGTCTACATCACAACACAAGAGCGAAAAGAGAAAAGAGCGTAAAAAGGACAGAAATATTCATCCCCGGTCATTATATACTGCGAGATTCTGATAAAAATTTCTTTACAGGTGTCTATTTAGGTAGGGGGAATTTAGAATTTGTTTAGGTTGGCAGATTGTTATCCCTTCACTCAGAGTGTGGAAACTGCTTATTAAGCATTTTTACAGAGCTTCTGTTGCATTAATTAAATAAAAAAGGCGGAACTGGATCAGGAAACAAGAGAGCATTCTAGAATGAAGTCAATATGGGACAAACCAAGATGAAACTCTGGAAATCAATTAGAATTCCAATTAGATTCTAAAATATCATTACATATATATATATATGTTTCTTTCAGTAATATCTTCTCCATCCATAACGTTTCAAGAAGGCTCAAATAAAAATTAATCACTAAAATTGGATTGAAATATGTAATGATTCACTTACAGGAAAAAGCGAAATGAAGAATTCGAAATTAAATAAGCATAAATATAAAAAATAAGAATTGTAGGCGTCAGTCAACCTGAGTTTTTTTACAAACCAAAATGAAACAATTGAATTAAAATGCAAGTTGATGATACCATAATTAATTTTTATTTATGCTAAGGATTATTCCCACAACGATAAATCAATTTAAAGGTTTAAAAATAAAGTATTTGAGTTATTTAGGCTCAAAACAGAAGTTAAGATATACGTATTACTTATTGATGCAGATCAAGAGAAAAATATTCTTTACCCCACGCTTCGTTACAGACGGCGGTGGATGATTGTGTAACAGAAAGAAAAAATCACAGAATATGAATTTTGGACATCTTTCTTTCCATCGGCAACATACAAATTTTGATAAAAATATGCAATTTTGGCTACAAGACGACACACCGAATTTAATTTTCTATGTTGTTGCGTTTTTGACTTACTGTTCTCATCTACACCCGAATATACAGACAAACAAATTGACTCTTCCCTCCCTTTGATAAATTTGGGCCAAAATTTAGATTCACATGATGTGTATGTCAGATTTCATCCATAAAACTTTGTGTTTTTGGATGATTTCATCGATCTAACTCTTTGCATTTTTAAGTTATCGTGTTAGCAAAGGGAGAGACATTATTCCAAAAATACGTTGTTGTTTTTTTGAACAAGCAGTGCAAGCGATGAAAGTACCTTTAACCAAGGGACGCAAAATTGTGGGATAAATTATTTGAATTTCGTGAAAAGTATTTTTTAAACTCGATAATTATAATATTTCTATTTATTTCTTTATCTAAATTAATTCTCAAATTCAAATTATTATATAAATTCCATATATTAAAATTGTTTCGTATATAGATAAGCCAGTCAATATTTGGAATACTTTTTTGATTAACGAAAGGCAATGTATATCCATAACATAAACGAATCTTGCGAGTAGTATTTGATTAAGTATTGTTTGCCAACGGATTCTAAAACCTTCCGCGCTTTTGCGCATGTGTCAGGATGGATTTAATTCGTCAAAATAGGGGTGAGAGGAAAGATGAAAGGAGATGTTTTAGATGCATTTAACAAGAAAGTAAACTCGCAGACTGAATTAAAATAATACTGTTAGAAACGACACAATACTCTCATACACGTGAAAAAAAATTGAACAAAAAAATGTATCTAATAAGAAGGAAATCCAGGTCAAAGAATTCCTGAAATGTGCTCATCCTTCCGCGTCTCACCCCTTAGTGAGATAGATTCGTCGAAAAGTGGTCGCATCAGCATACTAAAATGAACAGTAGATTCAGTGTGAAATGGATATACTGTTCATATTTCTAATCGCTAAGCGTTCTTATCAGTCAACAAATAATCGATTAATATTTTGAAATGTCTAATAGCTTGTTTATAATTGCTATAAACTATATTATGCGAGAGAAACAGATAATAAATTTTATTAATCATAAATTTGCCATGTATAGAAATTATAAGCAAAAAAGACATTTTATGAAATGGAAGTAACGTGGAAAAAGAAACGAGCTTTTTAATTAGATATTTTATTCTGTAGTAAATTCGCATCAGAACAATCAAGAAAGAAATTCTGATATTTTTCTTTTTCTTGGTGGTGGTGGTGGTGGAGGGGGGGGGGATAATATTAGTGTTGCATTGAAAATGAATCTTTCGAAATAGCCTTTAAGATGTATTATTTTTAACGAAAATACATTTCAAATATGTGGAAAAAGTTTTTCATTTAGTTAAATTTAAGATAATAATTGAATGTTCAGTGCCATAGTAATTGAAAACATATATAAAAAAAGAACAGAATAACAAATAAAATTTTTGCTTTTATAAAAAAAATGACCTGAGCTTAAATAATTTTTTAAAAAAAATTCAAAATTATTACTTTGAAATTAAATGAAGACAATTATAATTAAGTTAATATGCTGGATTTCAAAATATAATACTAAAAATTCGGTATTAAAGTTTGACTAAATGAAAACATTCTGAAATTTTATACAATTCCTATTTGTTCTGGAGTTTAATGAAATTATGTAACTGTAGATGAGTAGTAAGATTAATTGTTTTGTATCATGATAATGATAGGTAAAAATAATTAAAGGTAATCAAAATGTAATCAAAATTCATCAAGATAATAATCAAAGGTAAATCAAGCCAATCAAGATATTCATAAGTAAAAATATCTTTAACTTTTAATATTAGTAGACATAACTCTATGATGAACATTAAATATAATTATATTTTTGTTTACAATTGTCTTCATAACTGCTTATAATTTATTAATTTTTATAAATAGTTTAGTTATTCTATTTGAACAATTCCAATGTTTTAAGCTGCTGTTAAGGTATATTACTTCAAAAAGTCTTTACATATAAATATTTAGGCTTACCTGCAATTCCCACCCTGGTAGAACAATTTTTTCGGGTAGAGGTTTAATATGAGAATTTTTGTTAAAAGTATGGGAATATGGAAGGATTCCTCCTCTTAAGTGTTCAAAGCTTGAAGAAACGCTACGGTATTCTAACAAGAACAAGTGTAGATTTATTTTGCACAATAAAAGAACAAAACAAGAAAAAATAACAGAACAAGTAGAAGTAGCTCTTTCGAATTGGGAAAGAAATATTAATTTCTTGCCGGCCAGATTACGTAGTGGGTAGTGATACAGTGATCTCCACAGTACTCTCCCTCCAAACCGAAGTTCAAATGATTCGTCCATATCTAGATTTATACTCAGGATGAGTATATGGAAGAACGTCAGCCAGGTCAAGACGATCATTTAAAATGTTAGCAGGCTTGAGCCTATCTACAGCTACAGTTCATTTTTGTCCGTGCATGTCAAGACTTTGTCCATTCTCGACAAGACCCTGTATGGCCCATCGTAGGGTTGTTCAAGAAGTCGACGAACTGCGTCTGAGCGAACGAAAACGTGAGATTTTGCAGCCAAATCTTTGTGCAAAAACACCTTGTGTTTCGCGTGATTTGAAGCAGTAACTGGTTCAAACTCTGGATGTTATTATTTAATTTATGGATGAATTCTGGAATTGCAGGAACGATAAACTTCACCAGAAAGACGCAAAGGCTCACACCGTACAGTAGTCCTGCAGAGGAAACACTTAAGTCTTCTTTCAGGCTTGCTAGAATACCTAGCATAACCATTGGGAGGATACTCGACCAACGTGGTGTGGAAAGGCAGGAGCATCTAACAGCATCTTTCAAATGTCGATGAAATCTTTCCACCATGGAAGCTGGATGATAACTCGTTGTTCAGATCCGCTGTGAACCTAAAAATTGAGTAAATATCTGAAATAGTTCATATTCAAACTGTGAGTTATGATATCAGATACACCAAATCTTGCGATCCAGCCTTTCAGAAATGTTTCAACACATGCGTCAGCTTTCATATCGGGCATCGGGAAAACTTCCGACCATCTTGAAAATCTATCGATGCATGTGAGGCAGTAAGTATGGCCATCAGATGGTGCTAACGGCCCTACGATGTCGAGATGAATATGACTGAATCGTGCTGAAACGAGAGGAAACTGTCCGACTGGATACTTGGAATACCCCGATGTTTTACTTTTTTGGCATTCGATGCAGTTTCTAGAAAACTGGATGCGGCATTTTTGCAAAGAAGGCCAGATAAATATGTCTTTTGTTAATTTAGCCGTGGCTTTTATCCGTCTAGGATAAAATAAGCAATGAATGCTATCGGAAAAAAAATCTGAAAGGTTCTTGAACGTAAGAGCGTATAGTAACCCTTTGAAACATCACACATCAATTTTGATCCGCATGGAAATTCAATAGGTCTCAGTTTCAATCCTGAATCTCTTTCCATTAAAGACTTAAGACTATTATCGACCTCCTGTTCCCTAGCCATAGTTTCATAATCGATTTTAGTTGGCAAGTGAATTTCAGCCATACAAGGAAACGTGACAGCTACCGCCCTAGGATCACCTGAAACGTATTGAATATCAGTTGAAAACTGAGCCAAAATTTCTAGTTATCTAGTTTGACGGGAAGAACATTCGTCTGTTTTTTTGGCAGAAGGCAAATGTTAGTGGTTTGTGATCACAGTAAATTGTGAACCATCCAGAGAATGACGAACAGCACAATAGATTAAACGTCATTCTCGGTCATAGACACTATAATTTTTTTCAGTAGGAGTTAACTTACAAAAAAAATGCAAGTGGTTGGGGCTTGTTATCGACAGGTTGGTTGAGAACAGCACCCATAGTCAAATTCGATGTATCAATCATAAGAGACAAAAATTGACAGAACAAATAGAAGTAGCTCTTTCGAATTGGAAAAAAATATAAAATTCTTACCGGCCAGATTACATAGTGGGTAATGATACAGCGATCCCCACAAAGGTTTGGATGGCGTGCGCAATTTTTAAACTTGACCTCTGGGGTTGACAGAAGTGAGAATATTCATGATAATCTTAAAATCGACTTTTTTTTTCTTTGACGCTTATAACATTTTCTTTAGTAAGCTGTAACTAAAGAATATTGTTTTGATACTCATGCGCACAAAATCGACCGATTTTTACATTCTCGTTTATGAATTACCCCAAGAGAAAGTATTGTAAAAAAAATCTGATTCGGAACTCAGAGTCACCACATTATGTCCTTTTGAGCCCCAAAAAACATTTTTTAAATTATGACTGTCTATCTGAAATTATGTCTGTGTGAATTATCTACAAGATAATTTTAAAAAAAACTTTGAGCTCAATGGAATAAATTTAGTATACGATTTCTGCATTAGATTTGTAGATTTCTATCAAAGATTGAACTAATACATTCGCATACTGTTGTCTAAATACATAAAATTTAAAACACAGTTTTAACATCTGAAGGTGTGGATGCTTATCAAATTTTGAATCGAACCTGTTCAAAAAGATGGCAGCTTATCTATCTATACTTTCATTACTATGTAACTGTATAACTCAAAAACGAAATGACTTAGGTAAATGAAATTTGTTAAGCGATTTTGCCATTTTTGTGTTATTTTTTTATTTTAATTTGTTAAAAGATAACCGTTCAATATGCATTTTAGATTATCCTTATTAAGAAACATAATTCATAAATTCTCATTTGCGGAACTTTAAAAAAATCGAAGCCTTCGTGGCTTTTTATGACCTTGCACAAAATTCTTAATTTTATGACGGGGAGGGGGCAATATTACTTTTATTAAAGAATATGGTAGAAGGTTTTGAGGCGACAATTCTCATTGGTTCAATAAGGAAAGAAGTGGCGAGAAACGTGGAGATAATATAGAAATTTATGTTTACAGGTTTATTAAATGGTGGAAATTCTCTTAAAACATGGCGAATATGTTCTACTTAATATGAAACCGTTTTATATGTGACAAGAGTTTACCGGATGAACTTATGCAAATTCAAACACGTGTCTAATTTGTTATTTCTCTTGAAGTGTTACTTTTATTAAACTGCCAGCTTCGCTTTTTTTGATAAATGAGAGTTAAGTGTGAACTTTATATCTTCTAAATAAGAAATTTAAACGTATGAAGTAAAAATCTGGAACTGATATGAATTATGAAATCTTGAAATCAATATTTCATGAATCCTCTACTAGATGGCGCAACATGTACCGTTTTTTTAATTTAATTAAATGAATCTATTTACTGACAATTCAATTCTTAAAATATAAAAAAAAATATTACAATAATCGAAAATATATAAGTATTAAGAATTTCATAGCTTTATTTCATAAGAAAGAAAGAATAAATTCAGTTTAAAAGTTTCATCTTTAGTAACATAAAATATTTATGCAATTATGCTCCATTTTTACACTCTTTAGATACTTAATTTATTTGGATTAAAAATTCATTTGAAACTTTAATCTAATAAACAGAAGCTTGACACACCGCAATACGATAAACGTGTTTTATTGGAGCCGGAGAAAATGACGTGCTTTATTTATACGTTAAACGTTTTCGACTTATAAATATGAATACAACAAACGGTAATAATCACTTTACTTACTTTCTTTCTCCTATTTTTTTTTTTTTTTTTTTTTGTATACGAATACCACAAGCAAGTTTTGGGTATCATATTATAGTGAAAGAAACTAAATTTACTTTTGGAGTTTTTCTTTCCATTGATTAAAAGCTAAAGAATTTAATAAATATGTAGTATTTTAATGATAATCCCACATTCCATCAATAAATTTCATTTTTCTAAATCTTTCCGGTTTCAGGTTATATTTTTCCATACAAGCAAATATGGTATTATTATCAAAACTTATCTTGAATTCTTCATCTAAAATACACCTATAAAAAATATAGCTTACGAACTATTATAATTTTACTACTATAATTTTACTATATATTTATTTCAAATGTTTTTATGACTTCTATAAATATTTGGTAACAATCAAAAGTTTATTTCATTTAATTTTTTGAAAATAAATGTGTTTCTGACAGAATACGAATTGAAACTTCGGTTTTTTGCAAAATAGTGAAAGTAATTAAGTGAAAAAATTGCATTAAAATTTGCTCAAAGTAATTCTTGCGATAAAAAAATATTTCAAAAGACCTTTAAAGACAACTGCTTTTAGAAAAAGACCATTTGATTGTAATAATATATATAAAGACAGAGTCGGCCTTCTCTATGAAGGGGCCCTGGTGCAAAAAGCCATTTGAGGCCCTAAATTGTTTTCAAAATAAAAAAAAATATGAACAAATATTATTATTGCATGTTTATTTAATTCGTGCTTTTGTTTTCGCTATTAATTACGTCAGGAAAATTACAATTTTTTGCAATTTCATTTCGATGCTTAGTATAACAAGCGCATTTAAACGTTATGTACACATGCTTGACCGAAGACAATTCTTTATTAATTCTAATTTACTGAAAGAGCGCTCAGCATTTATTATAGCAACTGACAATATAAGAAAAAGTTTTAACACAGTTAATTCATTTATAATTATTAATTAATATATATTGCAATATGTGTTCAGCGTTATTTACATCCCTTTTATTCAAAATCAAGTCCCGTCGCAAAACAATTATTTGGATTAGATTTTCATCTCTATCGTTAAAATGTTACCAAGTTTTTGGTATATTTTTCAAATTTATGTTTTTCTAAAGTTTTTATATCAGTGATGAATTTGAAATACTTTTAAATTTATCTTCTATCTGTGAAATAACAGTATCAGTTTCAGAGTTAAAAAAATAGCATTTAAATTCCTCAGTCGGGTTTACTATAATTTCATCTTTTGCTGGTTCGAAATATAATTTCTCTCTCTCTCTCTTTTTTTTTTTTTTTTTTTCGAATTCATTTTTCAGGAAAATGTTCTAAAAGATCCAAATTACATGCTATTGCGTTTGCTTCGTCTAAAAATGAGTTAAATTTTGTTCCTAAATTTTGGATTTCAGTTTTAATTTTATTGATCAAATTAAAAGCCCCGTCGAAAACAATTGTTTTTATTTAAAATAGTTTATTGATAGTGTTAATTCCTGACAGTATTGTATGCTTAACAGTATGGTTGTATACTGTTAAACATAAAATATCATTTCTTCTGTTGAATCCAATAGACTTTTTGCTTCAGATACCACCATTATTTGCATCAATAAATTCTTCTAATGTAACAAGTTTGTTTAATTTGTATATATACTGCTTTAACCATATCTATTTTGGCTTCCCAACGAGTGTCGCATAATGATTTAAGAGTAATGTTTAAACGCTTTTGAAGAATGTCTCAATCTTTTTGTAGATACAGAAATTAAACAACATAAACTTTGAAATATCCATACAAAATTACAATACATACTGCTGGAAGAGGGGCCGCAATAAAAAAAAGTGTTATAGACAAGGCACATAAATTGCATGAGGGTTTAGAACAATTATTCTAGAGTCTTGACACCCAGAGGGAAATTTCCTTGGTATGAACATGATTATGTTTAACAATACAAAACATTTTATAGTATGACTTATCAAGGTAATATATGCAATTTAATCTAGTAGGTGAGGTAAATGACGACATTTTATGTTTATAATAAGTTGCACACTTGCACTAAACTGTAATATATCTGTAAAATTCGTATATTTACAAACCCATCGATTGTTCCAGTTAAATTTCTTCCTCTGTTCTTTTCATCCCGCTATTAATTGTTCAGAACATTTATTTTGGTTCTCATTGCCGACCCTGACTAAGTTAGCTATTGAGATCATATTATTTTCTGAAATAAATAAACACAATTTTTTCGGAAATCACACATGAAAGATCCAATTTTACAAGCAAAGACTTGCCATTTCGGAAATCATTTATTTTTCGTCAGCCGTTATAACTCTGTAATTCTTGATTTATTTGAAATTCAAATAATTTTCATTGAATGAATCGAAAAAGGTGTCTTCTTTTTAAACAGTATTTTGAAACTCTGAATGAAAACGTTCAATATTTAGCAAATAATACTTCTCTAGTATTTTTTATTTTCTAAATCTTGAAAATCAAAACTTCTTTTAGAGATTAACTACATTTGTTTGTTATTTCGTGCTAATAAGACGAAATTCTTGCATGGGAAAAATATTTTGGGTCCTTGCATCAATTCGCTAAAATGAAACAAGAAATTCTTTACAAATACCTTTACAATAATCCTTTACAAATACATGCATTTACAATGCAATTATTACATTAAGGTACAATAAAGGAAAAAAAAAACTATACCATTTACATTGCTGTTAATCATTAAACTTCGAGTGCATTATGTTATATGCAAGTTATGCATATAACATAATGTTATATGTTATTTATATGTGCATTATGTTATATGTTAAGTGCATTATGTTATATGTGGACCGTATTCAATATCTATTTCTTAATATTGTCACAACGAAATAATAATCAAATTATCATGCAATTGTCATGCAACCCTATCGTTATTGCATATCCAGTTGACAATCTGACGTTAAGAAATGTGCATGTTCATGCTTTTACACATGCTGGGGAATAATTGGTTAAATACAAAATTCTCTTACACCATCATGTATCATGTGACCAACTGAAATACTGATGCCAAAAATATTGTACATGCATATATTCTTATATAAGGAGAAAAATCATCAGATAGGAAGTTTTGTTTCTTTATGCTGCCACAATGGAATAGTTAAATGGAATGGGAAATATAGTTGGAATAGTTAATAGGAATTCGAAACGCATGACACGAAGTTATCATGCATTTGTCATGTAACCCTATCATTATCGCATAGGCTGTTGACAATCTGAAGCCAAGAAATGGCATGCATATGCTTTTACAATGGTGGAAAATAATTAGCTAAATACAAACTTCTGTTAGACTATCGTGTATCATGTGACCAACCAAAATACTGACGCAAAAAAAAAAAAATGTGCATGCATATATTTATTCTTAACACTTTCATCGCGGCAATGACGCGCCTTTGTTCCACCCTCTGCTCTAAGAGTCTTCGCCGATCTCTTTTATATATAATAATTATATATAAGACGCTGCAATAATACATAAAAACCTTGAGAGACCTTGAGTCCCTAGAATATTCCTGGAAGACGAGTTATCTCGTCCGTCGCGATGAAAGTGTTGAACAAGGAGAAAAATCGCCAAACACAAAGTCTGCCTCGCCATCGATATCACATGGGAAATCGGTTATATGGCGACAAAGAATGTACTTGCACATGTCTTTACACACGGAGAAAAATCGCTAAATACGAAGTCTTGTAAAAATGGATCATGAAGATTACATTTCGTAGGTTAAGTATTTCAAGAAACATTTCACAAAGTCAGTGATTAAAAGTCTTGTGACAAAGCCTGAAGACAGCTATACAAACACCTTCAATGGCTCTCAATCTCATACTTAGAAGAAATTTCAATTTTTCCGACGTCTTTGTGGTTTCTAAGGGTTTAAAACTGAATTCATATATAAAGCTTAAAGTGTAATTGTAGGAAGAAGGTATATAAATGATTTATATCAGCATTTTTCAAAATATTAATTTTTTTAATGTATAAAACAGATTCCTAATTAAAGATTAGTTTAACAGAACATGAAAAAAGCTACAAAATACTAATTATATTAAATTTATACATTCCATATTACTAAATTTAAGTAAAATGGATGATTACATTTTATTTCCCAGGTTTTGAGCATTATGTGTGATACTTGAAAATTCAATTCAGCTTCTGGGTACTTTTTACAGAGTTGTTGCGTATGACACTTGCCGTAGGCAAAGCAGCTGACGAAGTATGCGATTTTAAACTGAGTTTTAGCATGTCTTGTTCAAATAGCGCCATCTAGGGCCAAGGATACGTCTTAGCTACTCATGCGTCAAAGCCCTTTTCACGGGACGTACTTCTTTCCTACATTACATTCACAGATCTGAATCAGAGAATAATCACCTCTAATCCAATACTTCCAGTGGTATTGTCTCGACTTAGAGAACTTTATGGCTATGGAAACTTTATGACATGTACACGGATTTATATGGGTTACAGGTTATACCACGCACATGGATTACACAGTTACACCAGTCACACGGAGGGTCTTCGGCCGACAGGGTTCGAACTCGCAACCGAGAGGATGCGAATCCAACGCCCGACCAATCAGGATATCCCGCATAGTAGTAGTAGTTGTAGTAGTTAAAGATTCGGTAAGACTTGAGATTTATATACAGTTGCTTGTCAAACATGACAAAATTGTGCCAACTTATTGAAAAGTCAACAGTCAATCAAATAAGAATGGGTTTATGGGGTGACTAGCCCTGACTTATAATAGTTAAAAAATATAGTTTATATATAATAGTTTAAATAAAATTTTATAGTTTGCACTTATAATAGTTTTTTTTTTAAAAAAATCGAACTCCATATTTTACTACGTTTTAGATCTCCCAAAATCCGAGAAACATATTTTTCTAAAAAATTACGCCTTTGTGTGAACATAATTATTCAAAAGCTTTTTCAGCTTGATGGGTGAAATTTTGTACATGGTCTGTACTTCAGATTTTTAAAATTCTACCAAATTTTGAACGAAGTACATTCAGAGGAAATCTATCAATCCGGTGGTCCGAATATAATTTAACCCCATTACAACAAAACGAAGAACAAACACTAAATGAGTAATATTTTATCCACAGATTTAACATCTAAAATATAGATATGTTTCAAATTTGGAGCCAAATCCACTAAAGGGTTGGCCGTCTGTCAGTCTGCACGTTCACAAGCGTCTAAACGTGGTAACAGCCTCTTAGATAAATTAAATCCGATAATTGATCTTATTATTAAAATAGTTTGGTGTGGAGTTTTGAATTCCATTTGCTTGACAAGTGGGCGTCCAAAATGCATGCTCGTGTTTCTCCATTATACAACGAAGCATTAAATGCTGTAGGAGACTTTAAAAATTTGCAGCTTTTTGCTTGTTAGTTTCGCGTGTGTTTTATTTTTCAGTATATATTTTGTGCGTTTCTTCTTTTTACTTTCAATTTTCTTTTACCTTAAATTTCGTTTGCTTTACTAATTACTATACTTCTAATATGAAATGATAATTTGCCTGAAAAACAGCAAAGAGCAGAAAATTGTTTCTTAACTTACTAAGATAAAAGGAAATATTTTTCTCAATTTTTACTCAATACATTTTTTACAAATTTTATTCAGTTTCAATCTCGATCGATAGTATTCGTTTTAAATCCCTTATGATAAATCTAGTTTATATTTGAAAATATATATATATATATTAAAACCCACATAATTTAATTAAATATTAACTCCCCTATTTCTCCCCCTTTAGTATTCTATGTTTGATTATTAGATTTATTCCATTGTTAACTTAGTAAAAATCATTGGTTAAACTTCAATTGTTATTGGATGTAGAAGGCTTCAACACTCACTCTTGTTATTGTTGTTAGCAGAAATATTACTGTTTAATGTTAAACAAACGCACAAAATGAAAACAATATAATAAATGAAACAATGAATCTACTTTCTGCTGCTCTGTTAAGAATCATTTCTCTGTTTGCAACTGATCGTTGTGTGACTTTTTTTGCTGAGCTATGCTTAGTGCGTTTTTTGAACATTTCAATGAGGCTACGGCCATTGTTGGATGGATCGTCCTATGGACGATTTTGGAACTGTTGAAATATTACATGTTCCCTCACTTACCCTCAATCGGAGATCTGTTTTTCGATCCCGATTTGGATCAAGATGTTGATACACCATCTGATCCACCTGCGACTAGAGTAGAATCCGTCCCAGTGGTTCGCTCCTACACGGTATTTAGGATTTGCCAGGCTTTAGAACTTCCAGCGAAATTGGCTCCATCTGCAACCCAGAAGTTAGATATCCCTGTTGTAGAATCCTATACGGTCTACAAGCTGTGTTCTGCTCTGGGTTTGCCTGCACGGATGGCTCCTATCGGGGTGCCAGTTGTAGAATCGTTTGCGATCTACCAGTTCTGTATAGCCTTGGATATTCCAGTGAGATACCGGTCGCAGAAGGACGCAGTTTAACATCAAAACTGTCGTCGGCTGCCCGATGCAGTTTTCAGATCAAAACTGTCTTCGGATGCAGCGAGGAGGGTGGGTGGGCGGGAAACGAAAGTAGCCCACCTCCACGTGGTGTTCCCTGGGCAACGGTGCAGTTCTCTGACATTGCATCGGCTAAGAGGCTACTTAAGAGTGAAAGCAAATAAATTTTGGTTTTGCATTTTAATGCCACAAAATTTTATTACAAGTATCAAATTCAGAACATGCAGAACGTGTATTTATAGTAGCAACAACTGGAATGTTTTTTTAGATATACATAAGAACTACATTTTTTTTTATCACAAAAACTATAAAAAAATTTAAAATATGTATTTGACAAAGAATTGTAGAACTCATACATACAGAAAATCAGTAGCGTTGACAATCATAAATCTGATAGAGGAATCTTATAATAACTTGAATTTGTAAAATTATAGTGACAAAAATTTATAAATTCATAACATAATTCGTCGCCATATATTTAAGGCCGGTTATGACAAAATAGATTAAAGGTCTTATGGTCAATATGTTGCCACGATCCTTCCTGAAGGGTATGGAATTGAATGAACAGTAGTACAAATGAGAATGATTTGGGTCGGGGATAATCTGTTGTCTGGTAAGGTAAAATCAGCGTTAAGCAATCAATACTAGATGGTTTTTCAACTAGTAGAACATCTATGAGAATTAGCCTTTTTTCTTGCCTGTTGGTAGTTTTGAGTTGGGTTTTTTTTTATGGCACAAAAGCCATCTCTGCCTAAGCTGTACCCCATTCATGAAATTTAAATATTCGTATCAATTTATAATAAATTCAAAACATGGAATCTCTACAAAATCCAAATGTCTAAAAGCGTAAAAATGTAAATCATGAAAAAATATAACAATGATGTAAGAAATGGTATTGTATACTAAAAAGAGCGGCTAATGTTTATAAATGATTAGAAAAAGCAATATTTTTTAGAAAACTAAAAAGGTTAACATGTGAGGTTTTGGAAAGCAACTCTTCCAAATCAGGGTGAGATTTCTGAAAATATGTAAGACGCTGTAAAGAAAGCCGTGAACATTCTACAAGAATGTGTAAAAGAGACATAGGACTTCACAAATTGAGCAAAATGGTGGGTACCCCATCAACAAATGTCGATGTGGGAATCGAGTGTGCCCAATCTTCCACCTAGTTAAAATGTGTCCAGTTTTCTGCTGTGTAAAATGGGCCAGAGATCTATTGTAGGCTTAATTGTATGAAGCTTATTACGAATCTGTGTGTCCCATTCAGTGTACCATTTGGAATGTAAAATGTGATATAGTTTATACTTCTTATAATCAGAAAGAGGAATCTATGTTGTCAAGAAAGTAGTAGCCAATTCAGCTGCCATATCAGCCTTTTCATGTCTCGGAATTCCCACATGTACGAGGACCGAACATAAAATAATTGGAAAACCCTTCTAGATAAGTTTATCATACAAGTTTAAAATGTTGCAAACGCAGCAAAAGATGGCTGCGAGCTTGTAAAAATGATAGGGATTCCAGAATGCTGAGTGAATTATTGTGTATTTTATAGCAGTATCTGCAGAAAAATCTCAAATACACGATAAAACTTTTAAAATAGTAGTTACTTCTGCTGTAAAAAAATGGAACAAAATGAATTAATTCATTAGCTATTGTAGAATTTGAAATAATACAAGAGAAAGAAGTATGATCGAAACCTTCAGAGCCATCTGTAAAAATATGTTTAAATTGATGATATTTTTGACGATGGCCAGCAAATATTTGTTGATAAATGATATCTGCAGTATTTTGTTTATCAAAATGTTGAAAGGAATTCAAGTATTGGCTATCATTAGATTTCCAGGGTGGTAAGAGAAATGATTGTTCAGAAACAATTTGTTCATTCTCTAGATGCAATTCTGGAACATAGCCAGTCTTTTCTACGAAGCGGGTCTAAATTTTTTCTCTTCTCTATGAAGAAACCATTTGAGGCCTAAATTGTTTTGTAAAATAAAAAAAGCTATAAATACGAACACATATTACTATTGCATGTTTATTTAATTCTTGATTTTGTTTTTGTTATTATTTCCGGAAAATTACAATTTTTGCAATTTCTTTTTCGATGCTTAATATAGCAAGTGCATTTAAACGTTCTGAACAAATGTGCTTGACCGAAGATAATTCTTTATTAATTTTAATTTACTGAAAGAGCGCTAAGCACTTGCTATAGTAACTGGCAATTTAAAGAAAAGTTTTAACACAGTTAATACATTTAGAAATAACTCATTCTAATTATTATTTAGTATGTATTGCAATATGTCTTGTGCGTTATTTACATCTCTTTCATTCAAAATCAAATCCTGTATCAAAGGAATTATTTGGATTAGGTTTTCATCTACATTTTTATCATAAAACGTTACAAAATTTTCGAAACATTTTTCTAATTCGTGTTTTTCTAGAGTGTTTATATCAGTTATTAACTTAAATACTTTAAAATCTATCTTTTATCTGTACAATAGCAGTATCATTTACAGTGTTAAAAAAATAATATCTAAATTCCTTAACCGTGTTTCGAAATATAATTTTTCACTTTTTCAAATTCGTTTTTCAGTAAAATGTTCTGAAAGATTCAAATTACATACTATCGTTTCTGCTTCGTCTAAAAATGAGTTAAATTTTGTTCTTAAATCTTGGATTTTAGTTTTAATTTTATTGCCTAAATTAAAAACCCAGTCGAGAACAATTGTCTTTATTTGAAATAGTTTATTGATAGTGCTATTTTAGAAAATATTGCAAACCATACTATAAAACATAAAATAAATGTCATTTCTTGTATTGAATCCATTTGACTTTTAGCTTCGGATAATGCTGTATTACTGTCATTTTCAGCAATAAATCCATTACAAGTTTGTTCAAACTGTATATATACTGCTTTAACAGAATCTATTTTGACTTTCCAACGAGTGTCACACAGTGGTTTAAGAGTAATATTTAAATACTTTGTAGAATTTCCCATCTTTTTGTAGAAGCAGAAAATAAGCAATATAAACTTTGCAATATCAAAAAAATTACAATATTTACTGCTGGAAAAGGTATTACAAATTAATAAATTAAAAGAGTGCCATAGGCAAGGCACATAAATTACACGAGGGTTTAGAGCAATTATTCTAGATTGTACACCTTTATATTTCCTTTTCATGTTGCTACTGTATGCCTGTCCATTACCATCCATAATATCTAAATAAAGCTCACCTAATATTTCTAATAGAGCTTTCGCTAATCCTTCTCCAGTCACATCAGTAACTTCAATAAACCCTATAAATGTCTCATTTATACTTAATCTTTTCTCTTCAAAGTTTACATACCTAATAAAACCGGAAGTTTGTTTTTATGGGAAAAATCAACTGTACAATCTATCTGGGTACTGCAATATGTGGCTACTTTTGTATAGTCTTTCATTTTGTTAAGATCTTCATTTCCTAACGTAGGAATAATTTGTTCTTGTAATGTATGTGCTAAATCATGCACAATTCTATTTTTGGATTTTTTTTGTTGTTTTTGTATATGATCCATAAGCACAGAGTCGCATTTACTTAATAATTAGAATAAAATATTTCCATTATTAGACGTTTCTATTTCATGGTTTCCTCGAAGAGGAAGATTATTACTGTATGCCTGTCCACTACCATCCATAATATCTAAATAAAGCTCACCTAATATTTCTAATAGAGCTTTCGCTAGTCCTTCTCCAGTCACATCAGTAACTTCAATAAACCCTATAAATGTCTCATTTGTACTTAATCTTTTCTCTTCAAAGTTTACATACCTAATAAAACCGGAAGTTTGTTTTTATGGAAAAAATCAACTGTACAATCTATCTGGGTACTGCAATATGTGGCTATTTTTGTATAGTCTTTCATTTTGTTAAGATCTTCATTTCCTAACGTAGGAATAATTTGTTCTTGTAATGTATGTGCTAAATCATGCACAATTCCATTTTTGGATTTTTTTTGTTGTTTTTGTATATGATCCATAAGCACAGAGTCGCATTTACTTAATAATTCGAATAAAAGATTTCCAATATTAGACGTTTCTATTTCATGGTTTCCTCGAAGAGGAAGATTATTACATGCTAAAAAATAGAATCACATCTACAATTCTTTAAGATAACAATTTAAGTCGTTTCGTTTCCTTATTTATGTTAACTTGATTTGTTTTATTAATAGTCGAGTGTAAATTTAGTCGTTTCAGTAATTATTTCCAAGCAATAAATGAATTAAGTGACAAATAGAACGCTAATGATCTGCAATTACAATTGATAGCTATTCCCAGTTATTACAGACACCCATAAATAGTGGAATCTATAAATAGAGGAATTTCATTTCCTCTGGAAAATAATGTACAGCAAAAACAAAATACCGAGTCTTGCATTTTTGAATAAATCAATCAGCTGCGAAGTTGCATTTAACCATTTGGCACTTTGTTTTTAAAAAAAAGTAGCAAGTAGTTGAAAATAATCTACCTTAAGCATTCTTAGCAAAATTACCTTTGTGTTGTGCCGGTCCGTTTTTAACAGAAAACATTTTAAACTTAACAGTTATAAAAAACCATCTGAATCACTTATATGTACTTGATCACATTTGTTAATGTCATTTTCGTCGTTATTTTCTGATCCAATCATATTTGTATAAACATATGGTTCTTCAAAGGTTTTCACAGTTTCTACTCTTTCATTGCAAGATTGTGTAGTTTGTGAGGAACATTCTTCGCCAGTTGAAGCTTGATTTGTAACTTCTGAAGTCGAAGCAATTTCTTTGCCAGAATTACTTTGTAGATAAGAAAAGATACATACTCATGACTTTTTAAAATTTAGCTTTTCTTCTTTTTTTTTTCAAGTCTCAACATCTAGAGGGATACTTCCTTGGCACGGAGATGATTATATCTAACAATATTAAGTATTTTATAGTATGAATTATCAAATTTATAGATGCAATTTAACCTAGTAGGTGAGGTAAATGACCGTACTTTATGTTTATAAGATGTTGCACACTTTCACTAAACTGTAATATATCTGTAAACTTCGTATATTTACAAACCCATCGATTGTTCCAGTTAAATTTCTTCCACCCTTCTTTCAATCTCGTTATTACCGTTCAGAGCATTATTTTAGTTCTTGATCATGTTGGGAGCCTCTCAGTCGCCGGGCACTTCTTCCGCCGCACTTCTTAGATGGCCGGCCTTGTGTAATGAAGGTAGAGAATCCGCCTTAGATTAATCACATCCCAGAAGATTATCCACTTCGTTTGATTATCAACGTGTAGATCAGATCAGAGAATTTGTGCTTAGAGACTGTCGTTTAACAATTATTGAACAAGTTTCTGTATGGAAAATGTCGAAAACGTCAAAAACAGTGAGAAATTGACACAAATGCTTTGCACAACGATAATACGCCTTTTCACAGCGCTATTAATATTCATAAATGTTTGACAAAAAACATTTTTAAAAAAACCAGCAAATATAGAACCACAAACTTCGCATTCAACTAATAGGGCATCATGGGACGTATTCTTACTTCAACGGCTGAAATTGCCACTTCGTGCTCACCATTTTAATTTCATTTATTTGATAAATTAGAAGCAACGAAATATGACAGGTAATTTATGCTCTTTCCTTTTCTCAAATATATATACATATTACGCATTTTCGGAATCACAGAAATATCTTTTATTTTATAAAGCTAAAAATTATTATCTCTGTATTTTTAAGGCACAAAATATCTCATTTACTTAATATCTAAATAATCGATCTTAAAGGGATAATTATGTTAACAATCTCAAAGAGGTTAGACATTAATTATAAATTTTTTGCTCAAGAAATCTTTTAAAATCTACTTTTTTACTAATCATCTCTTTTTGATCTTTTAGGCACGAAAACTTTTCATTTCTATCGAATTTTGCAAACCATTATTAAAAGCATTAGAATTAGAAGCATTATAATTTCCCACTTTTTATTTAATGCTGTTATTTTCGAACAGAATACTTATTTTTATAATTTCGAACAAATGTTGATAAAATATTTGTAATTGTATATAATTTTTTTCCATCTCTTTCTACATATGTTCAATTCCATCAAATGCTATGAAGAGATTTCTGTATTTATTTAATGATAACTTTTCACATCCAAATTCTATGATCATTTTCCCGTTTGTGCTGCCATCCATTAGTAACAAGAGATAAATCCCTAAATTATATTATCTTGACAGCATATTTGGGAACATAATTAAGTTTAGTCAAGTTGATACCCATTACAAAGAACAGATTTATGTCACGAGCAAAAAAAGTTTTTCTAATACTGTAGTTGACATTTGGAGCTCCAATATGGTTTGCTCTCCTTTAATGAATTAAATGCGCATTCTACGAAATCAATAAAAGAACTTTTTTTATCTATAATTTAATTTTAAATTTTTCAATATATTCTCTTACTGTGCTTTTTAATTAACAGGGAATTTTTTTTATAAATATTTGGGTAAATAATATTTGTGGTAAATATCTTGACTAATCATGCTGCCATCTAGTGGTAGAAATTTAAAGCTAAATAATTTCTGGATTCTAATTTTTTTAACAGAAAAAATCTTTAAAGTTCACGCAATGAAATGCGAATGTAACATATGGTTAAGAAAAACATTAAAATAATTTTGTTTAGTAAAATACATTGTTTAAATTGTTTTAACTGACGCCCAAAATAAAAACATTATTAAATACTGTTAAATAAACAAGTATTAACTATTATACAGGTGGCCATATGTATCTTCATGGTATTAAGGTGCTTGTAAATTTTACATAAGCATTAAATTGCAATTTTTGAAACTGTGTTAAAAACCGTGTTTGATTAAATTATAATTTATAAGGTAATAAGAAACTAAGAGGCTTAAAATTACTTTAAAGTTCAACAAATAAAGTAAGCAACATAGGCTTTAAGAGTTATATTTTTTTAACAATCCAGGGCATTCATCCGTGATTTGATATGTTCGTTTGTTTTATCAGCTGCACAGGTATATTGTACTGCTGGCTTTTTCTTTGACAACTACATTCTTGACAAAATTTTAATCTATTTTGGAACTGAACAACACTTTTGCCGGGATCCTGACCGTGGTAGATCGTCTACCCCGTCATCCGTGCGTTACCGGTTCGAACCCTTGTTCGGGCATGGTTGTTCTTTACCTTGAGTTCTATCTTGAGGTGTGTGAAAGACCCCCCCCCCTCCTCACACACACACCCTGTAAAAAGGGGTTGTGTAAGCAAGTGTCATCTTCATATGAGTAAGAAGTCAGACTTCTGCCCTTGGGCGCTCAGGGGCCTTTACCCTCAAAAGCTACTGCATAAAATTGGCTTAAAATTACTGACTTCGTCAGAAGGCTTATCTATGACAACTTCCATAAACAATAACAACACGTTTATCAATTGGTGAGACATTTTTGAAGGACTAAAATACAGATTTACTAAACTAGTGCGTCTTCAGTCTAAACTAGTTCAGTTTCTAAACTAGTGGTGGTCTGTTTATCGGAATTTGAAAACTTATAAAAATAAACAATTAATACTTGCAATAAATAGCATACACATTTTGGGCTTCAACATTAATTTACAAGAATTGCTATTATTTCGACTTTATTAGATCTTAAATTACCAACAATTCAAAGACACTTTATATAAGTGCTGTTTTCAGAATTATCATGACAAATTTCTTTCTTATTTACATATGTACTGTTTTCAGAATTATCATGACAAATTTTTTTCTTATTTACCCACAGATTTTTTTTTCATATCGTGATCTTTTAAATGACAAATTTCATTAAAAGGTAATTTGTAGAAATCATTAGCTGAATATCAAGAAAGTGACTGAACCGACAAGTTTTCTTGAATTTAACTATATATTACAGAACATCAAATATTTGAGCTGATTGTGACCAAAATTACTTCAAGTAATAATAATAATAATAATAATTGTTAATAGAGATTGCATTTTAAATCTCGATTTTTTTCTTACAAAGTTTTCCTATATTATTTATTTAGAATTATAAAAATAATTTTCTTAATATTACTTTTTAATAATTATCAAACTTCTTACAAGAAAATTTAGGAATTTCAGTGATTTTCGATATTTCCTTCCCATTTCTGTAATGATTGAGGGTACTCTCAAAGCGAATATTTCCTCTTGAGTAACAATGTTTAACAATATGTTTACGGTTCCATTTTGTTTTTCATGAAAAGACATGAAATTTGCACATCACTATTAGATAGCTTAAGAATGAACTGTATGTTTTCCTCTAACGAATTTATTGCGTGATATTTCCCATAGTAAATTTTGAAAAATTTCACATCTAAATTGTTTCCAATGTTACGCGAACATTTTTTTCTGAAATTTTGTTGATTTTATTAAAAATGAAAAGCATAATTCGATTTTTGGTGTTGGTTTAATTAACAGAGATCATAGTTGATTGAAGCAAGGATAACATTTACTGCATTTATTTTTGCATGTATTAGGATAAGCAGTTTTTTTTTTACTACACCATCATCAATGAAATAGAGAAGCCGTTTCATGTTTAGTAAAGCTGCATCATTCATTTCCTATTCTATTCCTTGAATGATTCATACTTGAAAGGATGCAAATTATTCTTAAAAGTAACACATAAGTCATAAGAACATACCTTTTATTGTTTTCGCACTTTCTGACAATGAATGTAACTTCAGTACACCATATATTTAGCATATCTGAAATCTTTTATGAAATTCAATGACTAATGGACTTTTGACCAGTTACGATCATTTATATTTGTGGTAGAAAATTGTTTTGATGTAGAAAGAATCATCTCGATTAACTTTGTGAATGATGATACAGTCTCTTTAAAATGATGCTGACAATGTTTGTGCAGTTAAATATTACACGAATATTCGATAATATGTGACGCCATATCTATTGGTATAGTTAATGTTCGGTAGTTAAAAATCGTGGCATTTCAGTTTAAGCGTTACGCGAATTTTTAAATTTCGCCTTTAATAGTATTTTCTCAGCGGAAAAAAAAATAATCGTAATTGCATCATTATAACAGAGCGAATGTGTCATTATTCTTAATTAGAATGCATAATATGACAAAACGTTTTCATAATCAAGTTAAATCAAAATATTATTTATTAATGATTTGAATCCCTATTAATTCTCATAAATGATATCTAAATACTTAGTTCTGCTCACTGATCTTTATAAGTTTCCATATCGATTTAAGAATTTTGAAATATTGTAAACAGATGATCACTAACTACGGCTGGTCAATGAATTCCACATGAGGCGTGAAACAGCTAGTATTTATAGATTCTATGGACAAACAAAGAAAATTTCTCATTGACTGTAATATTAATATTAATTCGAGGAGCTGATTGATTAATGTATTAATTGAATAATATTTCTCACTGACTGGTAATATTAATTGAATAACTGAACTGATTTTTCCATGCACTTCCGTTACATGAAGCAAACATGACTGTGAGGTTCTATATAATAACATCCTTACCCTTGGACCATGTATTTTGAAGAAATCACCATCCATCTATGAATATACACAATAACGAGTTTTAGTTATGAATCAGCCGGCGTCCTGGCATAGGAGTAGCGCGTCTTCCCCGTGATCTGGGGGTTCGAGTCCCGGGTCGGGCATGGTTGTTCTTCATCTGTGTTCTATCTGTGAGGTGTGTGAATGTACCCTCCTGTAAATCGAGGTTGTGCAAGCGGATGTGGCGCATGAGTAGCTAAGACGTACTCTTGGACCTAGATGGCGCTACTGAAAATAAGAGACGCTCTCTCCGCTTAAAATAGCTGACTTCGTTAGCTTATGGGCTTGTATTTGACAAGTACCATAAGAAACAGTTATGAATCAACATTGACCAACTGATTCATTCCAAATTTATTATAGTGAACTGTTTGATCTGATGTTGTAAGGATGTGAAATAATACTGTCCCATATTAAGGATTTGCAGTCATTATTTTTGTTATTAAAACGTTTTGATGACAAGATTATCTTCTCATATTTCATGTTCTCGTTCCTCATTTTCACTCATATGGATTATTGGCGGTGGGTATACTTTTTTTATTTAATGCATATGATTAAATCCTAAGTATATGCATTAAATAAACAAACATGTGATTTGAAAGATGCCATCAAATGGTCGATTCAAATTATCCCTCTTTACATGGTACGAATTTTAGTATTAGGCACCATCTGCTGCATAGAAAATGTCATCATGTGTGAGGGCGGATACTTCGAAATTTCGAGATGCATAAAAATCCTTTGATTCGATATTTCTTCTACGTCTATTATTGGTTGATTTCATTTTTTTTTCTCTGTCTTTATCTAGCGCCGTCATTTGTAAAGATTACAATATCGTCGCAGTTTTTTTACTGCTAAGATCAGAATTTTGTAAAAAATCAAAAAAGTATGACCATTTGAAAAAAGTCTATATTTTGCCATTGAATTTGTTTTTATTGTTGAATTTCGAAATTGTCCTTATTTGGACTATAGTTTTGCATTCGCATCATAACTGAGAACATGCCCTATTAGCACAATTTGTCCAACAATATTATTCTGAAATATTTATGTTATTGGCTGACATTCAAAATATCAATCAACATCGAGGAGATGTCGAACAATACCTTGTCATAATAGGGTGATTTACAATACCTGTATTCAAAATTTTATTCAATTTTTTTGAAAGTAATGTTCTCTTGAGGATCATGTATTTTCCGCGATATTTTATATTACCCAGTATATATGTTTACTATATTCAAAGGGCATTAATAAATCTTAAGACAAATTTTTAGTGTAAATCAGGAATATACAATTGTACAGTTTTCATGTCATTTCAAATGCATTGATCGACTTTCGATACATTACTGTGAGTAAGAGGTAAAGAAAGAGGAGTACATTATTTTCTCTAAGCTGCAAAATTAAAAGTAATATTTGTCTAGATGTAATTGAGGTAAGAGTTCTAAGAATATATGATAAAATCAATGGATCAATCAGTGCTGAGAGAAACAACAGGTGGAGCTATTTGCTGCCATGCCCATCGGTTGTTTGGTAGTTTAAAACATGGCAGGGCTCGTAAAAGTTAATAGATAAAAAAAAGTTTATGGAAAGAATTCTTTGTTTGTGTGGTTTATGAATTTTATTCAAAAACTAATGAATGTAAACGACTTTGGTGATGAATTGGTTATTGTAGTCTATCTGGCTACTGACGATTTTCAGTTTTCTAACAAAATGTAAATGAGAACCTATTAGCTCTGATTGTTTCTTGAGAATTTCCCTTGACCAGAATTCCACAATAATATATTCATGTCATTAGAGACTTCTATCTTTAACGGTTCTTAGTTGCTCCGAAATCAATTTGAGCATCAAATGGATGCCATACATTCCCTTGATCATGATATTAGTTGAAGAAGATTTGTATCCATACCATCTTTCGAAATGATAATAATCCAAATATTGGGACTGAAATGTTATTGTGCATCATGTTGCTTTGTTTCTCTGAGTTTTCGATCTTCCACTGGTACCAATAATGCTCATCCGTCACATATTACAAAGAATGCGCTTTTCATGAAAAACTATCTATGATTTGATTTGTTGCTTTCCTAATTCAATGATCCTTCTAAGAATCACATATTATTTTTGTGGTATTATGTTTCTATGTAAAAATGATCTACTTCCTAAATATTTTTACTCACATTGTATATGTACTATCTATTGATGTGTTTAGCAGAGGGAATTAACTCTTGTTAAATAAGTAGATAGAAAAATATATAATCAATTTATTGTTTCAAAAAATATAAAAGAAACATTCATCAATGATTAGAAATACTTCATTGATTTATATACCCATATATTTACTTTATGGACATTTTTAATCAATTAAAGAAATTTTAAATCGATACACTAAAATCTCTACTAAACTATATCCATGAATTCATCGTACCAGCGGTGAAATTTTTCCAAATCACTGTTCAAACATGCACTGGAAAATGAGTTGATGCCAATAACTTTTAAAAAATGTTATGTTTTATGAAGTCCATTGAAATGTAAATGGAATGTCTTCACGCTTTGAGAATATGACAACCCAAGAGAATTTGGGTAAAATAAATATTCAATGACTACATCAAAAACGATGCTAGAGTTAGTTATTCACACTGATTATTTGGTTTATCCATCCAATATATGCAGATACTTTGACATATACTCCTGGAACATTTTCTTTACCACATCCGAAGCCCCACGACACCAATCCAGTAAGTTCGTGGTAGCCTTCGTTTTCACAAGTCAGAGGTCCTCCTCCATCACCCTGAAAGGCAGAAAAACAGCAAAGTTTGTATAAATAAACATAAATTTTCACTAGCTTCACACTATTAAAGTAATATTTTTTTAATTGACGATTATAAATTTCATAATCATTTGCTTTGATTGAAAATTTAAAATTGGATTGACAATACAAGTGTGCTTTAAAAATGATTATAAGTGAGTTTGTTGAAGACAGTTATATGTTGAAAGAAGAAGCAGAAGGAAAACAACTTAACTCAATTTCCGGTTGGAGAGGGTAAGAGGGAAATAACGAATTTCATTTACATCATACCAAGGGTGGGAATAGACTACTAATGAACAATTTTTTAAAAATTTTTAAAGTGTAGTAAATTAAGTGAAAGAATTATAAAAAATCATAATGCAATTCAATTCAAATTCTTTTATAGTATTTCTAAAAATTCCGACGAAATCTTTATCCTAAAACGGAAACGCCATTATTCTAACTCTTGAATGCAAACATGGCGGTACTATGACTCCAGCTCTATAATTAATTTTTTTAACTTGTTCACAAATTACATAAAACAATTTTGTATTTACTTATTATATACATTAATTATTATATTGATAAATATTCGGTCATTATCAAGCTGCTGCACCAGGAGAAGATTCATAAATCTATTGCCAAATATGAATATCTGTTTCATTACTTTATAGTTCTATTTAACTTCTTAGTAAAAGGTTATACATCACTCTTGAGGTGCTGAATGTTCTGCGGTGAAATCTAACTTAAATATAGAGTCAAGGTACTAGTATAATACAATATACTAGTCAAACTACTATCTATCAAATTCATACTTCAAACCCATATTGACGGCGCAGATCTCGAAGAAACCCTAATCTATAGGCTGAACTTCTGACCTTCTCACTGTCTCCTCGCTTTAGTTGCCGACTCGCTACTTCTCGCAACTGGCTACTACACACAAGATACGACGCTGCTTCTACAGTAGACAACAAGACTCGGTGGCACACAGCAGTTCAGTACTCGCTCCACACAACGCTGACACTCCGCTGTTGCTTCTCTATCCTCTCGAAGACTCGTTACTTGTCGGCGACTCCGACTACAATTCAATTCACCGTTCAATTCACAATGACTTCACGACGACCTGCAGCTTGAGAGTACCGGCCTTTTATTGTTCCCGGGAGGTGGGCCTAGAACCTTCTGGGCCAAGCAGGCCGTATCTCATTTCCTATTCGATGGATCGTGAAAATTCTCGAAGTTTCCAGCATTATCCATTTTGTTGCCAAAAGCGCCAAATTCGACGCCAAGTTGCCAAATGATCGCCAAGCTCTGAAGTCACTGACGCATCACTCGATCAGTACACACAGGGCTAATCGTTAAAACGGTCTTTTTTACGATGACACTAATCGTGATGGGAAGCAAAATTACAGGTTTGTAAAAATATTATTTTTCACGGACATCAGTCAATATTATCCGAGTAGTAAGACAGATCTTTATGTTATACCACAAAGGTTGTTACATCATTACACAGATGGTTACACATTTTTAGAACGTTTTAGGGCCGTTTAATTGAGGTTTAAAATATGAAAACAATTTCTTAAAATGCTCGATCTGAGAGTCTCTTTTCTGAATTATACGCCTGCGCAATAATCTCTATGGTAGAAAAGCTTTTCGTAAAATATCAAAGGGTATTAATTTACATTCCTCGGAAGTAACTTGTGAATTTTTCTTGATGAAGTTTCACCTCTATCAAAGTCATTGTGATAAAGAAAGGAAAAAATTTCTCTTTATATAGGAAATAAAGTTGATTTTAACATTCTTTTCCATTCCATTTTTATTTTTTATTTTCCATTGTAGGAGAACTATGTGATAATATGAAACTTTCTTTGCACTGGTAAAACCAGGTTTGTTAATTTGTTTCTCTGCATTTTCTATAAAATAGACTTATTTTGTAGCAGTCATTTAACTAAAATGTGCTACATTAAGGCTTACAAAGAATTTCCATTTATTTTCAGTTAAATAATTTTCATAAAGGTTTTATAATCTGTTCTGTTTTGAACCACCAGTTTTGGCTTTTAAAAGTTGTAAATAATTTTGATTTATTATTTTATTTATTGTTTCCACAGAGGAATTTTAAGATTTTCAATTGATATCTGCACCGATGGATTTTCTCTTATTATTTTCACTTGTTTTAAACCTTTTTAAAGTATTCGTTAGGAATCTCCTTTCCATGGAGAAGTGATGATAGACGTTTTTTCACTTTTTCCGATTAAATTTTTTTTTATTTGTCATTTTAAATTAAACCGATGTAAAAATAAAAAAAGTGTTAAAAAACGTTGGAAAATTAACAATTTCTTCTTAAAAAAACACATTGTAAAAGAACAAGAGTAGGAATTTCAAAAAGTTAAAAATAATTTTAACAATTAAAGTATGAAGGTAAAATGGATGCATTTGTCTAATCAGGAACCAGTCGCCAGTTTAGGAATTTTGGATTTATTACTTTAAATTATGCATACGTAGATGACTGTATTTTAAATGAACTGAATGTCTGTATTGACTGTCTGTATTCAAAATGAATTAGTTTCCATTGATTGAAAAATGAATCCTCTTAAAATGTAACAATCAGTTTTAAAAGATACAGCATTGTAATTTGTTTAAAATATGCATTGAAAAATAACTAATAAGATACTATATTACTTTAATGATTCTCACTTGTAGAACTATCCTCAAATAATTTACTTAGTAATTTCCACTATAAGAGAAGTGGGAAAATCCTAATGTATATATATTTTACACTAAAAAAATTGTGAGAAAATCCTAATATATACAGATATTTTTTTTATAAATTAAATTGTATATTTCGAAAACTTTTTCATTTTAATCAAAATAAGCTAGCAGAATGTTTTCGTCTTTCCAGAAATTTTCAAATTTGATTGAAACAATTTTGTTATTAGATTCTTTTTTTCAACTTTTTGTGCATTAAGCAAAACTATTCCAAAAATAAAAAAAATGTGATAACAATAACAGTTTCTAAACGCATGCTGTTATCTGAATATTACATTTTATTATTATTATCTTTATTCTTCAGCTTATAATTCATTTCAGAATTTATTTACATAAATTTTATAGAATGGATCATTATCAATTTTTTTCCTACAAATTCAAGAGCGGATAGCATTGTTTGTATTAAAAAAAATCTCTTTTAATTCTTGTTTCTTTATTTTAATTATTCTGTTTATTTAAATTAAATTCTGAAAATATAAAAATTGTATAAAGTAGCCGAGAACGCACACATGTACAAATTTTCAGAATTCTTACATTTCAGTAATTGAGGGATAAACCTTCTATAGAATTCTATCTTTACAAATATAAAATAAGTTAAATTTAAAAAAATAATAAAGAAACGCTTAAACAAAGCAATTGTAAAGACGAACACTATTTATATTTTTAAAATAAATCACGAGTAATAAAAATATATACATAAACAGAAACCCATCACAATTGCAGCTAAAAATTTGTCACCTGCAGCAAAGAATTATAAGAAGTTGAAATAGTTTAAAAGAATCTAAAATATGCCTATTTAGAGTTCAAATTCCAAAGATCAACACTTACTTGGCATGCGTCATTTCCGGATTCACCTCCAGCACAGAAACTGCCTGCAGGTAATATGAATCGCTTTTCTGTGACTTTATTCACTTGCTCGGTACAAAGTTTCTCTTCTACTATTGGCAATGTCGCTTCACGAATCTTGAGTGCTATGGGTCCACCTTTATTGAAAAACAATTGAAGCGATTACTATTTATTAAAATAAAAGCGAATACTTACTTTCGCTGAATAAACACGAAATTTTTTCAGCCATTTCATTCTTAATTACGATCGCATTTTAAAATGTGCAGAAATAAAAACTCGATATTAAATTAATAAATGCAGAATATTTATGTGTTGCATAAATATAAATTTAAGCATAATTGTTTTCAAACAATTTAATTACTATACATAACACAACAATATGCAAATCTTTATGCAACTAAATATTTATCAAAAACTTTGCTTTCGTTATATTATTTCATCTTTATTTAATTATTTCTAAACGTTTCCGTACTTTAAAAAATGTTTTGTTTCGGTTACAAGGAAAGGGTGTTGAAATTTTGAATTACTGCATTTATTAAATTCTTTCTATTTCAGTTATTAATGACAGTTCACGAATCTTTAACAGCAATTGAACTTGCATCTGTTATTGAAATATATCCAATAATTCCATCATCTAGGAAGCTGAAATTCTTTTATATATGAGATGCATTTCCTCTGAAACATGTTTAAAGTAAATTGCAAAAGTTGAGATTTTTGATCGACTCCTGACATGAGATTAATAATCATTATCTTCAAGAAAATATCTTCTTTATTCGTGCATTATACACTGTTTTTAAATTTAAAAACATTGGAGATTCTAATCTTATTTTCTAGTTTTAAAGTAGAAATATTTATGAACCAAAGATTCCTTTTAAAAAACTGAGCTTGATCTAGGATTGGACTTAGTTTCAATATATGGAAATAAATAGCCATCTTGGAAAATTTTCATAAGAGATTGCTTAGCCTCCGTTTGTATTTCGCTTGAAGAAAACTTTGAAAAAGCTCAATTTGTTAATATAACTGTAGCCAATAACACATTGTTGAAACATATATAAAATTATCAGCTTTCAACCCAAAATCTTTCTCCGTCGATTTATATTTTACAACTATATCAGGCCGTGTCTTAACGCACCAGAACACTGATGGACAGAAGGTGGAAGTGAAATGTGTTTTAGAGATTAGCCAATGAATATATGTACATCAAATATTTTAAATGCTTACAAGTACTTGTAGGCACTTACAAGTACTTGTAAGCACCTGTATATATTCAATGTAACTCTTCAAACTTTCCTGCTGGAGGATAAAATGAATGATCCGATATGTGCTATGTTCTCGTATGTCTTTAATGGAAGCGAAACTGTACTTTTTGATAACTGTAATACCATCCGAAGCCATGACCAAACTATCAAGAAACTGCTAATTTCTGTACTACATAAAAAATAAGCACAAAAAAGGTTTTTTTGTCGATGTTATTCCGTTCGTTTTTTGACTCTAAAATTATAATTTGAAATCTGCTTGTTCAGTAATTTGATGCGTTTTGAATATTTTGTTCTGTAAAAGAAATGGATTTATGAAAATAATATATACTTTTTTTCACATTTATGCCCATTTATTTGCAACGCCTACAATTGTCTTATTAGATACTAAGTGGCACTGATTTTTGATAGAGCCTTGCCTTCACAAATAGAAGATTGTCTATCTTAGATTTTATTCCTCAAAGATCCGTTGTTGCTGGAATTTTCAAAACTGTAAATTTGTTAAGCTCAATTCTCCTTCACTGTTTTACGGTTAAAGGCTTAAACAATTATCAAGACACGCTGATTTCTGTACTACATAAAAGTGCTTTTTGTCGATGTTGTTCTGTTCGCTTATTAATTTTAAAATTATAATTTGAATGCCTATTTGTTCATAAATCTGATATGTATCGAATATTTTGTCCTATAAAAGAAATGGGTATAAGAAAATAATAGAAACTGTTCTTTTGTTGCATTTATGACTATTTATTTGAGATGCTCAAAATTGCCGAATTGGATACTACAATCGCATTGGTTTTTGGATAGAACCTTGTTTTCGTGACCCAGTCCCAGATTTGTCAGTCCCAGATTCTATTCCTCAAAAAGTCCCGAATAGTTACACGAATTAGAAACATTTTAAATACGTCAAGTTCAATTCTTCTTCTACTGATGTTGAGTAGAAGTTTAAACAAAGAGTCTCAACCTATTAGCTAGACCATGATTGCTAAATTTGATATCATATCAGTCCCAAAATATCTTCCATGCAACCTGAAAACGTCAAGTTAATCTAACCAAAATTAAAAATACTCAAAAGTAATGAGATTTTCAGCCTTACTTTCATCCATGTACCCATAACCAGTAACTGTGCATCGCTTGCCAGGAAGGCTTTCCGCGCCCCTAGCTGGCAGGCAAACCAGACACACGCTCTCTTGAAGTTGAACAGGGTTCTCTAATCTCAGCAATGCGATATCGTTGTCCAGCGTCTGACCATTGTGATTGTGATGTATATAAGAAGTGGACACTTTCTGAGTCTGGGCCCCTGGTGTTCCATACTGGCTCGCCAAATCGTAATCTCCAACACGAACATAGATGGGGTCTCCGTTTCTCACCAAACTGAAATGACATCACTTCTGTTATTAAATCTTAGAAATGTTAAGTGGGAAAAGTATTTCAGAAAATTTAAAAAAATGTTACTTAATAGTTTTATTTAAATGGAAGCAAATCCTGTAATACAATAAAGAAAAGAAACACAAAATAAAAAACATTATTAGACTGTTATAAAATATTGTAATAAAAAAATTACATCTTATGTAAAAAAGTTTGATGACAAAATAACAATGAACGGCATCTGCCATTTTTCTTGATTTTTTTTTATTCCCTAATTATTAATACCTATATATGTTTACTACAGTATTATAACAAAGGACTTGAGAAAAATAATCGCGGAAATCATTTACACGTTAGAAAAACTATTATATATTAACTAAGAAACACCATTTGTTTTTATAAAACTAATGGAACACAGGATGAAATCGATAAATGCTTAGTGTGTCTAGGAAAAATGCATAATTTTCCTAAAATTAAAGATTTATACGGGAATATCTTGCTGATTATTGATAATAAGCTTATTTTGTGCATAAGCAGTTCCTTGATAAATTGAAACACAGAAAATTGATGCTTGCATTATATATTTTAAATGGCGTTCAATATTTAAATTTGAAATTTATTGGGTATCACAAAATTTCTATTAATAAGGCTAAAAATAAATAATTTTTTATTTGAAATATTTTATTATTTTTATTGCACTTTCTTTGTTACTATTATTCTAATTCTTGCATTTTTAGTGCGTTGAATTTTTATCATCTTTTAAAGTTTACCTTGCTTATTTAATATGACTTCACGTTTGCATTAAAATATTTTATGGTTGTTAGCATTTTTAAAGTATTTATTACTACGATTTTATTGACTTTTTTGAATTTATGGCATATTTGGCTACTTTTAATTATATATTTGTTAGAATATATGATTTTAATATTAATGTTTATTTATATTTTTTCATTATTAAAAAATTTTAATATGTTTATAAGTGTGTTAGAAAAACATTCATGTCAGAAAGAAAATAGCACATCATATTATGATGATTTAAAAGTTTTCTTTCGAATGTCCACACTACATACTTTTGATATAATTTAAAAACATCAAGAATACACTTCAAAAAGACTTCTTAAGACAATCTTTTTACACAAGATATAAAATTAATTAAACTCAGTATCATAACACAGCTCAAAGTGTTAGATGGTATTCGCAAAGCTAATTATTTCCTGCCAAGTAATATTTAGGTATATAAGTTTTGACACGAGCAGGTACATTTGTTTTGTAATTATAACGTCACATGAAATAACTGTAAAACTGATAAAAGCAGGTTTTCATCTAATCGAAAGCAATTTTTTCCTGTAAAATCAATCTTGCTTCATAAAAGAAATATCAACATATAGTAATCGCCGAATGTAAATCTGGGGTCAGCAGATATCAGCAAATATGCAATGTTACTATTAAAGAAGATTAAACTTGGGTATAATCGTTTTAAGACGGAGTATACATACATTCTGCTTTTTTTTATATGGAAATCACAATTTAAGAGACGTCTTCTCAAACTGACAATGCGTTTAAAATGAAACGCAGAATCAATTCTTGTCCGCTTTTTAAATATTAGTAGTAGGTAAGTAATGCAATGATATTTATATTTTTATGAATTTCTTTTAATAAAATAAGAATACATTTTATAGCCAAAAATCATTAATAAATTATTTAATCCGTTTAAACATGCATATTGTCAACAGCCCCAGGCAGAAAAGTATCATTGATAATCAATCCTCTAGTGAAAAAAAATCCATTCTATGATCTGGAATTAAATAGGGCATGAAGATTCTTTAAAGCTCGTTGTAAATCCTAATAATAGTGAAAAAAAAGAGGGAAATTGTGACGGAGATCCGAAGATTTGAGGAGATATCTCATCCTTTTGTTTGTTTTATTTTTTCCAGCAAAAGAAGAAGGTCAAAGAAAGTTAACGACATTCAAGGGTATTGAATACGACGTTACATCAAACAATTCCGAACATCATATAAGAATAATCATATAAGAAATATTTTTCTTAATTCAATGTGCATATTTCTAATTAAATAAATTGATACATGGGTAGATACGATTAAATTTAAACTTATACATTTATCGCATGTTAATTGATATAAGTTTTCGTGTTGGGTCTTAAAAAAATAATTTTCAAACTTAATATTCATTTGGATTACTGTTGTTTTTGTTGTTGTTTCTTATGGCACTTGCCACGGACAAGCCCGCGGTTACGAAGACAGCGATTTAAGCCGGAGGGTGAGCGTCTCTTGTTTTTATAGTAGCGCCAACTAGGCCCAAGAGTACGACTTTGCTACTCACACATCACTCATTCGCTTGCACAACCCCTTTTTACAGGAGGGCACATTCTCACGTATTACAGATAGAGCAACGGAAGAACAACCATGCCCAAACAAGGACTCGAACCCGGGACGCCCAGATCACGGGGAAGACGAGCTACCCCTATGCCAGGACGCCAGGACTCTTGTTTATAGCACCACTAACCTTCTTTTACATTTATAAACATGTAAAGCGTTACAGAAAAAGGGCTGAGACTTTAAAGGTCTACTTAATCTGTGAAAAGTAACAGTTTATTTTAAATACAACATTCGGTAGAAGCCCAATGAATTTGCAATAAAGGGGATTCAAATCACCTGAATACTTAGTCTTCAAACTCACTCAAACTGGAAGCCATTTGTCTATTTCCTTACCTCTTAGGTCTCCAGATCTCTTTTGCTTCGATTTCATTTTGATGGATCAGTTGAAAAATCATATTTAAGAGACGACAGAGACATCAAAACTAGCATGTATATCATAGAAAAGTATAACGTTTTTGGTAAGATTTGGAGCGATGGTATTTGGGCAAGCTTTATGATATGCACATATATTACAACAAATAAAAAATGCATTTAAATATTTCTGATGAACATTATTTCTTGTAAATAGTTCGTTTTAAATGTAAGCGTATAGTTTTATTTACGTGAAATAGGATTTTTTTATCCATAGTCACACTCAAATAAAACTAATCAGTAAAACCGGTTTTTAACATTTTCTACCACCCAACATAAAAAGAATGCAAGAAAAATGTGAAGTTTACGATCTCGTAGCTAGTTTTTATTCATTCTTCGCAGATCTGATTACTACAGATTAACTAACGAAAGTTGTAGCAGAAAATCTCATGCAAATTGCAGAGTGCTTAAGAAATAAAAAATATATTTGCTACACATTTTAAAAATAAATATACAATAAGATTAGATATTTTGTTTTCTTGAAATGGGATATCCTTTTTCCATAACATTTACGAAATTCAAATAAAAACTAATCACTAAATTCGGATTGAAGCAAACTAATATCCACGAACAAAATAAAGTAATAACACATGCAAAGTAAAAAAAAAAAATGTTTAAAGAAAGTATTATCGATAACTTTCACTTTGCACTGTGATAGATAAATATATTTAAGCATCATAAATGTTAATTATTCATGAATTGATAATTCAGCCACACTGAACATTAAAAAAAACTTGGCGTTGCTTGACGCTATTTACACAACCGAGAAATGACGTAGATCAAAATGGGCTGGATATTTTTAAACTCCGCCCAGCGTTATAACTGATGATGATAGACGATTATATTTACTGATAATTTCAATTGAAATAATATTGTCTGCTGCAAACTGTCTGATTTTATTGCATTTTTTTTCCAGCGTGTTTTCCTTTTCAATTATTTGTTTCGATATCTATCGACTGCAGTTTTACTCACTTATGTATTTGCATTGGATAAAAATTAACAGCCAAAGTCATTATTATTTTCTTATTTGTATAGATTTATTAAATGTTATTGTAGTTTACCTTCGTTGATGTATCGAGGACGGCTCTGTGTGGAATTTGCTAACTTTTATATATTCGTTACACTTACTATTTTAACGATATTAAAATTAACAAATTCATTCATGTATGACTTACGATGTAATACAGTGTGCAGCAGTGAGGACCCACCGACTTCCAATCAGAGCACCACCACAGAGGTATTGATTTTTTGCGTTTATCAAGGCAACCTGTAAATATTTATTTATCGTTATTAAAATATAAAAGATAATTATTTTAATTTTACATTCTGCTTTAACGCTTAAATAAAACAATGATCGTTCAAAGACACAAAAAATCTCCACTGAAACTCACTTGCCAACACCACTCTCCAGGCACTGAAGTTTTTCCACCAACTACTCTTCCTGTTTTTCTTCGTTGATTGCCTTTGATTCCACAAACGTACATTCCAGGTCTTCGAGTTACTTCTTGAGTCACTAAAATTTGTAACCATAAAAACTCAAAAGTTATGACTTATTTATTGAGTTTACCATATACAACTATATTAAAGAATATCATAAGATTTTTTTTCCCTTCGAATTGGAAATTAAATGAAAAAAAGGAGAACATTTATCAAAGAAGATGTACATAAACATCAATCTTGCGAAAATTCTGGAATAATGTTTGACTCTAAGTAAACTGTAGAAAGTAACTAAAAAGTAAAGAAGAAAAACTAGAAAGTAAACTAAGCATTTAATTTCAACTATAATATAATTTATATTTCGAAAATAATAGGAAACATATCACTATAAAAAATTGATTTTTTTTCATGATTATTTTCATTTGTTTCATTTACAACATTTTAATATAAAATTCGATAATTTTCAATTGTTAAAATATTTAGCTTTATTTTGATTTCCTTACTTTCAATGTTGTATAAATATTAAATTGTTAAATTTTTTTGAAGAAATGTACTTTCTTAAAGTATTTGTTTCTCTCTCTCTCTCTCTCTCTCTCTCTCTTTTTAAAACTGTCAGTGAGACCGCATTACGAAATTTTTTTTTTTTTTTTTCGAAATATCTATTATATTGCTTACAAAATAAAACATAAAGAGAATCACTTTCAAGATAAATAATTTCAAAAACATTACTTTATTTAAAACATTAAAGTAATAAAATTACTTAAACTTATTTTATTTAAAGTAAACTTACTTTCTACTTTAGAGCTTTCAACTGATTTAATCAAATCCAATGGCCGTCCAGACTGCAAATGCTCCTCGTATTTTTCGATGTGTTCCACAGGTGTGCAACACAAAGTACCTTCCTCTTCACATCTAAATCCATTGTAAATTGCGGTATTTCCAAAGCATGTAAATCTCAGGAAAGATCCAATGCATGAGCCCGGGCATTCAGGCTGTAGCTTCTTCGAAATGGTGTTGTTTGAATAATTCCTATCACCTGTGACCATCTGAGTTGAGACAGGTATCGGTGGTCTAATAGGGACCACTTGATCACCTACATTTGTTGGAATAGGAATGGGAATAGGCCTCAATGGAATTATCTTATCATTTGTGTCAGAGGGAATGGGAATAGGTATAGACTGTCTAACGGGAATTTTGTCATTTATGTTTGATGGTACAGGAGGTCTAACATGAATGGTTTGGTGATCTACATTTGAAGGTGGCGGATGTCTAATAGGAACAGTGTTGTCTCCAGTAACTGAAGGTACTTGATTCCTAATAGGAACCATATTGTCTCCAATAGCAGAAGGCACTGGAGGTCTTATTGGTATTGTTTTGTCTCCTACATTTGATGCTGAAGGCCTAATAGGATTTATTGAGTCAGATCTACTTGGAGATAACGGTCTTTGGTGACTTTGTATGGGCCGGAAAGAGTCTTGAAGTGGTATAAATACTGTTTCTGATGATTCTGGTGAATGAGGAGGATATGATTCAGGTGCACTAGATTCCACGACTTCCTCACTGCTTGGTGATCCTATGATTATAGATGCATTTAAAGAAGTAGGCTTATCTTCAAAATTCGTTGGATGAAATCTGTCCCTTGTTAAATCAGTGTCTATAGGTCGCAAACTGTCAGATCCAAAATCGATAGAGGTACCAACGAAACGATCTGGTATGCTAGTATGTTGTTTGTTGGAATTCATTGGTTCTTCTGGTTGCATGAGTGGTTTCGGATTCTGTATTAGTGTCGTAGAAACGAAACGAGAATCATCATGTTGGTTGACATTCGGCTGATGATTATTTTGCAATACTGTAGAATGAGTAAAATTTTTTCTTTTATCATATGCATGTTGACCACTTGAATCATGACGTGATGGTAAAGCAAGCGGCTGTTGTGGTACACCTGTAAATCTAGAAGGGTTGAGTTCCAAAGAAGTGTTAACTAACTGTGGTCTGAGAGGGAAATTTGGTTGATTATTGCTTCCATAATTGTTATTTTGAGAGTAAGAAGGTTTCACATAGACATTATTTGCCGGAACTTGCATAGGAGGCAACTGGCCATACCCTGATTGTCCTGGAACTAAATAACCTTGGTTTGAATTGGCCTGATTGTGAACATGTGGAGCAGTAACTGGAGGCACAGGTTTGCCTGGAAAGGGAATTTGTGGTCTCTGTGGATAAGGATGATGCATAGGTTGTTGATTTACTTGTGGACCATGGCTCTGAGGAACCTGTGGAATATTAGGGTAACCATATGGAGGGGAATCGGGTCTAATGAGAGGAATTTGTGGCGGAATATGAATGTGATCTTTTACATCCGGCTGGTAGCAACAAACGAAATCCTGTTTGCATTCAGACTGCAACATAATTTCAGATGGACTGTTACACATACCTCTTAGGAACATAGGTATGCATGCACCTGGGCAAGGATTACTCATGTAATCTTGGTTCGCAGGAGTCGTCGCTGTAGGAATACTAGGTTCATCATTATTTAAGCAACAACGGCCGTCATTAGGACATGAATAAACTTCACTAACTACATCACAAAGAAGACTGAAAAGTGGGGCAACACAAGATCCCGGGCAAACAGGTTTACTTATTATTGTTGTTGAAGCAGATGAAGATCCGTAATTTGGGTATCTAGTCGTGGGGTATCTCTTTTCATAAATATTATTTGTGGTTATTGGTATATTGGTAGTTGTAGTGTCTAAGGGAGCATCGTCTTCATCTTGGTGTGAAGCGCAACAAGTAGATCCTTTCTCGCAATACCCGGGAATAGTGGCACTACAATAGCGAACAAAAATATTCTCTACACAAATACCATTACAAGGTCTAAGTTTTTCAGTAGTTGTGGCCATTGTTGTCGTTTTAGCTTCGGTAGTAGGTCGAGACTGATATTTAGTTGATGTCTGTGAAGATGATGGTGAATTATAAATGTGATTAGTGGTTGTTTCATGAGCAGGCTCTGTTGAAACTAGAAAAACTTCGTACTCCGTAGAAGATTCAGTTGAATAGTCTTCTGGTAGAGGAGCAGATGTTTCTACTACAGTTCCAAAGTTATAGTCACTGCTTACACAGCATCTCAGATAAGATGCACCACAAGTAAATTGTTCAACTACTCTACTACATAAAATAGAAGTAAATGCATGCACACATTCTCCTGGGCATGGGATTTCATTCAATGTACTGTTTATGTCACTTGTAGGAACGTCTGCTGCACCCAATAATCCTGTAAAAATAAAATTTTGGTTAGCTAAAATGTGAAAAATTATTTACATAAGTATTATTAATCAACTGTTTTTGTAGCATATGTAAGTATATTCTATTATATAACAATATAATCATAATTTAGCGATTTATTATCTAATATTTGAAAAGGATTACAATATAGACAAATATTTTAACAATAATATAAAATATCATTAGTGATTTGAGAACAAAAGGGAGAACTTTTTGATGTTATAGGTGTTGAATCAAACACTGCAAACAAAATATCTGAAAAGAGGATAATTTGAGGATATATTCTTATCTTACCACTGCTTTATTTTTTAAATTCTCCTTATTCTACCGAAAAGTTATCGTAAAATGTTATTTTGCAGATCTATATTGGTAAGAACAATAGCTGTGCAAAAAAGAACAAAAATTTACCAATAATTTAAAAATTATTAAAGATAAATCAGGGACTTGATCATGTTACATATTTTAGAGGCATATATTTTTAGATTTCTAACAATTATAGGAGCATTCGCATGCGTAAAAGAAATACAGTGCTATAAAATAACAAAATCTTCTGAAAGAAAGTAATTTGAAGATAAATTGAGTGTACTCTAATTCTATCCCAACAAGTTAATTTTTAAAACTTTAACGATTGGCACAAACTTTTAAATCGAAAAACTTCTAAATGATGCAAAGATTGATATTATTAGCTGTTTGAGTCAATAAATTTACTTATAAAAAAGTACAACGTCTAAATTTTGTGTAATCCTTAGGCTCTACCAGTAATATTTAGTAAAATATTTTTGAAACATTAGCATTTTAACAAGAAAGTTCCACTCTTCTGAAAACTAAAATTCCTTATTGTCTGTATATTACTATTTTAGATCGTATCAGTTATGTGGAAAATTCAAAAATCAATAGTGAGCATTTCTTCGAGGCTTTTTAGTCTATAATATTTAATAAATCATCATTTTTGGTCACAAACGAACTGCGCTCATTATATTTAGAATGCCAGAGTATCAAAATCCGGGATATTGTGTGAAAGTTTAGTTCCCGTGACTTTCTTCATTAGTATAATTATTGAATCATAAAAAATAAAGTATAACTCTTTAAGTTTTTAGAGTATATTTCTACTGTAAATACGCCTACCGCTAACAGATTAGAAATTTGCTATCTGACTATTATTAGAAAGAATAGACTAAATATTCATTTCAGTAAAAATTAATAAATCAAAATATTCGTAAGGTTGCAAAATTAAATTATTCATTTTTTTATATCAATATCCTGCCTTGTGGCTTGATGCCACACGCGATTCCAAACTAAATAATAAACTTTTTTAAAAAAAATTGTGTACTGATTTTTCATTTACTTATAATTTATTCTTCTTTGGCTACCTGTTGATTCCCTAATATTTATGGTTGCTAAACTTTCAATTAAATATTTTGTGCTATCTTTTCTAAATGGCTTCCTGGGCAAAATATTTTTAAACTTCAAATTTTGCTAGACATATAACTCATTTTAATTTAGAAGATTTATATCATGCTGCTTTGTATTTTCATAATTTTCTGTCTACATCTTAATTCTCCCAATTATATCATAGGGAAGAACAGCACCATTTAAAAATTAGTCTTTGCTTAGTTCTGGAATTTAGTCTTAATTGTAACAAAATTTTTAAAAAAATATTAAAAGCATGCCTTATACCAAACTTGCTTAGTAAGCAAAAAAAACAAGATTCATGACTTGATCACCAACAATAGAAAAGATGCTAGGAAAAATTATTAGCATAAATGATTTTAATTTTTCTTCAACAATTTAATATATTGTTATAAGCAAAGTTGAAAATATTTTTTTTTTAATTTATAAAAATAGAAAATCTTATATTGCAAAAAATTTGCTTAATTGAACAGATATATTTTTAAATTTTAAGATGATATAATTTCATATGCTGTAACATTTGTGGAAGATGAGGAGAAAAACCATCAAAATTTCATTTCATTTTTAATCAATTAAAATTATAAAAAATATTTTCGAAATGCATGTTTCAACACTCTAAAGTACATTTGTGCTGAGCTCGGCAACAATAATCTGGCATGTAAAGTACCAATACTCTCTCTCTCTCTCTCTCTCTCACACACACACACACACACATACACAAACATTCATCTTTATTATTAACAGAAATTATTTTATTACAAGAAATATAATCATTCCAGTGCACTGCAAGAAGTATTAAATAAGCAATAAATATATATTAAAGTAAAGTATTTCTGCCATTTTTTCCGTGAGATCACAATTCAATATTTCATTATTTTAACAAAGAAAACAGCAGGGGGGGGATGCTTTTTCACTTTTCTTTAAAAAAATATGCCTTTACAGACGAAGTGTATGATAATATCTTTATTCTTGTAATACAAATTTTGTGAATAGCAAGGCTTTCAACATTGAAAGTCCCACGCTTCCATGGATATGTATTCCATTGGAAAATAATATAGCTCCTTTGGAAACTGAGAACTCATTCTAGTTTGTGAATTGAAAGTTTCAGGCGGCTTGCCATGTGAAGCTGTTTATCATCCGGCCTACAGAGGAATGAATCCGCTTTTAACTCTGAAAACTGGGACAGCACGAAAGCATTTAATAAAGCAGTGCTGTTTTGCATTTAGATTCTACAAGAAAATGGTGGAAAAAGTAGATTTTTAACTTAACGACTACAATATTGGGAAAAAGTGCGCCGCATTCTAAATGTATTATTACTTTCATTAAATCATTTTAAACTGGCAGTCTGGTGACGTCGGGATTAATAGTTGATAACAGCTTCAATCAAATATCTTGGGTAACGTGGTCTTAATAGATTCTTCAGAAAAATATTTTTTAACTTCAAATTTTGTTAAATTTATAACTTGTATTATTTTGAAAGCCTTGTTCTTAGGGTTATGCATTTTCCCAAATTTTTTTGTCTATATCTTTATATATTATATCGTTTGTTTGTTTGTTTCTTATGGCACTTGCCACTGACAAGCCCGCAGTTACGAATACAGCGATTTAAGCCTGAGGGGGACGTCTCTTATTTTTTATAGCAGCGCCAACTAGGGCCAAGAGTACGACTTTGCTACTCACGCATCACTCATTCGCTTGCACAACCCCTTTTTATAGGAGGGCACATTCACACATCTCACAGATAGAACAACAGAAGAACAACCATGCCCAAACCGGGATTCAAACCCGGGACGCCCAGATCACGCGGAAGACGCGCTACCCCTATGCCAGGACGCCGGCATATATTATATAAATATGTAATAAGAAAGAGAAGCAAAATTCAAAAATGAACAAATTTAAGAATTTTTTTCCATTATTTGACTATTTAATTACATCTTAACTGTAAACAAAACAAAATTTTAAAAATGTTACTAAAAGCATGTCTTTTACTGAAAAATGGAAAATATGTTGAACTTCATATTTTGATCATGGACAATGGTACGAAATCAAGTATGAAATATATTAGTAGTAACGATAAAAACGATTTAAGTTTCTCTTCAACAATGAAATATATAATTATAAATTTGATTTAAGTATTTTTGAAATGAAATAAATAGAAAAAAATTTCAAGGCAAAAATTAGAATAATTGAAACGATCGTTTTTTTAAATAAATTTTAAGATGATATAAAGAATCATGAACATGCTGCAGTATTTTTGAATGTCATGGTAAAAAGAATCAAAACTTTACTTAATTTTTAAATATAATTAAAAAAAATGTATAAAAATTGATCCGAACGTACTCCCATTTTCGAAGTATATATGTTTCAAGTGGTAAATAGTTTGGTTTGTAGAGTGGTGACACACGTATAGAGAGAGATACATAGAGATATACATAGGGAGAGAGAAAGTGACACATTCATCTTTATTATTAGTAGAGTTAGAGATAAAGATAAAGGGAAACATGAATTTGCTACTTTCATAAGTGAGAGAAAAATTGAGGAAAAGAGTGCTTTTTGGACTCTTTTTTTTCAAATGAATGTAGATTTTGCTCGTAATTTAAACTTTGAGATTGTGATTTCTTTAATATCATTTATATAATTACTGTGTCCTTTCTTGAGTTAAATAAATTGGCTGCATTAAGGTTATATTTTAATTCAAACGGAAATCGAAACTTTTATATGAAAACATAAACAAAATTTCGTTTCATTTCGAAGAAATATTTATGTAGAATAAGAATGCATTCTTTTTAAATCTCAACAATCTTTCTCTTCGTCGATTTTAGTTATTTCATTTATATTTGTGTTTAAAAACTAATATAAATTCAAATTCTCATTTTTTTCAGAATAGTTTAAGTTTTAATGATTTAATATTATATATGTCTCTTTTTTTCCCCTGAATTAATATGTCTGAGAAAAACAAGTTGCCCAGTTCTTTGTCAAAATTTATTTTTGTTTGTCCATCAAAATTTACATAATTGTCTACTGTAACAATTCACATTTCAACAAAGAGCAATAACTCAAATTGATAAACTGAAATAAGAAATTTAATGCAATTATGAAATGAAAATTTATAAAACAAATAAAAGTTTCAAGTACCTCAGTAATTAATACATTCAGTTTTTATTTTCTTTTATATTAATATGGTATCGTTTCATAAATAGTGACTCAATCAATCATGATAATCTCCCGCAATGATAATCTTTGTTTGGCAATGGAAACACCATGTGAGTATTAAATGAATTAGATATTTAGTCAATATTGGTTTAGTAGGAGCTTTCTGTTGTCCGAATGCTGTGATTGGTAATATATTTTTGAATAAAATCATGTAAATGTCACCCGATATTTTACAAAGATTAAATTCATGCTATAACAGCAACTATATATCATTTCAGCCTGAAATTCAATTATGTTGTTTAAAGAAAGCATAATGTTTTAAAGTATAAATTGTGTTTACTTTGCAATAGTAATTATATTATTACAAATATTAAACATTAATAACTAAAAATAACACATTAATATATCATTCTGTATTTCTGTAAGAAATTTTTTCCTCAATTTTAAAATATATAATATAATTAAACAAATAAAAAGTATTAACGAAAGTGAAATTTTTAAAAATAAACTTGGAATCCTGATTTCATTTCATCTACCTCGTTACAATTCATTAATTCCAGAACTTTCTTTTACGAAAGATTGACTACTGAGTAACTTAAATAAGGTCATTAACTTTATGCCGAAATTCAAATAACATGTGTCTTGATGATGCTTTCATTCGAGGTTTTGATTGATAAATAATCATAGCTTTTAATATCACCAAATTATTTTCATGTTTGTGACTTAAGTCGGCTTTAAGGTATTTATTTATTTTTGTCAGAATCATCGTTTTGCTCTAAAAAAGGAAGATTAACCTTTACTGACTTTCATAAGGAAACAGTGTATCAGAAAGCGAATGTTCTTTTTTTATCCACTTCTGTAAACTGAATGGTAGGTAAGAAGATTATAGGAATATCAATGAGAATCGTCTTCTTTAAAATTAGTAGCTTTAATGCTTTAAATGTTTTACAAAATATCGGCTGAAAAATGGAATTCAGGTCATAATGGTGATTCTTCTTGGAAAAATTGCTAAATGCAGCTGCAATGTTTTAAAAATGTAACATACAGAGCAGCTGTTTCTAAGTAGCTACCATGCAGCTGTTTTAAATATGCAATATGCCAACAGTTGCAACGTTTATTGCAGTGAAGATATATGCAAAACCAAAGGGCATAAAATTTGACAACAATTTAAAAATTCGCAACATTTTCAAATTCTAATATATAATAATTTAATATCTTTGGAATCATTAGAGTTTGATGCTAAACATTAACTCAGTTACAAACTTTATAATTTATACAATTTACCAATTAAGGGGAAAGTATAAACTTAGAAAATAAATGTGGAACATTTTTTTTTATTATTATTCGGACACCTTCAAATTGTTTTTATTCTGAAAAAACATAAAATCGAAACTAACAATAACAACATCTCCAAATTCAGATATGCATAATAAACTATTTACTCAGTAGGCAGTAGTTGCATTACAGACAAAGAAAATTTTGTTTGGTAAGAAATAAGGAAGACAGATTTTTATATCTAAAAGCCAATAAAAAAATTATTCAACTACAATAAAACATCAAAAAGATTTTGGATGACACCTGAACCAATTATTATCAATATAAATGAGTTGTAGATATGCATTTGAACAGCAAGATTATATTCTCCTGTACCCAATTCCTGTTTATAAACATAAAAATATTAAATATTATTATTTTTTTTTTTTCAAAGCTTTGTATGGGCCATGAAAAATTAAATCTCAGTTGATAAGACTTATTACAATATCCCTATAATATATTGTAAATATTTTATAATACATTTCTGACAGCAAAATTTTAAAAGAGATATAATAATGTTTATGGCCTTCATTTTAAAAAATAGTTATTTATTTATTTATTTAAAAAAAAACCAGGTTAGGAAATAAAAAATCTTAGTTTCATTTGTTTTAGCAATATCTGAAAAAAAAAGAAAAATGTATAAAAATTAAGTCGGAGGTTTGCGTGAGGTTACTTAATGGATATTTATGATTATTAATATCTTGAAAGAAAATATAATTTTAATTTTAAATTTTAAAAAATTTTCAAAATATAATTTTTTATAAAAACCATTTTTTATCAATTTAATTGATAAAATTTTTTTTAATTTTAAGAAATCATATTTTTATTTTATAAAAAATTATATTTTTTAATTTTAATTATAAAATTTTTTTAATAACTATTATAGTACTATTTTTAATGAAATAATAATTTTGAATAATAAATTAATTCCAAGCTTCATATTATCTTCTGTCATCGAAATAGCTCTGAATTCATTTCATTTGTTTAATAAAATATTAAACAGCAGAAAATGATTATTCTTACTGTTTCAGCTTTTTACTAAATAAAAGAAAATAACATCGTCATATGCACCACATCACATCTATGTTCTGCAGAAACATATTACACCATTAAAAAATTTTGGAATTATTGGATTTTATATCGATGTGAATATATTTTTTTGTATTATTTAAACATAATGTTAATACAATATTATCGATTAAATAAATCAATTCGATTACTGTGGATGAAATTTTGTATACCATATAGAAATGATAAATGGTAACAATAGTAACCAATCTGGAATCGAACAAACGATCTCAGTTTAAATAAAGGCATTTTGAGTATTCACATATTTTAAAAATGTTTTCCAAGTCTGTATAAATGTTTACGAATTCAGAAGGGAAAAAAATGACAAGAAATAAAACAAAATATGCGTTTTGCTTTTAAGAGTATGTCTCTGATTTAAAAGTCAATAAATCTTCTGATAATCTTGATAGGACTATCAGAAGGAAATAAATTTATTTTGAATTGCTTCTTGACATAAAACTAGGATGTTCATTCTGAATGTAGTTAACATCACATAAAAAATCTTAATGCTCTAGTTGATGCTGTAAATTGGATGTATTAACATCCATCTTATTTGCGAATACCGTTTTAGAATGGAATCTTCTTGTCACAGAACAGATATTATTTGATGAATCTATAATCCTAGATCATTTGTCTTTTTCGTTCCAATTTTAATATGATAATGTTTATAGGTCTATATTTCAAAACGTAGTTACGTATAAACTAGTTCAATAAAATCATATTTATAAATTCTGTGATGAGTAAAGCAATATGTGATGCAAAAATTATTCAAAACGTTGTGCAGAGAAAACAATTAGATCCGGAGCTACCAAATTACCAAGGATAGTTTCGGATTGTAGGTGTCCAATAAAAAAAGGTTTTGGTAAAAGTCTGATTAGATTTCTAATTACAAATTAATAATTATTATTAATTCTTCCAGAATAACTTAAGAGTATATTATCGCAAAAAAAACCATTTTTATACCATTTAAAAATTAAAAAAAGTAAATTTTCTTATTTTTGCTTCTTTACAGTTTTCACTTTTGTTTTTATAATTTATAAAAATATTTTAAGTATATTTTGCAACAATCCTTTTTTTGGATTTGTACTCAGGCAGATTATATTAGTATTAAAACAAAAAAAAGGCCATCATCTAGTTTGCTGAAGTTATGAGCTACTATGTTCATAAGAACACTGATGGGTCGAAAGACTGACTTCCAATCAACATAGTTTAATCATAACTAAATATTAATTCATAATTTTTTAAATACCATATATCAAATTTGATTTTTCTAGTTCATTGCCCTTTAAGTAATATCAAATTCACAGAAAGATAAGAAGATACAATTCAAAAAGTTATGCTTTCAGAAACAGGAATGTTTAAAACGTAGCGATTCGTAAAATTTTTGAATTTGAATTTTTTGTTGTTCACAATTCTTTGTATGTTACTTCACACACCAATAAAAATTTCGTGAAATGGTGTTGAACTCCTAGCTAAATCGGCAATGTAAGACTTTCAAAAAAAAAATTTGACACAGCGCAGAATGCATTATTCGCATCGTTGCTAAATCTAAAAGAAATTATCATTTTTTTTAGTGAATTCGATTTGAATGTCGATTTCGAATACTGTCAACCACAGGTCGATTATTTTTGAATCATTTTAACGTGGATTAGAGAAATTGCCATATATGTTGAGCAAGGTATCATGCAAACTGATCTAGAATTTAGATTCTTAAGGTATCCGACTAGCTTGAAAACATAAATTTGGATGAAAATCCGTATTTTTATTTATTTATTTGCAATTTCAAAAAATGGGTACACTTCTGTTTCCAGTGATATCTTTATTTTGTCTCTCTGTCAATTAGAAGCCAGGTTATAGCAAACTATTTGCATGTAAGTGGTACTTATAAGCATTTAAAAATTTTAAATGCATTTTCGGAAAAATGAGTTCTTTCATAATTTGTCATATCTAAAAAAACTAGTATAGTGATATCTCAAAAAATAATCAAGATATCGTAATGAAATTTATAATTAGGGCTTGTTGTGATATGTCAAATGTAATGAACTATATATTTAACGTTGGATGCTCTAGAAGTAGATTTCTGATTGTTTAATGTAAATACTGTTGAAAAAATTCCAAAATTTTATAGATAATTTCATATATTACACACGCATAAATTTTATTTTTGAATATAATTCTGAGATAATAATTAGTTACACGCTAAGATATGTTACACATGTAATATTACAAAGAAAAAAAAATGAAAAACAGTAACAATATTTTTCTCAAGAAAAATTCTAGTTTTTGTAAATAAATGCTAAAAATTACATCAAAATATGCTTTTTCCTCAAAAGCTACATATATATTTAAATAGTTTTACTTTTATTCATCATTTTATTCTTATATTAATAAAAAACATCATATAAACATTAAAATATTTGTTTTTCGAGACATCCCCTCCCTTAAGCATTTGTCGCTTGAGACTCTGATCGCAGCTCAATTAGTAAATGAATCTAACCGCAAAGTGAAACTTTTTTTTCCTTCGTTTGGGCCGATCGAGACAGGCATACGGAATAGGCCTATAATTTGAGTTTGTTTAGGGTTTGTACCTACTGACTCGAGAGGCCTCACAAGAAACGAGTTCTTCTTCCGGTGCTTCTGTGGTGGCAAATTTCCGAGGTCATTGTCACGCCATTCATATCGCATCGTTTAGGGAGCCCTTCTTTTTGTTTGTATGCATAGTAATGATGCAAGTGCGGAAGCTGTTTCATTGTTTCATTCAAGATGATCCGTTTCAACAGTTTAGCATAATTGCTTGAGGTGTGGATTCTAATCGGTGCGTTATTGTCTTGTTACGGTTGATTGATTCTTGGCCAGGTTGATGCGTCTGCTTTGTTACGGATTAAGTTCAATAAATCTTTAAAGCTACAGATCGTTTATCATATGACTCGAAGATCCATTTTTCATTCACTAAACATTTCATTTTGTAATCAAAATAAATACTATTTGTCATTCTTTTATTAATTAAATTTTTATAAAATTTCATTAAAAATCAGATTGTCTAATCATAATTTTAAAATTACTAGTTTCAATCATTAAACAAAGCAAATTTCTTTAGAAATCAATTTGCGAATTTCTGGATTATCTTCCAAGAAAATTTTTTGATTTAAGTTTCTTTTTTTTTATTATGATATATTTTCATTTTGTACTTAATTTCCACACTCTATTCCTTTTTTTTTTCATTATTTTTCACTCATTATTCAAAAATAATGATATTAATACACTATTTATAAATACTATTTAAAAAATACTATTTAAAGTGTTTTGTTAATGAATATAAATAACGTAATAAAGAAATCTGTAATTAAACTTGAAATTCAAAAATAAAATTAATTAAATTTTTCAATTGATTTGAGGACATAATATCACAATACTACACCCTGTTTCTTAAGAACATTTAATTGCAGAAGACAGATGAATTTCCAATGAATTTTATCTCTCCTTTGGATTTAAGTATGATAGGAAAAAAACTGAAACTGAAAACAAAAATTACCCATGTCAAATATTCATATCTTTTTAATTTTTGAGAAATTTATTCAGCATAAAATAAAACAACTACTTCTTATATAAAACCCATTCCAACTTAGAATTTTACCATGGAATTTCCTCAGTTGAGAAACTGAGAAATTTACTTTAGAAGTTAAATTATATATATACATTTTTCTTGCCATTTTTGAGTTGGCATTATGAGGACAACAATTCAATGAAAAATGAGAGATAAATAAGCATACTATAATTGCAGATACATATTATTTCAATACAAAAATCAGGAAAAAAGGCAAACGTTTTTTAAAATATCCTACAAAATATCATTTTTGAAATTTTGTATGTGGTTTGAGGAAATAAATGTCATCTATTTATGTTTAAGTATATATTTATGTTACTTTAGAAAATATTATAGATATTTTTATCATTATTTCTGCACAATTCAATACATAATTTAACCATATTCTACCATTATCTAATAATTATGAAAATATTATGATTAAGATATTGAATAATGATGGAAGATATTTACAAGAATGTTAAGTCGGAAATTACTTTTATTATTGGTTAATATTTACAAAAATTGTATTTAATATTAAAAAAATATTTAATTTTTTTAATATAATTCTGAAATATAAAAGTGATGTGCATAAAAACTTTCCTAATTTTAAAATTTCTTTAAAAAAACTTTTAATTTATATTTTTAGTTATAGATTTTGTTTCTGCTTTTAATTTTTCCTTAAAAAATCCTAAATAGTAATTCAAATAAATAAAACTATTAATAATTCTCGAAATAATTTGAAAGATAAGATAATTTGAAATAAATAATTTTTAAATCCTAAATTCTGTATAATGGAACTATTAGCATATAATTTTTTATGCAAGAAATAAAGGAAATGGTGTAAATTTTTAAAAACGCTACATCAAGATAATATCAGTCAACAACAAATATAAATAGTCAGCAATAATATTTACGATACGAAAAGTGGTTATTATAGTTACCTGCAAGGAAACTCCCTACATCTTGACTGCCGGCCTGACCGATAAAAGCGAGGGCACACGTCAATGTTAGGGTCACACTTCCAAAGTGCCACCTTCCCGAAGTAAACATGGTGAAAGTCACCATATAGAGCTATCATACACACACACACAAACACTACAAATTAACTCTCTCGTCAAGAAAAAAGTATCTTTTTCAGTGCATAATTAAGATTGCGGCTTCAAGATTGTGCTTCGGTGCACCAACTTTCATCTCTTGATGGATCCAGAGCCAAGTAACGTTATGTTCCAGGTGTGTGCGTTGAACTGAAGCAATGATCAAAACCGGCTCTCTCTTTTTCGGAACCGTGTTCTCAAAAGAACGTCTGCACCGTTCGAATCGTAATGGTAGTCTAGCGTCACTCTGAAGTTTTTCACTCTCTATTTAGTTGTTCTTTTCTCACGTGATGTGAGGAACACGATTTTGGAACCGACTTAAGAGGATGGTTCGGTTTTGTTTCGTATTAGTTGTTTGGGAAAATGGATTAATAAGTCAGTCGTTGAGAACGCAGCCGCAGGGGGCTATGAGAGTTTTATGATCCTTAATATGTGAAAAAAGAATTTAACTGCGGTTGTGGCATCTTTATTGTCTTAAGAGTTTTATCGTTTTTTAAAAGATTATCCAGTTTTTACTATGGACAAATTATTAATTTTTATTTGTAATAATGTGGAAAACAATTAAAGGATAAAGT